>NC_087345.1:85469187-86094187 GCF_030014295.1 Loxodonta africana
TATAGGGCCACTATGAGTCAGAATCAACCTGATAACAAAGGATTTTTCCTATTTAACTGAGTGTTTTTATCAGGAATGGGCATGGGACTTTATCAAATGTCTTTTCTATTATTGAGGCAACCATGATTCTTTTCTGTATTTTATTTATGGGGCAAATTACTTTGATTGATTTTATAATATTGAACCATCCTCGCATACCTAGCATGAATTCCACTTGGTTGTGGTGCATTTTTTGTCTTCATGATACTGAATTCTATTGGCTAGAATTTTTTTTTAATTGTACTTTAGATGAAGGTTTACAGAACACACTAGTTTCTCATTAAACAGTTAGTACTTATATTGTTTTATGACATTGGTTAATAATCCCACAAAATGTCAACACTATCTCTCTCAACCTTGGGTTCCCTATTACCAGCTTCCCTCTCCCCTCCTGCCTTCCAGTCCTTGCCCCTGGGTAGTGTACCCCTTTAGTCTCATTTTGTTTCATGGGTCTGTCCAGTATTTGGCTGAAGGGTGAACCTCAGGAGAGACTTCATTACTGAGCTGAAATGGTGTTTGGGAGCCATACTCTCAGGGTTTCTCTAGTCTCTGTCAAGTTAGCAAGCCTGGTTTTTCTTTTTGAATTAGAATTTTGTTCTACATTTTTCTCCAGCTCCTTCTGGGATCCTCTGTTGTGATTCCCATCACAGCAGTTAGTGGTGGTAGCTGGGTAGAATCTAGTCGTACTGGACTTAGTCTGGTGGAGACCTATGGACTAATCTTTCCCTTAAATCTTTAATTTTCTTCATTCTTCCTTGTTCCTGAAGTATTCAGCTGAGTATACTAGATTGCCACTCACAGGCTTTTAAGACCCCACACACTGCTCACCAAAGTAGAATGTAGAACATTTTCTTTACACTATGTTATGCCAATTGAGCTAGATGGTTCCCGAGACCATGGTCCCCCAGGCTTCAGCCCAGCAATTTGGACCCTCAGGGAGTTTGGATGTGACTATGGATCTTCCATGACCTTGCCTTGTACAAGTTGTGCTGGCTTACCAGCAATTTGGACCCTTAGAGAGTTTGGATGTGTCTATGGATCTTCCATGACCTTGCCTTGTACAAGCTGTGCTGGCTTACCTGGTAGTGTGTACTGTCTTACCCTTCATATTGGCTAGAATTTTTTTTTTTTTTTGAGAATTTTTGCATCTATATCCATGAGATATGTTGATCTGTAATACCCTTTTTTTTGTGTGTGGTATCTATTCCTGCTTTTGGTGTCAGGGCTATGTTGTCTCCATGGAATGAATTTAGATTTATCCCTTCTTTTTCTATGTTCTGAAATATTTTGAATAGTACTAGTGAGATCTCTTCTCTGTATGTTTGGTAGAGTTCTCCAGTGAAACCATCTGAGCCATGAGTTGTTGGGAGGTTTTTTTTTCCTTACTTTTCTTGTTATGGGCCTCTTCAGACCTTCAACCTCAATTTGTGTTAGTTCAGTAGGTAGTGTGTTCCTAGAAATTTGTCCATTTCCTCTAGGTTTTCAAATTTGTTGGAGTATACTTTTCATACTACACTATTATGATCCTTTTTATTTCAGCTAGGTCTGTTGTAATGTCCCTCATTTGATTTCTTATTTGAGTTATTTGCTTCCTCTTCTGTTTTTCTTTTGTCGCTTTCACCAAAGGTTTGTCAATCCTTTCAAAGAACCAATTTTTGGTTTGTTAATTCTTTCTATTGTTTTTCTATTACACTTATTTCTGCTTTGATGTTTATTATTCCCTTTCTTCTAGTGGCTCTGGGATTCTTTGGCTGTTCACTTTCTATATGTTCGAGTTGTGCACCTAATGTTTGATTTTTTCCTTTTCTTTTTTGATGTGCGCATCTATTGCTATAAATTGACCTCTGAGCACTGCCTTTGCTGTGCTTTGGTATGATGTGTTTTTGATTTCTTCTATTACACAGTGGTATTTAAACAAGGTGTTATTCAGTTTCCATGGTTTTTTATAAATTTTTTTCCCTTTCTCTTCCTCTTATTATTTTCTACTTTTACGGCATTATGATCAGAGAAGATTTTTTGTATTATCACAATATTTTGGACTTTGTTGAGGGTTGGTTTGTGGCCTAAGATGTGGTCTATTCTGGAGAACGTTCCATGTGCATTGGAAAAGAATGTATAACTTGTTACTACTGAAGTGTTCTATATATGGCCTTTAGATCTTCTGTATCTTTGTTGAAATTCTTTTTAGATGTGCTTCTGTCTTTTACTGAGAGTGGAGCATTGAAGTCTCTTACTATTACTGTGGAACTGTCAATTTCTTGTTCCAGTGCTGTTAGAGTTGATGTATTTTGGAGCACTGTCTTTGAGTGGGTAGATATTTCTTATGGCTGTGTCATCATGGTGGACTGTCCCTTTAATCATTATACAAGTCCTTCTTTCTTTTTTATGGTAGATTTTTCCTTAAAGTCTGTTTGATCTGAAATTAGTATTGCTGCTCCTGTTCTTTTCTTTTCCTGTTTGCATGATATATTTTTCCCCATCATTTGATTGTTAATATACTTATGTCTTTGTTTTTAAGGTGTGTCTCTTGTAGACAGCATATTGATGGGTTTTTTTTTTTTTGGTACATTCTGTCACTTTCTGTCTCTTTGTGGGTGCACTTAAGCATTGATAAGTGTGAGTTTATTGCTGTCATTTTATAGAGCTTTTTTTGGTGCGGTTGTTTTCTTGTTCCTCTTATTCTCCTGCGCTGAGTTCAATTTGTTTGTGGAATTTTTTTCTTTTCTGTATATTTTGTGTTTACTGCGACTTTAGGTTTTTCTTCTTTATTTTGATGAGGAGATTTACTAACTTTCTTTGTGGTTAGCTTGAAATTTACCCTTATCTTGCTAAGTTTAAACCAGTCTTATGAATTGATATCATCTTGACTTCCCCTCCATTTGAAAGTTCTATACCTATACCATTTAGTCCACTTTTATTGTTCTGACATTGTTGTCATTTACAGGTTGATGTTTCTGTTTCCCTGTTGTAAATCCATTAATTTTGTTTTATCCTTGAGTGTTCATTACCTAGGTTGGTATCTGGCTGGTGCTGCCCTGTGTCCTAGATTCAGGTTGTTGTCTGATGTTGTTGGTTCTTTAACCGAAAGACTTCCTTTAATAATTCTTGTAAGTTTGAGTTGACTTTTACATGTTCCTTTAATTTCTGTTTATCTGGAAATATCTTAATTTCATCATCATATTTGAGAGAGTTTTATAGGATATATTATTCTTGGTTGGCAATTTTTTTCTTTCAAGGTTTTGTACATGCCTTCTTGCCTGCATGATTTCTGCCAAGTAATTTTTTTTTTAATCAGGGGTTAGACTTATTGTTCCCCCTTTGTACATGACTTTTCACTTTTCTTGAGCTGCTCTCAGGATTCTTTGTCTTTGGTTTTGTGGAGTATGATTATGATATATCTTGGTGACTTTCTTTGGAGGCCTATCCTGTATGGGGTTCGTTGAGCTTCTTGGATGGTCGGCTTTTCATCCTTCATGATATTAGAGATGTTTTCTGTGAGGAAATCTTCACTGATCCTCTGTATGTTTTCCATTTTATCCCCCTGTTCTGGGTACTCTGATCACATGCAATTTTTTGCTCTCGATCATATCCCACATATTTCTTAGGTTTTCTTTATTTTCCTTCATTCTTTTCTCTGCTTTTTTCTCAAAGTGATATCCAAGGATTTGTTCTCTGTTTTGCTGATCCTGTCTTCCGTTGTTTCAAATTTGCTCCTCAAAATCATTGTACTGTCCATTTCTGAAATCTTTCATGCTTTGAATTTCTAATTGCTGTTTTTGTATAATTTCTAATTATTTATTCTGATATTTTATTCTTGTGTTATGTGCCTGAATTCTTCTATTGCCTTGCCTGTGTTTTCCCTGATTTTGTCTGTATTTTCTATCATTTTGTCTATTTTTCCTTGGTTTTTCTGTGTTTCCTTCATCTCTTTCTTAATATCTTGGAGAACCCTGAATGTCAGACTTTTGAATTCCCTTTGAGGTAGTTCCAGTGCTTTTTTTCCCTACTGTAAGGCATCTAGTGTTTTAGTTTGATCACTTACTGGAGTCATCGTCCCCTGTTTTTTAACATGTTCTGATATTGTCCGCTCTCTCTGAGACATTCCAGAATTATTTTCTTCTTTTATTGATTGCAGTTTGTTTGTTCTGCTTTTTTGTTTTATTTGGTTATGTCTGAACGAGCAGGCTGAGCATGTTTCATTGCTTGATCATCTGTGGGCAGGATAGTTCTCTCCACTTTGTCCAGGTGGGCAAGGCAGTTAGCTCAGGTATGACATAGCAGGGAAGGTCCAGCAGGGGAGGGGGGAGTAGTGGGAATGGATCTCTTTGTCTGCAGTACTAATTGGGGCTGGAAAGGTGGGTCTGGGGGATGCAGGGTGGGGTGGGGTCTAGGGATTCGGAGGTCTATACCAGTCCTGTTCAGGGGCTTAGAACTTGGTGGAGTGGGTACAGGGGTGGCATGGAGTGGGGTATGTGGGCCCGCACTGATCCCACACGGGGGCTTGGTGCTTGGTAGTGCTGGGCCAATGGATGGCTTAAGGTGGGGTCTGAGTGTTCACACTAAAGTCACTTGGGAGTGTAGTGCTCAGCAGGGTGGGATCAGGGGGAGGTGTGAGGTGAGGCCTGATGGCACGGGGGTTCATGCCAGTGCTGCAGGGATGCAGCACTCAGCAGGGCAGGGCTGTGGGGTGATGCTGTTTGGGGTCCAGGATTCCACGCCGGTGTCACTTGGGGTTGTGTTGCCCAGCAAGGAAGTTCTGTGATGTGACATGGGAAGGGGTCTGGGGTTCCAGGGATCCACACCTCTGCTCCTCAGGGGTGTGTTGCTTGATGGAGTGGGCTGGGGTGTCACAGGGCAAAATCTGGGGTCCCTTAGGTCTGTGCTGGTGCTATTTAGTGGTATGGCATTCAGTGAGCAGTTCAGAGAGCAGTAGGGAAGAAAGCGGGTGTGCTGTGCAGAGCGAGGTGGGAGGAAGAAAGAAGAGAGAGAAACAAAAGCAAAAAAAAAAAAAGGTGGCTCTCAACCTGAGCCGTGCAGCTCAGCCCTTTGAGAAGGGGCAGAGGTGGTGTACAGAGCTTGGTTGGTGAAAGAAAAAAACAGGTAAAGAGAGAGAAGAAACAATAAAAAAATAAAAACACACACACAAAGAACAACAGCAATGAAAAAATATGCATCTGAAGGAACCAGCCATTGGGGACAGGGTGGAACCTGGGAGGTGTTAAGTAGGAGTCCCTCTCTCTCCTGGTGGCATGGCACAGCCTGTCAGGAAAGGGCAGAGGCAGCATGGGGCTTAGTTGGGAAGTAGAAGGATAAAGGAAAAAGGGAAAGAAAAATAAAAAATATGATGCTGAGAGAGACAGCAGGTGGGGGCAGGGTGGGCCTGGGGTGGCCATAAGCCAGTGTCTTTCTGGCAAAATGACCATGGCCTATTGGAAAGTGGTAGAGGCAGTGTTCAGGGAGAAGGGTGAAGGGTGGAAAAAATGTACCTCTGGTTACTGGCTGCTGTGTTTCCTGTTGGGAACTCTGTGAAGTTGCCTTCTCGTATTCCTGTCTGGGATTGTTGGTGGCTATGCTCCAAGATGGCGAAGCTGTGCCACATTAGCTGGCAGAAGGCTATACCACTCTGTAGCTCTCTTCATTCTCTGTTCTCTGTCAGTTTCTTCCTCCATTAGGTGCTTGATTTAGTCATTTGTCCTTTCATTTGATGCTTAGGGTTTCAGGATCGACCTTTGTATCAGTTTTACTTGTTTTTTTCAGGTCTTTGGTGCAAGGGACTACATGGTGCTTCTGTCTATAGTGCCATGTTGGCTCCACCCATTCAAGGGACTTAACTTTATGGAAGCAGACCACCACATCTTTCTCCCATAGAGCAGCTGGTGGGTTCCAACCACCGACTTTTTGGCTAGCAGCCAAGGGCTTTAACCATTACATCACCAGGGCTCCTTATAAGATTTTATATGGGTAGATATTTTATATTGATGTGAGAATCAAACTGAGAGTTTCTGGCAGATAGCATGCATTTGCTAATCTTTCTACTTGGAGAGATGGAAAAACAAAATACCTTTCAATGTTGTAGATTCCATTATAAAAAATAGTTATTTACTAAATTTAATTATTTTCACACATCTTCTAAAGTAATAGTAAAAAAGGTTGCACATAACAAGCCCGCAAGACATCTAGAAAACTAGAAACATTGTCTCCAAGAGTGCATCCAAACAAAGGGTAATATGTGATTTTATGGAGTGAAAAAATAAGTTGGAGTTCTATATGTCACAAAAAATGTGGTATTTTAAAGGATTATCTATGTGAGATCAAACTGACTACAGCAACTAAAAAAAGTCAGATGATAAGTTCAGGGAGCAGGGAGTTTATGTCGGTGGTTAAGGAACAATTTAGAAAAAGATAGCTAGAACTGCTGCAACTTGAAGAACTTAATCAATGTCACTGAATCATAAGTGTAGAGATTGCTGAAATGCTGTACCTTTTACTGTGCATATTTTCACCAAATCATAATACTAATAAAAAAAAAAAACTGAGGAAAAAATGAAAACTGATAAGATCAATGAGTCTGTTTTAAAAGCACAAGGCTTTCGTTAAAAGTAAAAATAACTGATTTTGTACACAACATCGATTACTTAGAAGCCCAAAGCAGTAAGATTGGAAAGCTTACAGAATGTGAACTGAATTTTTTTAAAGGCTCTTCTTCTAATGCAGTGGGAGATATCTTGTGTACTAGCCTTCTGTGTTGCATAAAAAAGTATCACAAACTTAACAATTTAGAATAACATACATTTATTATGTCAGAATTTCTGTAGGCAGGAGTCTAGGTACTGCTTAGCCGAATGTTCTGCAAAGGTACAATCAGAATTTCACGAGGGTGTGTCCTCATTTGGAGACTCAATAGGGATTGGGTACACTTCTAAGCTGACTTAGGTTGTTGGCAGAATCAATTTCCTTAAGACTGTAAAATTCATGGCAACTTGCTTCTTCAAAATCAACAACAAAGAGAGAGAGGCTGTAGAGAGAGCATTCTAGCAAATCTTATGTAATATAATTAGGAGAGTGACATCACATCACCCTCACAATATCTACCAATTGTAATAACCACATTGAATTGATTAGAAGCAAGTCCCAGGCCCTGCCTACTCTCATGGGGAAAAGATTATGCAAGGGCACGAACACTAAGGATCATGGAGGCTGCCTTAAGGTCTGTCTGTCACATCTTGTAAAAGAGATATTGTTTTGGAAGTTTGGTAGTGAAAGGAAAAGTGAGTGAGACACTGAAACATAGCATTTACAAGATACTAGAAAAGAAAGTGTATTTTTTTTTTAAATACTGTCTTTCATGGAAGCAACAAAAGAAAGTTAAATAAGACAATAAGCCTAAGTCATCCATATTCCTCCTCACACTCCACAGAGTACCCTGCTAAAGCACATCAGGGAGACTACAAAATACATAATTGTAAGGAGGAAAAAAATTCAGTATCCATACTGTAACAGGAAGACAAAAAAAGTGGACTGCCAGAAGAACGAACGAATCTATCCCGGAAGAAGTGCAGGTTCCTTAGAAGAGAGAATGGTGAGACTTCGTCTCTTGTACTTTGGGCATGTTATCAGAAAGGACAAGTTCCTGGAGGAGGACATCATGTTTGGTAAATTAGAGGGTCAGAGAAAAGAAGAAGACTTTCAATGAGATGGAATGACACAGTGGCTGCAACAATGGGCTCAAACAGCAACAATTGTAAGGATGGTGCAGGGCCAAGCAGTGTTTCGTTCTGTTGTACATAGGGTCGCTATGAGTCCAAACCAACTCGATGGCACTTAACAACAAGAGATTTGTACACATTTTTAAAATATCTTTGTTAAGCCTAAAAATGAATATTTCTATTTGGGTTCATTATTATGCTTCAAAAAACACGACAGGCTGTAATAAAATATTAACATATGGGATGGGTATATGAAATATTTGATTTATAAAATCAAGTAAAGGAACACTTACAGAGTGCTTAAATGATCTACATCTCAGCATTTCTGTGCTAAGCAAACATGAAAGCGTTGGATTTGCTGAACAAATTCATGCTGGAATATTATGAGGATGAATAAGGGAATTAGGTTGAAAGAATAAAGTGATTCCAACAATGTGTAAAAGAATATCATTGATTCAGCTTATACCATTAAAAGAAATAAAAAGCCAGGGGTAGATTGAAAAATAATGGCAATTTGTGGGTGATTTTAATAACCACCCTAATATAAAAAGGAAATAAGTTAATATGCTAAAAGAGTAATCAGAATAGGGTGCATTTTTCTAGTAAGTTTTAGTGTGATTCTTTTATAAAAACCGGCATTATTTGTTTAAGGCAATAAAGATACGTTTTTTAATTATATCTTTCAGGGCTTGTTTCACTTGCTTATTTCTTAGGGCATATACAAAAGGATTTAAGAGAGGTGCAATTGAAGTGTTGAGCACTGCTATCCCCTTGTTTAAAGCTACCCTCTCCTCTGCAGAAGGTTTAATATACATAAAAATGCAGCTGCCATAAGAGATAGAGACAACAATCATGTGGGAGGAACAGGTGGAAAAAGCCTTCTTCCTCCGCTGGGCAGAAGGGATCTTCAGAATTGTTCTTACAATATTTACGTAGGAGAGCACCACGAGTGCCAGTGTAATCATGAGCGTGAAAATGGCTAAAATAAACCCTAACAATTCCATGACCCGTGTGTCTGTACAGGACAGTTTCAGAACAGGAGAATAGTCACAGGCGAAGTGGTCAATAATATTAGCATCACAGAACTCCAACCCCAGACCCATGATAAGCCCAGGAGAGATTGTTAACAACCCAGCCAACCAAGAAGTAATGACCAGCTGGGTACAGACTCTGTTGTTCATAATTGTCACATAATGTAACGGTTTGCAGATGGCCACATAGCGGTCATAGGACATGGCGGCCAACAGGAAAAACTCTGATGCACCCAAGAAGATAGCAAAAAACAATTGTGTCATACAAGCATCACAGGAAATCCTGTTATCCAGAGTCACAATGCTCACCAGGTACCTAGGGATGCAGACGGATGTGAATGACATTTCTAAAAATGAAAAATGCCTGAGGAAGAAATACATAGGTGTTTTGAGGTGGGAATCCAGTAAAGTGAGCAGGATAATGGTCAGATTTCCAGTGACACTCAAAAAATATGTTAGAAATAGAAAAAGGAATATCACAATTTGCCAGTTTGCATCATCAGTTAGTCCTACAAGAACAAATGTCACCGCTGTATGGTTTCTCATGGTTAAATTCCTTTTGAATTCCATCAGAGCTGGGGAAAAAACAGCTATTTAAAACGACATTACTGAGTATAGATTAAAAGTGATACGAAGAATCAAGTTAACTCAATTGAAACGCATATTTTTTTTACACCTGTGAGTTTAATCATTTCACAAGCAGTTAGAACCAAGGACTGATTCTATGTATTAAATCTCCTTGTCTAGAAACTGCTTGTCTAAAGCTCTTTTCTGATGTTATTTATTTTGCAAGTAATGGCTTTGTTATTACCTATTAGAAGCATCTTTAAATTTCTCTGGTTTAAAGTTTTGTCCAAGATACTGAGAAATAACTCCTGTAGTACTACAGAAGAAGAAGAAAATAGATTTTAGGTTAGTTCAGTTATATCTATTGTCAAAATCAACTTTTGCTCACTCTAAGTACGGTGTACTTATTCTGTATTCTTTTACATTTAAAACAGCTAAACAAATCTAAATCTCGGAGGTGATCTTTTAAAAACAGCTATTTTCTGATCACACATTTCTAGTCTTTGGGTTTCTTGCTACTACCAATTAGTACTTCTTCCATTACGGAAAAAAAAATCTTTCATTATAAAAACTTTATTACTGAAAGGAGTATTAATTTACTTTCAGTAATAATAAAGAGAAACCCTGGTGGCATAGTGGTTAAGTGCTACCGCTGCTAACCAAAGGGTCGGCAGTCCAAATCCACCAGGTGCTCCTTGGAAACTATGGGCAGTTCTACGTTGTCCTGTAGGGTCCCTGTGAGATGGAATCGACTCGACAGCAAAGAGGTTTTTTTTTTCTTTTAGTAGTAAAGAAGCCAAGGCTTTATTAAATACAAAAGGATATGTACCAGTCATTTTTTACATAAGAACTATTGAGAATATCGGAAACCCTGGTGGCATAGTGGTTAAGTGCTACGACTGCTAACCAAGAGGTCTGCAGTTCAAATCCGCCAGGCACTCCTTGGAAACTCTATCGGGCAGTTCTACTCTGTCCTATAGGGTCTCTATGAGTCGCCATCGACTCAACGGCAGTGGGTTTTTTTTTTTTTTAATTGAGAATATCTGTTCATGAGCCTGTTCTAAATGACAAATGTAGATGATGTTTTAGTTGTGTCCTTTGGAACATTAATAATGATTTACACAAATATTTTCCTTGTTTCTAATTCTAAATTTAATTGGCTTAATCTTAAGATAACATGTACTCAATATATAATGGCTTCTGTAGTAATTACTTTGTATACAAAACAACAGAATGGTGAAAATACTTACATTTCATGAACTCCCCAAGAGTTTTGTTTGCCGATATATTGTGAAATTGTCCTTTTGTATTGTTAACCTAAAATGAAATAGGAATGATTGCGGCAATAAAATACTTGTTTCTTTCCAACCCATGTTTTTCTTTTGCTTCCTCTCTAACAATGGAGGCCTTGCACACAGCATCCAGGAACCATTACCAACAAACGGTGGATTTCTCTTCCATTCTGCTCAATCAGCACACAGGTGGCACTTTCAAAGATATTTTTCTGATTTCCCTACAAATAAAATTGTGTAATGTCCGAGTTCACCCTAGTTTAGCCTTGAAATATAAGTTATTTATCTATAATCAAAATAATAGATTTATTTTCACTAAAGTTTCTGATTCTCTTTTTAGGCAAATGATTTTGTTCTTACATGACCATAGATTTTTCTTTGTTCTTTAATAACAGGGAGGATATTCACTTTGGCATAAGGCCCTGGGGATTCTTGTGGGAAAGATGTTTAATTGACTATCTTCATCAGGAACTTTAAAAACAAAATAACAGAGTTAATTAAGTGTGTCTGTATGGGATCTATCAGGAAATCTGAAATGTTGATGTAAAAATGGAGTCTAATTCCTATAGTGAGAATTAAAAAGTCATATAAACGACTTGAGGTTTTTCAAAATTTCTAGGCTTAGGCTACTCCAAAGAGAAGAAAACTGGGCCTCTCTCATTCTCCATTTTAAAAGGATAATCAAAACAGAAACGTTGCTTCGCCTGATGACAGCATTGTATATAACCTCTAATTCACTAAATATTGACCACTTGGCTCATAATATATGTCCTTCAAGGTCAAATATATGTATTTCTTAGCCTCCTTAAACATCCTCTTGTTGAAGTGTTTATATAAACAAATAAATTTCAAATTTATTAAAATGTGTTGAAATATTTACTGTATGCTTTTTTTTATATGTCAGCCAAAGTCCCTGGGTCATGCAAACGGTTTTTATTAACTATAGGTTGCCAGTTCAAAGCCATTCCCAGAGCGCCACAGAATAAAGGTCTGGTGACCTACTTCCTTAAAGATTACAGTCAAGAAAACCCTGTGGAGCAGAGCTGTACTCTGTAAGACAAGGGGTCTCCATGAACTGGACTTGACTCCACAGCAATTGGTTCTTTTATTTTTATTTTTTTATGGCAGCTGGGGGGTGGGGTGGTGGGACTTTTTGGAAAGTATTTAACTGTAGTAATGAATTTAAATAAAATATCCTTACTGCATAAAAAGCATGTAAGCATTTGTCCACACTTCCTCTAATCCATGGAAATAATGTCTTCTTGCATACAATATTGTGAAAACTATAGGAACTAAGAAAACCAAATCCTTAATAAAAACCAAAGCCAAACCTGTTACCATCAAGTTGATACTGACTCATAGCAACCCTTTATATGAAATCCTTCATACTTACGGTTTATTAAGAAAACTGTAGTTGAAATGTGTAAAAGATGTTATAAAAACAAATTGAATTTGTAACAGAAGAATATCGACACATTTTCCACAGAGAAAGATGCTAGTAATTGATTAAAATATACATGTAAAGTAAGAGATTCTCTTTGGGAAAGATTAATTATATTTTGTAAAATGTCTAAAATTCAACACTGAACTAATAAGAAAAATATTTCACTTTTTATATATTGATATACCTTCTTCACATGAGCTCTGAAAAGAGCAGAGAAGGCATACTTATTGTATTTGATAAGAGAAGCAAAACTGTATTGATTGATATAAAATAAGAAAATTTTTAGAGAATATAGATATACGAATCCAAAAAAACAAACCCATTGCCACCAAGTCGATTCCAACTCATAGCGACCCTATAGGACAGAGAAGAAATGTCGAATAGAGTTTCTAAGGAGTGGCTGGTGGAGGCAAACTGCTGACCATTTGGTTAGCAGATATAGCTCTTAACCACTGCACCACCAGAGCTCCAATGTAAAACGACAGAACTGATGAAGAAATATATTGAATGATGTTGACTCTGTTCTAGTTTCGTTCCTGAAATGTCTGTAGGAAGAAAGGCAGGCAGTTTTGAAGAAATCTGGAAGTGAAGTAGAAGAAAATCTTATTTATTTTATTTTTGTAAAAATATATACAACACAACATTTGCCAATTCATCATTTTTCATGTGTACAATTTGTTGATATCAATTATATTAACCATGTTGTGCAATCCTCACCAATAATCATGGCCAAATTTTCCATCACCATAAATGGTAACTCACTGCTTCCTAATCAGTGACTCCCTCTTTTCCTCTCCCTGTCATCCCTGGTAGCTACTGATGAACTTTGGCCTCTATACATTTCCCTATTCTAGATATCTCACATAAGTGAGATCGTACAGTACCCATCATTTTTTAACTGTTTTTTTTTTTTTTTTCCTGCGTAATGTTTCCAAGGTTCATCCAGATTGTGGCATGCATCAGGATTTCATTTCTCTTTATGGCTTAGCAATAGTCCATCGTATGTATATACCACATTTTGTTTAGCCATTCACCTGTTGATGGACATTTTGATTCTTTCCGCCCTTTGGCTATTGTGAAAAGTGCTGCAATGAACATCGCTTTACAGGTTTCTGTTTGCATTCCTGCTTTCACTTCTTCTGGGCGTACACCTAGGATTGGGATTGCTGGATCATCTGGTAGTTCTATGCTCAACTTTTTGAGGAACTGCCAAACTGTTTTCCGGAGCAGCTGTACCATTTTTCATTCCCACCAGCAATGGAGGAGGGGTTGATCTAATTTACTTTTATAGAGTAAACAGTCTTGTAATACACATTCTTCTCAAGCTCAGGTGGAATATTCAACAAGATAAACCACATTCTGTACCATAAAATATACCTTAACACATTGTAAAAATACAAAGAACATCATATATGTTCTCTGATCACCACAATAGAATTAAACTGTAAATAAACTACAAAAAGATAGCAGAATGTTCACAAATATTTGGAGATTAAACAATGCATTTTTTATAACATAGAGATCAAAGAAAAAAATAAGAAAAAAATTTTAAATATTATTAAATAAAACAAAAATACAATTTAACTATATGAGAGATGCATTGAAAGCCATTCTGAGAAGGGAATTCATAGCATTAAATGCATATATTAGAACAGAAGAAGAATCTAAGCTCAATAACCTAAGCTCTGATTTAGGAAGCTAGAGAAAGAAGTGCAATTTAAAACTATGCAAGCAAACAAAAGATTATTAAAAAATTACAGCAGAATCCAAAGATTTTGAAAAAAGGAAGTTGATAAAATCAACATACCAATTCCTGTTTGAGAAGGTCCATAAACTGATAAATCATTTGATGAGTCACAAAATAACAAGAGAAGATACAAATATCAGAAATGAAAGAGGAGTCATCACTACTTAAACTAGTTACCTTCAAGTCAATTCTGATTCATATTAACCCTATAGGTCGGAATAGAACTGCGCCATAGGGTTTCCAAGGCTGTAATCTTTATGGAAGCAGATTACTACAACTTTCTCCCATGGAGCAGCTGGTTTGAACCACAGCCTAGCACTTAACCACTGAGGCACGAGGTCTCCTTCTCCACTACTTACTGCAAGAATATTTTAAAAAGGTAATAATGCAATACTATGAAAAAACTTTTTTTTTGTATAAAAACTACCTACATATTTTATAGCATCAATGAAACAAATGACTCCTTAAAAGGCACAAACTATCAAAACTTGCAAAAGAAGAATTTGATCATCTGAATTGGGGTATATTTGTTAAAGTAATTGAATCAATAAACAAGAAACCAAACCCTTTGCTGCTGAGTTGATTCCCACTCATAGCAACCCTATAGGACAGAGTAGAACTGACTCATAGGGTTTCCAACGCTGTAAATTTTTACAAAGCAGAGTGCCACATCTGTCTCCTACAGAGCGGCCGCTGACCTTTGTTTAGCAGCCAAGTGCTTTGACCACTGTAAACAATAGGTTTCCTAAAAAGAAAGCATCGGGCCCAGATAGTTTCTCTGGTGTAATGTTGCAAACATTTTGAAACATATGATCACGATCCTCCACAAGCTCTTACAAAAAATAGAAGTAGAGGGAATACTTACTATCTCATTCTATGGAGCCATAGTACCCTACTACCAAAAACACATCAGTACATTACGAGAAAACTACAGACTCATATCCTTCATTAACACAGAGACAAAAATCCTCAGCAAAATACTAGAAAGCTGAATTCAACAACATATAGAAAGAATTCTACACTGTGAACAAGTGAGATTTCTTTTCCAGGTATGCAAGACTAGTTCAACATTTGATGTCAATTAATGTAATTCATCTACATTCAATCATTTCAGGAGGTAGCATATGATCAAGAACCAATGATACTAAAGGAAGAAGTCCAAGTTGTACTGAATGCACTGGAGGAAAACAAGGCTCCAGGAATTGACAGAATACCAATTAAGGTGTTTCAACAAACAAATTCAATGCTGTAAGTACTCACTCTTCTATCCCAAGATATTTGGAAGACAGCTACCTGGCCAACCAACAGGAAGAGATCCATATTTGTGCCCATTCCAAAGAAAGGTGATCCAACCGAATGTGGAAATTATTGAACTATATCAGTAATATCACACGAGCAAAATTTTGCTGAAGATCATTCAAAAGCAACTGCACCAGTACATTGACAGGAAACTGCCAGAAATTCAAGGTGGTTCAGAAGAGGATGTGGGACAAAGGATATCATTGCTGATGTCAAATGGATCCTGGCTTGTAATGGATTATATCGTGTCCCCCAAAAATATGTGTCAACTTGGTTAGGCCATGTGTGGTTGTCCTCCATTTTGTGATTTTCCTATGTGTTATAAATCATAATCTCTGCCTGTTGTTAAAAAGGATTTGGGTGGGATTGTAACACCCGCATGGCCCTCATCCAAAGTAAAGGGAGTTTCCCTGGGGTGTGGCCTGCACCACCTTTTATCTTATAAGGATAAAAAGAAAGAGAAGCAAGCAGAGAGTTGGGGACCTCATACCACGAAGAAAGCAGTGCCAGGAGCAGAGCGTGTCCTTTGGACCTGAGGTTCTTGCACTGATATGATCCCAGACCGGGGGAAGACTGATGCATCACAAGGACCTTCCTCCAGAGCCCACAGAGAGTGAAAGCCTTCCCCTGGAGATGACGCCCTGAATTTGGTCTAGTAGCCTACTGAACTGTGAGAGAATAAACTTCTCTTTTCAAAGCCACCCCCTTGTGGTATTTCTGTTATAGCAGCACAAGATCACTGAGACATGGCTCAAAGCAGAGAATACTAGAAGAATATTTAACTGTGTTTTACTGAGTATGCAAAGGCATTCAACTTTGTGGATCATAACAAATTATGGACAATTTTGCGAAGAATGGGAATTCCAGAACACTTAATTATGCTTATGAGGAAACTGTCCATAGATGAGGAGGCTGTCATATAAATATAGAAAAATCATTTGAACAAATTTAACACCCATTCATGAAATATGTCTCAGATAACTAATAATAAAGGGGAATTTCATTTGCTTATATAGAACACCTAAAAACAAAACAAAACAAAACCCTACAGCAAATGTCATACCTAATGTTGAAAAACTCAAAGCCTATACCCAAAGAATGGGTAAAAGACAAGGATGCGTGCTCTCAGTACTACTCAACATTGTTCCAGAAAACTCTTACTAGTACAATAACAAGAAAAGGAAATAAAAGGTATACAATTAAGAAAGGAAGAAATAAAACTGTCTTCATTACCAGGTGGTATGATTGGCTAAGTAGAAAATAAAGACAAATAAATAAAAGCCCAACAACACAAAAATACTTCATGAACTAAAGAGTAAGTATAATAAGCTTGCAAGGTACAAGATAAATATTAAGAAGTCAATGACCTTCCTACATATCAGCAATGAACAATTGGAATTTGAAATTAAAAAAAAAAATGTTTGCGACACAAAAGTGATATTCGTATATATAATTTTAACAAACCAGATTTATTTTTAGTAAACTTCAAAAATTTGATGAAAAACTCAAAGGAAATTTCTAGCAGAATACTCATTCTTTTTTACAGGCTTATGTGGTGTTAAGGGGTTCCTGACACAGAAAAGCAAATATATGGCTGTTTCTCCTCGATGACACATGTCTCTCTCTAGGTTTATATTGGGTTATTTGCCCTACAGCTTTAGTTCTTCATGGATTTTACAAAAGACATTAATTTTCAGTTTGTCAAGGTTTTTATTTCATTATAAGGGTGGGATGGGAGTGCTGCTTCTTCTACCTCTACAACTACAAGCTAAAATAGAATGTTTTAATTATTTTTTAAATCGTTCTTAGCCACTCAATCAACATCTCCCAAGGCTACCTATTTAAAAATGTTTTTTGTTTAAGTGTGGTGTGTATTTCCCAGTGTTTTATGTCTCTGGGGATTTATTTTTTTCGATTCACCTGAAGGAAAAAAAAATTTGCTATATTGGTACCTGGTATTGAAGTCTGTACTAGTACCTGTACTGGTACTGTTGAATGAAGCTTCTTCTCAGGAAAATCACAAAAGAAATGAGAAAGGGTATTCTACAGATAGTCTTCTCTTCATTATAATCATTCATAGAGAAGCTAAATAGCAGACTATTTATTAAATTTTTGGATATATGTGGTCCTATTTTTTGTGATGACATTTATTTATCATTTATCAATAATTAATTATCAGATCGTTCCCCTCTTATGGTTACACAGGCATACATGCTGGACAAAATTTATTAAACTGTACAATTAAAAGTGTACACTTTATACTGTAATCTTTTTCTCACTTAAATAATTATGATATTAAAATAGGAAGAAACATTTACAGCTAAAGCAAAGATTTTGAAACAATCCTCACTAAAACTAAGGTATATTTCTAACTAGAAAATAATCAAATATAAAAAGAAGAAAATAGAAGAATAATTCTCAGAAACCAAGTATAAGAAGGAATAACTCCAAGAAATTGAGTCTACCTAAAAATTGTAGAAAAAGACTTCAAATCTTCTTCATTCTTTGTTCCCAAATTCAGAGGTCAGTTTTTTTTTTTTTTTTAAATAAGAAAATTGTCAGGCATTTGTCAACCCTAGGGCATGATTTCTGATTTGTTAGATAGAATGATGTTTTTGTACATGGTTACATATATCCAGTAGAGATGGTCACACCTTTAAAAGAGTGTAAGAAAATGTATTTTGTGTCTTGAGACGAGGTGGTGATTCATTGGCTACATAACATACATATACACGTGCCTTTAAGGAAAAACATTGGACATATACCTGGTTGATAATTCTAATTTTTCATTAATTGTTATAGGTCAGAGAATACAATACGCAGGCAAAGGGGAGAGTGAAATATGTTGCAAAAGGGAGTAGTGGGAGATGTATACAACACTCTGTCTTACAGGTGTATAACCTGAGAGATTTGGCTGTCACAAAAAGTAAAGGAAGACAAAAATTAATAGTAAACAATAGGAAATCTATAAAAAGATAAGCAGAAATAAAATATATGGAAAATAACTACCACCCAACAATCTCAAAATAAAGAATGAAAAAAGAAAATGACAATAGAAAAAAACAGAATTAAAAAAATAAAGAGGATTTAAAAAAAAAAAAGAACAAAAAAGCTATTTCTAAAAAATCTCAGATCCAAAAGAAAGTTTGAAAGATCATTTGGCAAGCTCAAGACTGTAAATATATATATATGTATATGTAAATATATATAAATAGTATATATATATACATAATACTATTAAAAGAAATATAAACTCACATAGAAGGAGCAATTTTCTATGGCAATAAAAAGAAACAAGATTATCAGAAATGGTTGAAAAGAAATATGGATAATACAAGGGCTCTACAGAGAAACATTTTTTTTACAGAGAAACAAACTAAAAACAGAGTTATAAGTCAAATTAATAAAAATCAATGTCTCATTCTGAGGCAAAACAAAGCTATGATTAGGAGGACAAACAAAAAAAATTCTCCCAAAATTCAGAAGACCAGTTTTCAAAGCGACAAAAGAGGATTTGACACATAGAATTTAATAACAGAGGGTAAAAAATGTGGATGACTTTTGCAGAAGAAAAAATAAGCTATAGAAAGGGAGAGAAACATAAATACTGGAAGAATATTTTTGATCCTACTTACAACAACTCCTTCTCTGGACACCCATTTTCTGAATCTCCTTTTCAGATATCCTTTTTAAGTAAAATATAATTACCAATATAGATATAAAATTAGATATACCAAACCAGTGGCATCGAGTCGACTCCAACTCATAGTGACCCTATAGGACAGAGTAGAACTGGCCCATAGAGTTTCCAAGGAGCACCTGGCAGATTCGAACTGCAGACACTTTGGTTAGCAGCCGCAGTACTTAACCACTACGCCACCAGGGTTTCCAAAATTAGATATACAGAATGTCACTTGCTAAACATTGATAACAATGTGTAATTGTTATTAAACACTACAGTTACAGGAAAGTAGATTGAGTAGAAAAATATAATTTAAACAAGTTATCTGTACCTCCACTGAAGTATTAAGTGATTGCCTTATAAAGACACAACATGCTTGTTGTTTATATTAACAATAAAGCTAAAATAGCCAAGAAAACTTAAGGCAATGTATATTAAAAAATATAATAAAGCAAATATTAAAAATAAATTATTAAGATACCATAGTTCAAGATTTGGCTTTTATTCATTTAAAAATGTAACTGAACAGCACCCTCCACCAGATAGTGCACAAGGCTTTGAGAATAGCATATTAAACATATTAAATCTTCTACTTTCACTGAGTTTACAGTTCATGTGTGAAAGGATAATTAGCCATTGAATCCTTGATAATTAATACGTGTTACAGAGAAAATTAATCATCATAAAAGAATTATAGAGTTGTTATTTTAAAAATTAAATTTAAAACATGGCATATTACGGTTTACTACTCAGAAAGTCTAACTTTAAAAAAAATGTCTATTTGTAGTGATGTAAAGACACATGAACTCACGCATACTGAATAAAAAGTGATGGTTTAAGAAAGAGTGACAGTGCAAGAAAGCCTATAAATACATTAGCAATTATACAGAGGATGGTGGTTGGATTACTAAGGAAGAAATTACAGTAGGAATGTGTAAAGGCACTCTAGTATGGCACATTGCAACATGCAAAACCGTTTTATAGGAGTTAAAACATAATTTTTTAAATCTCATACACAGATTTTATTTATGTCCACTGGAATTATAAAAGTCAATCTTCACTGCCACACAGGATGGCTTTTCAACTCTTTCAGGATAACTGTTCTTCAAGTTTTTCTAGATTAAACGGTACACTTACATCACGTCCCAAAAATGCACTAGTGGCCAGTGGTTACTTCCATAGTATTTGGATTTTAAACCTACATACAAAGCTAAAATCTAGCATTTACTTGCTGTGTGACATTGGTATAAAACTACTGGTATTGAGTAGATTCTGACTCCTAGCTGGACAGAATACAAGGGCCCTAGAAAGTTTCAAAGGCTGTAATCTTTATGGAAGCCGACAGCCACATCTTTTTTCAGCGAAGCAGCTGGTTTTTGGTATAATCAATGTACACTCTTTAAATTAGGTTCTGTTGTAATCGAAATGCAAAAAAAAAAACAAAAACTTCTTTGATCTACAGAAACACAGAGATTTGTAAATTTTTTTGAAGTATTTTCCTTAAGTCCAAACACGAATACTTCTGTTTAGTTTATTATTATGCTTCTGGAAACACTACAGTTTACGGTAAAACATTAGCATTATGTGGTATAAGAAAGAAATATTTCCTAGAGATTTATAAAATCAAGTCAAGGAAAGCATAGAGCTCATAAATGAAGTACATCTTGGTGTGTGTATGCTAGAAAAACATAGAGGTGTTGGATTTCTCAAATAAATGCATAGTAGAATATTTTGAAGATGAACAAAATAAGAGAATTAAGTTGAAAAATGAAATGACTCTGTAAATGTATAAGAGAAAGTCATGGAAACAGCTTATACAACTGAAAGGATAAAAGGACAGTAGTACATTGAATGATTATCCTTGGAAACTATGGAGCAGTTCTACTCTGTCCTATAGGGTCGCCATGAGTCAGAATCAACTCGGCAGCAATGGGTTTTTAGTTCTATCACCATCAGCATATAAAAATAAAGGGATATGTTTAAAGGAATATAAAAATAAAATAGAGGGAATATGTTTAAATTGCAGTATAGGCTACAGTTTAAAATGTTTTAGTAGTATCCTTTTATAAAAACCAAAGCTATTGTTTTAAGTTAATAAAGTTATGTTTTTGAATTATATCTTTCAGGGCTTGTTTCACTTGTTTGTTTCTTAGGGTGTATATAAAAGGATTTAAAACAGGTGCAAGTGAAAGATTGAGTACTGCTATCCCCTTATTTAAAGCTACCCTCTCCTCTGCAGAAGGTTTAATATACATAAAAATGCAGCTGCCGTAAGAGATAGAGACAACAATCATGTGGGAGGAACAGGTGGAAAAAGCCTTCTTCCTCTGCTGGACAGAGGGGATATTCAGAATTGTTCTTATGATATGTGCATAGGAGAGTATTACCAGTGTCAACGTAATCAGTAGTATGAGAATGGCTAAAATAAAACCCAACATTTCGAAGACCCCTGTGTCTGTGCAGGAGAGTTTCAAGACAGGAGCATAGTCACAGTAAAAGTGGTCAATAATATTGGCATCACAGAAATCCAATTTCAGACCCATGATAAGTCCAGGAAAGATTGTTAACAACCCAGCTACCCAGGAGGTAATGACCAGCTGGGTGCAGACTCTGCTGCTCATAATGGTTGTATAGTGTAGGGGTTTGCAGATGGCCACATAGCGGTCATAGGACATGGAAGCCAGCAGAAAAAACTCTGATGCACCCAAGAAGATGGCAAAAAATATTTGTACAGCACAAGCATCATAGTATATTGTTTTATCCATAGTCAGTATGCTGACCAGGTATCTGGGGATGCACACAGATGTCAATGACATTTCTAAGAATGAAAAATTCCAAAGAAAGAAATACATGGGTGTTTTGAGGTGGGGATCCAATAGAGTGAGCAGGATAATGGTCAGGTTTCCAGTGACACTCAATACATATGTTAGAAAAAGAAAAAGGAAAATTACCATTTGCCAGTTAGGGTCATCAGTCAGTCCTACCAGAATGAATGTTGTTATTATTGTGTGGTTTCTCATGGCTAAATCCTTCCAAATTTCATCAGATCTGAGGAAAGAATAGATAATTAAAAGTTAAGAAAAGCATCATTGGGTATAGATTTAAAAGTAACATGAAGAAACAAATAGAACAACAGAAATACATATGCTTTATTGCTCCTATGATGTTGAACAGTTTAAAGAGCAGTCAGAATCCCAACCTTGATCCTACTTACAACAACTCCTTCTCTGGACACCCATTTTCTGAACCTTCTTTTCAGATATCCTTTTTTAATTTGGAAAAGAATGGCTTTGTTATTTCCTACTGTAAGCATTTATAAATTTTTCTAGTTTAAAGTTTTGTTCAAGAAAGTGAGAGATAACTCTTGCAATCTTACTTAATCCACAAGAAAATATTTTTAAATTTACTTCAGTTATATCTATTGTTAAAATAATCTTTTGCTCAGTCTCTTTCAGAGTGATTTGTCTATTTTATAGTCTTTCACTTTTAAAATAGCTAATCAGGTCTGAATTTTTGTAGTAGATGTTTTAAAAATGGTTATTTTCTGATAAGATATGTGTAGTTAGTCTCCGAGATCCTTACTACCACCAATTAGAAAGTATTTAATTAGAAAGAACTTTTATAAATTTTAGTACATATGAATCTTGACATTACTACATAACTATCAAGTTGAAATTTTACATGAAATTTAGAATTATTTTACTCAATTGTTCAGTTAGCTTTACCTTCATGAATGACTTTATCATTGTAAGAAATACTAAGTTCCAGTGAAGTAACAATGAAGTAACCAAGTCTTTATTAAGTATAAAGCAATATGTACCAGTCAAATTTTTAATTGAAAACTATTGAGAAAGTTTGTTTCTGATGCTATTCTACAGACAAATGCAGATGCCCTTTTAAATATGTACATCAAAATTTTATCACAACTTAGGCAAATATTTTGATTGTTCCTAATTCTGAATTTAAATGGTTTAAACTTTTGGTCACATATTTAGAATATAGTATCTTTTGTGATAATTACTTTGGACACAAAACAGCAGAATACTGAAAACACATACTTTACATGAATTCAGCAAAAGTATTTCTTGAGAAATTTTTTCTTCTGTATCTGTAACCTAAAAGGTAATAAGAATTTTATTTTCCAATAAAATACTGTTTTCTTCCTAAACCATGTTTTTTTTTTTTTTTTTTTTTGCTTCCTTTCTCAATGGAGACCTTTTTCACGTTAAAATCCAGGAACATTTAATAAGTAATGCAAACATTGTTGGATTTCTCCCTCTTTTATCAATCTAATACACTGGTGGCATTTTCAAATACATTTTTGTGATTTCCCTATAATTAAAAATGCATAATGTCTGGATGGACCCTAACTAGTCTGGAAATATAAGTTATTTATCTAGAATCAAAATAGAAGTTCCCTCCACCCCACCCCCCAACTAGTTTCTGATTCAGTCTGGAAGGAAAATGGCTTCATCTCCACATCACCATAGAATTGTCTTTGCTCCTTTATAACAAAAAGAATATTTACTCAAAACTGACAGAGCCCTGGGGTTTCTTTTGGAGAAAATACTAATTGACTATCTTCATCATGAGCTCAAAAAGGAAAACAAAATAACATAATTAAGTGTCTAGTTACAAGATCTGTTGGGAAATCTGAAATATTGATACTAAAATGGAGTCTAATTTCTGTACTGGGTATTAAAAATTGTATAAACAACTTGAGGTTTTTCAAAGTAACTAACCAGAGACTGCTCTGATGAGCAGAAACCTGGAGCACTCTTGTCATTGATTTCAAAAGGAGGCTCAAGATACTAATAGTACCTCTACCTAAAAAACAAATTTGTCTATAACCTGTAATTTGCCACACATTGACCAGTTTGCTCATAAAAAATGTACTTTTGGGCTAAATATACTTATTTATTACCCTTCTCATATACCTTCTTAGTTTGAAATATTTATTATATACTAATATGGCAGTCAGGAAAAATTGTATAACTGACTTTCTGGAAAGTACTTAATTATAGAAAATAAATAAATTACATTTAGAGAAAAATCTTTTAGATATGTGTCCATATGTTCTCAGAATCATGGAATGGTCTCTTCTGGCATGAAATTTTATCCAAAATATAAGAAAATAGAAAAAGAAACATATTTAATCTCTATTTAAAAAAGCTATAGCTGAAATGTGTAAAAGATTCTGAAGAGAGGCGGAACAAAGATGGTGGAATAGACAGGCGCTTCTGGAGAGCCCTCTTACAACAAAGGCATGAAAAAACAAGTAAAATGAATGTATTTATGACAAGGTAGGAGCTCTGAACATCAAAGGCAAGTGTAGAAAATGAACTGAGGGGTAAGGGGAAGAAAAGATGGTTCAGAAGTGGAGAGGAGTTACCAGACCAGAATCATAGGAAGCCCTCAGGCACCATCCCCAGGAGCAGCGGTGGCAGGCTAGCATTAAGCTTCAGTTTCCTCAGGAAGAAGCAGCCAGCCACACATTCTACTCACACCTCTGGAACCAGAGAAGAAGTACTTAGCAAAAGCTAAGTACTTGCGTATATTTTACCGGGCCCTCCACACCCCGTTCCCAAGCCAGCTTCAACGGCTGATTTTTCTGGGCCTGAGATAGGGCCTGTTGAGCACCTAGAGCCATCGTCCTGACTTTGGAGAAGGAATAAATTTGCAACTGAGGGAAAAGACAATTTGCCAGCTCCACTAACTGGGGGAGCTCAAGACAGAAGCAGCTCCTGTCCAGGCATAAATGACCCATGGACTTTGAGTAACTTTCCCCTCTGCATGGACCTATGTGGGCCTATTTCAGGAGAATAGGCCCTTGTTGGTATACTTGAACCCTTTCAGCTGTACAGTGGAGAGGTGAGTGTTTGATGTTTGATACTGCTTTGCCTATTAAACAGGGTCCTTACCTACCTACATCAGGGATCTAAGGACTGGTAGCTTCACTGGGGTCGGCCTGCCACCTGTGACAGGGGTTTAAGGATAAGTGGTACCTTCCTGTCCTTACAACCAAAAACATTGGGTGCCCATGGTCTGTCTGCAGAACACACCCACCTGTATGCAATAGGGAACAGGAACATGCTTTTCTCAGAAACATGTGGGGAGCAATTCTCAGCCCCCTGCCCTGTTCAGAGTGTGACCCCCTGCTGCAACCACATACCGGTACATACACCAAGCACACCTGCCCCTCTAAGACTGTAGGACAGAGCCTGTACCACACACTTGATGATCAGCTACCTGTACACCTGAGCTGAATTCATACAAGAAAAGTGAAGGGACTCCTAGACTGATATACCTGATAACAGCTCTAGCCACCTGGGGACAGGAAGTCAGAGCTCCAAAGATGAAAATAATCAAGCTAGCTCACTCAAGCAACTCATTTGGGCACATCAAAACAAAACAAAGCAAGAAGCTATAACACATTAAGGAAATACAAGACAAACTAATACAATACATTATAGATGGCTCAGAGACAACAGTCAATATCAACTCACATAAAGAAACAGAGCATGATAGCCTCAACAAGCTCACAAAACAAAGAATCCAGGGATCTTCCAAATGAAAGTGCCAGAGGCAGAATATAAAAGATTAATATAAAGAACCCTTCAAGACATCAGGAAGGAAATGAGGCAATACTCAGAACAAGCCAAGGAAAAACACAGATAAAGCAATTGAAGAAATTAAAGAGATTATTCAGGAACATAATGAAAAATGTAATAAGCTGGAAAAATCCATATGCAGACAGCAATCAGAAATTCAGAATATTAACCATAAAATTATAGAAGTAGACAACTCAACAGAGAGTCAGAGGATCAACATTGAGCAAATAGAAGGCAGAATTTCTGAACTTGAAGAAAAATCAGTTGGCACTAATATATTTGAAGAAAAATCAGATAAAATAATTAAAAAAACTGAAGAAATCTTAAGAATCATGTGGGACTCTATCAAGAGAAATAACCTACAAGGGATTGGAGTACCAGAACAGGGAGGGATAACAGAAAATACAAAGCGAATTGTTGAAGATTTGTTGGCAAAAAACTTCCTAATATCATGAAAGATGTCAAGCTATCTATCCAAGATGCTCATCGAACTCCACATTAGGTAGATTTTAAAAGAAATCACCAAGACATATTATAATAAAGCTTGCCAAAACCAAAGATAAAGGGAATTTGAAGTGCAGCTAGGGATAAATGAAAAGCCACCTACTAAAGAGAGCCAATAAGAATAAGCTCAGACTGCTAGGCAGAAACCATGCGGGCAAGAAGGCAATAGGATGACTTATATAAAAAATTGAAGGAAAAAAAATTACCAACCAAGAATCTTATATCCAGCAAAACTGTCTCTCAGATATAAAAGTAAAATTAGGACATTTTCAGATAAACAGAATTTTAGGGAATTACTAAAAAAAACAAACCAAAACTACAAGACATATTAAAGGAAGTTCTTTGCTTAGAAAATCAGTAGTATCAGGTATCAACCCAAGACTAGAACACTGGGCAGAGTAATCAGAAGTCAACAAAGACAGGGAAATCACAAAAATAAATCAAGATAAAAAAATGCTCAAGACAGGGAAACAGCAATGTTAACATGTAAAAGAAGGCAACATTAAAACAATAAAGAGGGACTAAGAAATGTAGTCATAGATCTTCCATATGGAGAGGAAGAAAAGGTGATACAAAGAAATGAAAGTTAAGTTCAAGTTTACAAAAATAGGGGTAAATAATAAAGTAACCACAAAGGAAACAAACTACCCGACACATCAAAATGAAATACAAGGAAAAAAAAAAAAAAAGAGACTCAGCAGAAATAAAATCAACAACAACAAATATGAGGAAAGGACAATATATAAAGAGAACCTACTCAGCACATAAAATTAAGTGTGAAAAAGAAACTGTCAACAACACACAAAAAAAGACATCAGAATGACAGCACTAAATTCACACCTATCCATAATTACCCTGAATGTACATGGACTAAATGCACCAAAAAAGAGACAGAGAGTGGCAGAATGGATTAAAAAACACAATCTGTCTACATGCTGCCTACAAGAGACACACCTTAGACATACAGACAAAAACAAACTAAAACTCAAAGGATGGAAAAAAATATATCAAGCAAACAACAATCAAAAAGGAACAGGAGTGGCAATACTAATTTCTGACAAAATAGATTTTAAAGTTAAATCCATTGTGAAGGGTAAGGAAGGACACGATATAATGATTGAAGGGACATAATACCAAGAAGATATAACCATGTTAAATATTTATGCACCCAGTGAGAGTGCTGCAAGATACATAAAACGAACTCTAACAACACTGAAAAATGAAACAGACAACTCCACAATTAGAGTAGGAGATTTCAACACAACACTTTCACTGAAGGACAGGACATCCAGAAAGAAGCTCAATAAAGACACGGAAGATCTAAATGCCACAATCAATCAACCTCATAGACATATACAGAAGAATCCACCCAACAACAGCCAAGTATACTGTCTTCTATAGCGCACAAGAAACATTCTCTAGAATAGGCCAAATATTAGGTCATAAAGCAAGCCTTAGCAGAATCCAAAACACTGAAATATTACAAAGCATCTTCTCTGATCTTAAGGCCCTAAAAGTGGAAATCAATAACAGAAAAAGCAGGGAAAAGAAATCAAACACTTGGAGCTGAACAATACCCTGCTCAGAAAAGACTGGATTATAGAAGACATTAAGGATGGAATAAACAAATTCATAGAATCCAATGAGAATGAACATAATTCCTATCAGAACCTTTGGGACACAGCAAAAGCAGTGCTCAGAGGTCAATTTATATCAATAAATGCACATTATCAAAAAGAAGAAAGTGCCCAAATCAAAGAATTATACCTTCAACTTGAACAAATACAAAGAGAGCAACAAAACCCTCAGGCACCAGGAGATAGCAAATAATAAAAATTAGAGCAGAATTAAATGAAATAGAAAACAGAAAAACAATTAAAAGAATCAACAAGATGAAAAGTTGGTTCTTTGAGAAAATCAACAAAATTGATAAACCTTTGGCCAAAATGACAAAAGAAAAACAGGAGAAGAAGCAAATAACCTGAATAAGAAATGGGATGTGTGATATTACAACAGACCCAATTGAAATTAAAAGAATCATATCAGATTACTATGAAAAATTGTGCTGTAACAAATTTGAAAACCTAGGAGAAATGGATGAATTCCTAGAAACACACTACCTACCTAAACTAACACAAACAGAGGAAGAACAACTAAATAAACCCATAACAAAAGAAGAGATTGAAAAGGTAATCAAAAAACTCCTAACAACAGCAACAAAAAATACCCTGGCCCAGATGTCTTCACTGCAGAGTTCTACCAAACTTTTAGAGTAGAGTTAATATCACTACTAATAAAGATATTTCGGAGCATAGACAAGGACAGAATACTCCCAAACTCATTCTATGAAGCCAGCATATTCATGATACCAAAACCAGGTAAAGAAAAAAAAGACACCACTAAAAAAAGAAAATTATAGACCTATATCCCTCATGAACTTAGATGCAAAAATCCTCAACAAAATTCTAGGCAATAGAATTCAACAACATATCCAAAAAAACAAACAAAAAAAAATCACCATGACCAAGTGGGATTCATACCAGGTATGCAGGTTTTTTTTTTTTTTTTTTTTTTTTTATGCAGGGATGGTTCAATATTAGAAAAACAATTAATGTAATCCACCACACACACACACACACAAAAGACAAGAATCACATGATTTTATCAATTGATGGAAAAAGGCATTGACAAAATTCAACACCCATTCATGATAAAAACTCTCAGCAAAACAGGAATAGAAGAAAAATGCCTTAGCATAATAAAGGGCATTTATACAAAGCCAACAGCCAAGATCATCCTTAATGGAGAGAGTCTGAAAGCATTCCCCTTAAGATCGGGAATGAGACAAGAACGCCCTTTATCATCACTCTTATTCAACATTGTGGTGGAGGTCCTAGCCAGAGCAATTAGGCTAGGTAAAGAAATAAAGGGCATCCATATTTGCAAAGAAAAGAAGTTAAAGTATCTCTATTTGCAGATGACATGATCTTATACACAGAAAATCTTAAGGAATCCTCAAGAAAATACCGAAACTAAGAGAAGAGTTAGGCAGAGTATCAGCATACCAGATAAAAAAAAAATCAGTTGGATTCCTCTACAGCAAAAAAAGCACATTGAAGAGGAAACCACCAAATCAATACCATTTACAGTAGCCCCCAAGAAGATAAAATACTTAGGAATAAATCTTACCAGAGATGTAAAAGACTTATACAAAGAAAACTACAAAACGCTTCTGCAAGAAACCAAAAAGACCTCTGCAAGTGTAAAAACATACCTTGCTCATGGATAGGAAGACTTAAGATGTAAAAATGACTATTCTATCAAAAGCAATCTATGGATTTAATGCAATTCTTATCGAAATTGCAATGACATTTTTAAAGAGATGGAGAAAGAAATCACAAACTTCATATGGAAGAGAAAGAGGACCCGGAGAAGTGAAGCATTAGTGAAAAAGAAGAATAATGTGAGAGGCCTCAGCCTACCTGATTTTAGAACCTATTATACCACCACAGTAGTCAAAACAGCCTGGTACTGGTACAATAACAGATACATACACCAATGGAAGAGAATTGAGAATCCAGATGTAAATCCAACCACATATGAGGAGTTGATATTTGACAAAGTCCCCAAAACAGTTAAATGGGGAAAAGACTCTCTTTTTAACAAATTGTGCTGGCATAACTGGATATCCATCTGCCAAAAAATGAAACAAGACCCATACCTCATACCATGTACAAAAGGGAGCTCAAAACAGATCAAAGGCCTAAATATAAAATCTAAAAAGATAAAGATCATGGAAGAAAAAATAGGGACAACATAAGGAGCCCTAATACATGGCATAAACAGTATATAAAACATTACTAACAATGCAGAAGGAAAACTAGATAACTGGGAGCTCCTAAAAATCAAACACTTATGCTCATCCAAAGACTTCACCAAAAGAGTAAAAAGACTACCTACAGACTGGGAAAAAGTTTTTAACTCTGACACTTCGGATCAGTGCCTGATCTCTAAAATCTACATGATCCTGCAAAAGCTCAACTAGAAACAGACAAATAACCCAATTAAAAAAATGGGCAAAACACATGAACAGACACTTCACTAATGAAGACATTCAGGTAGCTAACAGATACATGAGGAAATGTTCATGATCATTAGCCTTTACAGAAATGCAACTCAAAACTACAATTAGATTCCATCTCACTCCAACAAGGCTGGCGTTAATACAAAAAAACACAAAATAATAAATGTTGGAGAGGCTGTGGAGAGATTGCAACACTTCTACACTGCCGGTGGGAATGTAAAATGGTACAACCACTTTCAAAATCAATTTGGTGCTTCTCTAAAAAGCTAGAAATAGAACTACCACACCATCTAGCAATCCTACTCCTTGGAATATATCCTAGAGAAATAAGAACCTTTTCATGAACAGATATATACACCCCCATGTTCATTGCAGCACTGTTTACAATAGCAAAAAGATGGATGCAATGAAGTTGCCCATCATGGGATGAACGGATAAATAAATTATGGTATATTCACACAGTGGAATACTATGCATCGATAAAGAGCATTGATGAATCTGCAAAACATTTCATAACATGGAGGAATCTGGAAAGCATTATGCTGAGTGAAATAAGTTGCAAAAGGACAAATATTGTATAAGACCACTATTATAAGAACTGGAGAAATAGTTTAAACAGAGAAGAAAATATTCTTTGATGGTTACAAGATGGGGGAGGGAGGAAAGGTGGGAAAGCGTTATTCGCTAATTAGTAGGTAAGACCTACTTAGGTGATGCAAAAGACAACACACAATATAGGCGAGGTGAGCATAACTGGACTAAGCCAAAAGCAGTTTCCTGAATAAACTGAATGCTTCGAAGGCCAGAGTAGCAGGGGCAGAGGTTTGGGGGCCATGATTTCAGGGGACATCTAAGTCAATTAGCATAATAAAATCTATTAAGAAAACATCCTGCATCCCACTTCGGAGAGTGGCGTCTGGGGTCTTAAACCCTAGCAAGAGGCCATCTAAAATGCATCAATTGGTCTCAACCCACTTTGGCCAAAGGACAATGAAGAACACCAAGGACACAATGTAATTAGGAGCCCAAGAGACAGAAAGGGCCACATAAATCTGAGATTGTATCAGCCTGAGACCAGAAGAATGAGGTGGTGCCTGGCTACAACCGATGACTGCCCTGACAGGGAACATAGCAGAGAACCCCTGAGGGATCAGGAAAGCCCTGGCATGCAGACATCAAGTTCTTGTAAAAAGACCAGACTTAATGGCCTGACGCAAACTAAAAGGACCCTGGTGGTCATGGCCCCTAGACCTTCTCTTAGCCCAGGACAGGAGCCATTCCCAAAGCCAACTCTTCAGACAGGGATTGGGCTGGACAATGGGATGGAGAAGGATGCTGGTGAGGAGTGAGCTTCTTGGATCAGGTGGACACTTGAGACTATATTGGCTTCTCCTGCCTGGAGGGAAGATGAGAGAGTAGAGGGGGTTAGAAGCAGATGAAATGGACACAAAAAGAAAGCGTGGAGGGAGGGAGCAGGCTGTCTCTTTAGGCAGGGAGCAATTGGGAGTATGTCCCAGTAAAATCCAGTGCCGTCGAGTCGATTTCGACTCATAGCGACCCTATAGGACAGGGTGGAACTGCCCCATAGAGTTTCCAAGGAGCGCCTGGTGGATCTGAACTGCCAATCTTTTGGTTAGTAGCCGTATCACTTATATGTAGCAAGGTGTATATAAATTTCTGTGTGAGAGACTGACTTGGTTTGTAAACTTTCATTTAAAGCACAATAAAAATTTAAAAAATAAATAAAAGTTTCTGAAGAAAAAAACAATTGAATTTCTAACCAGAAGACTAAAGAGAGATTTTCAGCAGAGAATGATATTAGTAGTTGATTAAAATTTATACATATGAGATCACCTTTGCAGAGGAACAACTATATTTTAGAAAATATCTAAAATTAAATACTTAACTAAAAAGAAAATATTTTCACTATTTATGCATTAATGTACTTTATGTGAGCTCTGAAAACAGCAGAGAATGCATACTCATTGGGCTTGATTAAAGAAGCAAAAAAATATTTTAAATGTTAGGGAAAAAAAGTTTTAGAGGAAATAAATCCATTAGGTCATGCACGACTATGGAGCAGATGAAGAACTAGATCAAATAATACTGCCTCTGTTCCTAGTGTTTCTGAATTGACTGCAGGAAGAAGGGCAGTCAGTTCGGAAGAAATGATGCAGAAGAAAATCTTATTTTTAAAGACAACAGATTATTATGCAAGCAATGAGGACTGGAGAGACTAAAATTCCAGAAAAAAGAGAAGCTTCCTGAAGGGACACCAATATCTTTAGGTGTTTTTTAGCGGGATCATTTGCTCCATCTGATTGGTCAGAGCTTCAGTTCAACTCAATTCCAGTCTTAATAACTGATCAGCCTTACCTCTATTTGCATATAAGGAAAATGATCACTTATCATAAGCATATAAGGGCTTTTAAAAAAAAGGTCTGGCATTTACTACAAATAAATAAATTTGCCAATATAAATGGTTATAAAACAAACAAAAATTAGAGATAAAACCACAGGTGATCTAGACATCAGATTTAGGTGACAACGATCATAAATTTACTATTTATTGTGTTGAAGAGAATAGGGAAAATTAGTAACATATAGATTAAGGTATGTAGGGTGCAAATGATATTTGAAATTTCTGTAAAGGAATGAATGAACATAATAGAATTAAATGCTACTGTATTTAAATACTTAAAAAATACTTAAGGACACAACAAATCATTTTAATGGCAGTAGAAGAGTAGATGTATAACTGGAAGACAGCTAAATAATAAATAGCCAAATGAAGTCCAGACAGGAAAAAAAAAAAATTGGAGCATAAGAGACATATGGTAAACAGTCCAATGTTCTACTGTACAAGTCAATTGACATCCCAGAAGAGAGGAGACTAAATATGGATAGAAGCATTATTCGAAGTAATAATTGCAAAGAATTTTCCAGAATGCTAAAGATATCAATTCAGAGACTCAAGAATCTCAGTAAAACTGAAGAGATAGAAGTACAAGGAAAAACACAATCAATGATCTCTTCATTTAAGACCACTGAAATTAAACACAAACGAATTCATTATGTGTTCAAAATCCTCAGTAGGAGTTTTTGTGTATCTCTAGCCAGTAACTAGGAAACCCTAGTGGCATAGTTGTTAAAGCGCTAGGGCTGCTAACCAAAGGGTCGGCAGTTCGAATCCGGCAGGCACTTCTTGGAAACTCTATGGGGTAGTTCTACTCTGTCCTACAGGGTCGCTGTGAGTCAGAATCAACTCGACACCACTGGGTTTGGTTTGGTTTTAGCCAGTAACTAAACATACTTAGCTGAAACCTGGGCCAATGTCAAAATGAAAATGGAAAAGATAATGGAAGGATATGTATAAACACCCTACATGGTAATCATTTGTGCTATTCGTTAATATTTCTGTCCTTCTTGTATCAATTAGGGTCCAATAAAGGGAAACAGAAATACCACCACAGTAGATTTCATACAAGAAATTTGTTATCCAGATTGGAAATGGTCAAGTAGAAAAATAGGAAACACCGAAGTAACCCAGAGATATTAATTATTACCTCAAAGATGAGGTTTTTTTTTTTTTTAAAAAGATACAATGTATGTCATTAAAGATTTTAATGGTTCTATCTTGGTGTCTTGGATGCCTGCTCTTGGGGAAGAGATGGATTTCCAGAAGGCAGGAACCTTCAGTAGGTACTGTATAGGGTTGGTGCTCCTAGTTTTGGGGATATGATTCTGTATTGATACTTTTGTGTCCTCGATGCTCAGAGGATAGACCCCACAGAGTTAGTGCTCATAACCCTGAAGAAGTGGTATTGCCTGTTGCTGCTTACACATCAGAGGGCCATGATGTGACTAGTTCTGGAAATGGTGAAATAAGCTGAACCTTCTGTAAGCATAACTGCCATTGTTGGGCTGTCAGGCAGACATAGGACAAAAAAGGGGAAACCATTCCTTCTTTTCTTCCACCTTCTAATTTTGCTAGAGTGTCTCCAATATCATTGCCTATCATGGATCCATATGGCTAAGGGAACCTTGCAAAGTAATCTGCAGAGTGTGATCCTCAACATCACCTAAAAAAAAAAAAAAAAAACAACTCTTTGACATTGAGTCTATTCTGACTCATAATGACTCTATACAACAGAGTAGAACTGCCCCACAGGGTTTACAAGAACAGCTGGTGGATTTGAACTGCTGACCTTTGGGTTAGCAGCTGATGCTTTAACCACTGCACCACCAGGGCCTCAATATCCCAGGGCTATGTTTATAAAGGGTAGTTTTGGAGCTGAAAGATAATTGGTAAACAATTAGTATATTTTTTTTTTCTGATTTTGCTACCATTTCATTTCCTAATCTTCTGATTATAGGACTGCATAATTGCCTACTTTGAGACATAAGATCTTAGCAGAAATTTCGGGTAAGTTGCAAATGGGAATATGTAATAGTCTCTACATTATTCTTCACCTGGAGCCCTGGTGGATCAGTGCTTAAGAGCTATGGCTGCTAACCAAAAGGTCACCAGTTTAAATCCATCAGCCTATCCTTAGACACACTATCAGGCAGTTCTACTCTGTCTTACACGATAGCTATGAGTCAGGCTGGACTCTAAGGCAATGGGATTTTTTTTGGGGGGTGTATTCTTCACCTGATGCTTATTCTGCCAGTTACTGATGACATTTTAAGTTATATTAACTTGGGTCATGGACGTGGCAAGATGTGAAGTAGATTTTTGATCCTTCATTTCACATGTGTTCAGAATAACAAATAATTTTGTTTCAAGCTACTGAAATTTTGATGCTGTTTGTTAATGGAGCACATCATAACCCATACTCAGTAACATATCAATGATGGCCTTTTGAGCTATTACAGGAAATAACACAGTAGTAAATCTCCACATGTTTTCTTTGTACTGTTACCCAGCAGATTATCCCAATTATACAAGAAATGTTGATGGGGTTGACCTTTATAATTTAAACAACATTTTTCACAATTAAAGACAGGTTTTCACTAAACTACAAGAGGAATGCCACAAAAAGAAGAAGAAGAAGAAAAAAAGAGAGAGAGAGAGAGACACTGTGACCTCTTTGCTGAAGAATCTGAACTTACTTTTAAACATCTGAGAGATGGTGCTATTCATCTGAAAGCTCAACTGGGGATGATTCCACTTCCAGTGTCTTGCTCAGGGTTTTGGCAGAATCAATTACTTTATGGATGTAGAATTCATGGCAGCTTGCTTTCTAAAAGTCACTGAGGGAGAGAGTAACACTAGAGAAAGTTTTCTAGAAAGTCTTATGTAAGGTAACAGAATTATGAGAGTGAAAACACATCATCATCCCAACACTGAAAAATTACAATATCAATACTGTGTTTGTTACAGGCAAGTCTAGGTTCCAAGACAAGTCCTGGAGAATACACATCACTGAAAGGAGAAAAAAAAAAAATCAGCATCCACAAATAATACTGTAACACTAAGAAAAAATGAGAATACTTCAGTAGCTGAAAATACAGTATGCCCTGAATTGACTAGTAGGAAAAATTAGATAAATATCAGAAAAAGTGCACAAACTCTGACTGCTTTCTTTTCTGACATAAAAGAAACAATAGGTAAATAGTGTTTTCATGAAACCAATTTCATTTGTTTTAAGTTGACTCTATAGTCCCTGTTTTTATTGATTCTTGATATGTTTATATAAAAACTATCCTTTATGTATAATAGGTACTAAAAATATTTTTATTGACAGACAAAATGTTTAATAGTGTCTTTTCTATCCTGTGGCTCTTTCTCCTCTTATTTTCTATTTCACATGTTTATATGTAATTAAATAATGTCATCTTAGGTGACATTTATTTCAGGTTAAGATAAAATAATTTTGGCAATATGAAACCAAAAATAATTCTAAAGACTTTTATTACTTCATGAATTCATGAATATTTGCATTATACACCTCTCTGAAGTGCAATACATAAAAAAAAAAAATCAGTGTCTAAAAATATCTAATTAAACTTGTTGAATGTAACTTAAGGGTGCACTCATCAGCACCATTTTCTCCAGGGACATTTCAGTTTTTTTTTTTTTTTCCCTGAAAGAATCCCCTTGACTATCTTGAAAAAAAAAAAAAAAGATAAAACCAATCTATCTGTGTTGGAAACGATTTGAAAAACCAGGTTCTCTCTTTGGAAGGTGACGTCAGTAAGAAAATTTTACAGTTCATTTTTCTTTCACGAGAGTTACTTAGAGCCATTTAAAATATTATATTAGGTAGGTTTTCTTAACATCAAGGTTCAAAGAAGTTGCTATTTTTTATGGAAATTTTAGGAGACAAAAATCCAAAAAAAACCAAGCCCACTGCCGGTGAATCGATTCCAACTTACAACGATCCTATAGAACAGAGTAGAACTCCCTGTAGTGTTTCCATCTTGCCTTGGATTACACATCTTGGGATATCCTTTGCGTTTCGAGGGTTCCTTTTTTTTTTTTTCCTCACCAGCTCGTATTCATAGGCCTTGCCACTTATTTCTTTCCCAGTGCTATTCTTTCTTTCTTCTCACTCCTGGATTAAGCCCTCTCCTCATTATAAACTAAAAATTTCACCTAATTAGTCAGCAAAATATGCCTTTCTACCTCTATTCACTTGTTTCACTGAAGCTATCGCCCTGAGCCTAATAACAAGGATCCCTCTCTTATTTGTTTATTTATTTTAAGAGTCCTGTACTCCATGAAATCTTGTCTTTCATTCTTAATGACTGCTCTTCAGTCCGTTGCAAACCTAGGACAGAGGTCCATTTTGCTTCTGCCCTTTCATTTGCAGGGCATCTAGCTTTATTCCTAAACAGCAAATTAGTACCAAAGAAACTGTGACTCAATGAAGAGCTTGAACACACTCCCTGAGTTTCAGACTTTCACTTAATGTGAATGGATTGCTTGCTTGACTGTCCACAGAGCTTTACCACTAAATGGGGCACTCAGATTCTCACCATGTCACCCCCTCATCTCTGGATCACAAACTGCAGAATCCCTTGGATACTTGGCTTCTGCTCTGGACATAAAACCTACCAGCAACTGGGCCTATGTCACCTTTCTGTCTGGGTCTCTCCCTTTTCAGGAATAGTTTTTCTGTTGGACTCATTCCCACCATACACCCCATCTCGCTGGCTATAACCAGGGTTATCTTGCCAAATTCTACCCTATACATTATATGAAAGTCTTATTGTGTAAGAAAATCGAAGTCAGAAGCAAGGTAGGAAGTCTATGAAATACTCTGAAGTAATCATGCAACACTGATTGACAGAGTAAATCCACAGAGCACTAGGGTTTGATCAGGCGAACTGCTACCAGAAGGGATTATAAAAATTGTAAGTATATATCCATTTTTCACCTCATCTATTTTTTCCCATTTTCTAACCAGTTTATAACTAAGTCAGATCACTTAACTTCGGCTGTTAGAATCACTTCTAAAATGTGATAAGTTATTATTTAATTGAGAAAAGAAAACTTATGAGTTCATTTGTTCAGGATAACATAAATGCTAGTTTTGAATGCCCTGATTCTGTTGTTATTTATTCTCCATAAAGGCAAGACTAACAGTAACTATCTCTACAAAAATTGTGAAAAACAGTTATCTTAAAAAAAAAAAAAAACTTCACAATTTTTCATCTTCGGAGAAACATTAGATCATGGGGTTTTGGTAGGGTATTTTAATAAGAATAGTATTTTAAATTTTATAATTTTCCACCACATATGATTAAATTTTTAAAAGAAAGTAAAGCACCTGTGATAATTATATTTATCCTTCTTATACACATGTGTTTAGTAGACCTACTGAGTCCCTGTGTGGATCAGACTGTTAATGTACTAACTGCTAACTTAAATGTTGGAAGTTTGAGTCCATTCAGAGGCTCTTTGGAAGAAAGGTCCAAAGACCTACTTTTGGGAAAATTAACCATTGAAAACCCTAAGGAACACAGTTCTATTCTGATGGGGTCACCAAGAATCGTATTTGAGTAGACAGTTTATTTCTTAGACACATGAAGTGACGCACTAAAAATGATATGGTTAGACAAAACAGATTTTTTGTTTTTGTTGTTCTGGTTCAGATATATATTCGGGTTTCAGTACAATTTTTGAATGGCTGATCTATTGTCCCATTATAGGTCTTACATGTTTTTCAACCAACAGATGTGATAAAAAGGTAACCCTGAACTCATTAAATTATTGTTCCTTTTTTTTTTTTTTTTTCATTTAAAGATCTGGCAGAAGTCAACGATAAGAAATGAAAAATCGATCATCTGTGAAAGAGTTCATTCTCCTGGGATTAACAGATGACCCAGAGCTAAACATTTTGATTTTTCTATTTTTATTTTTCACATATGTACTGAGTATAACTGGAAACCTGACAATTATCACCCTTACTCTCATAGATTCTCACCTCAAAATTCCCATGTATTTCTTTCTTAGGAATTTCTCTTTCCTGGAAATCTCATTAACAACAGTTTGTATTCCTAGATTTCTGGTCAGCATTATAACTGGAGACAAGACCATATCTTATAATTCTTGCATGGCCCAGGTGTTTTTCTTCATACTCTTTGGTTCAACAGAATTTTTCCTTTTGACGGTTATGTCATATGATTGTTATGTGGCCATCTGTAAGCCATTGCATTACACAACAATAATAAGCAGCAGAATATGCCTCCAGTCTGTGATTATCTCTTGGCTGGCTGGATTTCTTATTATCTTTCCACCTGTGATTGTGGGGCTTCAACTGGATTTCTGTGACTCCAACATCATTGACCACTTCACCTGTGACTATTCTCCTATGTTGCTGATTGCCTGCACAGACACCACATTCCTACAGCTCATGGGATTTGTCATAGCAATATTTACTCTCGTACTAACCTTATCACTAGTGATTCTGTCCTATGCATTCATCCTCAGAACAATTCTGAAAATCCCCTCTGCTGAGAAAAGGAAAAAGGCTTTTTCCACTTGTTCCTCACACATGTTTGTTGTCTCCATTTCTTATGGAAGTTGCATTTTCATGTATGTTAAAACCTCAGCAGAGGAAGGTCTGGCTTTTACCAAGGGCATAGCAGTGCTCAATACTTCTGTTGTCCCAATGCTAAATCCTTTCATTTACTCCCTAAGGAACCAACAGGTAAAACAGGCCTTTAAGAACTTAGTCCAAAGATGCTTCTCAAATAAATTTTGGTTATAAATTAAAAAACTGAAATTTAAACTGAACTCTATGTCTAATATAATATTAACATTGTTTTATTTCCCATCCACTGCTGCATTCAACTTCTGGTTCTTTCAGGTTTTGTTCTCCATTTACCCAATTTTGATCTCTTTCACTGGTTCAACTCTCATTTTACATTTACAGTCCTTGAAAAGTTTCTGAGCATTGATGACTTTTGGTCATATAGATGAGGATGACATTTAATAAGGATGCTAGAATTTATTTGTAAACATTCGAAGAACTTTATCTCTGGACATCAATTGAAACATAAATAAAAGGTATCATCAAGAAATTCCAAAAGAATTGTTTTCTCAGTGCACAAGCAAAGAATACTAAAATAACCTCATCTTCGGAAAAGGTCTTCTACTTTTGGTGTATTTCTCTTTCTGTTTTTATTTTTGGCTTTATGAATATTATCCTATGCTATTTGAGGAATGGGTGTTATATCTTTTGTGAATTCTGCCTTTAATATTACATTGGATGCTTTTTTTGGTATAAATTTCCAAGTTACTACAACTTTATTTTTGTTATTTCTATGAGGCCCTAGTACCCTCACCTAGAAACACCTTTGATGAACTACATTGATTGTTGTTCCATAGTCTATTCCATTCTTTTAATTTGTTAATACTGAGCATGGAATTCATCTGAGTCTCCATTGGAAAAGCCTGGATTTTCTTTGGTATCCTGAATTGCTATTTTCTCTCTGATTATTCTGGCAATTCAAACCCATGTGCTTTTTATCTTTCAGGTCATTTTCGAAGTTTCTGGTACTCTGTTGATGCCATAAATTGTTTTTATTGCTTCAGTCTTTAAAAAAAAAAACTATTTTGGATTTTTTTGGTACATTGGTGTATGGAGTTAACATTTTCGCAATACACACTTCGACGTAGAAATTTCTATAAGAGGCTCTTAATAATAAGTTTTACTTTTATAAGAATAACTGTGGAATAAAACTTTATTTAGTGTTCATCCATTTACTTCTCTGTCTTCTTCATTCCCAAACATTACATGTGCATGGAACATCTTTTAATTAATCATCAATACACTTTTCCTTAAAAGTTCATTCAAATTCTCAGTGCTTTCATTCTCTTCTTTTGCCATTAAAAAAAAAAAAAAGTTTCTCCCACCAATGGCTTATAGAAAGAAACATGGTTTCATATAGTCAAAGCTAGGTGAAAATTGGTAAATTCTATAATAGAGTATGAATTTCTAGAACACCTATATGATTTTTGTGTCATAATGTCTCTGAAAAAATATTTACTACATCTGAATGTTGAAAGTGTTTTTTATTTTTATTTATTTTTATTTGTTAATGACTTCGGTTAAAATTGGCTGTGTATACTAGATTCTGTTCTTAGGCATCATGAATCTAAATTTTCCAACTATTTTGTGACTTTTTTATTTCTCTCTTTTCTTTTTAAGGTTTTTTTTCCTCCCACCAGTGGTGATTTTATGTATTTCTGAGTACTTGCTTCTCATTTATTAATGTGGACATGACTCAAGCAATGCGGTGCTCAGTAAAGTTCAGATCCTCCAATGCATATGGACAGAAAGTAATGATCTAATAGTAAATGTTTATACTCAAATCTCTGTCTCTTTCTCTCTCTCTGTGATTATATGTACATATGTATCTATTTATCCACACCTACACATACATATATCGACATACACACATACACACACGTATATATACATATATATACACTTTATTATAAGTATTACTAAAATAATTTACTAAAAATAGTAAATTAAACCTTATTGTACATTCCATGTACCCAACTGATCTTCTCAGAATGCTTTCATGGAATTCTGCCAAACTGTTGTATTCACAACCAATCTCTGATTGCAAATTAACCATTCTTTGAAAATCAGAGTTGTTTCACAATCTGCTCTTTTCCCTGTAAGTTTATTGTCATTACATCTGATAATCGATGAGTATTAGTTATTATATTAATTATAAATATAATTTGTTTATTAATTTTGCATAATTATACTTTTAGTTATGACTTTGTTTAACGATGGAGTACTAAGGTTTTTGAAAATTTAATAGTTGGTTCTCAGATGCGCGAATATAGTCAATGTTTCAACACTCTCTCCTCAATTTAAAAACAAATAAATAAACCTTGTCATAGAGTGGATAATGACTCATAGCGACACTATAGGACAGAGTAGGGATTTCAAGGAGCGAACGGTGGATTTGAATTGCTGACCTTTTGGTTAGCAGCTGATCTCTTAACAACTGTGCCACCAGGGCTTCTCTTCGTCAACAGATGATTAAAAAAGTCTCAAAAAAGAGTAAGGACATGGAAAACTTGAACAACCTTATAAATTAAATTTGTCTCATTGACATTTTTAGAAAAATTCAGTCAACATCAGCCAAATACCCGTTTTCCAGATGCATCAAAAGGTTATCGTAATAGACTAAAACCATGAAAGAAAGAAAATGAAAACTTGGACTTTACTAAAGTTAAAAACTCTCAAAAAAAAAAAAAAAAAAGAAGAAGGTGGGGCCAAAATGGCAGAATAAACAGATGCTTCGGGTGATCCTTCTTACAACAAAGACCAGAAAAATCAAGTGAAACAATTGTATTTATGACAGGCTAGGAGCCCTAAACAACAAAGGCAAAGTAGGAAAACCAACTAAGCAGCACGGAGAGACAGAGAGGCAGTTCAGAAGCAGAGAGGAGTTGCCAGACCTGAATCACTGGGAAACCTCAGGCACCATTCCCAGGAGTGGCTACAGTGGGCAGGTAGTAGCGTTCGGCTGCTGTTTCCTCAGGAAGAAGCAGCCCGCCACACAGCTTTTTCACACCTCTGGAACCAGAGAATGGTGCTCTTGGCAAAAGCTTACTGCGCCCCCAGCCCCCAAGCTGGCTTCAGTGGCTGTTGATTTTTCTGGGCCTGAGATAGGCCCATTTGAGCACCCTGAGCTAAGCTCCTGGCCTTGGAGAAGGAAAAAATTTACAACAAGGGGAAAAGATAATTTGCCAGCTCCACTAACCAGGGGAGCTAAGGACAGAAGTGGCTCCTGTCCAGGCATAAATGGTCCATGGAATTTGAATACCTTTCCGCCCTGCATGGACCTGTGTGGGCCTATTTCTGGAGAATAGGCCCTTGCTGGCAGGCTGCAACTCTTTAAGCTGTGTGGTGGAGAGGTGGGTGTTTGATACCTGACGCCACTTTGCCTATTGAACAGGGTCCTCGTCTACTCGCATCAGGGGCTTAAGGGCTGGTGGCTCCACTCAGGTCAACCAGCCACCCACAAAAGGGGTACAAGGTAACTGATACCTCCCAGTCCTTACAATCAAGAGCATTGGGTGCCCATGGTGTGTTCACAGAACCCACCCACCTGTATGCTCTAGGGAACAAAGGCGCACTTTCCTCAGAGACACTTGGGGGATGGTTCTCAGCCCCCATACCTTGTTCAGAGCATGAGCCCCTGCTGCAACTGAATACCAGTACCTACACCAAGCTTGCCTGCCCCTCTAAAACTGTAGGACAGAGCCTGTACCACACACTCAGTGACCACTACTTGGACACCTGAGCTGAATCCACACAAGAAAAGTGAATGGACTTATAAGCTCATATATCTGATAACAGCCCTAGCCATCTGGTGACAGGACGTCAGAGCTCCAAAGGCAAAAATAATCAAGCTATCTCACTCAAGCAACCCTTTTGGGCATATCATAGCAAAACAAAGAAAGACACTAGGATACAGTAAGCACACAATATAAACTAATACAATAACTTGAAGATGGCTTGGAGACAATAGTCAATATCAAACCACATAAAGAAACAGACCATGATCACTTCAACAAGCTCTCAAAACAGAATCAAAGGATCTTCTGATGAAGGTGCCGCCTGGAATTACCGGATCCAGAATACAAAAGATTAATATACAGAATTCCTCAAGATATCAGGAAGGAGATCAGGCAATATGCAGAAAAAGCCAAGGAACACACAGATAAAACAGTTGAAGAAATTAAAAAGGTTACTCAAGAACATAATGAAAAAATTAATAAGCTGCAAGAATCCATACAGAGAGCAACCAGAAATTCAGAAGATTAATGATAAATTTACAGAATTTAAAAAAAAAAAAATTTCTGCTCCTCTGACTTTACAGAATAAATTTACAGAATTAAAAAAAAATTATCTGTAAATTTATTACAGATAAGTTTACAGAATTAAAAAAAAAAAATTTCTGCTCCTCTTTCTATAAAAAAATTTTTTTTTTTTTTTTTTTACAGAATTAGACAACTTAATAGAAAGTCAGAGGAGCAGAAATGACCAAGTGGAAGGCAGAATTGGTGACCTTGAAGATAAAGCATTTGACACCAATATATTTGAAGAAAAATCAGATAAAAGAATTTAAGAATCAAAGAAGAGTTAACACCACTACTAATAAAGGTATTTCAGAGATAGAAAAGGATGAAATACTCCCAAACTCATTCTATGAAGCCACCATACCCCTGATACCAAAACCAGGTAAGGACACCACAAAAAAAGACAATTCCAGAAGCATATCCTTCATGAAGTCAGATGCAAAAATCCTCAACATAATTCTAGGCAATAGAATTCAGCAACTTATCAAAAAAATAATTCACCATGACCAAGTGGGATTAATACCAGGTTATGCAGGGATGGTTCAACATTAGAAAAACAATTAATGTAATCCATCATATAAATAAAAGTCAAGAATTGCATGATTTTATCAATTTGTTGCAGAAAAGGCATTTGACAAAGTTCAACACCCATTCATGGTAGTAACTCTCAGCAAAATAGGAATAGAAGGAAGATTCCTTAACATAGTAAAGGGCATTTATACAAAGCCAACAGCCAACATCACCCTAAATGGAGAGAGTTTGAAAGCATTCCCTTTGAGATCAGGAACCAGACAAGGATGCCCTTTATCACAACTCTTATTCAACATTTCTGGAGGTCCAAGCCAGAGCAATTAGGCTAGAAAAAGAAATAAAGGGCATACAGATTGGTAAGGAAGAAGTAAAAGTACCTCTATTTGCAGATGGCATGATCTTATACAGAGAAAACCCCAAAGAATCATCAAGAAAACTACTGAAACTAAGAGTTCAGCAGAGAATCAGGATATAAGATAAACATACAAAAATCAGTTGGATTCTTCTACACCAAAAAAAAAACATAAAAGAGGAACTCGCCAAATCAATACCATTTACAGTAGTCCCCAAGAAGATAAAATACTTAGGAATAAATCTTACCAGAGGTGTAAAAGATACATACATAGAAAACTACAAGGTACTACTGCAAGAAACCAAAAGAGACCTACATAAGTGGGAAAACACACCTTGCTCAAGGATAGGAAGACTTAACATTATAAAAATATCTATTCTACCAAAAGCAATCTATAGATACAATGCAATTCCGATCCAAATTCCAACGACGTTTTTTAATGAGATGGAGAAACAAATCACCAACTTCATATGGATGGGAAAGGGGACCTGGATAAGTAAAGCATTACTGTAAAAGAAAAACAAAGTAGGAGGCCTCACTCTACCTGATTTTAGGACCTATTTTGCTGCCACAGTAGTCAAAACATCCTGGTACTGATACAACAACAGGTACATGGGCCAATGGAAGAGAATTGAGAATCCAGACATAAACCTATCCACATATGAGCAGCTGATTTTTGACAAAGGCCCAAAGTCAGGTAAATGGGGAAAAGACAGTCTTTTTAACAAATGGTGCTGGCATAACTGGATATCCATCTGCAAAAAAATGAAACAAGACCCATGCTTCATACCATGCACAAAAACTAACTGAAAATTGATCAAACACCTAAATATAAAATCTAGAATTATAAAGATCATAGAAGAAAAAATAGGGACAATGCTAAGATCCCTAATACATGTCATAGTTTATAAAACATTACTAACAATGCAAAAGAGAAACCAGATAACTGGGAGATCCTAAAAATCAAACACGTATGCTCATCCAAAGACTTCACCAAAAGAGTAAAAAGATTACCGGAGACTGGGAAAAAGTTTTTAGCTATGACATTAGCAATCAGTGCCTTATCTCTAAAAGCAACATGATACTGCAAAAACTCAACTGCAAAAAGACAAATAACCCAATTAAAAAAATGGGCAAAAGATATGAACAGCTACTTCACTAAAGAAGACATTCAGGTAGCTAACAGATATATGAGAAAGTGCTCACGATCATTAGCCATTAGAGAAATGCAAATCAAAATTACAATGAGATTCCATCTCACTTCAAGAAAGCCTGGCATTAATCCAAAAAAAAACACAAAATAATAAATGTTATTAGAGGTTTGCAGAGACAGGAACACTTATACACTGCTGGTAGGAATGTAAAATCGTACAACCACTTTGGAAACAGATTTTGCACTTCCTTAAGAAACTAGAAATAGAACTACCATAAAAAAAAAAAAGCAATCCCGCTCCTTGGAATATATCCTAGAGAAATAAGAGCCTTTACACAAACAGATACATGCACACCCATGTTCACTGGAGTGCTGTTTACAATAGCAAAAAGATGGAAGCAACCAAGGTATCCATCAATGGATGAATGGATAAATAAATTATGGTATATTCACACAATACTACACATCAATAAACAATAAGGATAAATCTGTTAAACATTTCATGACATGGAGGAATCTGGAAGGCATTATGCTGAATGAAATTGTCAGTTGCGAAAGGACAAATATTGTATAAGATTACTATTATAAGAACTCTTGAAATAGTTTAAACAGAGAAGAAAATATTCATTTTGATGGTTACAAAAGGGTGGAGGGAGGGAGAGGGGTATTCACTAATTAGATAGTAGATAAGAACTATTTTAGGTGAAGGGAAAGACAGCACACAATACGGGAGAGGTCAGCACAACTGGACTAAACCAAAAGCAAAGAAGTTTCCTGAAAAAACTGAATGCTTTGAAGGCCCGTGCAGCAGGGGCAGGGGTTTGGGGACCATGTTTTTGGTAGACAATTGGCATAATAAAATCTATTAAGAAAACATTCTGCATCCCACTTTCGAGAGTGGCTTCTGGGGTCTTAAAAGCTAGCAAGTGGCCATCTAAAAAGCATCAATGGGTCTCAACCTACCTGAAGCAAAGGAGAATGAAGAACACCAAAGACACAAGGTAATTATAAGTCCAAGAGACGGAAAGGGCCGCATAAACCAGACACTACATCAGCCTGAGACCAGAAGAACTGGATGTTGCCTGTGCACAAGTGATGACTTCCCTGACAGGGAACACAAGAGAGACCCCCTGAGGGAGCAGGAGAGCAATGGGATGCAGACCCCAAATTCTCATAAAAAGACCAGACTTAATGGTCTGACTGAGACTAGAAGGACCCCAGAGGTCATGGTCCCCAGACCTCCTGTTAGCCCAAGACAGGAACCATTCCCAGAGCCAACTCTTCAGACAGGGATTGTATTGGAGTATGGGATAAAAATGATACTGGTGAAGAATGAGCTTCTTGGATCAAGTAGACATATGAGAATATGTTGGCATCTCTTGTCTGGAGGGGAGATGAGAGGGCAGAGGGGGTCAGAGGCTGGCCAAATGGACACAAAAATAGAGAGTAGAGGGAAGGAATGTGCTGTCTCATTATGGGGAGAGCAATTAGGAGTATATAGCAAGGTGTATATAAATTTTTGCATGAGAGACTGACTTGATTTGTAAAGTTTCACTTAAAGCACAATAAAAATTAAAACAAACAAAAAAAGTGTGGTGCAAACTCAAATTCTCATAAAAAGACCAAATTTAACAGTTTGACTGAGACTGGAGGAACACTTCAAGTCATGGCCTTTGACACTCTTAACCCAGAACTTAAACCGTTCTCAAAGCACACTCTTCAAAGATTAAACTGGACTGTAAAACATAAAATAAAACTATTGAAGAGTGTGCTTCTTAGTTCAAGCAGATACACAAGACCAAATGTGTGGTTCCTGCCCAGAGGCAGGATGAAAAGGCAGGAAAGGACAGGAGCTGGCTGAATGGAAATGGGAATCCTGGGGTAGAAAGGGGGAGTGTGCTGTCATATTACATATTAGACCCACTCTCACTAACAATATGGGTATAAATTTTTGTATGAGAAACTAACTTGAGGTGTAAACTTTCACCTAAACCATGATTAAAAAAATAAAAAAAGGGTAAAAAGCCAGATTGAATGAATACACAGTAGCTATTTGTGCATGACTTCAATCACTGTCAGGAGCCCTGGTGGCACAGTGGTTAAAGTGCTTTCTGCTAACCAAATGGACAGTGGTTTGAACACACCAGCTGCTCCACGGGAGAAAGATATGGCAGTTTGCTTCCATAAAGATTTACAGCCTTGGAAACCCTGGTGACATAGAAGTTAAGAGCTACAGCTGCTAACAGAAAGGTTACCAGTTCAAATCTACCAGGTGCTCCTTGGAAACCCTATGGGGCAGTTCTACTCTGTCCTATAGGGTCACTATGAGTCAGAACCGACTCGATGGCAATGGGTATGGTATGGTAAACCCTATGGGACATTTTTACTCTGTCCTGGTGGGTCACTATGAGTTAGAATTTTTGGTTGGTTTTTCAATCATTATCAAAACCAAAAAACCAAACCCTTTGCCATCGAGTTGATTCTGATCCATAGCGACCCTATAGGATAGGCTAAAACTGCCCCATAGGGTTTCTAAGGAGACCCTGGTGGATTCGAACTGGTAACCTCTCTGTTAGCAGCTGTAGCTCTTAACCACTACGTCACCAAGGTTTCCAATCACTATCAGAGTACAAAAATAAAATAGATGCATATGTTAAAAGGGTGATCAATATAGGATGCAATTTCGTGGCACAGTGGTTAAGAGCTATGGCTGGTAACCAAAAGGTCAACAGTTTGAATCTACCAGCCACTCCCTGGAAACCCCATAGGTCAGTTCTACTCTATCTTATAGGGTCACCATGAGTCTGAATCAACCCTAAGGCAACAGATTTGGTTGGGTTTTGGTTAGCTATTGAAAGCTATTTTTAAATCTGAAAAGATTTTATAAAAGTCAAAGATTCTATTTTGAGATAATAGAGATGTATTTTTTAATGATGTCCCTCAGGCTTGTTTCACTTGTTTGTTTCTTAGGGTATATATAAAAGGATTTAGGAGAGGGGCAACTGAAGTGTTGAGCACGGCTACCCCCTTGTTTAAAGCGACCCTTTCCTCTGCAGAAGGTTTCATATACATAAAAATGCAGCTGCCATAAGAGATAGAGACAACAATCATGTGGGAGGAACAGGTGGAAAAAGCTTTCTTCCTCTGCTGGGCAGAAGGGATCTTCAGAATTGTTCTTACAATGTTTGCATATGAGAGTGCCACCAGAGCAAATGTAATCAGCAGTGTGAAAATTGCTAAGATAAAACTTAACAATTCTATGACCCATGTGTCTGTGCAGGAGAGTTTCAGGACAGCAGAATAGTCACAGAAAAAGCGGTCAATAATGTTGGCATCACAGAACTCCAGCCCCAGACCCATGATAAGTCCAGGAGAGATTGTTAACAGCCCAGCCACCCAGGAGGTAACAACCAGCTGGGTGCAGACTCTGCTGCTCATGATTGTTGCATAGTGAAGGGGTTGGCAGATGGCCACATAGCGGTCATAGGACATGGCAGCCAACAGGAAAAACTCTGGTGCACCCAAGAAGATGGCAAAAAATAATTGTGTCGCACAAGCATCATAGGAAATCATTTTATCCATAGTCATTATGCTGAACAGGTACCTAGGTATACAGAGGGACATCACTGAGATTTCTAAGAATGAAAAATTCTGAAGGAAGAAATACATGGGTGTTTTGAGGTGGGAATCCAGCACAGTGAGCAGGATAATGGTCAGATTTCCAATGACACTCGATAAATATGTTAGAAATAGAAAAAGGAAAATCACCATTTGCCAATTTGGATCATCAGTCAGACCTTGAAGAATAAATGTTGTCACCATTGTATGAATTCTCATGGTTAAATTCCTCCTGAATTCATCCAACCTGGGAAATAAATGGATAACTAATTCTAATTTTAAAAAGGTGTAAATGAGTACAGATTAAAAAAAATTATATGCATAATCAAGTAACTCAATTGAAATGCATACACTTTTTGCTCCTATGACTAACCATTTCACACAGCAGTCAGAACCCAGACTTCATTATTCTTATTACATCTCTTTCTCTGGATAATAATTTTCTAAATTTTCCCCTCAGATCTCCTTTACTTTGCAGAGAACGGCTCTTTCATTTCCTGTATAAGCATCTGTAAATTTGTCTGGTTTAAAGATTTGTCCAAGATGCTGAGAAATGATTCCTGCAAACTTACTGAATCCACCACAAAATAAACATACTTTTCAGGTAATGTAAAATGTATGTATTGTTAACAGAATTTTCTACTCAGTCTCTTTCAGTAAAGTATACCTTTCCTGTATACTTTTACATTTTAAACAGCAAATTAGGTCTGAATTTTTGCAGTTATTTGAAAAAATGGTTGCATACTCATGATATATTTCGGGTTAATCTTTGTATCCCTTGGTACTGGCAATTAGAAATTTTAATGGAACAAACTTTCCTTAATTTTAGTTCAGTGTGAATCTCAAAATTATTATACAAATATCAAATTGAAATTATATGTGAGATTTGGAATTATTTCACACAATTAGTTTCACTTTCAACTTCATGAATAGCTTTAACAATGAAAGCTTTACTTCAACTTAAACTTTACCAAAGTAAGAAATACTATTTTGCACTTAGTGATAGGAAAATACCCAAGCCTTCACTAAATATAAATGAATATGTCCTAGTCAAATATAAATGAAAATTATTTTTCATATTGTTGTTCTAATCAACAAATTCAGACATCCTTTCAGATATGCCCAGATATATAGATGTGTGTATGAGTGACACAAATATTCTCTTTGTTTCTTTTAAATATGAATTCAATTGGTTGAATCTTCTGGTGACATTTTCAGAATAGAACAGACTCTGTGGTAATTACTTTGTACACAAAGCAACAGAATACTGAAAATACTTACTTTCCATGAACTCTGCATGAGTTTTGTTTGCTGACATATTGTGAAATTTCTTTTAATTAACCTAAAAGTTAAAAGGAATGATAGTTGCAATAAAATATTTCTTTCTTTCTAATCCATAATTTTGCTTTGCCTTCTCACTGTTTTTTTTTTTTCCTCACTCTCAGAGGAGAACTTGTTCACGTGAAAATCCAGAAACATTTAATATCAAATAGAAACACTGGTTCACATTCTCTCCAGCCAAACAGCATAGAGTTGGCAGCATTTTCAAATGCATTTGTCTAAAAATTTCCTTCTTATCAAAAGTGAATGCCTGGTCCTGTCCACTAGCCTAACTAAAAATCTGGAAAACTAAGTTATTTACCCAGAATAAAAAATATATATATATTTTTAAATAAGAAATCTGGTCATTCTCTAGATTGTCTGATTCTGTCTTGAAGAAAAATGGTTTTGTCTCCACACCACCATAGATTTATCTTAGCTCTTTAATAAAGAAGAGGATATTTACTCATAATTAGGCTGTAGGGAGCAGATCAGGCAGTTCAGAATAAAGCTATAAAAGACACAAAGGAAAATCTGCTTTTAAAGATAACAGATTAGAGGCGGGTCCAAGATGGCTGACCAGGTAGACGCTACCTCGGATCCCTCTTACAACAAAGACTCGGAAAAACAAGTGAATCGATCACATACATGACAATCTACGAACTCTGACCATCAAACACAGATCTAAAGAGTTGACCTGAGTGACAGAGACTGAGAACGAACAACCACGGGGAAGCAGCGACTGTTTCCGGAGCCTGGAGCCAGCATCCCAGTCAGGAAACCTTGGCGCCGGGCTTTGTACTGGGTGCAGGGGAGCTGAACACAGCATCCTGAGATGGTGCAAACACGGGGCACAGCCCTAACCCCCTGAACTGACTTTGGGGGAAGCCCAGCCAGTGCAGCAGGCAGCGCAGTGACACGGTGGACAGAAGGAGAAGTCACTGGGAGGCAGCGACTGGTTTTGGAGCTGGGAATTCAGCATCCCAGCCGGGGAACCTTGGTGCTGGGCTTTGGACTGGGAACAGAGGAACTGACTGCGGCTTCTGAGACAGCGCAAGCACGGAACACGGTCCTGACCTTCAGGGGCAATCTCTACCCAGCGGGCGTACACAGTCGACGTGCCCCCCTCGGGAATCTCAGATAAAACAGTCGTCCCAAGCAAGATAAGTAACTTTGTCTATATTCTGGGGTGCTACTCTCTCCTATTTATCTGAACCCTCCCCTCCCCTTCCCAGGCGGCTTCATTAACATTGGAATTTCCTGAGGCAGAGAGTAAACTGCTCTGCGGTTTTTCTTTCATTTTTTTTTTTTTGGTCTTTTCCTAACCCATTCTCCTGGCCTGAGAGGAGAAGCTACAAAAAACCCAGGGATGAAAAATTCTTCCCTAATTGGACCAAAAACACAGAACCAGCTCCAGCCAAGCATATGTGATCCACAGTCTTGGGCTTTCATCCCTGCAAGGAATAAGGTGGCTATTAGAATGCAAAGGCATTTCTGATAGGGATCTGACTGTGATTGTTTTAGTGGATTTACTGGAAAAACAAGTTTCCCAGGCCTGATATCTCTGCTTATTCAACAGAGCACTCACTGACCCACAACAGGGAACTGAGGGCTGAAACTCCTTTAGCCTCCTGCCTTAGGGGTATAAGGAGGGTGACACGTGCCAATCTGTAGAGGTACTTGCATTGGGGGCCTAAGGTACAGCTGCAGAGCCCACCCACCAAGGTGCTTTAGGAATAGAGAAACAGCTACCTCACTGACACTTGGGGGAAGCCTGTCAGCATCCTGCCCCCACCCCGGAGTGTGAACCCCTGCTGCTACTAGAATCTGGTGCATACATCTATCACCACTACTTCTCTAGGTGGATAGGTGACAGTCTGCACCACACACTTGATGACCCAAAATCACATTCTACTCAAGAATAGTGAATGGACTCAGGCTTATATATCTGGTAACAGCCCAAACCAGCTGGTAATAGGACATAAGTGAGTCAAGGGCTACAACAATCAAGACAGCACAATCTAGTAGCCCATCTACTTATACTGAAAGAAAACAAAACAAGATAAGACTCAGGGAGCAAATATAGAATAAATCACTACAATATCTTAGTGATGGCTCGGAGACAGCAGTCAATATCAAACCACATAAAGAAGCAGACCATGACTGCTTCTACAACTCCCCAAACTAAAGAATCAAAATCTTTCCCAAATGAAGATACAATCCTGGAATTATCAGATACAGAATATAAAAAACTAATTTACAGAATGCTTCAAGACATCAGGGATGACCTCAGAAATGAAATAAGGCAATCTACAGAAAAAGCCAAGGAACACACTGATAAAGCAGTTGAAGAACTCAAAAAGATTATTCAAGAACATAGTGGAAAAATTAATAAGTTGCAAGAATCCATAGAGAGACAGCATTCAGAAATCCAAAAGATTAACAATAAAATTACAGAATTAGACAACACAATAGGAAGTCAGAGGAGCAGACTCGAGCAATTAGAATGCAGAGTGGGAAATCTGGAGGACCAGGGAATTAACACCAATATAGCTGGAAAAGAATCAGATAAAAAAATTAAAAAAAATGAAGAAACCCTAAGAATCATGTGGGACTCTATCAAGAAGAATAACTTGCATGTGATTGGAGTCCCAGAACAGGGAGGGATAACAGAAAACACAGAGAGAATAGTTGAAGATCTGTTGGCAGAAAACTTCCCTGACATCATGAAAGACGAAAGGATATCTATCCAAGATGCTCATTGAACCAAATTTAAGATTGATCCAAAAAGAAAATGAACAAGACATATTATCATCAAACTTGCCAAAACCAAAGATAAAGAGAAAATTTTAAAAGCAGCCAGGGATAAAAGAAAAGTCTCCTACAAGGGAGAATCAATAAGAATAAGTTCAGACTACTCAGCAGAAACCATGCATGCAAGAAGGCAATGGGATGACATATACAGAGCACTGATGGAGAAAAACTGCCAGCCAAGGATCATATATCCAGCAAAACTCTGAATATGAATATGAAGGTGAAATTTAGACATTTACAGATAAACACAAGCTTAGAGAATTTACAAATACCAAACCAAAGCTACAAGAATTACTAAAGTAGATTGGTCAGAAAACCAATAATATCAGATACCAACACAACACAAGGTCACAGAACAGAGCATCCTGATATCAACTCAAATGGGGAAATCACAAAAACAAATTAAGATTAATTAAAAAAAAACACTCAAAACAGGGAATCATTGAAGTCAATATGTAAAAAGATCACAATAATCAAAAAGAGGGACTAAATACCGGTGGCATAGAACTGCCATATGGAGAGGTATACAAGGCGATATAGGACAATACAAGTTAGGTTTTTACTTAGGAAAATAGGGGTAAATATTAAGGTAACCACAAAGAGGTATAACAACTCCATAAATCAAAATAAAAACCAAGAAAAACATAATGACTCAGCAAACATAAAGTCAAATACCATGAAAATGAGGAACACACAATTTACAAAGAAAAACGTCTTAGCACAAAAAAGTAAGTGGAAAAAAGAAATTGTCAACAGCACACATAAAAAGGCATCAAAATGACAGTACTAAACACATACTTATCTATAATTACGCTGAATGTAAATGGACTAAACGCACCAAAAAAGAGACAGAGTCTCAGACTGGATAAAGAAACACAATCCGTCTATATGCTGCCTGCAAGAGACGCACCTTAGACTTAGAGACACAAACAAACTAAAACTCAAAGGATGGAAAAAATATATCAAGCAAACAATATGCAAAAAAGAACAGGAGTAGCAATATTAATTTCTGACAAAATAGACTTTAAAGTTAAATCCACCACAAAAGATAAAGAAGGACACTACATAAAGATAACAGGGACAATTGACCAGGAAGATATAACCACATTAAATATTTATGCACCCAATGACAGGGCTGCAAGATACATAAAACAAATTTTAACAGAACTGAAAAGTGAGATAGACACCTCCACAATTGTAGGAGACTTCAACACACCACTTTCGGAGAAGGACAGGACATCCAGTAAGAAGCTCAATAGAGACACGGAAGACCTAATTACAACAATTAACCAACTTGACCTCACTGACTTATACAGAACACTCCACCCAACAGCTGCAAAGTATACCTTTTTTCTAGCGCACATGGAACATTCTCTAGAATAGACCACATATTAGGTCATAAAACAAACCTTGGCAGAATCCAAAACATAGAAACCTCACAAAGCATCTTCTCAGACCACAAGGCCATAAAAGTGGAAATCAATAACAGAAAAATTAGAGAAAAGAGACCCAATACTTGGAAACTGAACAATACCCTGCTGAAAAAAGATTGGGTTATAGAAGACATTAAGGAGGGAATAAAGAAATTCATAGAATGCAACGAGAATGAAAATACTTCCTATCAAAACCTCTGGGACACAGCAAAAGCAGTGCTCAGAGGCCGATTTATATTGATAAATGCACACATACAAAAAGAAGAGCGAGCTAAAATCAGAGAACTGTCCCTACAACTTGAACAAATAGAAAGTGAGCAACAAAAGAATCCATCAGGCACCAGAAGAAAACGAATAATAAAAATTAGAGCTGAACTAAATGAATTAGAGAACAGAAAAACAATTGAAAGAATTAACAAAGCCAAAAGCTGGTTCTTTGAAAAAATTAACAAAATTGACAAACCATTGGCCAGACTGACTAAAGAAATACAGGAAAGGAAACAAATAACCTGAATAAGAAACGAGATGGGCCACATCACAACAGACCCAACTGAAATTAAAAGAATCATATCAGATTGTTATGAAAAATTGTACTCTAAGAAATTTGCAAACCTAGAAGAAATGGAAGAATTCCTGGAAAAACACTACCTACCTAAACTAACACAATCAGAAGTAGAACAACTAAATAGACACATAACAAAAAAAGAGATTGAAAAGGTAATGAAAAAACTCCTAACAATAAAAGCCCTGGCCCGGATGGCTTCACTGCAGAGTTCTACCAAACTTTCAGAGAAGAGTTAACACCACTACTACTAACGGTATTTCAAAGCATAGAAAATGACAGAATACTACCTAACTCATTCTATGAAGCCACCATATCCCTGATACCAAAACCAGGTAAAGACATCAAAAAAAAAAAAAAAAAAAAAAAATTACAGACCTATATCCCTCATGAACACAGATGCAAAAATCCTCAACAAAATTCTAGCCAATAGAATTCAACAACATATCAAAAAAATAACCCACCCTGACCAAGTGGGATTTATACCAGGTAAGCAAGGCTGGTTTAATATTAGAAAAACCATTAATGTAATCCACCATACAAATAAAACAAAAGACAAAAACCACATGATCTTATCAATTGATGCAGAAAAGGCATTTGACAAAGTCCAACACCCATTTAGGATAAAAACTCTCAGCAAAATAGGAATTGAAGGAAAATTCCTCAACATAATAAAGGGCATCTATACGAAGCCAACAGCCAACATCACTCTAAATGGAGAGAGCCTGAAAGCATTTCCCTTGAGAACAGGAACCAGATAAGGATGCCCTTTATCACCGCTCTTATTCAACATTGTGCTAGAGGTCCTAGCCAGAGCAATTAGGCTAGACAAAGAAATAAAAGGCATCTGGATTGGCAAGGAGGAAGTAAAATTATCTCTATTCGCAGATGCCATGATCTTATACACAGAAAACCCTAAGGAATCCTTCAGAAAACTACTGAAACTAATAGAAGAGTTTGGCAGAGTCTCAGGTTATAAGATAAACATACAAAAATCACTTGGATTCCTCTACATCAACAAAAAGAACATTGAAGAGGAAATCACCAAATCAATACCATTCACAGTAGCCCCCGAGAAAATAAAATACTTAGGAATAAATCTTACCAAAGATGTAAAAGACCTATATAAAGAAAACTACAAAGTACTACTACAAGAAACTAAAAAGGACCTACTTAAGTGGAAAAACATACCTTGCTCATGGATCGGAAGACTTAACATAGTAAAAATGTCTATTCTACCAAAAGCCATCTGTACATACAATGCACTTCCGATCCAAATGCCAATGACATTTTTTAATGTGATGGAGAAACAAATCACCAACTTCATATGGAAGGGAAAGAAGCCTCGGATAAGTAAAGCATTACTGAGAAAGAAGAAGAAAGTGGGAGACCTCACTCTACCTGATTTCAGAACCTGTTATACAGCCACAGTAGTCAAAACAGCCTGGTATTGGTACAACAACAGGCACATAGACCAATGGAACAGAATTGAGAACCCAGATATAAATCCATCCACATATGAGCAGTTGTTATTTGACAAAGTCCCAGTGTCAGTTTATTGGGGAAAAGATAGTCTTTTTAGCAAATGGTGCTGGCATAACTGGATATCCATTTGCAAAAAAATGAAACAGGACCCATACCTCACACCATGCACAAAAACTAACTCCAAATGGATCAAAGACCTAAACATAAAGACTAAAACGATAAAGATCGTGGAAGAAAAAATAGGGACAATCTTAGGAGCCCTAATACAAGGCATAAACAGAATACAAATCATTACCAAAATTGACGAAGGGAAACCAGATAACTGGGAGCTCCTAAAAATCAAACACTTATGCTCATCTAAAGACTTCACTAAAAGAGTAAAAAAGCCACCTACAGACTGGGAAAGAATTTTCAGCTATGACATCTTCAACCGGCGCCTGATCTCTAAAATCTACATGATTCTGTCAAAACTCAACCACAAAAAGACAAACAACCCAATCAAGAAGTGGGCAAAGGATACGAACACACACTTCACTAAAGAAGATATTCAGGCAGCTCACAGACACATGAGAAAATGTTCTCGATCATTAGCCATTAGAGAAATGCAAATTAAAACTACGATGAGATTCCATCTCACTCTAACAAGGCTGGCATTAATCCAAAAAACACAAAATAATAAATGTTGGAGAGGCTGCGGAGAGATTGGAACTCTTATACACTGCTGGTGGGAATGTAAAATGTTACAACCACTTTGGAAATCTATCTGGCATTATCTTAAAAAATTAGAAATAGAACTACCATACAACCCAGAAATCCCACTCCTCGGAACATACCCTAGAGAAATAAGAGCCTTCACATGAACAGGTGTATGCACACCCATGTTTATTGCAGCTCTGTTTACAATAGCAAAAAGCTGGAAGCAACCAAGGTGTCCATCAATAGATGAATGGTTAAATAAATTGTGGTATATTCACACAATGGAATACTACACATCGATAAAGAACAGTGAGGAATCTGTGAAACATTTCATAACATGGAGGAACCTGGAAGGCATTATGCTGAGCAAAATTAGTCAGAAGCAAAAGGACAAATATTGTATAAGACCACTATTATAAGATCTTGAGAAATAGTATAAACTGAGAAGAACACATACTTTTGTGGTTACGAAGAGGGGAGGGAGGGAGGGTGGGAGAGAGTTATTTACTGATTAGTTAGTAGATAAGAACTACTTTAGGTGAAGGGAAGGACAATACTCAATACATGGAAGGTCAGCTCAACTGGACTGGACCAAAAGCAAAGAAGTTTCCGGGATAAACTGAATGCTTCAAAGGTCAGCAGAGCAAGGGCGGGGGTCTGGGGACTATGGCTTAAAGGGATTTCTAAGTCAATTTGCAAAATAATTCTATCATGAAAACATTCTGCATCCCACTTTGAAATGTGGTGTCTGGGGTTTTAAATGCTAACAAGCGGCCATCTAAGATGCATGAATTGGTCTCAACCCACCTGGATCAAAGGAGAATGAAGACCACCAAGGTCACATGATAACTCTAAGCCCAAGAGACAAAAAGGGCCACAGGAACCAGAGACTTGCATCATCCTGAGACCAGAAGAACTAGATGGTGCCCGGCCACAATGGATGACTGTCCTGACAGGGAGCACAACAGAGAACCCCTGAGGGAGCAGGAGATCAGTGGAATGCAGACCCCAAATTCTCATCAAAAGACCAGACTTATGGTCTGACTGAGACTAGAGGAATCCCGGTGGTCATGGTCCCCAAACCTTCTGTTGGCCCAGGACAGGAACCATTCCCGAAGACAACTCATCAGACATGGAAGGGAGTGGACAATGGATAGGAGAGAGATGCTGATGAAGAGTGAGCTACTTGTATCAGGTGGACACTTGAGACTGTGTTGGCATCTCCTGTCTGGAGGGGAGATGGGAGGATAGAGAGGGTTAGAAACTGGCAAAATTGTCACGAAAGGAGAGACTGGAAGGGCTGACTCATTACGGGGAGAGTAAGTGGGAGTATGGAATAAGGTGTATATAAGCTTATATGTGACAGACTGACTTGATTTGTAAACATTCACTTAAAGCTCAATAAAAATTATTAAAAAAAAAAAACGAAAGGCAGATGGGCAGGCAGGCAGGCAGAAGGGAAGGTGGAACACAAATTCAAAATACAAATTTAAAATAACATTATTTTGGTATTACATCTTAAACTGGTGAAATGCCTTCTAAACTTAGCACTGACACAGAGCGAGCCTAAAAGAGTTTTTCAAATGTGGACACTATGGCTAGAGGATACAGTATTTCTTTTGGGGGTAATGAAAATGTTCTAAAATTCATTGTGGTGATGTTTGCACAACCCTGTGAATACAGTAAAAAATACTGAATTGTATATGTTAAATGAGTGAGTTGTCCAGTATATGAATTGTATCAATAAAGTTGTCACATAAAAAAAAAAAAAAAAGATAACAGATTACTGCACAAACAAGGACTAGAGCAATTTTAGGTGTGGAACCCTGGGGATTCTGTGGAGAAGATACTAATTAACTATCATCATCATTAATTCTATAAACAAAACCGAAAATTAATTAAGCACCTAGTTATGGCATCAGCCTGGAAACTTAAAATGTTGATGTAAGTATCGTATTTAATTCCAATAGTGGGGATTTAAAGATGTTTTACAACTTGAGATTTTTCAAAATACCTGAGCAGAGAGTGCTCCAAAGAGAAAAAAAAAACTGAGCTCTCCCAATTCTCCATTCCAACAGCTGAATCAAGATAGTAATGTTTCCATTTGTCTAGTGACATTGCTGTCCATAACCTCCAATTCGTTCAGTATTTACCAGTGGGCTCATAATACAAACTTGATGTCGAACATACTTATTTCTTACTCTGCCACAACTCTTATTGAAATAGGTATTATATAGTAAGATGGCAGTAGGAAAAACAATTGCATAAATGACTTTTTGAGAAGAAACTAATTATAAAATGTACTTAAATGAAACATCTTAAGAGAAAAGAAACGTATAGATTTTTGTCTACAAGTCCTGGAAACCATGGGGATGAGTTATTCTTACATTCAATGCAATGCAAAATTTTAGAAAACTAAACATTTCTTATTTAGTCTTTATTAAGAAAACTCTAGTTGAAAGGTATAAAAAATGAAAAACAACCTGATTTGAAAAAGGAAGAATGTAGAGAGATTGTCTACAGAGAGGACTACCAGTAATAGATTTAGATATATATGTATGGTGCATTTTTCTTTCTTTTTGAGAGGATTAATTACATTTTAGAATAATGTCTAAAGTACAACTAAGTATCTAACAGGAAAATGTCTCATTTTTTATATTTTATATACATAAGTGTATATATATATAAACCAAACCAAAAACCAAACCCATTGCCTTCGAGTTGATTCCGACTCTTAGCAACCCTATAGGACAGAGTAGAACTGCCCCATAGAGTTTCCAAGGAGCGCCTGGTGGATTCGAATTGCTGATCTCTTGATTAGCAGCCATAGCACTTAACCACTACACCACCAGGGTTTCCATGTATGTATACATATATATACATATGGTTACGAGCTATGCCCGCTAACCAAAAGGCTGACAGTTCAAATTCACCAAGCTCTCCTTGGAAACACTGTGGCCAGTTTTACTCTGTCCTATAGGGTCTCTATAAGTAGGAGTCAAGTCAACAGCAATGGTTTAGGTTTTGGTTTTTGTATACTATGTACATATATATAATCTTCACAAGGTTCTTTGAATTCTTTGAAAAAACATCAGAGAAGACATATCAACATCATATATACGATGATACAATGTACTGAAAGAGTATAACAACTCTGTGTTACTCTTCACAAAAATGCAGCAACCTAGTTGCTATAGAGCAGAATCTGACTCATGATGATCCCCTGTTTATCAGAGTAGACCTGTGCTACATAAGATTTTCAGTGGCTGATTTTTCAGAAGTAGACAATTAGGTCTTTCTCCTGAGGCATCTCTGGGTGAACTGGAACCTCTAAACTTTCCATGCACAACCAAGCTTGTTAACCACTTGAGCCACCCAAGGACTCAAAAAAATGTACAACCTCAATCTAATCTGGAGACAACATTAGACCAAAGAAAAAAGCTGTGAAGCACTCTGCATAATACCTGATGGAATACTCTTCAGCATTTCTTAAAATGTATTACATTGCCATTTCCAGCCACCTTTTGAAATCTTCTGTCCAACTTTTTTACTTAAACATTTCTTCAATTCACTTTAGCTACTCTACATTCAAGAACGAGTTTCAGAGTCCCTTCTGACTTCCATTTTGATGTTTTCTTTCTCAAGCTGAAAGAACTAAAGAAAAAATTCAAGCCTCAAGTTGAAATTTTGAACAGTTCTATGGGAAAAATGTGGAAAACACAGGAATCACCGAAAGAAGATGGAAGAAATATACACAGTCATTGTACTAACAAGAATTGGTGGACATTTGACCTTTTCAGGAGGTAGCATATAACAAAGAACTGACGGTATTGAAAGAAGAGGTACAAGCTGCACTGAAGGCATTGGTGAAAAACAAGACTCTAGGAATTGACAGAATATCAACTGAGATGTTTCAACAAACAGGCATAGCCCTGGAAGTGCTTATTCATCTGTGCCAATAGATTTGGCCAACCAACTGGAAGAGATCCATATTTGTGCCCATTTCAAAGAAAGGAGATCCAACAGAATAAGGAAGTTGTCAAACAATGTCATTAGTATCACACACAAGTAAAATTTTGCTGAAGATCATTCGAAAGAAGTTGGAGCAGTACATTAACAGGGAACTGCCAGAAATTCAAGCTGGACTCAGAAGAGGACGTGGAACGGGGGATATCATTCCTGATGTCAGATGGATCTTGGCTAAAAGCAGAGAATACTATAAAGATGTTTACCTGTGCTTTATTGGCTATGCAAAGGCATTCAACTGTGTGGATCATAACAAATTTTGTATTACATTGCAAAGAATGGGAATTCCAGAACTGAATTGTGGTCTTGTGGACCCTGTACATAGATCAAAGGGCAGGCATTTGAACAGAACAAGAGAATGCTGAGTGGTTTCAGATCAGGAAAGGTATGCATTAGAATTGTATCCTTTCACCATACATATTCAATCAGTATACTGAGCAAGTAATCTGAGAAGCTGGACTATATGAAGAAGAACATGGCATCAGGATTGGAAGAAGACTTATTAACAACCTGCAATATGCAGATGACACAACCTTGCTTATTGAAAGCAAAGAGGACTTGAAGCAACTGCTGATGAAGATCAAAGACCTCAGTATGGATTATACCTCAACATAAAGAAAACAAAAATCCTCACAACTGGACCAATTAGCAACCTCATTATAAATGGAGAAAAGACAGAAGTTGTTGAATTTTACTTGGATCCGCAGTCAATGCCCACGGAAGAGGCAGTCAAGAAATCAGGTGACACATTGCCTTGCACTAATCTGCTCTTTAAAGACCTCTTTAAATTGTTGGCAAGCAAAGATGTCACTTTGAGGACTAAGGCGCACCTGGCCTAAGCCATGGTATTTTTAATCACCTCATGTGCATGCGAAAGCTGGATGATTAATAAGGAAGACTGAAGAAGACTTGACATCTTTGAATTACAGTGTTGGTGAAGAATATTGAATATACCATGGACCGCCAGAAGAACGAACAAGCCTATCTTGGAAAAAGTACAGCCAGAGTACTCCTTGGAAACGAGGGTGGTGAGACTTCATCTCATGTACTTTGGACATGCTATCAAGAGTGACAAGTCCCCGGAGAAGGACATCATGCTAGGTAAGGTAGAATATCAGCAAAAAAGAGAAAGACCATCAACAAGGTGTATTGAGACTAGAGGCTGCAACAATAGGCTCAAACATAGCAATGATTCTGAGAATAGCGTAGGACCAGGCAGTGTTTTGTTCTGTTGTACACAGAATCACCATGAGTCAGAACTGACTCAAGGCACCTAACAACAACAACAACACTCTTCAAATGGGTGGAGATCATGAATGACAAGCAATACTTAGAAACTTCTGCAGATTGGGAAAAAATAATGAGCATGGTATCCAAAAGCAGTGTGGGGTTTGGAATTTCATCTCCGCACAGGTAGAAGACACTAATAGAAAAAATGATGAAATCCAAATAAATCCACAGTTAATAGTATTGTACGAAAGTTAATTTATTAGACTTGATAATCATACCATGGTTACACAAGATTTTGCATGTAAGAGAAGCTGAATGAAAGGTATACAGGAACTCTTGGTACTGTTTTGCACCTCTTGCTTAACTCTGAAACTTGCAAAATAAAAGTGTTTTAGAGATCTGAGGCCTAATGGTGCCTAACATCAACAATCTGTTCTGTCATCTTCAGTTATAATTACTTCCCAATATGTACAAACATAGAGGTAAGATTATAAAAGAAATCTACAAATATTCAATGACTTATACTTTTAATTTTTCCATATACCTGAAATTGTGGTTTCTTCAACTTCCATTTTATTGAATGAGAAAGTCCTTTTGGAAATTCTGATCATTTCTTTCTTCAGGACTCTGAATATTTAAATCATTTTATCTAACCCATAACATATACATAGATAAAATCTTCTGTTACATCTTTTTTAAAGCTTCTATTTCTACCCACTGAATTAACATCACTTTGTTTGTATCTTTCAAATCAGAAGTGTGTGAGAAACAGAACCAGGCTAAGGGAAAACATTATAAAATACATTATATTTGGTTGAGAGAGGCTCCCTTAGCAAGTCCTAAAGAGAATTTCATTGTTTACTATTAAAGATATAACCAAATCGATGAAATACAAACAGCAAAAAATGGTTTTATTAATATATCATAGATGAATTTTACCCATTGTTTTTTTTTCATTTCATTTTTGATCACTTTGTATTGCTTTACATATATATAATTTAATAATTTTTTATTTTGTAAAATGAAGGCAATACAAAATATTCCTGTATTTTATTTCCTTATTGTGCATAGAAGATAACCATACAATAAATAGTATTACTTCAGTCACTGAGGTAAAATAAATATGGTCCCAGGTGTAAATTTCAAAGTCAGCTAAAGCCAGAACCCTAGCGTATGTTGTTGCTGCTTTTGTTAGGTGCTGACAAGTCAATTTTCAACTCATAGTGGCCCCAAGTGGGCCTTATAATTTGTAGACTGGTATGGTATACGATAGGTTTAAGATAGTATTCAATCTTTGATGATCCATTTTTGAAAGATTTAATTACTTCTTAATTTAAGCTAATTTAATTAATAGTAATTTAACAGATTTGATTATTTCTATTCTGCCAATCCTTATGTATTCTATTGTGATCCATTATTGAAAATATTGTTATAAAAGGAAGTCCTGCTGAAATTTTTGAAAACACATGAAATGTTATATGCACCTGAAATACATGTTATAGTTTAAAATTGTTATTACAATTATTTGTTCTCTGTACTATATTGGGTAGAATAAATCCATTGCAATCAAGTTGATTCCAACTCATAACAACCCTAATAGGACAGAGTAGAACTACTCCACAGGATTTCCAAGGCTGTAAACTTTATCCAAGCGGGCTGCTACATCTTTCTCCCAGGGAGTGGCTGGTGGATTGGAACCACTGACCTTTCAGTTACAGCTGGGTGCTTAATGACTGCACCACCAGGGTTCCATACCTGGAAAAGTGGCTTTCTTATCGCTCACACTCAAAATACTCATGTCCACCTGGAACCTGTGAATATGACATTACTTGGGAAAGGATCTTTGCAACTGTAATTGAGTTAAGATGAGGTCATTAATGGACTGAAGTGTTCCTAAGTATGACTGATGTCCTTATAAGAAAAGGGAAATTTGGATATAGAAAACCAGACACGCAGAGAAGGCCCTGTAAAGAGGGATGCAGGGTTCAAAGTGATATAAATGCCAAAGAACTACCAAAAAGTGATCTACATACCAAAAGTGATCTACATACCAAAAGTGATCTACATGCCAAAGAACACCAAGGATTGCCAGCAACCACCAGAAGCTAGAAAAAGCGGGGAAGAGATTCTCCCTCAGTGCCTCCAAACTACAAAAAAAAAAAAATTGCCATTCCCATTGCCATTGCCATCGCCATTGCCATGGCCATTGCCATTGCTATCAAGTGGATTCCAACTCATAGCAACTCTACAGGACAGAGTAGAACTGCCCCATAGGGTTTCCAAGGTGTCACCGGTGAATTTGAACTGCTGACCTTTTGGTTAGCAACCAATCTCTAAACCACTGCCAAACCCACTGAAACCTCTTGATTTCAGACTTCTAGCTTCCAAGACTGTGAAAAAATTAATTTCTATTTTCAGCCACCCAGATTGTGATACTTTTTTACAGCAGCCCTAGGAATCTAATATAGGCTGTTTCATAGAATTATTTGGTTTGAGTTGTAAACATGTCAAGATTACTTTGATTCTTGAAATGAAACTCTACATACCCACAGAAGACTAAGGATTCACTCCTGCTGGAGATAAAAATGCAAAGAAAAATTCAAAGCATAAAGGTCTGTGTCAGGTTTTTGATTAAAATATTATTCATCTTACACCTTGATATATTGTCTTTTTAAAAGCATTGTCTTTTTAAAAGCATGTATGATAGAAGATGGAATATTAGGCAGCTGCAAGCTCACATCCACCCACAGAAATATCACAAAAAAATCAGAAACTGGCAGAACCAACCAAGTCAGCATTCTGGAAATCAGTCAAAGCTTTATGGCAATCAAATGTTGAATCAAGGAAAATATGACTTCTAAATGGCTGGGTACCTTTCTGGCTTTCTTACCTGCTCGTGGCAATAATTGTCCCAACTCAGCATTATCTTAACTCAGTGGCAGTCCGTGTTCCCAGAGTAGATCATGGTCCCTAGCTCTGGAGGGAACAGAACACACCTTATCTACAAATTATTGTCTTGTGTCTACTCTCACCTGTCTGGAGAATACTTGAATGACTGACACAGGCACCTGTCTATTTCACCTAACTCAGGACTCAAGCCGAAAAAATGGAGGATGTGGCTTAAAAACACTACAAGCAAGCTGAACTAACAACCTGCAGATGCCTGGGGCAAAAGATAGTGGTCAAAATGTGACAATAGATTGCTCAATGCCCAGAAGCAAGAGCTGGGGAGAGTTTCTTTGGCAAATCAGGACATTCAATAGCACCTATATATAAAGAGGAATTTGGCTAAGTTGGGTGGCCAGGAAGCTGTCTTCCAAATTTGTTGACATAGATGAGTGAGCACTACAGCACTGCATCATTTGATGAAACATCTCAATTGGTAATCCATCAATTCCTGGAGTCTTGCTTTTCACCGATGCCTTCAGTGAAGCTTGTACTTCTTCCTTCAATACCATTTCATCTTGATCATATTCTACCTCCTGAAATGGTTGAAAGTCCACCAATTCTTTCTGGTGCAATGACTCTGTGTATTTCTTCCATCGTCTTTGGATGTTTTCTATGTCATCATTCAATATTTTTCCCATGAAATCCTTCAATATTGCAACTCAATGCTTTAATTTTTTCATCAGTTCTTTCAGCTTGACAAATGCAGAACATGTTCTTCCCTTTGGGGTTTCTAACTTCAGGTCTCTGCACATTTCATTATAATACTTTATTTTGTCTTCTTGAGCCACTTTTTGAAATCTTTTGTTGTGGTCTTTTAAGTCATCATTTCTTCCTTTCACTTTAACTACTCTATATGCAAGAGCAAGCTTCAGAGTCTTTTCTGACACCCATTTTGGTTTTCTCTTTCTTTCCCGTCTTTTTAATGACCTCTTGCTTGTTTTCATGTATGAAATTCCTAATGTCCTTCCACAACTCATCTGGTCTTTGGTCATTTTTGTTCAATAGCCAAATCTATTTTTAAGATGGTCTCTAAATTCAAGTGGGATATGCTCAAGATCATACTTTGGCTCCCAACAACTTATTCTAATTTTCTTTCAACTTCAACTTGAACTTGCATGTGAGCAATTGATAGCCTATTCCACAGTTGGCCCTGATCTTGTTCTGACTGATGATATTGAGCTTTTCCATCGTCTCCTTCCACAGATGTAGTAGATCTGATTCCTGTGTATTCCACCTTGGCGAGATCCACATGCGTAGTTGCTGTTTATGTTGCCAAAAAAAGGTTTTTCTAATGAGGAAGTCCTTGGTCTTGCAAAATTCTATTATGCAGTCTCTGGTGTTGTTTCTATTACCAAGGCCATATTTTTGAACCACCAGTCCTTCTTCTGTGTTTCCAATTTTTACATTTCAATAGCCAGTAATTTTCAGTGCATCCTGATTACATGATTGATTAATTTCAGACTGCATAAGTTGGTAAACATCTTCAACTTCATCTTTGGCCTCAGTGGTTGGTGTGTAAATTTGAATAATGCTCATATTAACTGGTCTTCCTTGTAGGAATATGGACATTTTCCTGCCACTAACAGTGTTGTACTTCAGGATAGATCTTGAAATATCCTCTTTGAGGATGAATGCAACATCATTCCTCTTCAATTTGTCATTCCCAACATAGCAGATCATATGATTGCCTGATTCAAAATGGTCAATACCTTTCAGCTCACTAATACCTTGGATATCTATGCTTTAAAACAAATAAATAAACAAAAAACAACATGGGCAAATAAATGATTTATTTTATTTAAAATAAGTAAAACAAAACATCTTAATTAATACTTCTGAAGTTCTTTCTTCAGTGTCACCAGGAAGGATCATGTTATAAAATTAAAAACAATATTAAAATTTTACTTGAATATATAAATAAAATGTAGGTGAAATATGTGACATTAAATTTTAAGACTTTTTTCAGAAACATCTTCATCATTTGAAATGAGGTTGCATCGATTTTGTATTTGTTAGAAAACAAGCAAAGTTTCAGTGTGAGAGGAGATGATATTTACCTTACATTTTACCTTTAGTAATATTTCCTAAAAAATCTACAGAAGATTTCCCTATTTCTGCCAATTCTAATTGCAAAGGAAAACCACAGCCTGCAAATCCAAATAAAGTTTGCCTGATACAATTTGTATTTGTATTCAGATTCTTTCAGTTGATACAAAAATGGTCTTTCCAATTGACATGAAGAAAATGACAAATCTAGAATGGTGAGCTACGTTGATCCTTTATAGATTATCTTGGAAATGATAGATTTATGTCTTAGTTTTCCTTTATTACCGAACCTATAATACTGTCTTGATATTTCCATTACCTCTTTCACAGTCAGTTTCACTCCCAGTCACATATGCAATAAAATGACTTTTAGAGATATTTGAGAATTGTAAAATATGTGTTTAAGCCTAATTCTAATAGTTAATGAGACTACCAACTTTGATGTATCATTAACAAATTGATTGTCTTGGGACGGTACATGTGAGTTTGAATAGTCACAGGGTAAGTGGATTTGATTTTGGTTTCTTGATTTTCAGCCTAGTCTGAGAAATCTAGTCTAATGTAAAGAGGTCTAAGTATTTTCTAAGTCTGTGATAAAAATCCTTTTTCTTACTGTTCTTACATGAGAGTGTCCTAAAGAACTGACTTATTTCTTAGCATTGTGCTTTCATGGAATGACCTACATTTTTTTTTTAACCAGATTCTAGCTTAATACCACCACAAAATGAAAATTAAATGGTTGTTTAATTTACTATGAGATGAAACAATTCAAGTTTGCTTTTGTAAAACCATAACAAGTTAGAAGAAATGCAAAAGTGAAAATCAAGGATGTGGAGACCTTGCCTTTGGAAACTAAACATGTTGATAAGTGAAGAGTAGGTGTATATTATTAGTTTATTTCTTTTTGGTATGTAGTATTTTCACTACATACATATATTAATTCACCAGATATTGGAAAAAATAAAGTTTAGATTTCATATTTAGATAGAAGATCTTGAATTTTTAATTTTAATTTTATTTTTACATAACGTAATATTGTATATACTGAAGTTCAGATTTTGTTTATAGAAGTTTCAGATTTTTCTAGCACCATGTATTAAAAAAGCAATATTTTGTCATTGCCTTGTCTTGAAACCTATGCTAAAAGTTCATACATGTATGGCTGTATACTTGGACTCTCAATTCTGTCACTCGATCTATTTGTCTATTCTTTTAGCATTACCAGGCTGTCCTAATTAATCTATTTTATAATAGATAATAGTTTAATAACTTTATTGCATAAAGTATTGATATTGACTGTTTGACATAAATAAAAAATTTCCAGTAGTCTCTCACTAATTTCTGTCTGCTAATATGTATTAAATCTTGTAGTTTTTAATTTTAATTTATATCTTTAAATCAAATATTGCATGTTCTCCAATTATGTTCTTTATCGAAGTTATTTTGATTATTCTAAGTTTTTGGCTTTCTATATAAACTTTAGAATAAGCTTGTAATTTTAACAACAGCAACAATAAAAAACTTCTGGTTTCAGCTTGACATATAAACAACTTGGAAATCCCATTCTTACCATGAGAAACTAGAAGAATTAAAGAATAACAACTGGACAAACTAGACAACTGGACAACAATTGATGACTTTTCTTGGACTCATCAGATAACTGAGGCTGCAGGACAAATTGCCATCACAAAAACATGAGAGACAAGCAAATCCAGAGAGTAATAGCTGAGATCCGCTTAGCTGGAGCAGAACTGCTAAGGCCATAAACTGACAATAAAAAAAAAAAAAACTTAGTTAAAATATCTTATCATATCATATCTTTAAAGAATACACACATCAATCAATGGAAAAAAAGAGAGGGCTCAGAAAGAGACCAACACACATATGTCAGCTGATATTTGCCAATGGAGCAAAAGAATTTTAATTGAGAAAGGATAGTCTTTTCCACGTATAGCACTAGTACAATTATGCATCCATATGGAAAAAAAAATTAAAAAGCACCTAAACAAAGAGTTTTTTTTAACTTCTAAAAGTTGTAAAATAATAAGAGAGTTCCCAGGTACTGCTAACCAAGAAGTCGGTAGGTCAAATCCACCAGGCGCTCCTTGGAAACTCTATGTGGCAGTTCTACTCTCTCCTACAGGGTCACTATGAGTCTGAATCAGTTCGATGGCAGTGGGTTTGATTTTTTTTTTCCTGTATAAAATAGTGCACTCAGCGTTGAAAATAGTGTATTGAACAAATTAGATAGAGCTCCTACTCTCTCTGCTTACAGACCATGTGAAAGAGATAATTAATGATGAATTCATTGACACTAGTAAGATCTATGGAAAAAATAAATGAAAATAAATTACTAATGATGGAGTAGCTATTCAATAAATTTAAAACAATAAAATACCATTGTTTACACATTGGATTATGATATATGTATATAAAAAGCCAACAGTAGATTGAATAATGGCTATTTGTGAGTGACAATCACTTAATATACATGTATTTGTCTATATATACCCCGATATGTACATATATATGTATTATGATGGTGTGGAGACATATGAACTCATACACCCTCAAAAATACACCTTTAGGAGAGAATGAATTTGCAAGAAAGACAGATGTTGTTAGTTGCTGTCAAGCCAGCTCCACTCATGACTACCTTATGTATAACAGAAGGAAATGTTGCCCATTTAATTCAAGATAGACTGGAAGAATATTAACAATCATTCAGAGGGTGGGATTTGAACTATAAAGAAAGAAATTTCAGAGAGAAAAAAGCGTACGTGTCACGACACACTGGTGAGAAAAATGTGGTATATTGCAAGACTTAAAACAATTCTCTATGAGCTAAAATCTGTATTTTGGAAATTCCAAGTATAGGTTTTAGTTGCATCCTTTAGAATTTTATGTAGCCAATCTTCTTTGCCCCCTAGGTCAGTTTTTTAAACATTTAAGATGATCGTTCTTTATCCCAAAGTAATACCAGATTAAACAATCTCAGTGCATTCACATAAAAAGAGAGTATTGCTCAGTTGTTATTTGCGTAGGATTTGGATTTCAAAACCTACATACGAAATTAAGATCTAACATCTACTTACTCTGTGACTGAGGGATAATCTATTTAGACTCTTTAAATTAGCTTCCAGTATAAAGTACTCTTTCCTAAATGAGAAAGCTCACTTGATTTAGAGTAGCATAGAGATTCGGAGATAATTTTTTGGTATGGTGTAGTGGTTAAGTGCTACAGCTGCTAACCAAAGGGCCAGCAGTTCAAATCCTCCAGGCACTCCTTGGAAACTCTGTGGGGTAGTTCTATTCTGTCCTGTAGAGTCACTATGAATCAGAATTGACTTGATGGCAGTGGGTTTGGTTTTGGTTTATCATTAAGCCTGCCGATCAGCACTTCTACTGAGGTTCATGAAAGGAGCCTGAGTGGCACAGGCAGTTTGTAATAGGCCTCTAACACCAAGGTTGGTGGTTCAAACCTACCAGCGGCTCTGTGGAGCTAGACAAGGCAAACTGCTTCTGTAAAGATTACAGCTAAGAAAACTCTACGGAGAAGTTCTACTCTGTAACACAGGGAGTTGCCATTACTGGAGTGCTAACTCCACAGAAGCTAAAAACAATAACAAAGTTTAGGTTTCTTATGCTGAAGGAAACAATGACTATTTTTGTGAAGTATTAGCACTAAATGGAATCAGAAATTAATCTTTCCTGGAGATTTATAAAATCAAGTAAACTAATACAAAATTCACAAATGATCTATATCTTGGAATGTCTACGCTAGAAAAAGATGGAGGTATTTGATTAACTAAATGAATTCATAGTGGAGTATCATTAGGATAAAGAAAATAAGAGAATGAAGTACAAAGAATGAAGTGATTCCAGCAGAGCAGAACATCATGGGTACAGATTAGACATTAAAAGGATGAAAAGCCAGCAGTAGATTAAATAACAATGGCTATTTGTGAGTGTCAATCGCTATCATAATATAAAAATAAAATAAAGGGATCAAATAGTAGGGTAGCAGATAAAGGCTGCAATTATCAACAAGCTTCAGTTGTGTCCTTTTATAAAAGCCAAAGCCATTGTTTTATATAATGAAGATACATCTCTTAATTACCTCCTTCAGGGCTTGTTTTATCTGCTTATTTCTTAGTTTTTTTTATATGAAAGGATTTAAGAGAGGTACAATTGAAATGTTGAGTACGGCTACCCCCTTGTTTAAAGCTACCCTCTCCTCTGCAGAAGGTTTCATATACATAAAAATGCAGCTGCCATAAGAGATAGAGACAACTATCACGTGGGAGGAACAGGTGGAAAAAGCCTTCTTCCTCTGCTGGGCAGAAGGGATCTTCAGGATTGTTCTCAGAATATATGCATAGGAGAGTATCACCAGTGCCAGTGTAATCAGGAGTGTGGCAATGGCTAAAATAAAACTTAACAATTCTATGACCCGTGTGTCTGTGCAGGAGAGTTTCAGGAGAGGAGAATAGTCACAGCCAAAGTGGTCAATAACGTTGGCATCACAGAACTCAAGCCTCAAGGCCATGATAAGTCCAGGAGAGATGGTTAACAACCCAGCTAACCAAGAGGTAATAAGCAGCTGGGTACAGACTCTGTTGTTCATAATCGTCGCATAGTGAAGGGGTTTGAAGATGGCCACATAGCGGTCATAGGACATGGCAGTCAACAGGAAAAACTCTGATTGCACCCAAGAAGATGGCAAAAAATAATTATGTCATACAAGCATCATAGGAAATCCTGTTATCCATAGTCACAATGCTCACCAGGTACCTAGGGATCCAGTCAGATGTGAATGACATTTCTAAAAATGAAAAATGCCTAAGAAAGAAATCCATGGGTGTTTTGAGGTGGGAATCCAATAATGTGAGCATGGCAATGGTCAGATTTCCAGTGACACTCAATAAATATGTTAGAAATAGAAAAAGGAAAATTACAATTTGCCAGTTTGGATCATCTGTTAGTCCTACAAGAATAAATGTTGTCACCATTGTATGGTTTCTCATGGTTAAGTTTCTTCTGAATTCCGTCAGTGCTGAAAAAAGAAAATAATTACTTTTAAGTTTAAAAAAGCATCACTGAGCATAAATGTAAAAGTGATATGAAGAATAAAGTACCTCAATTGAAATTCATGTGGTCTTTCACTCCCGTGATTTTAACCATTTCACATAGCAGTCAGACCCAGTATTAATCCTGCTTATTTCATCTCCTTCTCTGGGTACTCATTTTCTAAACTCCCTTTTCTCCTTTATCTTGTAGAAGAATGGCTTTTTTATTCTTGGTTATAAGAACTGGAAAATTGATCTGGTTTAAGTTTTCTCCAAAATGGTAAGAAATAATTCCTGCAATCTTACTGAATCCAATAGATTACATTTTTTTTTTTTTAGGTTAGGTTGATTACATTTCTTGTTAATATAATCTTCCATCAGTCTCTTTCAGTAAGATATAGCTTTTCTGTATACTTTTCCATTTTAAACAAAGCATCAGGTATGAATTTTTGTATTCTTATAACAGTGGTAATGTTCTCATGATACATTTTTGGTTGGTATTTAGTTTCTACAGTACTACCAATTACAACTTTTAATTGAGCAAACTTTTATGAATTTTAGTACAATGTGAATCTTAAAATCAGTACCTAAATATCAACCTGAAATTATACAGGAAATATGAAATAATTTTACTGTATTGTTCAGTCAGTTTTGTCAGTATAAACATCTTTATCAATATAAGAAATACTATTTTACATACAGTAGTATTTAAGTACCAAAGCCTTTCACAAATACAAAGGAATGTATATCTATCAAAATGTTAATAGAAACTATTGAAGATTACTGTTTATGGTGCTGTTTTTTATACATAATCTCAGACACTCTCTCGTTTATGTACATTGAAACTTTATGCAAGTATTTTCTTTGTTTCCAATTCCAGATTTAATTGCTTAATCCTGTGGTCACCTATTCAGAATACAATAAATTCTATGGTTATTCCTTTGTAAACAAATCAACATAATAATAAAAATACTTACTTTCCATGAATTCCACAAGAGTTTCATTTGCTGATATATTATGGGATATTGCTATTGTATCATTAACCTAAATGTAGTAAGAATAGCTGTTGCTATAAAATAGTTATTTCTTTCTAACCCATGTTTTTTCTCTGCTTCCTCACTCTCCATGGAAAACATGTTCCCATTAAAATCCAGGATTGTTTTACAACAAATGTAAATATCTGGGGACCTCTTTGCATATATATTCAATCAGCATACAGTTGGTAGCATTTTCAAACATACAGATATTTTTTATTTACTAATAAAAATTAATGTTTGTTTCAGTCTAATTACTTAAATTAAAATCTGGAAACCACATTTATTTAGCCAGAATAAAAAATAGTAGTTTTTTTTTAATTGTTATTATTAATAAGAAATCCCTCCTCATTCACTATAGTTTCTGATTCTCCCTGAAGAAAAATGCTTTTGCATCCACATCCCCATAGATTTATATTTGCTCATTATTAACTAAGAGGATGTTTACTCAGAACTGGTACAGGGCCCTAGGGATTCTTGTGAAGAAGATACTAATTGACTATCTTCATCGTGAACTCTAAACACAAAACAAAAAATGTTAATTAAGAGTCTAGTCAAGGATTCTACTAGAAAACCAGAAACATTGATATTAAAATGGACTGTAATTCTGGGGGTGGGAGAATGAAAAGGCCACGTAAATAACGATGGGTTTTTCAAAGTATTTGAGCTTAGACTGCTCCACAGGGAAGAAAACTGGAGCTCTTCCATTCTCCATTCATATAGGAGAGTAAAGACAGTAATGTTGTCCTCTATGGAAAAAAACATTCTCCATAAACTCCATTTTGTTGAATATTCTCCAGCTTTTTCATAATATGAGTTAGAGGTCAAATATACTTATTTCTTACCTGTCTACACAACCTCTTAGATTGAAGTATTAATTATATACTAATACGTCTGCACAAAAGCAATGGCACAATCAATCCTTTGAAAAGTATCTAATTATAGATATGAAATTAAATCAAATATTTTGAGAGAAAAAATAATCTATACATTTGTCTACATGTTCTCTAAACCATGGAAGTGAATTATTCCTGCATTAAGTATAATGTAAAATTACAGAAAAATGTATCTTTTATATTTCATCTTTATGAAGAGGTAGTTCAAATGTATAAAATACGATGGGGGAGGGGGGAACACCTGAATTTGAAGCAGAAAAATATAGGAAGATTTTCTACAGAGAAAAATACCAGTATTTAATTATGTATGAAAGGAAAACTTTTGTGTGTGTGTGTGCTTTCTTTTCTTTTTTTTTTTTTGGTGTGCCTAACCGAAGCCACATATGCATTGTTTTCAATTGCCTCATATGCATGTGAGGGCTGGACGGTGATTAAGGAAGATCAAAGAATTGACACCTTTGAATTGTGTTGTTGGCGAAGAATATTGAATATACCATGGGGTCAAGAGGACGGAAATATCTGTCTTGGAAGAAGTTAAGTCAGAATGCATCTTTAGAAGCAAGGATGGCGAGCCTCCATCTCACATACTTTAGACACATTATCAGGAGGGATCAGTCCCTGGAGAAGGACATCATCCTTGGTAAAGGAGATGGTCATCAAAAAAGAGGAAGAACCTCAATGAGATGGATTGACACAGTGGCTGCCAAAATGGACTCAAGCATAACAAGGATTGTGAGGATGACACAGGAACAGCAGTATTTCATTCTGTTGTACATAGGGTCACTATGAGTTGTAACTAACTCAATGGCACCTAACAACAATAACAACAACAACACAAAAGGAAGGAGTTCTGGTAGCATGGTGGTTAAGCAAGCTGAAAGTACAGTGGTTCAAACCCACCAACTGCTTGAAGGGACAAAGATGTGGCAATCTGCTTCTGTAAAGATTATAGCCTTTCGAAAATAACAGGGCAGTTCTACTCTGTCCTACAGGATCACTAAGAGTTGGAACTGACTTGATGGCAATGGGTTTATGTATGTATGGGATGAGATTATTGTGGGAGATGATTAAATATATTTTAGAAAATGTCTAAATTATGAATTATGTAACTAATAAGAACAATGTCACTTCCACTATGGTGATCCTGCTGGTATTTGAAATACTGATGTCATAGCTTCTAGCATCATAGCAACACAGAAGCCACCATCATATGACACACTGATAAATGGGCGATGGGGCAAGATATAACACCACATAATAAGACAAGGTCACCCAGGGCATCACTTTAATAGGCACTGTGGTTAGATGTATTGGAGGAAAGAGTTTCAGCACTAAAAAAAAAAAAATCAAACTTGCCGTTGAATCGATTCTGACTCATAGCAACCCCATAGGACAGAGTAGAACTGTGCCACAGAGTTTCCACTGAACGCCTGGTAGATTTGAACTGCCAACCTTTTGGTTAGTAGCCATTGCACTTAACTGATAGGCCATTAGGATTTTAGACACTTTTAAAAAATATATAGGGTGAGAAAATCATAAATTTTGCCGTTATAGGAACTAATTTTTATGATTATATGATGAAAGTTGCTTAGAAATAATTTGTAGGTTACTAAGCTTTAAAAAATATTTGTTCTACTTAATAAAAATTAAATTATTGTTAACACTTTGTTATTTAATCCCAAAGTACAAACTTGAGTATATCCCACCTAAATTTAGAGACCATCTCAATGGTAGGTTTGATGCGTTGAGAGCTAATGACTACAGATCAGATGAGCTATAGGATGGCATCAAGGGCATCATACACAAAGAAAGCAAAAGTCATTAAAGAGACAGGAAAGAGATAAAAGTAAAGTATTATAATCACATGTGCAAAGACCTGGAGTTAGAAAACCAAAAGGGAAGAACATACGCAGCATTTCTCAAGCTGAAAAAACTGAAGAAAAATTCAAGTCTCAAGCTGAAATATTGAAGGATTCTATGGGCAAAAAATTAGATAATGCAGGATGTATCAAAAGAAGTTGAGAAGAATACACAGTCACTTTACCAAAAAGAATTGATCAACATTCCACAATTTCAGGAGATAGCATATGATCAAGAAACTGTGATACTGAAGGAAGAAGTTCAAGCTGCACTGAAGCCACTGGCAAAAAATTAAGCACCAGGAATTAAAATAATACACATTAAGATCTTTTAAGAAACAATGCACTTTTGGAAGTACTCACTAGTCTATGACAAGAAATTTGGAAGATAGCTACCTGGTCACCGACTGGAAGATATTCATATGTGTGCTCATTCCAAAGAAAAGTGATCCAACAGAATGCTTAAATTATCAAACGATGTCGTTGTTATCACATGCAAGTAATATTTTGCTGCAGATAATTCAAAAATAGTTATAGCAGTACATCAAAGGGAGCTGCCAAAAATTCAAGGTGGGTTCAGAAGAGGATATGGAATGAGGGGTATTCTTGCTCATGTAAGATGGATCTTGGCTAAAAGCAGAGACTACCAGAAAGATGTTTACCTATGTTTTATTGACTTTGCAAAAGCATTTGACTGCGTGAATAACATTGGGAACAATGCCACTTCCAGAACGTTTAATAGCGCTCATGTGGAACCTCTTTATAGACAAAAACTCAGTGGTTCAAATAGGACAAGGGTATACTATATGGTTTAAAATCAGGAAATGTGTGCATCAGAGTTGTATACTTTCAACATACTTATTCAATGTGTTTGATGAGCAAATAACTGAGAAGCTGAACTTTATGAAGAAGAAAGTAACATCAGGATTAGAGGAAGACTTATTAATAACCTGTGTCATATGCAGATAACACAACCTTGCTTGCTGAAAGCGAAAAGAACTTGAAGCACTTACTGATGAAGATCAAAGACTACAGCCTTCAGTATGGATTAAACTTTAACGTAAAGAAAACAAAAACTCAGGAGAAGAGTCCAAGATGCTGGAGTAGCCAGAAGCTTCCTATGGTCCCTCTTAAAACAAAGACCAGAAAAAAACAAGTGAATTGATTATATATGATCACCTAGGAGCCCTGAATATCAAAGACAAAGTTGAGGAGTTGGACTGAGCAGCAGGGGGAGGGAGAGGCCGTTCAGAAGCAGCGAGAATTTGCCTGACCTGACTTGGCTTGCACCCTGCAGGGTGAATTGGGTTGCACACACAGGCTGTGGCAAGCAGTAGTGTTCAGGTGGCATTTTCCAGATCAGAAGAAACCAAGCAGCAGAGGGTCTACCCAAGCCTCTGGAACCATGGAGAAGCAGTGCTCAATCAGTGAAAATTAAGTTTAAGCATCTAATCCACCACACTGATCAAAAAAAAAAAAACCCTCCTGCCTTTTGGGGAGTATCTCTCTCCCATTTACCTGCCCCTTCCCCATTCTACTATGGGTGCCAGTCTGGCTTCATCAATTGCTGGGCTGGAAGTAGAAACCATCTCGTGCCCCAAGCCATTCTCCTGGTTTGAAGAGGGAAAAAATTAACAAACAGGAAAAAATAATCTGCCAGCTCCCCTAAGCCATGAACTCAGGTCAGGCACAGCCACTTTGCATAGGTACAGGCATAAGGGGTCCACATACTTTGAATGAATTTTACACCTACCTAGACCTGTGTGGGTCCGTTTCAACAGCATAGGTCCTCATTAGCACAGTATAACAGGGCATATGCCTGAATTCTATTTTCAAGTGCAACAGCTATAAAGGGAGTGGCAATTTCATGATGTTTGACACCACCCTGCCCATTAAGCAGGGTCCTCACCTACCCATATCTGGGGCCTAAGGACTGGTGGCTTCATCCACTCTACCTAGCCACCTGAGAGAGGGGTCCAAGAATAAGTGGTTCCTCCCAATCCTTAAAGCCAGCATTTTTGGGTGCCCAAAGTCCAGCTGTCAAACCCACCCACCTATGCTCTGTAGGGAACAGAGACTGCCTTCCACCCAGACACTCAGGAGCAGCTGTCAGCCCCTCTCTTGCTCTGTATATGACCCCCTACTATAGCTAGATACTTCTGTGCCTGCTTCAATCACCCCTGCCTGTCTGGGACTGCAGGTGAGGGCCTACGCCACACACTCGATGACTGACAATCTGGACACCTGAACTGAATCCACACTAGAAAACTAAACAGACTCCTGGGCTAACATACCTAGTTACAGGATGTGGGAGCTCCAAAGGTGTCAATAATCAAACTAGCTCACACAACAGGCCTATCTGGGCATATCAAAACAAAACAAAAGAAGCTAGGGCATAGTAAGCAAACAAAAAATAAATATAATAACTCATTGATGGCTTGGAAACAACAGTCAATATCAAATCACATAAAAAGGCAGACCATGATAGCTTCAGCAAGCCACCAAAACAAAGAAGCAACAAACCTCCCAGAGGAAGATAAAGTCTTAGAAGTATCAGAGGTAGAGTTCAAAAGATTAACATACAGAACTTCTCAAGAGATCAGGAAAGAGATCAGGCAAAGCCCAAACCAAACCAAGGAACACACAAACAAAGCAACAGAGTAAAGTAAGAAGGTTATACAAGAGCACAATGACAAATTTAATAGGCTACAAGAATCCATAGAGAGACAACAAACAGAAATCCAAAGATTAACAATAAAATTTCAGAATGAAACAACTCAATAGAAAGTCATAGGAGCAGAACTGAGGCAATGGAAGTCATAATTAGTGAGACTGAAGATAAAACACTTGACACCAACTTATTAGAGGAAAAATCAGACAAAAGAGTTAAAAAAATGAAACCCTAAGAATTATGTGGGGCTCTGTCAAGAGCCATGACCTACAAGGGACTGGAGTACCAAAACTGGGCGGGGGGAGAGGGGGCAATTAATGGAAAATACACAGAGAATTGTTGAAAATTTGTTGGCAGAAAACTTCCCTGATATTGTGAAAGATGAGAAGACATCTATCCAAGAAGCTCATTGACCCCACACACAGTAGATCACAAAAGAAAATCATCAAGACAAATTGTAGTCAACCTTGTCAATACCAAAGATAAAGAGAGAATATCAAGAGCAGCTAGGGATAAATGAAAGGTCATCTACAAAGAAGAGTCAATAAGACTAAGCCCTGACTACTCAGCAGAAACCATGCAGGCAAGAAAGCAATGGGATGACATATACAAAGCCTTGAAGGAAAAAAATTGCCAGCCAAGAATTACATATCCAGCAAAACTGTCTCAAAAATATGATGGTGAAGTTAGGGCATTTCCAGATAAACAGAAGTTTAGGGAATTTATAAAAACCAAACCAAAATTACAAGAAATACCAAAGGGAATCCTCTGTTCAGAAAATCAATAACCTAAGATAAAACCCAAGACACAGGATGGAACAACCAGATATCAATGCAGATAGGGAAGTCACAAAAATAAATCAAAGCTAAAACACTGAAAATAGGGAAACAGACATTAAGATGTACAAGATGACAACAATAAAACAAAAAAGAGGGACTAAACGATATAGTGATAGAGCTTTCATATGGAGGGGAAGTCAAGGCAGTATCAAGGAATAAACGATTGGTATAAACTTAGAAAAACAGGGGTAAATATTAAGGTAACCCCAAAGGAAATGAACAATCCTACACAACAAAATAAAAAACAAGGAAAACATAAAGATTAAGCAAATACAAAATGAAACAATGAAAAAGATGAAAAGAAAATACAAATCACCACTTGGGGGTGAATATAGGACTGTAAGCATTTTTCAACACTTACAGAACTTTAAACCACCATAGTGACTTTTACTGAATGTGAATTAAAAAAATCACTAGGATGTTGGTGGAATTCAAAACGGAATGCAGAGTATGACAGATGACTTCACTGTTTTACAAAGTAATGACATATCCAAAACACAAGAGGGTGGGTAAGAAAGTCACTGACCTGAGTAATTTTGATAAACATCATTTTTGAATACTCCGCAACTCAAGAGTAAAAGATCACACTGTATTATGGCTGATAAAACTGATTAATTGTACATAGTCTAGCACTTTTGAAACATGCTTACCAGGTTGAACAAATAAAGGAATATGTTAATAATGAGAGCTAGGTTGCTGCCTATAAGGGAAAGACATTACAAAGAAGCAAAGGGGAAATGCTATAATAAACCGTGGGCTGTAGGATTGGAGTCAGAAGTATCATTCGGAACTTAGGTTTATTTTTTTATACAGGTAGAAGGATACATAGATGAATTGTACGTATATAGATGGTTTAGTGTACAAACTGGTATTTTCTATCTCTGTCCACTGACAAATTCCAGGAAGAAGTAATAAATAAATAAATAAATAAAGGCATTTATTCCAGAAGTGAAAGTGTGAACTGCCTTTCTTAAAAAACACATTACTTCTGAGACACAGAAGGTATGGTGTGTATTAGTTTTCAGTGCTGCATAACAGAGGACCAAAAACTTAGAACATTTAAATAACACACTTTCTTTATGTCAGAGTTTCTGTAAGGCAAAAACATGGCCACTGCTTAGCTCGATGCCTTCAAGAATTCACAATGGCCGCATCCTCATCTCCAGGCTAGACAGTGGATAGATCCTCTTCAGAAGCTTACTCAGGTTGTTGGCAGCATCAGTTTTCTTATGTCTGTATAATTGATGACGCTTTGCTTCTTCAAAGCCAACAATGAATACTCTAGAGAAAATCAGCTAGCAAGAAGTCATATGCATGGTAGCACAATACAAGAGTGACTTTGCATCTTTCTTACAAAATCTAACAATTACAATAACCATACTGTGTTAAGTACAAGCAAGAAAAAAGGTCTTTTCCACACTCACGAGGAGGAGATTACACACGGGCATGAACACCAAAAGCTGGGGTCATGGACACTACCTTTAAGTCTATCTGCCACATCTTGTAAAAGAAATATTTCCCTGGAAGGTTGGTAACAAAGAAAATGGAAATTGAATGAAACACTAAAACATAACAGTTATAAAAATGTTAGAAAAAGACATAAGATGTACCTTTTTTAAGTTAAAAAGTACTGTTTTAAGTGGTCATAACAAAAGAAAGTTATTCTGAAATAAGACAATCAGCCTAAGTCAACTATAATTCTCAGAACCATAGAATTGCCTGCTCTGACAAGTACAGGAGAATATGAAACACGTTAATTCCAAGGAGAAAAGAATTTGGTAAACTTAAAAATGCACTCACTCCTCAGGTATCCATACCGTTACGTTCTAAAGACCAGGTTATTAAGGGAGATTGGCCTTATGTGAGAGTCCAGGGTTGCGCCCCATCTTGGCGCTGGTGACCCCCCCACCCCCGCATCACTCATCTGCAGTCCGGCACCCCCGATTCATCTAGAGATGTGTGCGATGTGGCAGGCCGCCCTTGCCCACCACATCTGCCCAACTACTGTGGAACCTGCAGCAGTAGGTGGTGGTAGTGATGGTAGTTGGGTGTTGCCTGCCGTGGATGGGGACCCTGCTCATCCTCCCTCTACCCCGGCCACTGGAGTCCCATGCATCTCAGTTCCTCTTTATTCAATCATCCAGTCAGTTTCAACTTCATGAATAACTTTACCAACATAAAAAACTTCAGTTTCTATTCAGTAATAATAAAGTACCAAAAAGAAAAACAAACAAACCCGTTCCCATGGAGTCAATTCCAACTCATAGTGATGCTATAAAACAGAGTAGAACTTCCCCATAGGGTTTCCAAGGAGTAGCTAGGAGACTAGAATGACTGGTCTTTTGGTTTGCAGCCAAGCTCTTAACCACTGCACCAGCAGAGCTCCAATGAAATATCCAAGACTTTATTAAATGCAAAGAAATACGTACAGTCAAATTTTTTAAAAACTTATTGAGAATTTTTGTTCATGGTGCTGTTTGAATGCAGATGACCTTTCAGATACATACATTGAAACTTTATGATGAGTCACACAAATATTTTCTTTGCTTGTAATTCTCAATTTAATTGTTTTAATCCTATGGTCTATTACTCACAATATAATGGATTCTGTGGTAATTATTTTGTACATAAAACAATAGAACACTGAAAATACTCACTTTCCATGAATTCCTCAAGAGTTTGTTTACTGATATATTGTGAATTTTTTTCTTTTGTATCATAAACCTAGAAGCTAATTGGAATGAATTTTGAAATAAAATGTTTATAGCTTTCAAACCCTTAACAATTTTTTTTTCCCAATCTCTAGTTTCTCTTCGTAATTATTTTGGTGAAGTCTTTTGATGAGCATAAGTGTTTAATTTTTAGAAGATCCCAGTCATCTCACTTATCTTCTGGGGTTTGTGTCTTATTAGTTATGGTTTGTATCCCATTAATGCTGTGTATTGGGATCTCTAGAGTTGATTCTATTTTTTCGTCTATGATTTTTGTAGTTTTTGGTTTATATTTAGGCCTTTGATCCATTTTGCATTAGTTTTTGTGTATGGTGTGAGGTATGGGTCCTGTTTCATTTTTTTACAGATGAACGTTTGTACTTTTTCTTTGCTTCCTCAATCTCATTGGAGAAATTATTAATATTAAAACCTCAGAACATTTAATAACAAATGTAAACCCTGTTGGATCTCTTTTTCTTTCCAATCAGCACACAGTTGGCTTATTCAGAGATATTTTTCTGATTTTCCTTCAAATAAAAGTGTATAATATCTGGGTTCATCCTAACAGTCTAGTAATTAAGCTATTTATTTGGAATCAAATTAGTAGATTTTTTTTCAATAGATTTTCTGATTCTCTCTTGAAGATATCACAGTAGATTTATCTCTGCCTTTGATAACAAAGAGGAATTTACTCAGGTGTAAGACCCTGGGGATTCTTGTGGAGAAGACGCTAATTGACTAGCTTCATCATAAACTTAAAAAAATAAAAACAACAGAATTAACTGTGTCTTTATGGGATTTACTGGGAAATCTGAAATTTTAATATTAAAATGGAGTCTAATTCCCATAAAACCAAACCCAATGCCAACAAGTTGATTCTGACTCAAAACAAACCTACAGGACAGAGTAGAATTGCCCCCAGAGCTTCCAAGGAGCATCTGGCAGATTCAAACTGTTGACCCTTTGGTTAGCAGCCATAGCACTTAACCACTACATCACCAGGATTTCCCTAATTCCCATACTAGGGATTAAAAGGTTGTATTAACATCTTGGAAAACCCTGGTGGCATAGGGGTTAAGTTTGGCTGCTAACCAAAATGCCGGCCATTCGAATCTACCAGTTGCTCCTTGGAAACCCCATGAGGCAGTTCTACCGTGTCCCATAGGATCATTATAAGTCAAAATCTACCCCACAGCAACAGATTTTTTGGTTATTTACAACTCAAGGAGCCCCTGGATGGTGTAAACAGTTAATTGCTCGACTAACAATAACAGAAAAGTTGGCAGTTTGAACCCACACAGAGACACCTCGGTAGATAGGCTAAGCAATCTGCTTTGGAAAGGTCACAACCTTGAAAATTCTATGGAACAGTTCTATTCTGAGTACATGGGGCCAACTTTAGTTAGTTGGAATTGACTGGAGGGCAACTAGCAACAACAACAATTTGATGTTTTTCAGTGTATCTAAGCCAAGATTAATCCAAAGAGAAGAAAACTGCAGCTCTCTCATTCTCCATTTGAAATAAATGAGATCTAAAGAGATTAAAATTCCAGAAAGAAGGGAAGCTTTCTGAAGCAATACCAATATTTTCAGGTTTTTTTTTTTTTTACTGGGGTTGATTGCTGTATCTGACCTCTGGTCGGAGATGAGAATTTGAGCTTGGTTCCAGTGGAGAGGTGTTTTTCTGGTTCAGAAAAATCAACAAAACTATTGGCAGTCCAACAGAGTTGGAGTGAAAAATAGGAAAATATATAAACTTCAAATAAAAATTTAGACCACTTTCATCCCTAAAGACACCTGCCAAATTCTAAAGCTAGATGGCATTGAAGGCAAAACAGGTAAGCAGTTCCAGCAGGTTTCCCTTCTAGCATGTAAAGAGCTAATCTGTATATTTCTGAAAATCCTACTCTCAATGATAAGAAAATATAAATCCTATCCCTACCACAGGTTATTAATTGTACATTTGGAGACCCATACAGTAGATATAGGAGTTTTCCAGAGGTAGACTGAGTCTATCTAAGTAAAATCCAGTTTCAATTAAACACACTTTCACTTTTGATTAAGTTAATCAGCTTGCTTCTATATGCATATCAGAGAAAAATATAACTTACCAGAAGCATATAAAGGTTTTAAAAACAATTACTTGCATTCAACACAAACAAAGAAGCATACCAACATAAAGTATTATAAAACTAATAAAAGACAGAAGAATTAGAACCAGAAGTGATCCAGAATGCATATAGGTGACAGTGACCATAAATTTATTATTATTACATACTTTACAGGAGAATAGAAAAATAGACAAAATAATTTTAAATATGTAGATTGCAATTTAAAATCTTTGTAAAGGAATCAATAAATATTTTAGAATAACATAGTAAATTATCAAATGTTAAGAACACAGTGAATCATCTTAAAAGTAATAAATCATCTTAAAAGTAATAGAATACCAGATGTGTAAAATGGAATATAGGTCAATAATAAATACCCAAATGAAGCAGATAAAGCAAAAAACAAAATGGGGCGTAAAAGACACATGGTAAACAGTCCAAAGTTCTAATGTTTACATAAATTGGCATCCCAGAGTGTAGAGCAAATATAGGATAGAAGCAATATTAAAAGCAATAACTTCCAAGAATTTTCCAAGTTCTAAAGATACCAACCCACAGATACAAGAATGCCAATGAAACTCAAGAAGTAGAATTATAATGACATCCACTCTTGATGGTCACTGCAATTCCCTGTTGTAAATCTTTTGGTTTTGAATAGTCCTTTTGAGTTCATTTTCTAGGTTGGCCTCTGGCTGGTATGATCTTGTGTCCTAGATTCAGGTTGTCCTCTGATGTTGTTTGTTCTCAAACCAAAGGATTCCCTTTTATAATTCTTGTAAATTTGGTTTGGTGTTTACATAGTCCCTTAATTTCTGTTTATCTGGAAATGTCCTAATTTCACCATCATATTTGACTGAGAGTTTTGCAGGATATATTATTTTTGGTTGGCAATTTTTTTCTTTCAAGGTTTTACATATGTTATTTCATTGCCTTCTTGCTTGCATGGTTTCTGCAGAGTAATCAGAGTTTAATCTTTTTCTTCACCCTCTGTTTCTCGAGGTGCTCTCAGAATTCTTTCTTTGTCTTTAGTTTTAGTGAGTGTGAATACAATATGCTTTGGTGATTTTCTTTTGTGGTCTATTATATACGGGTTTCGCTGAGTTTCTTGGGTGGTCAGCTTTTCATCTTTCATGATATTAGGGAAATTTTCTGTCAACAATTCTTCAAGGATCTTCTCTGTCTTTTCTGTTTTCTCCCCCTGTTGTGGAACCCTAATCACTCGCAAATTTTTGTTTGTTTGAATCCTGCATCATTCTCAGGGTTTCTTCATTTTTCTTTGGTCTTTTTTTGGATTTTTTTCTTCAAACACAGCAGTATACGAGTATTCCTCTTCAATTTCACTGATTCTCTTTTCCATTGTTTCAAACCTTTTCCTAAGACCTTCTATGACACTGCCATTTCTGAAATCTTGCAGTTTACCTTTGAGATATTTAATCGTTGTTTTTGTATGATTTCTGATTCTGAATTTATTTTGACATTTTGTTTCTGTATTATTTTCCTGGATTCTTCCATTATTTTGTATTTTTTTCTTTAATTTGTCTGCTTTGCCATGAATTTTTCTATTTCTCCTTCATTTTTGTCTGCTTTTTGCTTCAACTCTTGTATAGTTCTGAATATTAGAGATTTGAATTCCCTATCAGGTAGTTCCAGTGCCTTCTTTTCTACTGGAAGGTCGTCTGGTGTTTTGTTTGTCTACTGAAACCATCCTGTCCTTTTTTTTTTTTTTTTTTTTGTATGTTTTGATATTGTCTGCTGTCTTTGGTACGTTCAGTAACTATTTTTGTCATTTACTGTTTGTAGATTTGTTTGCTTCATTCTACATTTTTTGTTTTATTTTGTTTAAGGCTGAACAGGCGTGCTTTACATTCTTTGTTATTTGCTCATCTGTGGGCACAATACTTTTTACCTCCTTGTCCAGTGGGCAGGCCAGTCACTCAGCTATGGTGCAACAGGGCAAGTACAGTTGGTGCTCTGTCTCCTGATGGGAACTCCATGAAGCTGCTTTTCCATACTTCCTGTCCACTGATCTCAGACTGCAGTCCAAGATGGCAAATCTGTGCCACTTTACCTGATAAGGGGGCCTCCTCTCATATCTCTCCTTGTTCTCTGTTCTCTGTCAGTTGTTATTCCTTTCGGTGCTTGATTGAGTTCTTTTTCTCTTCATCTGACACTGTGTTCCAGGATTGGCTTTTGTCTCTGTTTTACATATTTCGGGGGTCTTTGTTGTGGACAGATGGCTTTGTGCTTCTGTCTATAGCACCAGGTTTGAAAATCAACTCTCCTCAATAGGGTTTTCAATGGATGCTTTTTCAGAAGTAGGTCACCTGACCTTTCTTCTGAGGTGACTCTGGGTGAACTTGAACCACCAATATTTCAGTTAGCAGTGAGAGCACTAACTCTTCTTGCCACCCAAGGACTCTTATTTATCATCTATCTGTTACTATTAGGTCAGCCCCACTGTGATTACACACTTATATGTGTCTGATAAAATCATTAAACTGTAAAATTAAAAAGGGTAATTTTTATGTAATTAAATCTCCTTTAAAATAATTATAATATTAAAATTGGAAAAGACATTTCAATCAAATCATCAAGTGCTTGGTTAAAACAAAAATAGTAAGGAAGTTCATAAAGATTATGTTATATTCTTTCTTTGATTACTTATACAGTGTTTTTTTGGTGTGTGTATAGGGATGCTATGAGTTAGAATTGACTTGATGGCAGCAATGGATTTGGTTTAGTTCTTTTGGTATGTTTAAGACTATATTTCCAGATTAAACACTGTCATAATCTGTAATAAATATTTGTCCAGTGAATGAAAACACTACTTAATGTCCTACTGTCTCATAATTAAATGAATTTCCCTTGATAAATACTGTGTAAGTGAAGGTTCATTGTTAATGGTGAGTGTAGATTTGGGATTGATTTTTTTTTTTTTTGCTTTCATTAATATTAAACTAGGATTTATAATTTCATGCCACAGCTTCCCATGGTCCAACCCCCAAAATTTATTCTCAATTCGTACTATGTTTATTGACATTTTATCAAGTGTTCATGATTTGTGTTTGTGGTAAGCGCCAGTAAGAAATTGTTTTTGTTGTTGATAACCCAGTAAATTGTTGTTGATAGATAGGTGCCATCAAATGGATTTGACACATACTGACCCCAGGTGATACAGCAGAGAACTACCCTGTTAAGGTTTTTTAGGCTGTAATCTTTGCAGAAGCAGATCACCAGGTCTTTCTCTCAAGGAGCTACTGGTGAATTCGAACTGTCAACCTTTCAGCTAGTTGCTGAGTACTTAACCATTGTACCACCAGGGCTACTTAGTAAAAAATTACTTATTTTAAATGAGGTGAGAAACTCTTGAAATGAAGGATTTTATAGGTTTTGTAATAAAAAAAAATGTTTTGTAAAACACAAAGAAGGATTGAAGATGATTTTTAGGGTTTTTAAGGTGTTATCTTGCTTGGTTCTTCATTGTCAAAGCTGGCTATGTATTCTATACTTTATTGAATTAACCCTAGAAAACATGAATGACTCTTCCAATATTGTTCTGTTTGTCTTTACATTCACCTTTAAAACCTTTAGTGAGTAATTACTAATTTCCTTGGAACCTTTTTATAAAACAGGCAGTGCATATTTCCATTTATATTATTCTCTTACTTGACCAGGGCCTCTATAATCTCACTCATACAGTAGCAATATAGACTTGGGCATTTAGTTGTGCCTATGATATCAAGAAAAACTGTCCAGAAATCACACCACATGCTTATAAATATTCAAGTTACTTTATTATATTCCTACTTAAATACAAGAGGAATTTTCTGCAGAAATTGTAATTCAAGAACTTTTAACAAATTACACACTGCAGGCTTTTTCTATAACTCCATAGCAAAATATCCTAAATGATGTAAAAAAAAAAAAAATCAAACCCATTGTTGTCAAATCAATTCTGACTCATAGTGACCCTATAAGAAAGGGTAGAACTGCCCATAGGGTTTCCAAGGAGTGGCTGGTGGATTGAACTGACCTTTTGATTAGCAGCTGAGCTCTTAACCATTGCACCACCAGGGCTGCAAATGATGTAAACGAAACCAAAAAACCCAGTCCCATTGCTTTCGAGTCAATTCCGACTCATAACGACTCTATAGGGCAGAGTAGAACTGCCCCAAGGGTTTCCAAGGAGCACCTGGTGGATTCAAACTGCTGACCTTTTGGTTAGCAGACGTAGCTCTTAACCACTATGCTACCAGGGTTTCCAAATGATGTAAAGTGTACCCAAATTGAAGAAGAGAGTAGGAATGGGACTATTACTGAATAAAATATTTCAGTAACCTTTGGAAGATGTGAAGAGAGAATTGTGTTAACTGAGATAGTTAGGTAGGAGAAGCTGAGACTTCTAGTGTTGAAAAGGAAACTAGCTAAAATAGTCATGACAGTCTGCATCAGCATAATTATAGAATACACGTGGATGGAATAAACACTCTCACAACCATGCAAACATTTTGAAATATTCCACACTAACACAAAATACCATCACCTGTCTGTCAGTTTGTTATACTGTGATGGTTTTCATGTTGCTATGATGCTGAAAGCTATGACCCTGGTATTTTAAATACCAGCAGGGTCATCCATGGTGGACAGGTTTCAGTGACATTTCCAGAAAAGACTGTCTAGGAAGAGCGGCCTGGTGATCTACTTCTGAAAGTCAGCCACTGAAAACCCTGTAAATCATAACAGAGTATTGTCTGATACAGTGATGGAAGATGAGCCCCATAAGGCAGAAGGCATTCAAGGTAAACAGTGGTCACAACAAAGGAATCAAGCAAAACAATGATTGTGAAGATGGTGCAAGACCACTCTATGTTTTGTTTATGGGGTTGCCAATAGTCAGAGCTGATTAGGCGGCAACAAGCAACAACTAAAAGTAATGTGGATTTGTAATTAGAAAATAACCATACATAAGAAAAGAAGGAAGTGACAATAAAAATCTGCAGCATCAAATCAGTAAAGGAATCACCTCGAGAAAATGAGTGCACCTGTGAGTGGAAGGAAGCGACTCAAAATCTTCCCCATTATTTGTCCCCAAAATCAAATGCAGTTTTCTTTTTGATAAGAATATTGACAGATACTTTTTCTATCCTTATATATTCTGATGGAAACCCTGGTGATGTAGTGGTTAAAATCTATGGCTGCTAACCAAAAGGTCAGCAGTTCGATTCCACCAGGTGCTCCTTGGAAACCATGTGGGGCGGTTGTGCTCTGTCCTATAGGGTCGCTAGGAATTGCAATCGACTCGACGGCAACGAGTTTGGTTTTTTTTGGTTTGTATACTCCAATGTGTTAAATAGGGTGATCCTTTTATACGTGATCAAGTATCACCAATAGAATGACATGGCCACATTCTTAAAAGGAAGCATAAAGAAAGTGTATGCTGTATTATGAGCTGTGGGGATGAATTAGTGGATTTTGATAGATACAACTCATGCATGCACAAGTCTTTTAAAGAAAATGTCAAACATATACCATGTTTATAATTCTAATTTTTTATTGATTTATTTAGTTCAGAATATCAAATATCCAGGCAAAGGGGATAATGGGATTTATAAAAAATATAATGGGAGCTGTGTACAACATTGTGCCTTACAAGCGTATACTTCTAAATATTTGGCTAACAGAAAGGAAAAATAATATATATATATAAAATAATACATCCTATGAAAAAATGAGATGGAAAATAATAATCATCCAGCACACTCAAAAAAACAAAGAAAGGAACATAACAGAATAGAGAAAAAAGAGAAAAGGAAAAACAAAAAAAAGCTATTTCTGGAGAATCCAGATCCAGAAAAAAAGCTTAGGAGATCACATACCAAGTTCAATACCGTAAAAAATACTAGGGGACATTGAGTTTCTTCTAAGGTTGACGGAAAAATTTGGAAATGGATATTGGCGATGGTTAAACAACATGACAAACATAATTAATATCTAAATGCTTTAACAGACAGTAATCTTGCACGAGAGACTAGAGGAGTATCAATAATTAATGAGAACAGAGCATTTGGGTATAAATACATAAATAAATCTGATGCAAATATAGTAAGTATAGTTTAATTTATAAATACAATAACCAAAGACAGATTTTAGCAGTATTGATTTAGCATAAGCTAGTGAAGAAAAACATGGAGCCTAGAGCATCCAGGTTTTTCATAGGGGATATTAGGGGGAGGGATGATGTATCATGTATTTTTATATCTACTTAAAATTAAAAATAAAAACAACAGCAACACCCAAAAATAATGATATCCATTTTCTTTGCCATTCTTTTGTCCCCGATACTCGGTTTCCCCTTTATGCTGATGCCAAAAATGTGGCTCTCTACATAGGAAAGATGAAAATTATAGGTACTAGAAACCTTTTTTTTTTTTTTTAAGTGATTAAATTTACATTGGGGGGGCAATGATTGTTCACTGGTGGAATATTTGCCTTCCATATGGGATTCTTGGAGTCGGTTCCCAGACAATACACCTCACGTGCAGCCACCACCTGTCCCATCAGTTGGAGGCTTGCTTGTTGCTATGATGCTGAACAGGTTTTGGCAGAATTTCTGCACTAAAATAGACAAGGAAGAAAGGCCTGGCAATCTACTTAAAAAATCAGCCAGTGAAAACCTATGGATCACAATGGTCTGATATGCAGTTGATTATGGGGATGGTGCAGAACCCGGCAGAATTTTGTTCCACTGTGCATGGAGTCACCATGAATCAGTGCTGACCTGAGGGCGGCTAATAACAACAACAACAAATTTACATTATGCTTTATATCTTTGGAACCCTAGTGGTGCAGTGGTTAAGAGCTACAGCTGCAAACCAGAAGGGTGGCAGTTCGAATCCAGCAGCCACTCCTTGGAAACTCTATGTGGCACTTCTATTCTGTCCTATAGGGTTGCTATCTATATATTTGACTCTCTTTTGAGTGTGATTGGCAGGATTCCAAATCTGACACTTGGGCAAGGCAAAGGACAAATCTTTGACTTTTATAAGTTTATCAAGGCAATGTCACCCTTTAAAGACTTTTGATATGCCTCCCTGTGTGCCCTTGGCCTTGTGAAGTGCCTCTGCATCGGCAGGTATGCATACTTTCCATACAACCAAATTGGCCGTATTGATTTGGCTGAAACAAACTTGAATGGTATTTTCCTTACCTATGAAAAATTTCCCCTTCGCTCTGTAGCAAGAGTAACTTCCAGCCCCCACCCCACCTCTCAGTATACAGTGTGACCCAGGCTATGTAAAGTAATTAGTAGCCATTATAACAATAACGTTACTGACATTACTGAGTGCTTTCCAAGGGAGCAGCAGTGTTCTAGATGTATAATTTACGTATAATCATTGCAACAAATCTATGAATTAAGCACAGTTATTGTCCCTACTTTACATGGAAAAACCTGAATCCCAGAGGAGCAAAATGTTTCCCAAAGCCTCAAGCTTGTAAGTGATAGAGCCAGAGTATAACTGAGGCAGCCTAACTCCAGGACCCCTAAACTTAACCAACATACTACTGCTACTAATCATATAACCGATCCTCCCAGATCAAAGAGGTGGTCTAGTGATTGGTACCTATTCAAAGATGGGTCAATCAACTTCTTCCAAATGGCATTTCTATCAGATTCAGTGGCAGAGGTCTTTTGAACTAAAAAGAGTGAACTGAAAGCTTTAAAAAGCTGCACTATTTATCACGTGACAAAAGACTATTAAGGAAGAAGGAAACAAAAATAAAACAAACATATGATGTGGGGGACAGAGAGACAGGGAAGCATAAAAGAGTGAGGCTGAGAACAAGAATAAGCCATGGCATATATAATCCCCCTTTCTGGCTCCCGACCAAAGCAGAACTCTGATGACCTTGAAGGTCTTCCTAAAATTATCACTCTAATAAATCTTTTTTTTGTTTGTTTTTTCGTTTTTTCTCCTTAAGCTCTTTTTATTTTGGATGTGTATTTGGCAACCAATATTATCCTACATAACACAATGGATGAGCCTTATAAAAATAAACTGGGAAAACTGACAAAGAGAGAAAAATACTGTTTTCTAGGATATTTTATACTTATAGAGTCCTAAATCACACTTTGTAAGAAAGGTCCCCAGAGAGGATCACTCCCAAGCCAAATGTTTATAGCTCCCTGTAGAAATCTTTTATAGAATCATGATTATATACTACTGCCCTTTCATTTAAGTAAACACTGATTAGAAAAACTCTACATGCATAGAGTTCTTAATGGCATAGTTTGTTATACTATTTTTATTTTTAAGCACTAGAAGAATAAATTTCTCCAAAGACAAAGAAAATCTAAGTATAAATTATATTTAATGTATTTTAAGGAAATTTTGCATAGGCTGTAAGTAAATTGCTAGTTAAATTTCTTCTCAGTGTAAAAAGTAATCTCCCCCTCTTCCACATTGTTTAATTATTAATTTACTGTTTGTCTTTTTTCCCCTATGTATATCAGTTATTCCTGTATTCCATATGGTGACTTTCTTCTAAGTATCATTTCAAAGAAAAAAACATTTAAAGAGTGGAGATACACACACACACACACAGCCATACATATTCATTCATGCATACATATAATAACTTAAAAAAACCAGTAACTTATTCTGCTCAAATAAATTAGGCAGCAATTAACATCATCATAATACATATTACTTGAACCACATAATTAATATAGGAGATGACTTTAGTCCAATCTTTGTATTGTGCCATAGGAAAATGTTTCAATTCAGTTCATAATGATTTTATGCTTAAATTCATATAAGGAGGACTTGTAAGAACATAAAATCCAACATAGAATAAACAGTTGTATTTCTGAGAAGTGATGAAAGTAAGAAGACAGAAGAAATTAAACAGTGAAATATTTATTGATTCTCTGGTCAAAACTGCTTTGTGAGTGTTTCAGTTATCAACTGCACTCAGATCAATGTTTCTGAGGAAAGTGTCTTTTTTATAATATCCTTAAATGCTTGTTTCACTTGCTGGTTCCTCAGGGTATAAATAAATGGGTTAAGCATAGGAGCTGCAGAGGTATTGAGCATAGCTACTCCTTTCGTCAAAGCTACTCCTTCTGTTGCTGATGTTTTCACATACATGAAGATGCAGCTTCCATAAGAGATGGACACAACAATCATATGGGAGGAACAGGTTGAGAAGGCCTTTTTTCTTTGTTGAGCTGAGGGGAGTCTCAGAATTGTTCTAAGGATGTAAGTGTAGGAGAGAATTACTAATGAAAGAGTGGACAAGAGAGTAAACACAGCTAAAACAAAGCTCATGAGCTCTAGAGTACTCGTGTCTGTACAAGAGATCTGCAGTAATGGAGCAGAGTCACAGGTGAAGTGATCAATGATGTTAGAGTCACAGAAATCCAGCTCTAGGCCCATGATCAATGGTGGAAAGATAACCAAGAAACCAGCCAGCCAAGAGCTGATTACAAGTTGGTAGCAGATCTTGCTACTCATGATAGTTGTATAATGTAGAGGTTTGCAGATAGCCACATACCGATCATAAGACATAAAAGCTAGGAGGAAAAACTCAGTTGAACCGAGGAAGATGAAGAAAAATAGCTGAACTGCACAAGCATTATAGGAAATAGATTTGTCCCCAGTTATGATGCTGACCAAAAATCTAGGATTACAGACCGAAGTAAATGAAATTTCTAAGAAGGAGAAATTCCTGAGGAAGAAATACATGGGCGTCTTCAGATGGGAATCCAGCAGGGTGAGAGTAATGATGATTAGGTTTCCAGTGACACTCAGTAGATAAGTGAGAAATAAAAAGAAGAAAATCACAACCTGTACTTCTGGATTATCTGTCAGGCCCAAGAGGATGAAATCTGTCACTGATGTTCTATTTTTCATTTCTAATGGTTTAGTTTTGACAGTTTTTCCTGGAAAAATCAATGAAAATCAGTTAGTCCGTAGAGAAGCATAAATACCTGCCCATAGTTGTCCTGGTCGGATTTTCACATGAACTACACGAGACTACATTTTATTGTTTATTTTTTTGGTAGTCCTTTTATATATAGGAGCCCTGGTGGTGCAGTGGTTAAGGCAATCGACTGCTCACCGAAAGGTTGGCAGTTCAAAACGACCTGTGGCTTCCCAGGAGAAAGATGTAGCAGCCTGCTTCCGAAGAGATTTACAGCCTTGGAAACCTTAAGGGGGGGGCTATGAGTCGAAACCAACTTGATGGCAGTGGGTTTCTATGTACATATCCCCTGTTTTCCCCCGCTCTATCTCTTAACAGTGTGTCTCCTGTGTTTGATATCAATCTTATTACTCTGAAAATGTTTTTTGATTCTTTGCTGCATGTTCATACTACTTCCATTTATTAAATTTATTTCTTGAGAAATGTATTGACTGAACATGAGCATTTCTAAGTGCTTCATTATTTAGCTAAAATATAGAGAACATTATACTCTTATTAAAGCATCTTAGGGCACAAAAATGCTGACTTATAGTGGAAACCAGTGATCAATCCAAACTTAATTAATATTGTCCAACGAAAATTCTTAATGTCCTTCCTGGGAAGATAGCCAGTACTACTCTAATTAGTTTATTTATTTCCCTGCTTCATGTAAAAAGTCAGAGGCTAAGTCATTCTAATAATGTCTTCTAGGTGTTTATTTATATTGCACAACGGTTATATAAATAATATCCAAATATTTTTTTCAACCCACTCTCATCCTATATCAGGTATTAATGGAGCCTCTGAACTCATAACTTTCATTTCTCTTTAAAGAAACAGAAACTTTCCATAAAAATACACTATTTCATATATATAATTTATATATGAACACACAGATAATTTATGTAGAATTTATTCCTATCTTAAACACCCCATCAGGAATATGCATCAAGTATTTCTAAAGTATACATGTATCGACATTAAGGGGAGTAACCCATAAGCCATATTTCAGTTAATTGCTAGAAATCACCATATGTATATGTATATATATGAGACAGAAATACACCAGAGCACAATAATCAATGCTGTAAAATAGAAGTGGACACATAAGATGAATATAAATTGAGAATACTTACTTATCTTCAAATGATTGACAGAATTAGCTAATGTAAAATGTGCTCAATTCTCTTATATCAAAAGACAAGCAGTGCATCAATGCTACATGGAGAAATAACTTTTTTTTTCCCTCTCCTCCCACAAAGCTGTAGATTCCCTTATAAAGACCTTGATGTTCCATCTCAAAACACCTAACAAACTATTTTCCTCATATTTGTCCCAACATTGCACAAATTCATGAATCCTGAACTGTTCTACCTGTGACTTTAACACTAAATCTTTAGGCTAATGCTGTGCTGCTATTAATGGAAAAGATATTCTAGACTTACTTATTTGGTAGACTTTTCTGATATTTCACAGAGGGCCACTTTCCTCTTATTTTCCTTAAGCAAAGAGTAAGCTTAGCACCTTTAATGTGTTTTGTTATGTACAGCTTCAGAAATGCACTTGGAGACAAACAAATTCTTAATGACTTTTGGGATAAGAAGTAACAGGACACTAATGAATCATGCACAAGAACATCATTGAAAAGCATTTTTTAATTGGTTGATTATGAGGCCTGCATCCCCGGAGAAGACTGAGAATATTTTGGAACATGTGAGGCCTAGCAAAAATAAACCAACATCCTTTGACATTCATTTTCATATCATCTATGATCATTCTTAAGAATATGAGGGAAATCAGTTTAAAATAAGAAAGGTAAAATAAGGCAGAAGAATATTAAATAAAAATATTTAATACCACGATCTATGAAACAGTGGTGAAATCTTTGAGGTATACTATTCCAGCTAACATTTATTTTGGTGGTGCCTTTCCTTTCATCAGTTGAGCTAAATAACTAGCATTACTGAAATTTCACCTTTATTTCCAATTCCAATTCATTATTATTTCCAATATATCAGTATGTTGTTAGCTGCCATCAAGTCATTTCTGACTCTCAGCTACCCTATGTGTGGAGAGTATAACTGATCCACAGGATTTTCAAGGTTGTGACCTTTCAGAAGCAGACGGCCAGGTCTGCCTTCTTAGGTTCCTCTGGGTGAGTTCAAACTACAACCTTTCAGCTAGTAATCAAGTATTTAACCATTTGCACCACCAAGGGACATATATATATGAGTATAAACTCTGAGATGTATTTTTAATAAGGTGCATCAAAGCTCTTCTTTACAGGTGAGCACATTAGGTAGAGTTTATTTCAGAGTGAATAAATACAATGCTAAATATATATATTATCGTGCTGGTGAAGAATATTGAATATACCATGGACTGCCAAAAGAATGAACAAATCTGTCTTGAAAGGAGTACAACAAGAATGCATCTTTAGAAGCAAGGATGGCAAGACTGCGTCTCACATGCTTTGGACATGTTATCAGGAGGTATCAGTTCCTGGAGAAGAACATCATGCCTGGTAAAATAGAGGGTCAGCAAAAAAGAGGAAGACCCTCAATGAGATGGATTGACGCAGTGGCTGCAACAATGGGCTCAAGCATAACAACAATTGTAAGGATGGCGCAGGACTGGGCAATGTTTCATTTTGTTGTACATAGGGTCGCTATGAGTCGATAACAACAACAAATCAACATAAATGGGTTATTACAGACTATCACAATTGTACAGACAAATACAATTTCAGAAAAAAAATCATAACATGGATCTTCTAATTTTGAAGAAGTTGCTTTCATGTATTTCTTTGTTTTTAAGAATTAGTAATATCCCATTGTTGTCTAGTTGATTCTGACTCATAGCAACAATGTAGGACAAAGTATAACCGTCCGCATAGGGTTTCCATGGCTGTAATGTTTAAGGAAGCAGATTGCCACATCTTTCTCCTACGGCATGGCTGCTGAGTTCAAACTGCAAACCATTCAGTTGGCAGCCAAGCGCTTAACAACTGCACCTCCAGGGCTTCTCTCTATACATGTATTTATATATTTGAAAATACTCACATTGAGAATAAAGTGCAACTCATACACACAGAAAATAACAACAGACAATAGAAACTGCCTGTAAAAAGGGCCCAATATTGTATTAGCTGACAAAGACTTCAGAGAAGTCATTATAAATATGTTCAAAGAACTAAAGGAAATTATACTTACAGAAGGCTTAAAGAAAGTGTGATAACAATTTTTTTTTATTAACTTTAATTAAGCTTCAAGTGAACGTTTACAAATCCAATCAGTCTGTCACATATAAGTTTACATACATCTTACTCCGTACTCCCACCTGCTCTTCCCCTATTGAGTCAGCCCTTTCAGTCTCTCCTTTCGTGACAATTTTGCCAGCTTCCCACTCTCTCTATCCTCCCATCCCCCCTCCAGACAAGAGCTGCCAACACACTCTCAAGTGTCCACCTGATATAATTAGCTCACACTTCATCAGCATCTCTCTCCCACCCGCTGACCAGTCCCTTTCATGTCTGATGAGTTGTCTTCGGGGATGGTTCCTGTCCTGTGCCAACAGAAGGTCTGGGGAGCATGGCTGCTGGGATTCCTCTAGTCTCAGTCAGACCATTCAGTAGGGTCTTTTTATGAGAATTTGGGGTCTGCATCCCACTGATCTCCTGCTCCCTCAGGGGTTCTCTATTGTGCTCCCTGACAAGGCAGTCATCGATTGTGGCCGGGCACCAACTAGTTCTTCTGGTCTCAGGATGATGTAGGTCTCTGGTTCATGTGGCCCTTTCTGTCTCTTGGGCTCCTAGTTGTCGTGTGACCTTGGTGTTCTTCATTTTCTTTGCTCCAGGTGGGTTGAGACAAATTGATGCATCTTAGATGGCCGCTTGTTAACATTTAAGACCCCAGACGCCACATTTCAAAGTGGGATGCGGAATGATTTCATAATAGAATTATTTTGCCAGTTGACATAGAAGTCCCCTTAAGTCATAGTCCCCAGACCCCCACCCTTGCTCCGCTGACCTTTGAAGCATTCATTTTATCCCGGAAACTTTTTTGCTTTTGGTCCAGTCCAATTGAGCTGACCTTCCATGTGTTGAGTGTTGTCTTTCCCTTCACCCAAAGCAGTTCTTATCTACTGATTAATCAATAAAAAACCCTCTCCCTCCCTCCCTCCCCCCTTCGTAACCACAAAAGTATGTGTTCTTCTCAGTTTTTACTATTTCTCAAAATCTTATAATAGTGGTCTTATACAATATTTGTCCTTTTGCCTCTGACTAATTTCGCTCAGCTTAATGCCTTCCAGGTTCCTCCATGTTATGAAATGTTTCACAGATTCGTCACTGTTCTTTATCGATGCGTAGTATTCCACTGTGTGAATATACCACAATTTATTTACCCATTCATCCATTGATGGACACCTTGGTTGCTTCCAGCTTTTTGCTATTAAAAACAGAGCTGCAATAAACATGGATGTGCATATATCTCTTTGTGTGAAGGCTCTTGTATCTCTAGGGTATCTTCTGAGGAGTGGGATTTCTGGGTTGTATGGTAGTTCTCTTTCTAACTCTTTAAGATAACGCCAGATAGATTTCCAAAGTGGTTGTACCATTTTACATTCCCACCAGCAGTGTATAAGAGTTCCAATCTCTCTGCAGCCTCTCCAACATTTATTATTTTGTGTTTTTTGGATTAATGCCAGTCTAGTTGGTGTGAGATGGAATCTCATCATGGTTTTAATTTGCATTTCTCTAATGGCTAATGATCGAGAGCATTTTCTCATATATCTGTTGGCTGCCTAAATATCTTCTTTAGTGAAAGGTGTGTTCATATCCTTTGCCCACTTCTTGATTGGGTTGTTTGTCTTTTTGTGGTTGAGTTTTGACAGAATCATGTACCTTTTAGAGATTAGGCGCTGGTCGGAGATGTCATAGCTGAAAATTCTTTCCCAGTCTCTAGGTGGTCTTTTTACTCTTTTGGTGAAGTCTTTAGATGAGCATAGATGTTTGATTTTTAGGAGCTCCCAGGAATCGGGTTTCTCTTCATCATTTTTGGTAATGTTTTGTATTCTGTTTATGCCTTGTATTAGGACTCCTAGGGTTGTCCCTATTTTTTCTTCCATGATCTTTATCGTTTTAGTCTTTATGCTTAGGTCTTTGATCCACTTGGAGTTAGTTTTTGTGCATGGTGTGAGGTATGGGTCCTGTTTCATTCTTAAGCAAATGGATATCCAGTTATGCCAGCAGCATTTGTTAAAAAGACTCTCTTTTCCCCAATTAACTGACACTGGGCCTTTGTCAAATACCAGCTGCTCATATGTGGATGGATTTATATCTGGGTTCTCAATTCTGTTCCATTGGTCTATGTGCCTGTTGTTGTACCAGTACCAGGCTGTTTTGACTACTGTGGCTGTATACTAGGTTCTGAAATCAGGTAGAGTGAGGTCTCCCACTTTCTTCTTCTTTTTCAGTAATGCTTTGCTTATCCGGGGCTTCTTTCCCTTCCATATGAAATTGGTGATTTGTTTCTCTATCCCCTTAAAATATGACATTGGAATTTGGATCGGAAGTGCGTTATATGTATAGATGGCTTTTGGTAGAATAGACATTTTTACTATGTTAAGTCTTCCTATCCATGAGCAAGGTATGTTTTTCCATTTAAGTATGTCCTTTTGAATTTCTTGTAGTAGAGCTTTGTAGTTTTCTTTGTATAGGTCTTTTACATCCTTGGTAAGATTTATTCCTAAGTATTTTATCTTCTTGGGGGCTACTGTGAATGGTATTGATTTGGTTATTTTCTCTTCAGTGTTCTTTTTTTTGATGTAGAGGAATCCAAGTGATTTTTGTATGTTTATTTTATAACCTGAGACTCTGCCAAACTCTTTTATTAGTTTCAGTAGTTTTCTAGAGGATTCCTTAGGGTTTTCTGTGTATAAGATTATGTCATCTGCAAATAGTGATAATTTTACTTCCTCCTTGCCAATCCGGATACCCTTTATTTCTTTGTCTAGCCTAATTGCCCTGGCTAGGACTTCAAGTACGATGTTGAATAAGAGCGGTGATAAAGGGCATCCTTGTCTGGTTCCCGTTCTCAAGGGAAATGCTTTCAGGTTCTCTCCATTTAGAGTGGTATTGGCTGTTGGCTTTGCATAGATGCCCTTTATTATGTTGAGGAATTTTCCTTTAATTCCTATTTTGGTAAGAGTTTTTATCATAAATGGGTGTTGGACTTTGTCAAATGTCTTTTCTGCATCAATTGATAAGATCATGTGGTTTTTACCTTTTGTTTTATTTATGTGATGGATTACATTAATGGTTTTTCTGATATTAAACCAGCCTTGCATACCTGGTATAAATCCCACTTGATCATGGTGAATTATTTTTTTGATGTGTTGTTGGATTCTATTGGCTAGAATTTTGTTGAGGATTTTTGCATCTATGTTCATGAGGGATATAGGTCTGTAATTTTCTTTTTTTGTAATGTCTTTACCTGGTTTTGGTATCAGAGAGATGGTGGCTTCATAGAATGAGTTGGGTAGTATTCCGTCATTTTCTATGCTTTGAAATATCTTTAGTAGTAGTGGTGTTAAGTCTTCTCTGAAGGTTTGGTAGAACTCTGCAGTGAAGCCGTCCGGGCCAGGGCTTTTTTTTTGTTGGAAGTTTTTTGATTACTGTTTCAATCTCTTTTTTTGTTATGGGTCTATTTAGTTGTTCTACTTCTGAATATGTTAGTTTAGGTAGGTAGTGTTTTTCCAAGAATTCATCCATTTCTTCTACGTTTTCCAATTTGTTACAGTAGAATTTTTCATAGTAATCTGATATGATTCTTTTAATTTCATTTGGTTCTGTTGTGATGTGGTCCTTCTCGTTTCTTATTCGGGTTGTTTGTTTCCTTTCCTGCATTTCTTTAGTCAGTCTAGCAAATGGTTTATGAATTTTGTTAATTTTTTCAAAGAACCAGCTTCTGGCTTTGTTAATTCTTTCAATTGTTTTTCTGTTCTCTAATTCATTTAGTTCAGCTCTAATTTTTATTATTTGTTTTCTTCTGGTGCCTGATGGATTCTTTTGTTGCTCACTTTCTATTTGTTCAAGTTGTAGGGACAGTTCTCTGCTTTTGGCTCTTTCTTCTTTTTGGATGTGTGCATTTATCGATATAAATTGGCCTCTGAGCACTGCTTTTGCTGTGTACCAGAGGTTTTAATAGGAAGTGTTTTCATTCTTGTTGCATTCTATGAATTTCCTTATTCCCTCCTTGATGTCTTCTATAACCCAGTCTTTTTTCAGGAGGGTATTGTTCATTTTCCAAGTATTTGATTTCTTTTCTCTAGTTTTTCTGTTATTGATTTCTAGTTTTATTGCCTTGTGGTCTGAGAAGATGCTTTGTAATATTTTGATGTTTTGGACTCTGGAAAGGTTTGTTTTATGACCTAATATGTGGTCTATTCTAGAGAATGTTCCATGTGCGCTAGAAAAAAAAGTATACTTTGCAGCAGTTGGGTGGAGAGTTCTGTATAAGTCAATGAGGTCAAGTTGGTTGATTGTTGTAAGTAGGTCTTCCGTGTCTCTATTGAGCTTCTTACTGGATGTCCTGTCCTTCTCCGAAAGTGGTGTGTTGAAGTCTCCTACTATAATTGTGGAGGTGTCTATCTCACTTTTTAATTCTGTTAAAATTTGATTTATGTATCTTGCAGCCCTATCATTGGGTGCATAAATATTTAATATGGTTATGTCTTCCTGATCAATTGTCCCTTTTATCATTATATAGTGTCCTTCTTTATCCTTTGTGGTGGATTTAAGTCTAAAGTCTATTTTGTCAGAAATTAATATTGCTACTCCTCTTCTTTTTTGCTTATTGTTTGCTTGATATATTTTTTTCCATCCTTTGAGTTTTAGTTTGTTGTGTCTCTAAGTCTAAGGTGTGTCTCTTGTAGGCAGCATATAGATGGATCGTGTTTCTTTATCCAGTCTGTGACTCTCTGTCTCTTAATTGGTGCATTTAGTCCATTTACATTCAGCATAGTTATAGATAAATAAGTGTTTAGTGTTGTCATTTTGATGACTTTTTATGTGTTCTGTTGGCAGTTTCATTTTTTCACATACTTTTTTGTGCTGAGACGTTTTTCTTAGTAAATTGTGAGATCCTCCTTTTCATAGTGTTTGACTTTATGTTAGTTGAGTCGTTACGTTTTTCTTGGCTTTTATCTTGAGTTATGGAGTTGTTATACCTTTTTGTGGTTACCTTATTATTTACCCCTATTTTTCTAAGTAAAAACCTAACTTGTATCGATCTATATCGCCTTGTATCACTCTCCATCTGGCAGTTCAATGCCTCCTGTATTTAGTCCCTCTTTTTGATTATTGTGATCTTTAACTATTGACTTCCATGATTCCCTGTTATGTGTATTGTTTTTTATTTATTTTTTTTAATTAGTCTTAATTTGTTTGTTTTTGTGATTTCCCTATTTGAGTTGATATCAGGACATTCTGTTTTGTGACCTTGTATTGTGCTGGTATCTGATATTATCGGTTTTCTGACAAAATAATATCGTTTAGTATTTCTTGTAGCGTTGGTTTGGTTTTTGCAAATTCTCTAAACTTGTGTTTATCTGTAAATATCTTAATTTCTCCTTCATATTTCAGAGAGAGTTTTGCTGGATATATGATCCTTGGCTGGCAGTTTTTCTCCTTCATTGCTCTGTATATGTCGTCCCATTCCCTTCTTGCCTGCATGGTTTCTGCTAACTAGTCTGAACTTATTCTTATTGATTCTCCCTTGAAGGAAACCTTTCTTTTCTCCCTGGCTGCTTTTAAAATTTTCTCTTTATCTTTGGTTTTGGCGAGTTTGATGATATTATGTCTTGGTGTTTTTCTTTTTGTATCAATCTTAAATGGGGTTCGATGAGCATCTTGGATAGATATCCTTTCGTCTTTCATGATGTCAGGGAAGTTTTGTGTCAGGAGTTCTTCAACTATTTTCTCTGTGTTTTCTGTCCCCCCTCCCTGTTCTGGGAGTCCAATCACCTGCAAGTTATCCTTCTTGATAGAGTCCCACATGATTCTTAGGGTTTCTTCATTTTTTTTAATTCTTTTATCTGATTTTTTTTCAGCTATGTTGGTGTTGATTCCCTGGTCCTCCAGATGTCCCAGTCTGCATTCTGATTGCTCGAGTCTGCTCCTCTGACTTCCTATTGTGTTGTCTAATTCTGTAATTTTATTGTTAATCTTTTGGATTTCTACATGTTGTCTCTCTATGGATTCTCTCAACTTATTAATTTTTCCACTATGTTCTTGAATAATCTTTTTGAGTTCTTCAACAGTTTTATCAGTGTGTTCCTTGGCTTTTTCTGCAGTATGCGTTATTTCATTTGTGATGTCTTGAAGCATTCTGTAAATTAGTTTTTTATATTCTGTTTCTGATAATTCCAGGATTGTATCTTCCTTTGGGAAAGATTTTGATTCTTTTGTTTGGGGGGTTGGAGAAGCTCTCATGGTCTGCTTCTTTATGTGGTTGGATATGGACTGCTGTCTCCGAGCCATCAGTGGGAAACTAGTTTTTCCAGAAAATCCGCTAAAAAAAAAATGCAGTCAGATCCCTATCAGAGTTCTCCCTCTGGCTCAGGCTATTCGGATGTTAATGAAGCCGCCTGGGGAGGGTGGGGGAGGGATCAGAGAGATAGGAGAGTAGCACCTCAGAATATAGCCAGAGTTGCTTGTCTTGCTTGGAATGACTATTATATCTGAGATTTCCGCGGGGCGCGTCGCCTATGTGTGCTGGCTGTGTGGAGATTGCCCCCGGGGGGTCTGGCCCACTGGAGTCACGGTCAGATCCTCTGCTGCCAGCCTGGGACAGTGCACTCCCGACTCCAAAATAAGTCGCTGCCTCCTGGGGACTCCCCGTTCCACCTACCTCGTCGCCGCTCCCCCACGAACCGGCTGAGCTCCCCCCCAGGGTCAGCTCAGGCGAGCAGAGCAGCTCCCCGCGCCTGCGCCGCAACCTCGCATCCCAGCTGGGACGCCACTTTCCCCGCTCCAAGACCTGTCACTGTCTCCCGGGGACTTCTCCCACCGGCTGTGCTGCCTCGCCGCCCGTGCGAACCAGCTGGGCCCCCTCCCGGAATGAGTTCGGGGGCCAGGGCTAGGCCCCTTGTTTGTGCCGTCTGCCCCCCTGGGCTTTGCCCCAAATCGGGTGCTGAAGGTCACCTGACTCGTACGCTGGCTCCAGGCTCTGAAAACAATCACTGCCTCCCCGTATTTGTTCGTTCTCCGTCTCTAAATCTGTGTTTGTTGTTCAGGGCTCGTAGATTGTTATGTATGTGATCAATTCACTTGTTTTTCTGAGTCTTTGTTACAAGAGGGATCCGTGGTAGCATCCACCTAGTCTGCCATCTTGGCCCCGCCTCTCCAACAATGTTTAAAAAAAATAGAATATCAGTAAAGATGTAGAAATTATGGGAAAAAAAGAACCAAATTTAAATTCTGGAGTTGAAAATTCCAATAATTGAAATGAAAAATTAACTAGAGAGTCTCAACAGTAGTTTTGAACTGGTAGATGAAAGGATCAACAAACTCAACGATACATCAAAAGAGATTATATAATATCTAAAGAACAGAGAGAGAAAGGAATGAAGAAATATAAACAGATCCTCAGAGAAATCTAGGAAACAATTAAGCCTACCAACATATGTGCTGTTGAGCTGTCGGATACCATAGTGAGGTGGTCAGTTAGGACAAGGAGCAGAACTCAGAGTAATAAGTCTTATTACTTACTGCTTATTGTGCAGGCAAGGGGCAAAAAACAGAAAAGTGCTGTCTCCCCAGTGTTCCATTTTCTGCACAGAGAGGCAGTCAGATGACCTACAAAGCAGGAGGGGAAAATAGTCTTAATGCTGAGGAAAATTGAACAAAAAGCTTCTGCCATTTTATGGACACAAGGGCCAAGGGAAGCAAGAGGGGGTTGAAAAATGACATGGCAGAGGCATCTGACTTCTCTAACTTCATGAGGGGGACAGAGAGAATCCCATGTGCATCAACAGGCCAAGACTGATTCTTATGAGGTGAAGGTCAGACATACCTTCACTCTTTAAACTGTTTACCAATTCTGACAAGAGTCATCCTTCCCACGGGACTACCTCTCTGCTGGGTTTGATAATTTATTGCGATGGACACACAGAACTCACAGACCATGTTCCCAGTTACAGGGTTTATTGGGGAAGCAACAGGTTATATGGTTCAGGATCAGAAACAACTCAGGGTACAGATCTTGGATCAAAACAGCCTCTTCTCAACCATGCCCACAGGCAGGCCTCTCTCTTGCCCTCCTCTTCCGGCACCTCGGCCTAGCCTCAGCCTGGCTAAGGCAAGTGTTACAAAACATTTAGGTCTACCGACAAGAGCCCGGGGACACTCCACTCCAGCAGGAATCCTTGGCCCAAAGGAACTCAGCTTCCCTGTTCCATGGGTTGGCAAGCCTAACTCTGTCAAATGCCCAGAGGCACCCAGATTCATCAAGAAATCTTGCTCCGAAGGCATTCAGCTCTCTCACCCTGTGCTTGGAACACCTACCGTAACCACCAGAAAGCCCACTGTCTCGTCTTGCACAGCTATTGCTCTTGCTACTGCTGTGCTGCTATCTCTCACTTTCTTCCACGTTACAGCTCCTCTCTCTGTTGGCTGGATCTAAGAGGTTCTCAGCACAGGGACTCTGGGTCTAAAGGACACACTCCATTCCCATCTCTTTTTCTTGATGGTAGTGAGGTCCCCCTGTCTGCCTCTGGGATGGCTCGTTTTAAGCCTAGTGGGATGGCCGAACTGACCAATCCCCTTGTTAGAAATCCATACACCTTGTTTGCATGGTCCACCCCTATGAGATCGTCATGCACCATATGCATATTATTAACAAGCTATTTGATCCTTTTGGTGGACCACTAGCACCTCATTTGCATAGTCCCATGCTATCACTTTGTGAAGCTACAAGACCATGGGGTGAAAGGGTATATTAAAGTGATCCATCACACCACAGGCCACACCCTGGCTTTTCTAGCCATAATTCTTTCATACTTGGAGGGTAAAATCCACTCTCAATCATTTTGCCAGTCCAAAACAGTCATTAATGATTAGTCCTCCGGTAGGGCAAAGAGTCCTCATGGCAAGGTAACTCATGTGCCAGGTATTTAGGTCTGCTGAAGGTATCCACCTGGTCTGGTCAGGTTCTCCAAAAGTTATTTTGTCTTCACCTTTTTGGCCTCTGATAAAATTTAACTGAGAGAAGATTATTCCCTTGCTCTGAGTCTCAAGAAGTATCAAGATAGGTCAAAGTAGCAAAACTTTTAAGGGACTTTCCTTTCAGCCACTGTACTCCAGTCCAGCAGTACCTCCCCCTTAGTCCACTATTTCATGGCTACTGCTTCTATAATTACATTTCTTACAATCACAAACTTGTTAAAAATCAATATGCACAACTGAATCATATAATCTTATCAACACCATTCCCCACCCTCTCTTCCCCAGAACCATCAGGAAAAGAGGAAACTGTTCAGAGGGGTTCCTCCCTTGTTCTCCTCATTTGAGGGTAAGTCACTTTTCTACACCTGTGAAGGCGTATAAGCTGGACACTTCATTGTTTAAATTGCCCGTCCTTAACAAACGAGTGCTCTGAGGAGATAAACATGTTCCTTGGTCTGAATAATCTTCTGCTCTATTTGGAACTTTTGGCATCTGCATCCAGAAGCAAAATTCAGTCCAGAGAAAGCCATGAAATTGCAGCAATTTATACCAGATCATGGAGTCAAACATTTCTCTCTCTCCCTTCATTCTGTCAGGTTTTGTCAGCTCATTCTTAGCATGACTGATCAAGAGAAAAAGTGGTAATATTTGAATTACTGAAATCTATAACACAAGAGAGGACATCACTACAGATTTTACAGTAATACATCAAGACTATAAGTGTATGCCAGTAAGAGTGGTATGTCAACAACTTAGAAAATTTAGATGAAATGACATATTGGAAAAACACAAATTACTAAAACTGACCTAAAAAGAACTAGAAGATATGAACTAAGATTTGTCTTTGGCTGGGTTTTCCAGAGAAGGAAAACCAGTAAAGTATATAAATATATATAGGGATTTATATCAAGAAAATGGCTCATGTGGTTGTAGAGGCTGGAAAGTCCCAAGTCCATAGATCAGACTGGAGGCTTCTTCTGGCTCACAGGCTACAGAGACCGACTAATCCTAAGACTGGCTGGCAGGACAGCAAGGCAGAAGTGATTACATTATATCAGATCTCATCATGGAGATGATTACATCATTATACTACCACCAAATTACATCATAACTGGCAAACCACTGAGAATCATGGCTTAGTCAAGTTGACACACAAGCTTAATGATCACAACATTTAACAAGTAAAAGAAATAAAATTCAACATAAAACAAAAAAGAGATTGAAAAGCCAAAGTCCAGATGGTTTTACTGGTGAATTTTACTAAATATCTGAATAAGAATTCATAATCGTATTTTAAGCTTATCTTGAAACCATTCATATCATATGGAAAAATACTCTGTCTCCTTATTTTGAATTCAAATGGAATTTACTTCTGTTTTTTGTTTCTGTATTGGCTAAAACTTTCCTGGAACAAAAGTCTCTAGAGCTTTTAATAAATAGTGGTGACTGTAGATATCATTATACCCACTTCTTTCTTATTGACTATCTTGTTATCTGACAGCTTGCATTTGTGACAATAGTAAAAAAATCTACTATTTTGCACATGAACAACCTACTTCTGGCAATAATGAATGCAAAGGTACTAGGCAAGAGTAGCACAGGCTATGATGGTTAAAGTTATGTATCAATTTGGGTAGACCACGAATCTCAGTGGTTTGGCAGTTATATAATGATGTAATTTGGCAGTTATATAATAATGTAGTCATCCTCCATTTTTTGATCTGATGTGGTCAGCCTCCATTTTTGCATAATCATGATTTCCTTTAATGGCCTGGTCTTTGGAACTTAAATATGTTGATAAGTGAGGTGTATTTTGTTGCCATTAGTATGAATGATACTAGTTTTTCACCTCTAAGATTTTAATTGTTTATTCAATATATATTTTCTTTATGACTTTGGCATAGTTACTTTTATGTGTTAACTTAAAAGTTTTTCTGTTTTTCTTGAACATTCATGGCCCAATAATAGCATATTATGAGATTTTTTAAAAATTATTTTACTCTTGTGACCTATTTAAATGATAAAATGTTGCATTATATTGCAAAATTTTCTAGTAATTAAATGCCTTCGTGTCCCTTATCTTATACTATTACGTTTTCTTTATTTTATTCATTCACTATATTAGAATTCCATAGAGCATACACTCATACATTTATAGAGTTTTTTACATATTAATAACAAACACTTTACAACTCTTTTGTGGGTTGCCACTATTTCCATGAATGTATACTTTAGTGAATTGTTTATTCATTTAAGGTTTACAATAAGATATTAATAAAATCATGGGGATATTTGAAGATGCAACTCTTAGAAGTTTACATTTTTTAATAAATCTTTCCATTGTTAAAATACATATCCAGGCTATCTGCTCCTTTATGAACATTTGCTAATTCATTCTTTCCCATACATTTTCAAATAATTGTATATAGTACCATTACTATCCAAATATAGCATAATTACACAATTTTGCCATGTTTTATAAGTATTACAAATATGTTCACCTTAAATGTTTTATATTGTAATTGTGTTTTTTATGGTGTTAGAATTGCAGAGATTATTTTACTAATTAGCTTTTGTATCAACCTCAGAATTTATTTCTTGTTAATATCCACATCTTTATTTTTTTAGAATTTAACAATTTTTTTATTTTTGATTAATTTTATTAATTCTAAATTCTAGAATTTTAAACTTAATTCCAATATTTTCATTCATAATTAAATAATTTAATAATGTGATATATGTACAGTGATTATTTTTAATATCAAAGGTATGTGATTAGTCTTTAGACTTCTTTCATTTATTTGAGTGTTGACAAAATTGTGTTTTTTTTAATCCTTATGTGCAGGATGAATAAAAAACGCAAGGCTGTCAAATCTATTCCAACTTGTAGTGACCTTATAGGACAGAATAGAAAGGCCTCATAGGGTTTTCAAAGAGTGGCTAGTGGATTTGAACTGCCAGTCTTTTGGTTAGCAGCGGAGTTCTTAATCACTGCTCAGTTAGGGCATATTCAATCGACGTGTGTAAAATCTACATTAATTTTCAGTAACTTAATAGACTGAACTTTATCATTTCCCATCATTAGATGATGAAATTTTATAATATGTTAAAAAAAAATTGCAAGCCACTACATATAGTATGAAAGCACTCATTCCTATTATCCCTGTTTAGAGCACTTCATTAGAGATCTTTCTTCCCAGTAGCTTCCTTCCTCCCAGTTCTTTGTTGTTTAGCATTAGGTGTGTAATCTGAAAAGATGTCAATAAATATTCCTGATGGAACAGAGTTGGTGGGACAGTAACCTGGACAGTTTAAAATAACCCATCTTCATAGCAGAATATAATTGTTTCTCAGGTATTTTTCCATATACAGATTTTGAATATCTGATTCAATAGAATAAGGGCATAAGAGTAAAGGGATAATCAAAGCCCATTCTTTAAAGAAAACCAACAAAAAATTATAACGAAATGGTGGTTGCCCAAAATAACTGATGGAATTGGAATTACTGAATTGTACACATTAAAAATGTTGAATTGGCAAATGTGTTATATGCATATTTACAACCACAATAATAATAAAAAGAACAGTTTTCAAAGTATTAAAATTAGGGCTCATTTCATTAATTAACTGTAGGCTACACTGAATATTTCTTTAGGCTAATTTATTTTCAGATAGGTTTTGAATATGTTCTCTAAATCTTCCTACATGTCTTCTAAAGCAAAGAGCCATATTTAACAGCCATACCTCACAATCCCCCTATGCTTGATACCAGTGTTATAGATAAACACCTGCACCTTGGAAATTTCCAGAGAAGAAAAAAGATTAATTACACAGAGAAATAAGTTTGAATATTGAAAAAATGAAATACAAAAGAACTTTAAAATGACTGTGAAATCTTTGATCAGTCTATTTAATTTGAATTCTACCTGCTATTTCCTTACCGTATTCCCTGTTTCTTGTAGCACTTATCAATTGCTAGAGTACTTACTTTAGGTAAAAATAAAATTTGCTTATTTGTTATGTTTGCTATTTATGTGTGCCTGCCTCACCAGAAGAAAGCTCTACAATGGCAGTGACCTTTGCGTTCTTTATTCTTTTGCTTATATCTACCACTTAGAACAATGATTTGCGTCACTTGTGGTTTAGTTGTGGTTTCAGGTACAGATTTTATAATGATTAGTGCTTGCTTGATACTAACATTTTCTTGATTAAGTCCTTAAGGGTCTGTTTCACCTGCTGGTTCCTTAAAAGGTATAAATAAAGGGATTCAACACGGGAGCAACAGAGATATTAAGCACTGCTACACCTTTGCTCAAAGCCACACCTTCTTTTGCTGACGTTTGTACATACATGAAAATGCAACTCCCATTTTTTATAGGAAATGGAAAACACAATCATATAGGAAGAACAAGTGGAAAAAGTCTTTTTCATTTGCTGGGCAGAAGGGATCTTCAGAATTGTTCTGAGGATGAGTGTGTAGGAGAGAATCACCACGGCCAAAGTTGCCATGAGAGTGAATACTGCTAAGAAAAATGCCATAAACTCTAGAAACTTTGTGTCTGTGCAAGCAATCAGAAACATAGGAGAAGATTAGCAGATGAAGTGGTCAAAAATGTTGGAATCACAGAAATCCAGTTGGAGGCCCATAATCACTGGAGGAAAGATAACAAGGAAACCAGCCAGCTAGGAGCCAATTACAAGCTGGATGCAGACTTTGTCATTCATGATAGTTGTGTAATGTAGAGGTTTGCAGATAGCCATGTAGCAGTCACAGGACATGACAGCCAGAAGAAAAAACTCTGTTGCACCCAGAAGGATTAAAAAAAAAAAGACACTTGAGTCATACAGGCATTATAGGAAATAGTTGTGTCTCCTGTAGCAATGCTGACCAGAAATCTAGGAATACAGACTGTTGTGAATGAAATTTCTAAGAAAGAGAAATTCCTGAGGAAGAAATACATGTGAGTCTTCAAACAAACATTTGACAGTGTCAATGATATGATGGTCATGTTTCCACTTACACTCAATAAGTATGTGAACAACATAAAGAAGAGCATCACAACTTGTAACTCTGGGTCATGTGTAAGTCCCAGAAGAACGAATTCTCTAATTGATGTCTCATTTCTCATGGCTAAGCTCTGGATTCTGATAGGTCTGTAGGTAAAAATAAAAGTGAGTGTCAACATATAATATGACTTCAGATACATTTACAATGCTCTTATTTTGCACAAAGAACTGTAAAAGATTATTTAACCAGAAGTGACAAAATAGCTATCCATCAGAATTGCAAATTCTTTTCAGAATTTGTTTAGAAGTGAAAAGATTAATCTGTGTTTTATTACTTAAAAACAAAAAACAAAAATTTAAACTAACCACTACAGCACCAGGATTTCCTTAACTTAGCTTACCTTAAACTTAGCTTTAGCAATTCACTGCTATATAGAAAGTTGCTTTTTTATAGTTATAAAAATCAGTAATGATAAATAATCAGTTTATTTCCTTTTGCATTGGGAATGATTAAACAAGTTATTGAAGCAGAAAGTACTTTTACAATTTTAACGTCCATAGATACTAATTTTGTCTTCGGAAAACTTATTTTTGAGCAATAGTGCAGTCTTTTCCTTCATTATCCTCGCTTTCTATTCATAGTAAAACAAACAAGAAATGCTGAATTTATTGTAAATGTATTAAAATACACTCTCTCTTGCCTTTATGCAAAATAGACCCTGTTAGTGGGTCTCTAGCTAAAGTTGGCAAACACACAGTGCCAGTCATCATTAATAAACAAAGCCACAGTGAAAAAGTTTCATTTGAATTTCTCAAGTATAGTCAATCATATAAACTATGGGTGGAATCAGGTGATTCCCATTAAGAATAACTTATTACAGGAACAAGACAAGGATGCCCTTTATCACTATTCTTATTTAGCATTGTGCTGGAAGTCCTAGCTAGAGCAACAAGGCAAGAAAAAGAAATAAAGAGCATCCAAATTGGTAATGAAGAAGTTAAAACTGTCCCTATTTGTGGATGATATGATATACTGTACATAGAAAACCAAAAAGACTACATGAGAAAACTACTGCAACTAATAGAAAGATTCAGCAGATTAGCAGGGTACAAAATAAACATACAAAAATCAGTTGGATTCCTATACACCAAAAAAGAGAATGATGAAAAGGAAATCAGGAAAACAATGCCATTTGTAATAGACCCTAAGAAAATAAAATACTAGGGTATAAATCTAACCAGGGATGTGAAAGTCATATACAAAGAAACTACAAAACAATATTGCAAGAAACCAAAAGAGATCTACATAAATAGAAAAGCATACCATGCTCATGGATAAGTAGACTCAATATTGTGAAAATGGCAATTCTACCCAAAGTGATTTACAAATATAATGCAATACTGATCCAAATACCAACAACATTCTATAAAGAGTTGGAAAAACTTATCAATATATTTACATGGAAAGTGAAGAAGCCCCAGATAAGTAAAGCACTATAGAAGAAAAAGAATAAAACAGAAGGACATGCACTACTTGACTTCAGAACCTACTATATAGCTATGGTAGTCCAAACAGCCTGTTCCTGGTAAAAAGATAGATATATTGACCAATGGAACAGAATTGAGAACCCAGATGTAAATCCATCCACCTACAGTCAACCTGATGTTCAGCAAGGGACCAAAGTCCATCAAATAGGGAAAAGACAGTCTTTTTTGACAAATGGTGCTGACGAAACTGGATATCCATCTGCAAAAAAAATGAAACAGGACTGAGACCTCGTGCCATATACCAAAACTAACTCAAATTGGATCAAAGACCTAAATATAAAGACAAAAACTATGAAGTTCATAGAAGAAAAAATAGGATTAACACTAGAGGCCCTAATACATGGCATTAACAGGACACATACCACAACCAACAACACACAAGTTCCAGAGGATAAGCTAGATAAAATTAAACACTTATGCTCATCAAAAGACTTCACCAAAAGTGTAAGGACAACCTATAGACAGGGAAAAACTTTTTGGCTATATCTGACAAAGGTCTAATCTCTAAAATCTACAGGAAAATTTAACACCACTACAGCAAAAAGACAAATACTCCAATTAAAAATGGGCAAAGGAAATGAACAGACGCTTCACCAAAAAAGACATTCAAGTGACCAAGAGAAAATGTTCATGATCGCTAGCCATCAGAGAAATGCAAATCAAAACCACAATGAGATGCCATCTCACTCTGGTATTACTGGCATGAATCAAAAAAATAAAAAGGAAATACCAAATGTTGGAGGGGCTGTGGGGCAATCGGAACTCCTGTGCACTGCTGGTGATAATGCAAAAAATATGACCATTTTGGAAAATGATATGGCACTTCCTTAGAAAGCTAGAATAGAAATATTATATGATCCAGCAATTCCACTCTCAGGAATGTATCCTAGAGAAAAGAGTCATCACATGAATAGACATATGCACAGCCATGTTCATTGCAGTGTTGTTTACAATAGCAAAAAGATGGAAACAACATAGATGCCCATCAACAGATGAATGAATAAACAAACTGTGGTACATACACACAATGGAGCACTACACAATGATAACAGCAGTGAATCTGTGAAGCATCACATAGCATGGATGAATCTGGAGGGCATTATGCTGAGTAAAATAAGTCAGTCACAAAAGGACAAATACTCCATGGGACCACTACTGAAAAACTCATGAAAAGGTTTATATATGAAAAGAAATAATCTTTGGTGATTATGAGAGGAGGAAAGGTGGGGGTGGAAAAACAGTAGGCAACAGATAAGTGGTAACTTTGGTGAAGGGTAAGACAGCACACAATACTGGGGAAGCCAACACAACTTGTACAAGGCAAGGTCATGGTAGCTCCACAGACATATCCAAACTCCCTGAGGGACTGAATTGCTGGGCTGGGGGCTGTGGGAACCATGGTCTCGAGGAACATGTAGCTCAATTGGCATAACAGATTTTATAAAGAAAGTATTCTACATTCAACTTTGAAGAGTAGCGTCTGGGGTCTTAAAAGCCTATGAGCTGCCATCTAGGATACTCCACTAGTCTCACCTCTTTGGGAGCAAGGAAGAATGAAGAAAGCTAAAGACACAAGGGAAACATTTGTCCTAAGGACTAATGGACTACATCTACCATGGCCTCCACCAGACTGAGTCCAGTACAACTAGATGGTGCCCAGCTACCACCACTGACTGCCCTGACAGTGATTGCAATAGAAGGTCCTGGACAGAGCTGGAAAAAAATGTAGAACAAAATTCTAACTAAAAAAGAAAGACTGGGATTGCTGGCCTGACAGAGATTAGTGAAACCCTGAGAATACGGCCCGTGGACACCCTTTCAGCTCAGTAATGAAGTCACTCCTTAGGTTCACCATTCAGCCGAAGATAGAACAGGCCTGTGGAACAAAACAAGAGTAAAGGGGTGCACCAGCCCTGGGGCAGGCAGTAGAAGGCAGGATGGAACAGGAAAACTGATAACAAGGAATCCAGGGTTGAAAAGGGAGAGAGTTGACATGTTGTGGGGTTGTTAACTAATGCTATACAACAATGTGTGTACTAACTGTTTGATAAGAAATTAGTTTGTTCTGTAACCTCTTCACCTAAAGTACAATAAAAAAAAGAAAAATGAAATAAAAGTGATTAAAAAAAGAATAACATATTATTTCAGAAAGTTCGTGTGTAAGTCAGATTTATCAAATCCTGCCTTCAAAAATATAACACATTTCTTGTTTTGAAAGATGTAGTCCCCAAGGATGTGTTAGAAGAAGGAAATATTTTACAACAGGCATAATAAAATACAATGATACTACAGTCAAGTACAGTTGTAAAATATAATAATTTTATATATCATATGCATTATAGCAAAGATCTATAAGGCCCTTACCCTATGCCCAGTGATACCTTGGGTAGGCTTTATAAGAGACTCATTTTGCATATGAAGAAATTGAAGTATAGAAGGATTACATAACTTGCCCAAGGTCACATAGTCAGTATGGAGCAGATATAGGAGGTAGCCTCCATGTCTGCCTTCTACTGTACAATTTTCGATACTTAACACTGATTCAAGTTCAACTTTATGTGATGAAAGAAAGAATGAATGAATAATTGAACAGATTATACTCAGCCCAGCTTAGAGTTGGCTTCAAGATTCTGGGGTTTGTTTTAGCTGTAGGGATTAGACACCCTTATCCATGCATCAGTTGCTCTGATTTAGTCAATACTGACTGATCTAGGTACTAGTAGTGAGGTTTGTCAAGAAAATGGGAAGTTTAGGTAAAGAGAATCTTAGAATCCCAGTGAGGCAGAGTCTCAGCGTCCTGAAAGACATTTACCTGGGTAACTCAGCACGGTCTGCTGCTACTAGTGCTAGGAAGACAGGAACAGCCTCAGTGATTACTGAGTGAACCATGAGAATCATCTGATTTTATGAGCAGAGTCAAGTGTGAAGGATCGAGAAGGGGGTGGATGACAATGGAATGGATCTGTCAATGCATCCTGGCTCTGAAATGACTGTACAAATTCATGCCAGATGAGGTCTGGCTAGGAAAATGCTGCCTGACTACTTTTTCAGGCACGTGTGACAAGTTCAGGAAGATATAGACAGATAAAATAATGCAAACATCAACAAAGTGCCCTCACAGTGCAAAGCAAAGAAAGTAATTGTTAGAGTTCTGTGATTTGGAAAGATCAATGATTATGGATAAAGAAGACACATAGTACTTACAGTTTAAACTGTCCTACAGTTATCTATAATAACAGAATCATAATGTTTTAGATAGAAAGGCTTCCCTCATACTTAACGACTTTTATCAAACAAATTCACTTTTGCACTGACAGCCGATATGTGAAATGTAACAGATTTATGCAAGGTCCCCCTGTTGTAAACAATTCATTTCTCAGTCTAAAAACTGGGTCTATGAGAATGAGAAAATCCAATCAGCATACTTCCAAAAATATTTTTTCTTGTATTTAAATGTCACACATTTTGTGATTTTTCTGACATTGCTGAGTGACACAAGTTTTCCGAAATCTTTTTCTAAACAAACAGGCACTTTTTATGTGTTTTTCAACACATGTTTGAGGAGATTTTGTTTTTGAGTCAAATATAAAAACTTCCCTGGAGACAGAAAAAAATAATGAATCTACAAAGCAATTAATTTTGGCAACATTTTTTAATTGAGTTCCCTTGGGAGCAATTAGATGCTGGATGACTGTAGATTTCTACCTATAATCATAGGCTTTAAATGAAGCAAAGGGAATGATTGATGAAATAATGATATCCTGCTTGATTATTTTTCAGTGTGTTCTTCTGATTATTATTGTAAATGGAGAGAGCCTCACCTTGGTTCTGCAGTGTATTTCAATGAGAAAACATGAACTACAAGGTTGCAAATTAATTGGGTGTTAGAAGAAATCCAAACTTTGATGATTCTGTGTAGAACTGAGGTTCTTCCTGTGTATTTAGTTGAGTGATTTAATAAAGGATTGCAGCTTTCTTAAAATAGATACTGGTCATTCTTGGATTTAGAGATAACATAAAATATGTAACCCAGTAGTGCATATATATATGTATATATATATACATATATAGTGCTTTAGATAAAGGTTTACAGAGGAAATTGGTTTCTTATTAAACAATTAATATGCATATTGTTTCATGACATTGGTTACTAACCCCATGATGTATCAAGACTCACCTTCTCAACCTTGGTTTCCGTATTCCATTCATCCAGCTTTCCTCTCCCCTCTTGCCTTCTCATCCTTGCCTCTGGGCTCGTGTGCCCATTATTCTTTTATATGTGGTTAAGCTACATGTATTATTGTTTCTTTTTTGGCCTGTCTAATCTTTGGCTGAAAGGTGAACCTCAGGAGTGACTATAATACTGAGTTAAAAGGGTACCCAGAGACCATACTCTTGGGGTTTCCCCAGTCTCTATCGTTCTCAGGAGTGACTTCAATACTGAGATAAAACGGTGTCCAGGGGCTTCTCCAGTATCTGTCAGACCAGTAAGTCTGATCTTTTTTTGTGAGTTTGAGTTTTGTTCTACATTTTTCTCTAACTCTACCTGGGACCCTCTGTTGTGATCCCTGTCAGAGTAGTCAGTGGTGGTAGCCAGGCACCATCTAGTTATGCTGGATTCAGTCTGGTGGAAGCTGTGGTAGTTGTGGTCCATTAGTCCTTGGGACTAATCTTTCCCTTGTGTCTTTGGTTTGCTTTATTCTCCCTTGCTCCAGCTTGGGTGTGACCAGTATAATATCTTAGATGGCTGCTCACAAGCTTTTAAGACCCCAGAGGCTGCTCACCAAAGTAGGATGTAGAACATTTTCTTTACAAACTATATTATGTCAATCCAGCTAGATGTCCCCCAAGCGAGTATTGCATGTTTTATAGTAAACTTTGAGTTGGAGCAGTATCATAATTGATTCCAGGCAGCAATTTATGGTGTTGTGGGAATACCCGAGTATATGGTCCATGCTCTACCATGCTAATCAAAGCCAAAGGAGTACATATGCATAGCAAGGAACATTTGGGGGACTGGAAATCATGATTGTGGTAAATAGTTCTTTCATATTATTCAGGTAATCATGAAGACAAGATGAAATCTACTAACTTGAATCTAATTGGAGATGTTATTTCACTCTTATATCAATATCAGCCAGGGAATCCCTGACCTTTGAACAGTATGTATACCCAGTATTATTTGACCAAATTTATTTATTCATTTTTTAACCTTCTTTTTTTTAGAGGAGAGGAGCTGAACTGAATCTCCGAAAAACATTCATGAAGAAAGAACATTTTTATACCACTTGTTAGGGTCATTGCTTTATGCATGAGTCAGAAAAGAAAATATGGTTAAATTGGACATCATCAAAATTAAAAACTTTCACTTTGGGTCATGTAAGGTAAAATGGCAGAGTAGGATACTCAAAGAATCAAGTCTCTCCACCGAAACAACCATTAAACTGGAAAAACTGACAGAACTGATTTTTTTCAGATCTCTGGAATCTAGTCAAAAGCTTACAGGAACAAGGGGAGTGCTTAGTGAAGGAAAAAAGAAAAAGATTCCAAATCAATAACCTAACCTAGGATGATCTTGGGTTAGCCATTGAGGAAACCATCAGACCTTCCCTGGAGTTCTGGAATCCTGACTCAGTCCAGTGGTATGTTCTCAAAGTTATTTAAGGAATGCCATTTTGTCTCCACCATCTATCTTGTCTCCATTTTTCCTCCTTCTTCCTCTGTTGCTTCAGGCAAATGGAGACCAATTGTTTTACCTTGGATGGCTACTTGCAAACTTTTAAGTCCCAGGCACTGTGCAAAAAAACTCAGAGATAGAACAGAAGCACTAAACACAATATTAGGCCAATTAACTGGGATGTCCTGCAAAGCTGTGACTTAAATCTCTGAAGCAAGAAACCAAACCCCATTAGGTGTTTGGATGTACATAAGCAGCCTCAGCAGCTGCTCTTTTTTATTGCTGTTTATAAAATATAAATATCACACAATTTTTGACAATTCTACTTTTTACAGGAATACAACCTACTGACAGCAGTTACTTATTTCCTGCAGAGCAGAGAGAGCCTTCCCCTAGAGCCTGTGCCCTAAATTCAAACTTCTAGACTCCTAAACTGTGAGAAAATAAATTTCTGTTCCATGAAGTCACCCGTTTGTGGTAATTCTGTTAAAGCAGCACTAAGGGACTAAGAAAACCAAAACCAAACCCACTTCCATCAAGTCAATTCTAAGTCATAGGGACTAAGAGAGGAACCTGATTAAAAAGTGTGGTCAGCAATTGAATGGCCAGCAATTAACAACACTTGGTTCCTTGGTATTCTCCATGTGCAATCAATCTTTCTCCATCTGTGCTTCCTTGCTTCTGTACATTATCTGCTCTTTTTATAGCTTAAGACACATCCTACACTGATATGTCCTCATTAACATAACAAAGAAAACCTCATTCCAAAATGAAATTACAACTGCAAATGTTGTTGTAAAGTGTCTTCGAGATGATTTTCCACTCGTAGCAACCCACATGACAGAATAGAAGTGTTCCATAGTGTTTCCTAGGCTGTAATCCCTATGGGAGCAAATCTCTAGGTCTTTACTCTGCTGCAGCTGCTGTGGGTTCAAATCACTAACCTTTTGTTTGATTAGCAGCCTTGTACTTAAATGGTGTATCACCAGGCCTCCTTCCACAACTATAGGGGTTAGAATTTGCAACATATATTTTGGAGGACTAATTCAATCCATAATCAATTCTTTGAGAGCCCTCAGGAGTTGGAGAAACATAGAATTCTACTTGTAATATTAGACTTTACATGAAGCAAAGAGAAAGACCATTATCTTCTGCTTGATTATTTTTCAAATGATTTTTTATTACTATTTTAAATGGAGATAGACTCATCTTGGCTCTCTAGCACATATCAACAAGAAAACATAAACTACAAGGTTGAAATTTATTTTAGTGGTTATAAAAAATCCGAACTTATGTGATTCGATAGAGCAATGGGAAATATGGCCTTGGTAATAGAAATGATGCTGGAGATGGCATGATAGAATTTTGCAAGATGAATGCTTTTCATTATAAATACCTTTTGTCACCAACATAAACAGCGACTATACACATGGACCTCACCAGATGGGATACACAGGAATCAAATCGACTACATCTGTGGAAAGAGACAATGAAAAAGCTCAAAATCATCAGTCAGAACAAGGCCAGAGGCCTACTATGGAATTGACCATCAACTGCTCATACGCTAGTTCCAGCTGAAACTGAAGAAAATTAGAACAAGCCCATAAAAGCCAAAGTATGACCTTGAGTATAACCCACACGAATTTAGAGACCATCTCAAGAATAGATCTGATGCATTGAACACTAAGGACCGAAGACCAAGAGTTATGGAATGACATGTAGGACATCATACATGAAGAAAGCAAGAGGTCTTTAGAAAGACAGGAAAAAAAGAAACCAAAATGAATGTCAGAGGAGACTCAAACTTGCTCTTGAATGCTGAGTAGCTAAAGTGAAAGGAAGAAATGATGAAGTAAAAGAGTTGAACAGAAGATTTCAAAGGACAGCTCAGGGAGACAAAGTATTATAATAACATGTAGAAAGACCTGGAGATGGAAAACCAAAAGGGAAGAACACGCTCTGCATTTCTCAAGCTGAAAGAACAAAAGGAAAAATTCAAGCCTTGAGTTGCATTATTGAAGGATTCTGTGGGCAAAATATTAAATGACTCAGGAAACATCAAAAGAAGATGGAAGAAATATACAGAGTCACTATACCAAAAAGAATTGGTCAATGTTCAACCACTTCAGGAGGCATCATATAAGCAGGAGCCAATAGTACTCAAGGAAGAAGTCCAAGCTACACTGAAGGCATTGGCAAAAAACATAGGCTCCAGGAATTGACGGAATGTCAATTGGGATGTTTCAACAAATAGATGCTGCATTGGAAGTAATCACTCATTTATGCCAAGAAATTTGGAAGACAGGTACATGGCCAGCTGACTGGAAGAAATCCATATTTATGCCTATTCCCAAGAAAGGTGAAGGTGATCCCACCAAATGTGAAAATTATGGAGCAATATCGTTAATATCACATGTGAGTAAAATTTTGCTGAAGATCATTCAAAAATGGCTGCAGCAGTATATCAACAGAGAACTGCCAGAAATTGAAGCTGCATTTAGAAGCAGATGCAAAACCAGGGGTTTCACTGCTGAAGTCAGACGGATCATGGCTGAAAGCAGAGAATACCAGAAAGAGGTTTACCTGTGTTTTATGAATTATACAAAGGCATATGACTGTGTGGATCATAATAAATTATGGGTAACATTGCTAAGAATGGTAATTCCGGAATGCTTATTGTGCTTATGAGGAAACTGTACATAGATCAAGAAGCAGAACAATGGGATACTGCATGTTTTAAAGTCAGGAAAGCTGTGAATCAGGGTTGTATCCTTTTACCATACCTATTCAATCTGTATGCTGAACAAATAATTGAGAAACTGTACCATATGAACAAGAATGAGGCATCAGGATTGGAGGAAGACTCATTAACAACATGCATTGTGGCAGATGACACGACCCTGCTTGCTGAAAGTGAAAAGGACTTGAAGCACTTACTGAGGAAGATCAAAGACCACAGATTTCAGTATGGATTGCACCGCAACATAAAGAAAACAAAAATCCTCACAACTGGACCAATAAACAACATCATGATAAACTAAGTAAAGACTGATATTGTCAAGGATTTCATTGTACTTGGATCCCCAATCAACACCCCTGGAACCAGCAGTCAAGAAATCAAAAGACGCATTGCATTCGGCAAATCTACTACAAAGGACCTCTTTAAAGTGTTGAAAAGCAAAGATGTCAGCTTAAAGACTAAGGTGTGCCTTACCAAAGCCATGGTGTTTTCTGTCACCTCCGATGCGTGTGAAAACTGAATGATGAATAAGGAAGACCGAAGAAGAATTGATGCCTTTGAATTGTGATGTTGGTGGAGAATATTGAATATACCATGGACTGCCAAAAGAACAAACAAATCTGTCTTGGAAGAAGTGCGGCCAGAATGCTCCTTAGAAGCAATGATGGTAAAACTATGTCTCACATATTTTGGACATATTGTCAGGAGGAATCAATTCCTGGAGAAGGACATCATGTGTGGTAAAGCGGAGGGTCAGTGAAAAAGAGGAAGACCCTGAATGAGATGAATTCATACAGTGGCTGCAACGATGGGCTTAAGCATAACAATGATTGCAGGGATGACACAGGACAGGGCAGTGTTCCCTTCTGTTGTACATAGGTTTGAGTCAGAACTGACTTGATGGCACCTAACAGCAGCACAGCATACAGCAAACAAGATTGAAAGAGGATAGTTGAGGTTCTTCTTTGAGAAGGTCATATATTTTTAGTTGAGTGATTTAACAAAGTACTAGAGTTTACTTAGAATAAATACTTGACATTCTTGGATTTAGAGTGAATAGACAAAATATGTAACCCAGGACTGGTTATTTTATGGTAAACTTTGAATTGGATCATTAGCATAGTTGCTTCCAGGCTGTGATTTATGGTGGCATGGGAACTCCTGACTGTGTGGTCCATGATATGCCATACTAACCAAAGTGAAAAGAATACCTGTTACTTTGCATAATGGGAAGTATTTGGGTGAGCTGGAAGTCATCATTATGGTAAGCAATGCTTTCAGATTTTTCAGGCAACAGTGAAGACAAGATGACACCTAATACCATAAGTCTACCTGCAGCAGTTATCTTACTTTTATACCAGTATCACCCAGGAAGTTCCTGACTTTTGAACAGTGTATATATCCAGTAAAATTTGGCTAAATTTGACTTTGTTTCCTTTCTTTCTTCTTCTTTTTTTTTTGTTAGCAGTCCCACTAATGGAAGGGAATACAACTGAATTTCTGAAAAATATCTACTAGAAAAGAGTACATTTGTCTCTTATTTTAGAAACAAACATAATATGGTTAAATTGGAAATCAATTATTATTGTCTGTCCATGGATTGAATTGTATCCTCCAAAACTATGTGTCAACTTGGTTAGGCCGTGATTCCTAGTATTGTGTGTTTATCCTCCATTTTGTGATTTTTCTATGTGTTATAAATCATAATCTCTGCCTGTGGTTAAAGAAGATTAGGGTTGGATGTAGCACCATTGTTCAGGTCACATCCCTGACCCAAAGTACAGGGAGTTTCACTGGGGTGTGGCCTGTACCACCTTTTATCTGACAAGAGATAAAAGGAAAGGGAAGCAAGCAGACGTTTGGGGACCTCATACCACTAAGAAAGTAGTGTTGGGAGCACATCGCATTCTTTGGACCTAGTGTTCCTTTGCAGAGAAGCTCCTAGCCCAGGGGAAGATTAATAACAAGAACCTTCTTTTAGGGCCAAAAGAGAGGAAAACTCTTCCCCTTGAGCTGAAGGCCTGAATTTGGACTTTTAGCGTACTAGACTATGAGTGAATAAACTTGTGTTCGTTGAAGCCATCCACTTGTGGTATTTCTGTTATAGCAGCACTAGATGACTAAGACATTGACCATAACTTCAAAAGTGAAATATATAATGAAAGTTCATTATGAAAGTGATGCAATTGAAAAAAGAAATTTGATTGTTTCTGTGGCATGTGACATTTTCAAAAAATGAATTGAAAAAATGAACTGCTTATACTGCTGTTGTCTAGTATAAGGCAAACATCACCAGGACATGTCATGGACAGTTAGGACACTGACAAATCTCTAAGACTTCATAGAATTTCTAAAAAAATACTAATAATATTTCACCCATAAAATTTAACCTAGGGAAAGTGAAGTATCTCTCCTGATTCTAGAATATTCTTCACTATCTCATAACAAATCAAATAGATATAATTATTTCCACTATTGTCTTTTTTAAAAAGTGAAAGATACTTTGTGATTTCCCTAGGGCCTCTAATCCCAGGTAATCAATTTCCACAGACATTGGAAAAATGGAAGTCACTTAGAAAATTCAGAAGTGGCAAAAAGGCCGAGGTTTATACCAGGAAATGTGTCGTAAATGGCATCAAGAAATTTCACAGTCTCTCTGCCTTTTTTTGTCAGTTCAGTGGAACAAGGCACAGACTATGGAATGATTAGACACTGTATACTCAGAAAGAGCTCCTTAGTGGATTCCAAATATTGAATTATTAATTTAATTCAATATGAATATTTTTATATCCTTTTGCATTTAGAACACTATCTTACTGCTTCCAGGTAAATTAAATGAATCAACTATAGATTAATGCTTAATAAACTCTGATAACATAGTATATTACTGGAAAAATGTAGAATATATCATGTAGGGGTCTAGAAGGCACACCTAATAACGGAATTCGGCAATCATTAAGAAAGTATGCCCTAGAATCAGAATATATTTATTTGAAGAAATCCGTTATCTTTAATTCTTATGTGACTTTGGACATATTTTTAAACCTTTCTCTCAACATTGGTTGTCTCATCCATGAAATAGAGAGGATAAAATTACTTATCTCATGGAAAATTTGTGAACATTAAGTGAGAAAGTATATTGTGAAACCCTAAGTTCAGTATAATCAATTCAAATTTAGTGAGAAAATACTGAATATTCTATTCATTGATATTAATTGGAAGTATAAAGAAAATTTCAGTTCTACAGACTGTATTTTTTTTTAATTAGAGAAAGATGACAAGACATACACTTTTAAGTTTAGTTTTGAAGTTTGTTAAAGGGAGAGGGGCTTGAGAATAGCAACAATTGTGAGGATGGTGCAGAACTGGGCAGTGTTTCCTTCTGAGTTGGAAGTGACTCAATGGCACCTAACAGCAATAACAACAAAAGAAAGATTTAGTAGAGACTTGAAATTATGAAGGGAAAGATTTATTAGAAACTTGAATTAATCAAAGCATCTCCTAGATCTAGAATAATCTCTTGAGAAGGATAGGATTCAGATGCTTCTATGTAAAAAAGTGGTTGTGGGTAATATCATTAGTCTCAGCTTGGTGAAAGAAATAAAAAAAGAGCAAAAATAAAAATGATTTGGACATTAGATATCAATGTATGTATTCATACATAAATTGTTTTCTTTCAAACTTGTTTCAGTTGTTTAATTAATAGGATTTATTTGGTAGGAAAGAAAACATCTTTCTTGCATTGTGTCTGTGAAGGCTTATTTTACTTGTTTGTTTCTCCAAGTTTATATGAAAGATTTAAGAGGAAGGCAATGGAGGTACTGAGCACCATCACACTTTTGTTTAAAGGGAGAAGATTAATGTACATGAAGATGCAGCTTCCATAAGAAATGGAGATGGCAATCGTGTGGGAGGAACAGGTAGAAAATGCCTTCTTCTTATTCTGTTCAGATGGAATCTTCAGCATTGTCTTTGAGATAAGTGTATAGAAGAAAATCACCAGTATCAAGGTAACAAGAAGTGTCACTAAGGCTAAAATAAAACAGAAGGATTCTATGACCCTGGTATCCGCAAGATTGGTGAAGGACAGGCCCATAGTCACATAGAAAATAATCAGTGGTATTGCCATCACAGAAGTCCGGCTGGAGACCCATAATTGCACCTGACAAGATTTCCTGAAATGCAGCCAGCCAAGAGCTAAACACCAGCTTGAATAAGACTCCGCTGCTCATGGTGATTGTATAGAGGGGTTTGCAGTAGGCCACAGAGCAGTCATAAGACACTGCCACTAGTGAGAAGAGCTTCTATGCCCCAAATAAAATCATTAAAATTGACTGGGCTGCACAAGCATTATAGGTAGCTGTTTTGTCTTTGTGGCTATGCTGACCAGGTATGTAGGAGTACAAGTTGATGTCAGGGAAAGCTGTTATAAAGAAAAATTCCACAGAAAAAATACATGGGTGTTTTAATGTGGGAATGAAAGAGAGTCAGGGTGATGATAATCAGGTGTCCTAAAAAAGTAAATACAGTCTCATTTTCAAATATTCTGAACTATTGTCTCACTATCTTTGCACTATCTGTCAAATAGTTTTTTTCTGGCTCCATATGTATCATATGGTTCCTGTATTCTTAGAGGTCTGAGAGCTTCAAAATAGAGTAAGATATTCTCAGAATTAGCTAATTGTTTCATTACGTGACACATTTTCCAAGAAATTTTTACCAACAAAATTGCCGGGAGACAGTAATTCCCATTTACCATTTTCTGTTCTCTTTGCTGATATAAGATATACAGCTTTTTGTCTTTTGTCTTGTAAAGGTGGATGGTAACCTTCACTACGTATAAAATTCACTTTGTACAAAACTAGATACATTACGTATATCTGATAAGTATTAAAACACATCAAATAATTGTTTTCTGACTCTTGTACAAAAATAGAGCTGTGGTTTCCTGATAATGATTACGTTACAAAAGTTTAAGATATTTATACAAGAACACAAAATATGATACAGTTTTATGAATCACAAAATAGTCCTGCTATAATAAACCAAATTGTTGCATGTAAGTATTGAAATTAAGCTTTTATATTCTCTCATTTATATATAATAACTGTGTAGTTTAAATCATAAGTGCCTAGTGTGTATAACTGAGATTACTCGTGTAAAGCACATACATTTACCTTCAAAGAACACATGTGTATGGTAAACATGGGTGAATTAGTGTGACATTTCTAATGACTCCTTTAATTTGTTTAAACTTAAAGGCTTTGAGATCTTTCAAAAGCCTATGCATACCCTTCTGCCTTTATTACATTTTTAACCATATATCCAATATATGGGTAGCAAAGAACGATTCCAAGAACTGCTTTCCAATGCTCACAAGAAGGACATATATAAACCTACTTCTATACATCTGACAAAATTTCCCTAAGAAGCTGAGATTCCCAGATAACTATTGTCACTTAAAGGATGTTACCCTGATATTTGAGATTAAAATATATGCATATTTAAAAAAATGTTATTGGCACATGTGCAAATATGTATGTAGTTGAAATGGAGACAAATGAAATGCATTCCCAAGCTCACTTGGCAAGATGGTATGATTTTCAGAAGTAATATTATTTAAAATGGCCAATATTTTATCTTCTGCTTTTACAATAGGCTCAGGGAAATTAATTGAATGAATAAACAAAAGAAAACCAAGAAAACTGATGTTCTCAAGATACTAAGTTCTAAACATTATTCCAAAATATCACATAATAAAGAATAAAACATTTAGGTGACGAAAAAAAACCCCAAAACCAAACCCTTTGCTGTTGAGTCAATTCCGACTCATAGTGACACTAGTGGCTGAAATTAGAGCAGAAGAAGAGATGGGACTTATATCTTTATAATATACTATAACTTCACAAGGAGAAGAAACTTAACAATGGAGTAATAGGGACTGGTAATTTTTAAATACCAACAGACTATACTGGCAACTAACAACAATAGCAGCATGCTGTGAACAAAGGGATTTTTCTCTAATCTTGGGGAAAATTTTAAGAATTCCTGTGGTGTTCTAAGTTGGGGTTGCAGGCTCCATTGTATCACATCATAAAAGATATTAGAATTGTCTTTAAGGCTTTACATAGCTCCACTGACTGAAAACATAGGAAACTATCATAATCAGAATCACTACCATTTATTCATCCAGTAATTCTCTTTTAGATGCTTATTATGTGTTGGGCTCAACCTTAGGCTCTGGGAATACAGGATGATAAAGACAGCTGTTTACGTAGTTTTCCCAGCTTATGGATGAGTGTTAAAAGGCCGCATCATTTGTGAAATCTCAACTCCCTTTCCCATTTCCAGTGCAAACAATTTCCCCACACATGTCATCTTGTTACTCACAGCTTTGATCTGAGAAGATATCTGTTATATTCCCTTAACAGTAGTTATTTTGAGACATATTTAAACTAAAAAAAAAAAAAAAAATTAGCTGCTATTAAATTCAAGAGATCTATTAGACTCATAAATAGTTCAGGTCAAACAGAAATAGGGATTTTTTAATGTTCACAAGATTCTAGACACTTCCGGAAAAAAGCTTTTAAGATCATGTTTAGTGCTTCTTTATGAGATATAAAGTTTAAAAGAAAGTTGAAACATAAACTTATTCAGGGTATATGATTAAGCAATATAAAGAGTATATTGAAGGAAGAAGCTGCTAACCATAACAACTATTTTAAGTTCAAAATATATTAAATTATCAATGACCAAAGTCAAGAATTTGAGTAATATGTCATAGAAACGATTATGTTTTAATAAAAATATTGCTATAACACTATATGATGGCTATATCTAAGCCAAAATATTGTCTTTTATTGTACACTTAGGAAATGTGTTACTAGTGAAATACAAGTGGAAATATTGCTTTAACATATATTTAAAATATAATTTAATTGTATTTATAAATTATAATTAAGAGAAGAAAAAAATTGAGGTGTAGGGTGATTAATTTTAGTCAACAACTTAATACAGCCCTTTGCCCTGAATTTTTCAGTATGTCTTTTGTGCGTAAACAGTGTCCCATCTCAAGAAGCATATATATTCTTATACAGAATAGAGAGCTCAGAAATAAACCCATACATATAGGGTTTATTGATTACTGACACATGTGCAAAGGCATATCTCTGCATATATTTAGGTCTTTAATTTCTGCCAGTGCTGTTTTGCAGGTTTTAGTGTAAATATCTTGACCAAATTCGCCAGATACATACCTCAGCATTTCATATTTTATGCTCTTGTGAATGCTACCTTTGCATTTTAAACTTCAATTACTGATTGGCTGATTTTTGTATACTGATCTTGTGTTTTTGCAAACTTGTGAATAGCATTTATTATTTCTGGTACCTTTTTAAAAATATTCTATAGGATTTTCTTGATGTATATATACATTTTTTTAAATTTTAGAACAGTTTAAGACTTCTGAAAAAATTACGATGATAACACAGAAAATCCCATATACTCCACATACAGCTTCCTCTACTCTTGGCACGTTATAATGGTATAGCACATTTGTCGCAATCAGTGTTAATACATTATTATCAACTAAAGCCCATGCTTTATTCAGATTTTCTTAGGTTTTACTTAATATCCTTTTACTCTTCCAGGACCCCTTTCAAGATTGTACATTACATTGAGTCATCCTGTCTCCTTAGGCATCTTTTGACTCTGACAGTTTCTCAGACTTTTCTTGTTTTTGATGACCTTGACCATTTTGAGGGCAATGGCCAAGTGTTGTAGGATGTTCCTCAGCTGGGACTTGTCTGACGCTTTTCTCACGATCAGACTTAAGTTATGGTTTTTGGGTGGACAACGGCAAGGGCCAATTTTCATTTTCATTACAGAACATCTGCGGCAAATACTATTAGCACGAGTTATCATAGCTGATGTTGACTTTGATTGCCTGGCCAAGGTAGTGTGTTTCACTTTTTGCTTGGTAAAATTACCTTTTTTTTCTCTCTCTCCATTCCTTATGGACTCTTTGGAAGGAACCTAATACACATAACCCACACTTAGGGAATGGGAGTTAGACTTCACTTCCCAGAGGACAGAGTATCTACACAAGTTATTTAGAATGCTTCTGCCTAGGAGATTTGCCTATTCTTCCTCACTTATATATTTTCCATAAAGTTGTTCAAAAATTTACTTGTTATCCTTCCATTATTTGTAGCATACCAATGATAGTCCCAGTTGCATTGCTGATGTTGCTAATTTGTGTTTTCTCTCTATCTGTCCTGATCAGTCTGGCCAGAATCTCATCAATTTTAATAATCTTTAGGAGCCAAATTTTGGTTTAATTAATACTTTGTTATCTATTCTTCTGTTTTCTATTTCATCAAGTTCCACACTGTTGAAGAGAAACAACTTTCACAAAGGCTCTGTAACAAAGAGATTTTCACTGTGACAAATCAGAAAACAGAATGGGAAATTGGCTCCATGCACTTAGGCTGGCCCTGGAAAAAAATTTAGGGTCTCGACAGTGTACCAGAAATTTTGAGAACGTTCTGAAATATAAAAATCATATGGGTTTCAATTGCCAGAATAATCAAACAAGAGAAAATTGCATCTTGGGCTACCAAACGGAAGCCAAGGTTTTTTCAAGGGAACTTCTGATGAACTCCATGCTTAGCATTGTTAAATTCAAGACTGGAATAGAATAAAGAGCGATAACCAGTGTAGTCATTAAAGGTGTTTCCTGGTGAGCGCATTGAGGTTTGATGGAAATATCAAAGCCATACGTGAAGTAACTTTGGAATTTACACCAAAAAAGCATTAAGCCAGATACTTTACAATATTAAAGGATGCAATTCACAATGACGATATGACATCTACTTACCTAATACAGTATGTTAACATATAAAGCAAACATTATAGAGGTATAGATACATAGAGACACAGTAAAGACAGGGGACTTTATCCCACAGAAGAATTTATGCTAGTACTCCTCCCTTATACACCAAGAAAATAAATAAATACATAAATAAAACTTTATAGAATTGTATGATGATTATTTTTATTTAGATTTGATTGTGGTCCAGAGGAATAGTTCATCGATGATTGTTTACAGGTAAATTCTGGCATCCTTCTTAAATGTCATCCTCAAGTACAGGACAAAAAAAATCACTCCCATGCAGAAAATTTTCAGGGCATGTAAATGTAAAATGATAGTTGAACCAGAGAAATAAAACTTAGAAAGATAGAGAACAAAACCTGAAAGAAAGGGAAGTTGAATTCAGTAATGGATGAGAAACAGAACAATGTTAATATTGCATTAGGTATAAAGTCCAATTTAAAGTAGAGGCTTTGAATTTCCTCATGATTGAAATTTATTTGTGAAGCATCTTTTGATTACATTTTTAAAGGCCTGTTTTACCTGTTGGTTCCTTAGGGAGTAAATGAAAGGATTCAGCATTGGGGCAACGGAGGTATTGAGCACTGCTATGCCCTTGGTAAAAGCCACCCCTTCTTTTGCTGAGGTTTTGACATACATGAAAATGCAACTTCCATACGAAATGGAGACAACAATCATGTGTGAGGAACAAGTGGAAAAAGCCTTTTTTCTTTGCTCAGCAGAGGGGATTCTCAGAATTGTCCTAAGGATTAAAGCATAGGAAAGAATCACGAATGTTAAGGTGACCACAAGAGTGACCACTGCCAGGAGAAACCCCAAGAGCTCTAGGAATGCTGTGTCTGTGCAGGAAATCAGCAGCATGGGAGAGGAGTCACAGGTGAAGTGATCAATGATGTTGGAGTCACAGAAATCCAGTTGAAGTTCCAAGATTACAGCTGGAAAGATAATAGGAAATCCAGCCAGCCAAGAGCTTATCACCAGCTGGATGCAGACTCTGCTGTTCATTATTGCTGTGTAATGCAACGGCTTACAGATGGCCACATAACGATCATACGACATAACAGTTAAAAGGAAAAATTCTGTTGCACCAAAGAGTACGAAGAAAAACACCTGCGCCATACAAGAATTATAGGAGATGGTCATGTTCCCTGTTATAATGCTAACCAGAAATCTAGGAATACAAACTGTTGTGAATGAGATTTCTAAGAAAGAAAAATTCCTAAGGAAGAAATACATGGGAGTTTTGAGACAGGGGTCTATCAGAGTAAGGGTAATAATTGCCAGGTTTCCAGTTATACTCAGTATATATGTGAAAAACAGAAAATGAAAAATTAAAATGTTTAGCTCCGGGTCATCTGTTAATCCTAGGAGAATGAATTCTTTCACAGATGACTGATTTTTCATTTTTTGTTGCTGACTTCTGTTAGGTCTATAAATGAATACAAGAAACAATATTGAGTGAGCTTAGGGTTATCTTTTTATCACATCTGTTCAGTAAAAAACATATAAGACCTATAATAAGATAATAAATTAATACCGAGTTTTAATGAATTCTGAAAAAAATTACGAACCAGAATGAAGAGAATCTATGTCTTCTGTATAGCTCACTAGACATGTAATCTTTTGTGAATTATTGATAGGCCTAATGTACACATGTATATAAGAATAATAAATATGCTTATCAAAGGGAATTTACTAACTTTTAAAAATTTAATTACATTTGTGGGAGAACTATAAAATGTAAAATATTGCTTTTATTTTTATTAAAATGCTTTTACCAATGACTCCATGTTCTACTTACTTCTTTGAAAATGTGATTTTTAAAAAAATGTTTTCTACTTTTTTGTTAAATTGTTTAATGTCATTCTATATTCAGAATTAATAACTTAACAAAACAATAAGAATTTTTAAAAGGAATATTTGTGTTATTCTAAACAAACCCAGAATTAAAAGTTTTTTTTTCTCAACAAACTATTAATTTTTTACTTTCTTAGAAGAGATTCTGACAGCTAAAGTTAAATGAACTAAGCTATACCCTGATCAGAAAATACAAAAAAAAAAAAAAAAAATGAGTTGAGAAATGGAGAATGTACTTACAATAATGTAATCCCATGTGGTAGCAGTTTGACTGACCAAACCGAAATGCTCTGTTAATTTACTGAAATTGAGAGTTGAGTGTGATGCTTTACATCTGGAGCACTTCACAGGCTTCCCAATTTGTTACTGACTGGTTTTCTTACCCAATAACACACATATGATATGCAGGTGGAATATGACAAGATAATCCTGGTTACAAGCAGTGAGATAGGGAATAATGTGGTAATACATCCAACAGAAAACCTGATCCTGGAGAGGGAGACACCCAGACAGAAAGATGACATAGCCCCAGTAGCCAATAGAAGATACTATGTCCAGACCAGAAGCCGAGTATCCAAGAGGTTTTGTAACTTGACATCCGGGAAAAGGTTGGTAACATGGTGAAAACCTGATTGTCCCAAATCAGTGGTAAAAGCTCTGGGGGCAGTCAAACAAGTAGTCCATCCACCTTAAGTAAAAGACTGAAACTCAGGTAGGCTTGCCAAGTTTTCCACTGAGTCACAATGTTTTTGGTACTAATTTAGTGTTTAGGAAAAAAGCTGGAGGTACTTGTAAAGGAAGAGCGCAGATGTAAAATGTGCCCTTGCCCTAAGTTTGCAACTTGTTACAGAGCAAGAATTCAGAAAGAAAAATATGGCTTTCATGGAACGTGAGTAGGATTCCAAAAAAAAAAAAAAAAAGTTAAATGTTAGAGCCTTGTTACAGGCTCAGGAAAATAGTTATGATTGAACAAGCAAATAGAGGTGAAAGAGTTATGTACTTTGCTGATTTATTAAGTGAAATATTTTAGTGCATAAAGAAGACAGAGCTCAATCCATGAATGAGAACCAAGAAACAATAGCTGTAGGGAAAAGGTGAGTGGCATGGCCAATGAATGAGAACTGGTGAGAAACAAAAAACCTGGAAATGTAAAGAACTAGCCTAAGTTGTACAATCTAACACTGGACATTTACTATCTCTTGTTTCCCCAAATTTCCATAAAAATGGAAATATCCTAAATCCTGGATGTTAAAAAAAAAAAATGTACTTAATGTAATATCTTACTTGGCTCTAAGTAATTCCTGTGCAAGAAAGATGATTTTAAAATGTTCTTTCTTTCTTTACCTTCCAAACAAAGAAGGTGATTTTCTAAATATTCTTTTCAACACAAACAGAATGGTTTTATCTGTTTTTCCCAAAAAAGTCACAGGGGATTCTTGCAATAAAACAGAAATAAAGTGTCCCTGGGGAGAGACGATGCTGATGAGGGTACCCTTAGGTTAAGTTGAACAATTTTAATTAGATAAGCTTTGAAAGTGATATTTTTAAACATTATACCTCAGAAAAGTGTATAATTTAAAAAAATGAGGTAATAACAGACAGATTATTTTGACTTTCACATAGTCAATATTATTTTAACTAGAAATGTCATTCTAGATGATTTAATTACATGAAAACAAGAAATAGTAAATAACAGGGTAGAGGGACACAAGTATAGAAAAGGTGTTATTCAAATGTCTTATTTGTTAATAAACATACTGAGCAGCTATTCTAGGCAACCCCCACGCGTTGGTCAGTTTGTCATACTTTGGTGGCTTTCACATTGCTGTGATGTTGGAAGCTATGCCACCAGTATTCAAATACAAGAAGGGTCACCCAAGGCAGATAGATTCCAGCTGAAGTTACAGTCTAAGACAGACTAGGAAGAAGGACCCAGTGCTTCATTTCTGAAAAATTAGCCAGTGAAAACCTTATGAATAACATCGGAACATTGTCTGACACAGTGCCAGAAGATGAGCCCTTCAGATTGGAAGGCACTCAAAATGCAACCGGGGAAGAGCTGCCTCCTTGAAGTAAATCAGCCTTAATGACATGGATGCAGTAGGGCCTTCTGAACGTTCATTTGCTGATGAGGCATGACTCAAAATGAGAAGAAACAGCTGCAAACATCCATTAATAATAGGAATGTGGAATGCGTGAAGTATGAATTTAGGAAAATCGGAAATAGTTAAAAATGAAATGGAATGCATAAACATCAATATCCTAGGCGTTAGTGAGCTGAAATGGACTGGTATTGGCCATTTTTGAATTGGACAGTCATATGGCTGACTATGCCAAAAATGACAAATTGAAGAGGAATGGCATTGCATTTATTGTCAAAAAGAACATTTCAAGATCTATCCTGAAGTACAGTGCTGTCAGTGATACGATAATATCCATACATCTACAAAGAAGACCAGTTAATATGACTATTATTCAAATTTAAGCACCAATCACTAAGGGCAAATATGAAGAAATTGAAGATTGTTACCAACTTTTACAGTCTGAAATTGATCCAACATGCAATCAGGATGCATTGGTAGTTACTGGTGATTGGAATGTGAAAATTGGAAACAAAGAAGAAGGATAGATAATTGGAAAATACAGCCTTGGTGATAGAAATGATGTGTGAGATCACATGACAGAATTTTGCAAGACCAATGACTTCTCCACTGCAATAATCTTTCTTTAACAACATAAATGGTGACGGGGACCTTGCTGGATAAAACACACAGGAATCAAATCGACCATACCTGTGGTAAAAGACGATGGAAAAGCTCAATCTCATCAGTCAGAACAAGGCCAGGGGCTGACTGTGGAACAGACCATCAATTGCTCATATGCAAGTTCAACTTGAATCTGAAAAAAATTAAAACAAGTCCACCAGAGCCAAAGCACAACCTTCAGTATATCTCATCTCAATTTAGAGACCATCTTAAGAGTGGATTTGACCCATTGAACACTAATGACTGAAGAGCAGATGAGTTGTGGAATGACATCAAAGACATCATGCATGAAGAAAGCAAGAGGTCATTAAAAAGGCAGCAAAGAAAGAAAAGGCCCAAATAGATGTCAAAAGAGACTGTGAAACTCATTCTTGAACATCAGAGCTAAAGCAAACAGAAGCAATGCTGAAGTAAAAGAACTGAACAGAAGATTTCAAAGGGTGACTCAAGAAGATGAAGTAAAGTATTATAACGACATGTGCAAAGACCTGGAGTTAGAAAACCAATGGCGAATAACATACTCAGCATTTCCCAAGCTGAAAGAACTAAAGAAAAAATTCAAGCCTTGAGTTGCAATAGTGAAGGATTCTATGGGCTAAATACTGAAAGACACCAGAAGCATCAAACGAAGATAGAAGGATTACACAGAGTTACTGTACCAAAGAGAATTAGTCGACATTCAGTCATTTCAGGAGGTAGCCTGTGATCAATAACTGATGGTACTGAAGGAAGCAGACCAAGCTACACTGAAGACATTGGAAACAAACAAGGTTCCAGGATTTGATGGAATAACAATTGAGATGTTTCAACAGACAGATGCAGTGCTGAAAGTGCTCACTCATCTATGCCAAGAAATTTGGAAGCCGGCTACCTGGCCAAGCTCCTGGAAGAGATCCATATTTATGCCTACTCCCAAGAAAGGTGATCCAACCAAATGCAGAAATTATTGAACAATATCATACACAAGTAAAATTTTGCTAAAGGTCATTCAAAGCGGCTGCAGCAGTACATAGGCAGGGAACTGCCAGAAGTTCAAGCTGGATTCAGAAGAGGACATGGAACAAGGATTATCATTGCTGATGTCAGATACACCCTAGCTGAAAGGAGACAATACCAGAAAGATGGCTACTTGTGTTTTGTTGACTACTTAAAAATGGGAATCCCAGAACAGTTAAATATGTGCATGAGGACGTACATAGATGAAGAGGCAATCCCTCAAAAAGAACAAGGAGCTACTGCATGGTTTAAAGTCGGGAAAGGTGTGTGTCAAGGTTTAATCTTTTCATCATACATATTCGGTCTATTTGCTGAGCAAATAATCCAAGAAGCTGGATTGTATGAAGAAGAATGGTGCATTAGGATTAGAGGAAGACTGATGAACAACATGCTATATACAGATGACACAACCTTGCTTACTAAAAGTAAAGAGAAGTTGAAGCACTTACTGATGAAGATCAAAGACTACAAACTTCAGTACGGATTACACCTTCAGTACGGATTACATCTCAACATAAAGAAAACAAAAATCCTCACAAAAGGACCAATAAGAAACATCATGATAAATGGGGAAAAGATTGAAGTTCTCAAGGGTTTTATTTTGCTTGGATCCACAATCAGCACCCACGGAAATAACAGTCAAGAAAACATATAGTGTAATGCATTTAACAAATCTGCTTCAAAAGACCTCTTTAAAGCCTTGAAAAGCAAAGCTGTCGTCTTGAAGACTAAAGTGTGCCTTACCCAATCCATGGTGTTTTCAATCTCCTCATATGCATGCAAAAGCTGGACTGTGAATAAGGAAGTTCCAAAAAGAATTGATGCCTTTGAATTGTGGTGTTGGCAAATAATAGTGAACATACCATGGACTACCAAAAGAAGGAACACATTTGTCTTGGAGGAAGTGTGGTTAGGATGTTCCCTAGAAGCAAGGATGGTGAAACTTTGTTTCAAGTACTTTGGACAGGTTATCAGAAGGGACAAGTCCCTGGAGAAGGACATCATGCTTGGTAAAGTAGAGGGTCAGTGAAAGAGAGGAAGGCCTTCAAGGAGATAGATTGACACAGCGGCTGCAACAATGGGCTCAAACATAGCAAAGATTGTCAGGATGGCGCAGAACTAGGCACCATTTAGATCTGTTTAACATAGGGTAATCCGAACAGACTTGACAGCATCTAATAACAACGCCTTTTTTTTTTTTCCCCTTCGAATTTCGTCCGTTGTATTTTCCTGGAACTTGTCAGAGCAATTCTATGGGATGTGTGTATAGGTAATTTGGGCTGATTCTTATATCAAAAGAACTTTATTCTGTTGCTGCCATGAAAGACAGTATTTTTTTTTAATCAAAAAAATACATTTTCCTTTTTTTTCCTGATATTTTGTAAATGTTATGTTTCAGTGTTTCACCCCCTTGTCTTTCCCTTTAACTACCCAGTTTTCAGGGAAATTTCCTTTTACAAGATGTGTCAGATAGACTTTAAGTTATTTTCATGATCTCCAAACTTGGAGTTCATGCTCATGTATAATATCCAACCCATGAGTGTGCGCAGGACCTGGGACTTCCTTTTAAAAATACAGTATGGAAAGACGATGTGATATCACTTTTGTGATTTTGTTATGTTATGTAAAACTCTTGCTCTCAAACTTGCTCTAGAGCCTCTCTGTCCATTCCTGGCTTTGAAGAAGAAAGATGCCATGAATTCTACACCCATAAGGAAAATGATTCTGCCAACAACCTGAGTAAACTTGGAAGTGGACCCATCCCCAGTCAAGCCTCCAGATGATGATGCAGCCTTCCTGAAAGCTTGATTGCAATTCTGCAGAACACCCAACTAAACAGTACCTAGGCTGCTAATTGACAGAAGCTCTGACATAATAAATGAGACAAAGTCTGTGGTGCTTTACGTAACATAGAAAACTAGTGTACCAGACACCTCTTTCTGCCTCAAAAGTGATTTTTTTTTTTTTTTTAAGAAAGCTAGTTAAGCGCCTGTAAGTTTTTCAATCCTTCCTCTTTGACTTTCTAGTAATTGGTAATCTGATGTACCAAATCCTCTACTTTTCCATTTGAACTTGATGGAACTGTTTTTTTATTTTTGTTTTTTGGTCCTTCAGAGGTGACCCATCCTTGGTCTTATCAATTTTTATTTATTTATTGTTTTTGATTTTGTATGACATATAAGACTCCAACTAACTTTCCTCCACTTTGAAGAATTGCTATATTAGTTACTGATGTGCACTTGGAAATGACGACTCCAACTAACTTTCCTCCACTTTGAAGAATTGCTATATTAGTTACTGATGTGCACTTGGAAATGACTTTTCTAGTCTTCTAATTATGCTGATGGTCCCTAGGTCACGCAAATAGTTTGTAATTGGCTGGTAACCAAAAGGTTGGCAGTTCAAACACATCCAACAGCACCAGAAGAAAAGGCCTAGAGATTTGCTCCCATAAAGATTACAGCCAAGAAAACGCTATGGAGCAGTTCTATTCTGTAACACATGATATCACCATGCACAAACCAACAACAACAACAATTATGCTGAAGGCTTGAGCTATGTGAAATCTTACTTGCCCTTCTAGGCAATATGTTGCTTTTAAATTTTGAATTTATGGTATCCCAATTTTCATAATGGAGCCTAGGGCATTGAAAAGGGGCACCATGGCAAAATTAAAAAATGGGAGAAACCACTTTTTTTTTTTTACCTGATATGTGAGTGACCAGGAGCCCTGGTGGTGCAGTGGTTAAGCACTTGTCTGCTAACCAGAAGGTCAATAGTTCAAACCCACTAGCAGCTCCACGGAAGAAAGATGTGGCAGTCAGATTCCATGAAGATTACAGCTTTGGAAATACTGTGGGGCAGTCTACTCTGCCCTGTAGGATCTCTATGAGTCGGAGTTGACTCAACAGCAATGGGCCTTGTTTTTTATATGTCTGACAGTTCACAGTGGCAATTGACTTTATAAAGGCATTTGACATCAAGCTTTCAGCCTACTTCACCATTTTCATAACTAACGACATCATGCCTCTCAGCTCTCTCTATTCTTCGTTGCTTGTGCATGTATGTTTTCTTTAAAAACAGGATTTACTTTTTTTTTCCTTCTTGTCTGGCTTTCTTCTGAACTGTCTGTTCTGCTTCCTAAAGCCATTTGAAAAACACCTCTAAAAACAGAGTCAACATTCTTTGATATATTTCCTCATCAGTTCCACAATTTTGCATGGCCTTATAGATTTATTTTTCTAAAAATTCTTTTATTCTATAGTGCTTATAGTCATATTGCTTCTCTTATCAAACTGTAACAAGTATGCCTTCTCCTCTGTTTTCAAAGGCCCCTGTGAAGAGGATATATTACTCTATAATAAAAGAGAAATAGTTTTCTTGTAAGTTATTTATTTATAGTTCAGACATATATATATAATGTATATGTAATTTTACTTGAATCCACAATCAACATCCATAGAAATAGCAGTCAAGAAATTAAACGACAGCAAATATGCTGTCAAATACCTCTTTAAAGTGTTAAAAAGCAAAGATGTTACTTTAGGACTAAGACGCACCTGACCCAAGCCATGGAGTTTTCAATTGCCTCATTTGCATTCAAAAGCTGGGCAATGAATAAAGAAAACCTAAGAAGAATTGATTCCTTTGAATTATGGTGTTGGAGAAGAATATTGAATAAACCATGGATTGTCAAAAGATCAAACAAATTTGTCTTGGAAGAAGTACAGCCAGAATGCTCCTTAGATGCAAGGATTGTGAGACTCTATCTCTCATACTTTGGAGATGTTATCAGGAGGGATCTGTCCTTGGAAAAGGACGTTATGCTTAGTAAAGTAGAAGATCTGCAAAAAAACAGAAGACCTTCCATGAGATGGATTGACTGTAGCAATGGGCTCAAACATAGCAATGATTGTGGGGATAGAGCAGGGCCAGGCAGTGTTTTTGTCTTTTGAACATAGGGTTACTATGAGTCAGAACTAACTCTACAGCACCTAACAGCAACAACAAATGTATATATATATATATACACACATACACACATATACATACATACATATACATATATATATAAAATTGTTGGTATCCCCCTCTGTAGAAAATCCCTTCACGTTCTTCTATTCTAAACCAAGTTGTTTTTTCATCATCCTTTACACATTTAACTATAGTTTTCTTAATAAAGAGTAGATAAGAAAGATTTATTTATCTTATTTTTATGTAATTTTGCATTATAAGTAAAAATAACTTTCATGGTTTAGATGACATATGGAAAGACTATAGATGCCTTTTATTTTCCTCTGAAGAGATTTCATTAAATACATTTTATGATCAAGTACTTAAAAATCAGTTATGCCATTGTTTTCCTGCTGTCAAATTACTTTAAAATAAATAATTTAAATTATAGGTTGTCTGGAGAGGGTAGGAAATAAGCATGTTTGAACTCAAAAACATACATGAAGATCCAACTGGAGAATAGCCAATGAATTGGAGGTTATGGACAACGTTGTCATTAGGCACTGGCCCACATTACTATCTTGATTTTCTGGTTGAAAAGGAGAATGGGAGATCTCCAGTTTTTTTTCTCTTTGGAACAGTCTAAACTCAGATTCTTTAAAAAACTCAACGTTATTTATAATGCCTTTCAATCCCCACTCTGGGAATTAGAGTCCATTTTAACATAAAACTTTCAGGTTTCCCAGTAGATCCTATAACTAGGCCCTTAATTAACACTTTTGTTTTGTTTTTTGTCTTTCGAGGTAATGATGAAGATAGTTAATTAGCATCTTCTCCAAAGAAACCCCAGAGCTCTATACTGGCTCTGAGTTATTAAAGAACAAAGATAAATCTGTGGTGATGCAGTGACAAAACCATTTTTCCTCAAGAGAGAATCAGAAATTGTAGTGAAGGACTAGAATTCTTATTTAGAAATCTACTATTTCAAACCCAGATAAAAAACTTAGATGTTCCGATTTTAAGTTAGCCAATAAGTCTGGAGTCAGGCATTTATTTTTATTTGTAAGGAAATTAGAAAAACATACGCTTGAAAGTGTAACCATGTCTGTGCTGATTGAATAGAGAGATGAGGAGATCCACCAATATTTATATTTAATGTTTTTAAATGTACCTGCTTTTTTAATGTGAAGAAGATGTCCACTTGTGAGTGCAGAAGCAAAGTAGAAATATGGATTAGAAAAAAATATTTTACAGCCACAATCATTCCTTTTACATTTTAGAGTAATGACACAAAAGAAAAATGTCATGACGTATCAGCAAACCAAACCATCGAGGAATCCATGGAAAGTAGGCATTTTTAAAATGTTGTTGTTTAGTGTACAAAGTAGTTACCATAGAATCCATTCTGTTCTAAATATGTGACCTTAATTAAACAACTACATTTTGAATTAGAAACAAAGGTTATCTGTGTAATGCATGATTAAAGCTTCAATGTACTTATCTGATGGGGGTCTGATTTAGTTTAGTGCAACAGCTAAACTAAATCAGACCCCCATCTCAATATACTTATTATAAATTTGTCTGGCGCATACGCCTTTCTATTTAGTAGAAGCTTTATTTTTTTTTTTTTATGTAGTATAGTATTTCTTACACTGATAAAACTGAAGTTGAAGTTTAGCTTGCATTGATAAAGCTATTCATGAAGTTGAAATAGACTGAATAATTAAGTAAAATAATTCAAAATTTCATGTAAAATTTCAACATGATATTTATTCACTAAATTGGAGATTCATATTGTACTGAAATTCATAAACATTCATTCACTTGAAAGTTCTCATTGGTAGTACACCAAGGAACCCAAATGTTAACCAGAAATGTAACATCAAAACGTAATCATTTTTGAAAGAATAACCACAAAATCCAGGCCTGATTATCTGTTTAAAATATAAAAGTGTAGAGCAAAGATATCTTACTGAAAGAGCCTAAATAGAAGATTGTTTTAACAATAGATATAATCGACATAACTGAAAATAAATACATTTTCCTGTGGATTCAGTAATATTGCAGGACTTAGTTCTCAGGATCCTAGACAAAACTTTAAACCAGAGAAATTTTACAGATGCTTATAGTAATTAAAAAAAAAAAAATCCATCCTTCTGCAACATAAAGGAGATCTGAACAGAGAATTTTGAAAATGAGCCTCCAGAGAAGCAGATGGAATAAGAAGACTCAATCCTGGGTTCTGGCCACTTTGTCGAATGGTTCAGATCACAGGAACAGAAGAGTGCATGTGTGTTCTTTGGGTTATTTGATTCTTCATATTGGCTTTAAACCTATACTCAATTATGCCATTTTAAATGGAAATAATTTTATACTTTTTTCACAGATCTGATGGAATTCAGAAGAAATTTAACTGTGGGAAACCATACGATGGTAACACTTATTCTTGTGGGACTAACGGATGATCCAAACTGGCAGGTTATAATTTTCCTTTTTCTATTTCTAACATATTTTTTGAGTGTCATTGGAAATCTGACCATTATCCTGCTCACTCTTCTGGACTCCCACCTCAAAACACCCATGTATTTCTTCCTTCGGAATTTTTCCTTCTTAGAAATCTCACTGACGACTGTCTGTATCCCTAGATACTTATTCAGCATAGTGACTATGGATAAAACGATTTCCTATGATGCATGTGCGACGCAATTGTTTTTTGCCATCTTCTTGGGTGCATCAGAGTTTTTCCTGTTGGCTGCCATGTCCTATGACCGCTATGTGGCCATCTGCCAACCCCTTCACTATGCAACAATCGTGAGCAGCAGAGTCTGCACCCAGCTGGTTGTTACCTCCTGGGTGGCTGGGCTGTTAACAATCTCTCCTGGACTTATCATGGGTCTGGAGTTGGAGTTCTGTGATGCCAACATTATTGACCACTTTTTCTGTGACTATTCTCCTGTCCTGAAACTCTCCTGCACAGACACACGGTCCATAGAATTGTTAGGTTTTATTTCAGCCATTGTCATACTGCTGATTACGCTGGCACTGGTGATACTCTCCTATGCATATATTCTGAGAACAATTCTGAAAATCCCTTCTGCCCAGCAGAGGAAGAAGGCTTTTTCCACCTGTTCCTCCCACATGATTGTTGTCTCTCTCTCTTACGGCAGCTGCAGTTTTATGTATATGAAACCTTCTGCAGAGGAAAGGGTCGCTTTAAACAAGGGGGTAGCAATACTTGCCATTTCAATTGCACCTGTCTTAAATCCTTTTATATATACCCTAAGAAACAAACAGGTGAAACAAGCCCTGAAAGACATAATTAAAAAAGGTGTCTTTATTACCTTAAGATAATATCTTTGGCTTTTTTAAAAGCTTTTTATCATTGTTCATTTAAATAGCTTTCAATAGCCAAAGTTTATTGAAAATCACAGCCCATATTGATTACCCTTTTAATATATATCTTTATTTTTATATTCTGATAGTGGTTGGAGTCACCCACAAAGAGCCATTGTGTGTTCAATCTACTCCTGGCTTTTTATACGTTTGATATTGCAAGCTGTATCCATGATGTTCTCTTAGGCATAGCTGTAATCACTTCTTCTTTTAAATTAATTCTCTGATTTTGTTCGTCCTCAAAATATTCCACTATGGATTCATTTTGGAAGGCAAATACCTCTGTTTTTCTGAAATGTAGGCCATTTGTTAACTGTATAATATTTATTTGATTTTATAAATCTCTAGGATATATTTTGTTACACTATACAATGTCAATATTTATTAAAAATAAGTGATATTTCCAGAAACATAATAATGAGCCTAAGTAGAAGTATTGTTGTTCACACATAATGATGCCTGATAGTAAAAAAAAAAAAAAAAACTCCAAATCTCTATGCTACTGTAAATCAAAAGAGGCTTTTCATTTAGGAAAAAGTACTTTGTATCAGAAGCTATTTTAACACTACATCTGAAATTTGTATATAGATTTTAAAATCCAAATTCTATGCAGGTAACAACTTGGCACTGTTGCCTTTTTTATGTGAATGCAGGTGCATGTTTAATCTGGCAAAATTTGGGGATAAATTACAGCCATCCTAAATAATTACAAAGCCATCCTAGGCAGCAGAGAAGATTGGCTATGCATAATTCTAGGAGATGCAAATAAAACCTATGCTTGTGATTTTCAAAACAAATATTTTAACCAATACAAAACTTTTACATGTTGCAACATGCCATATGCTCCCTGACTGGAGTGTCTTTACACATGCTCTTTTCTCTCCCTGGAATTTCTTTGTTTTTTAACACTTTAAAGAGGTCTTTTCCAGCAGATTTGCCCAATGCAATATTTTGTTTCTTGGCCACTTCTCCCGCGGATGTTAATAGTAAAAAAGAGTAAAAGGAAATCACTGACAACTTCAATATTTTCTCCATTTATCATGAATATATGAGTTTCAACACATCATTCTCTAAGCAAGCGCATTATCTGGTACAGAGTGGTGTTAAATCACATTTGTTAAATAAATAAATGCCAACTCTTGAGTTATGGTGTCTTTAGTTTTTTTTTTTTTTTTTTTAGTATTTGTTTTTTACCACTCTTTAATATATTTTGCCATGAGTGTTATTGCTGATTTTTATGTTTATTATTCATGCAAACAATAAGGCATATTCTCTATTTACAAGGCATTGCTTTTTATATTTTAATTGAGATCATAGACTGTTTTAATTAACTTTTCAATTCAGTCTGGTAATATTTGTTTTAATCATTATGTTTCATAATTAGAACACATTATTAATCTGCTGCAAAAGACTCCTTTAAAGTGTCAAAAAAGCAAAGATGTCGCTTTAAGGACTAAGGTGCACCTGACCCAAGCCATGGTGTTTTCAATTGCCTCATTTGCATGTGAAAGCTGGGCAATGAATAAGGAAGATCTAAGAAGAATTGATAACTTTGAAATGTGGTGTTGGCAAAGAATATTGAATACACCATGGACTGCCAAAAGAACGAACAAATCTGTCTTTGGACGATGTACAAACAGAATGCTCCTTAGAAACAAGGAGAGGGAGACTATGTTTCACATACTCTGGACATGTTATTAGGAGAGATCAGTTGCTGTGTAATGGCAAGGAGAAGTGATGTGATAATAACTGATGGGTAATAAATAAATACACTGATAAAGCAGTGGGATTAGCTATATGGTGCAATTTAATAAACAGCATGCTATTCTATTTTCTATAAATCACTGTAATGAAGAAAATATCAGAATAGTATCTCTCATTACTTCTCTGATTTTCCTTGATAGAAGTTTGATTCAATAATACAAACACATATGCTTCACCTGAATAATTTTAAATAAATATGGAGAATTCTTTCCCAGGGAAATGAAAGGGAGCAAGAAATCTTATGAGATAGAAAACACTAGGAATGCACACTATACTTAAACTGAAACAATTTTAGTTAGAAGATCTTTGGAGATGTTAGTTGAGATGACCAACAATGATTAAAAAAGAACCTAAAGCTATATTAGCTGTAGATGTAGAGAGTTGCAAGGAGCATCGCCCTCACACTTATAAAAAAATAAACAGGAAAACTGAAAAGTAATTTTTTTTTTTTTTTTTTTGCAAAGCTATGGAAGAACTAAAGTTGCTGGGTGAACAACTAAACCTAAATCTAGAGACAAGGCTCAGCAGGGAGGATCTGAATAGTTGTTGTAGCACAAACCACCCTGCCACCATAGAAAACTGTAAAAATACTGAGCATTCAGCTAGAAATTTTTAACAAATTGCTGAATGCTGAACGTAGACTAGCAGAAGGGTGTGGAGACCTAGGAGTTGCATACAGTGGAGCATTTAGACTCTCTCCTAGATGTTTCTCCAGGTAGTGTAACAGTTTCTCATGGAAAAAATCAGGAGAAAAAAACATTCCCAATGTGCTGGCTGGGTGAAGGGAACAACAGCCACTGCTGAAACTCCTATTACACCCATTTTCCTATATCCTCTAGGGAATAAAATTTAATTCTTCAAGGAAAGGCAACAAAAGCATAGCTTGAGGGTAGCTGCTATGGGAGAGAAATGGCAGTCACCCAGGAAACTGGTAGGACCCATGTTCCGTATCTCCATTAAGGAACAAGAGCCTTAAGCTTCCTGGAGAAGTGACACAAAATTGCCTTCTTCAGGCAGTGGTGTTAACCATGTAGTTGTGGGGAAAAACGTGCCAGGGGGTGGGGGGGAACTGTACCCTTGGGAAAGAGAAGTACATGCTAAAGCCAGCGTTATATCTGGCTAAAACACATTACCTGCCTAAAACTGAGGCTTAATTAGTACATCAGAAAATGCCTCTTTCCCTCTCCCCTTCCACACCATGCTACAAAGCTTCCAGTCAATATACAATGGAACACAGACAGCAGAGCTTCAAAAGACAGATGCTCTCTGGGAACAGCCCAAAGAGAAAAAAAAAACACAAACAGGAAGGTCCAACAAAGTGGGAACAAACACTCAGAGAAAAACTGGCAAATTAGCCTACAAAATAAAAACAAGTATCACTGAAGAAATCTGAAATCTGTAGTGACTGAGAGTAACCATAACAACAAACTTCAAGCACAGCCAAATATTGACTAGATTAATACAAACTTCCTTACTTAAGACCTCATAGAAGGTGTCTACATTATGAAGCATAAAACATTATTTACTTCAGTTATCAACTACTCTGTACAATATGTATATCCTTTAGCAAAAAAGTATAAGGTACAAAATGTATAAATAAGAGGTGAGATATAACAGTTTGAAACAAAGAAATATCAGAACTTGGCTTAGGAATTACACAGATATTTAAACTATCAGACAGAGAAATTAAATAACTAGGGTTAATATGTTAAAGGCTTTAATAGATAGGGTAGATGACATGCAGAATCGCAAATTTAAATTCAGCAGAGAGATGAAAACTATAAGACCAAAGTGGAAATGCTAGAAATAAAATCACAGTCACAGTGATAAAGAATGCCTTCCTTAGAGCTCTTCAGCAGGCTCAATACAGCCAAAGAACAATCAGTGAGCTTGAAGTGAGGCTGATGGACATGACCAACACCAAAACACAAATAGAAAAAAGAGAGAGTGAGAAAAGAAAACCTAAGAGGCCATGCAAGAGCTGTAGATGATATCAATTGGTAAAAGTTATGTGTAATTGGGATCTCACGAGGAGAGAAGAAAGAGACAATGGGAGAAGAGAAATATTTAAGGAATTAATGGCTGCTAATTTTTTTTAATTTTGTAAAGGGAAACCCTGGTGGCGTAGTGGTTAAGTGTTACAGCTGCTAACTAAAGGGTCAGCAGTTCAAATCCATGAGGTGCTCCTTGGAAACTGGAGCCCTGGTGGTGCAGTGGTTAAGAGTTCAGGCTGCTAACCAAAAGGTTGCCTGTTGAAATACACCAGCTGCTCCTTGGAAACCATATAGGGCAGTTCTACTCTGTCCTATAGGGTCACTATGAGTAGGAATTGACCAGGCAGCAACAGATTGGAATTTTCTAAAGTCAATGACAGATACAAAACCACAGATCTAAAAAGACCACCAAGCAGGATAACAACAAGAAAAACACAACTAGGCATTTAATATCGAAACATTTGAATACCAGAGACAAAAAGAAAATTAAGAAGGGTGCCAGAAGTAGGGATTTTTTTCAGAGGAGCCAGGATATAATTATGTGAAGCTGTGCTTTTCATTTTAAATACTGCTTTCTCAGACTGTGGTAGATTTAACATGGCCCCAAATTATTTGCCTATCTTCCCACAGCAAGGTGAAATCTATTTACTTACTTTTTTAATCTGGATTAGATTTTTCATTTGTTTTGACCAACGGAAAGTCGTGGATGTAATCAAATGCATGCACTGGAGTTTTTAGAAATTTGTATTTTCTCGCATGCATTTCAAATTCTTCTTAGAAACCAGCCACCACTGTGTGAAAGAATTCCACTGTATACCCTGGCTGTAAGCAGGATGTTGCAGTAGTCCAGTCAACAACCCAAAGTGAGCTGCCAGGCAAAATACGGCCCTAACTTCCAGCCATGTGAGTGAGCCATTATAGGTATTCCACTCAGAGCCTCCAGTTGATGAAATTTCTAGCCAACATTTGATGGAGCAGAAGTACTGACTAACTGAACGCGAGCCAAATCCATCCAGTTGATTCCGACTCTATAGGAGTGAGTAGAACTGCCCTTTATGGTTTCCAAAGCTATAAATCTTTACGGAAACAGACTGCCTCATCTTTCTCCCAGGGAGCAGCTGGCGGGTTTGATCCACTGACCTTTCGGTTAGTAGCTGAGTGCTTTAACTACTGCACTACAGGGCTCAACTAAACCCAATCAGCCCAAAAATTGTGAGAGCTAATAAAATAGTTATTGTTCTTTTCAACAAGTTATTGTTCTTTTAAGTTAATAGTTTTTTCAGTGTTTTTAATGTAGTTAACAGCTGGGCAATAAAACTGTGATAGGCTGACTTAAAAGAGACTGACATAGAATCAACAGATAGAAGGCAATTAAGCATAGAGAAATCTCATGGTTGTGCTGTCTTAGGCAATCACACACAAACTCTGAAAACATTCAACTCCTTCTTTGTAGTCTCCATCTATTGTTCCATATAAGAGTAACCTCATAAAAAAATATAGTTTCATTTTAAAACCCATAGAATAGTTTACATTATGGTTTTATATAGTGAAAAAATATCATAGAAAAAGGAAGAGAGTCAAAATAAGTGTTCTTATTTCTCTGGGCAGAGAGACAACATGTGGTCAAATGAATTCCTTTAAGTGGGCTTTTGTCTTGGTGCTTTGGAAAAACAGCTTGAGACTTTTTTTTTTTCCCTAAAGCCCTGAGGAATTACTTTTGCCCTAGTTTTCTACCCTAGAGGATTTGTTGTTTTTGTCCAGGTTGATTGACATTTCCTAAGCAAGCTGTAAATAAAGTGACTTTATGTCCCATTCTGGGCTGCAGATTGGTATGCACCTTGAAGAAACTGGTCAACAAACTATGGAAATGAGGTGAGTTGTAGCCCAACAGTGCCTACTATGCCTGCTGAGAGGGTATTGGTCAGTTCCTGGCCTGGTGAGAGGCCCATGCCTTGAAATTTACAAGGAGTTTGTGTATACATGCAGCCAACCCCAGAGAGGTTTGTCAGACAGAAAAAAAGCAAGAATAGAAGCAGCAGGAAGAAGAAGGAAGAAAGTAGAAGGAAAAGCAGAGAGAGTAGGCAGGAAACCTCCTAAAAGACTTGTAACACTGATCAAGGACTGTAGCACTAAAGATAGCAAAAGGTCCAGAAAGGACCCAGAGGCAGAGCCGGGAGCGGCAGATGGCGGGCCCAAGAGGAGCCTATCCTGGGGGGGCCCGCGAGAAGCTGAGAGTGCTGTCCTGCTGTGAAGAAGGGAGACTTTGCCTACATGCTTCTTGATCCTGATTCTTGAGTTGTACCCTATTCCTTAATAAACCACTTAACTGTAAGTGTACTCTGTGAATTTCTGTGTAGCCATTGCATGGACTATTGAAACCAATAAAGAAGTAGAGAGTGCTGTCAGAGGGACAGCTGGTATTGCAATTTGTAAAAAGGTTGGAGAGTGGAGGTATGTCTGACCTCTATCTCATAGGAATCAGCTTTGGGCTGGTCCTGGTTGTTATCCCTCCTGAAGTTAGACAGGTTCTGGCTACGCCACTACTACTATCCCCACCGTTTTACACAGCATCTATCCTAATAAAATGGACATTTCAATAAAGTTCTAAATGTCTTTAAGTGCATAGGATCAACTGAATGAACAAAGAGATTTCTTGGTGACCCTGGTTCAAAAGTCACTAAGTAATCTACAGAGTAACTTTGGGGAAAATTAGTTATGGGCATAGGATTCTCAAAAAATAAATAAATAAATAAAGTTGTATGACAGTAGTAGTAAGGTGACCACAAAGATTTTATCTGTTCATTCCGTTGGTTTTAGTTTTTGTAATTTAACAGGTATTGCCTATTAATTTTAATGAAATTTAGACTGTAGGAATATATGTGCAAAAATAACCCAAAGTACCCAAACCAAAAAACCAAACCCATTGCCGTCAAGTCGATTCCGACTCATAGTGACCCTATAGGACAGGGTAGAACTGCCTCATAGAGTTTCCATGGAGCACCTGGCAGCTTTGAACTGCCGACCTTTAAGGTTAGTAGCCGTACTACACACCTTCCATAAAATTTCTTTCTTTAAATGTTTGGTCTCTCTTTTTATCTATCTACCTATCTATCTATCTATCTATCTATCTATCTATCTATCTATCTATCTATCTATCTATCTATCTATCTATCTATCATCTATCTATCTATCTATCTATCTATCTATCTATCTATCTATCTATCATCTATCTATCTATCTATCATCTATCTATCTATGTACCTATCTACCTATCTATCTACCTACCTATAATCTATCTACCTATCTACCTACCTACCTACCTACCTACTGACCTACCTAACATCTACCTACCTATCTACCTACCTATCTACCTATCTATCTACCTATCTATATCTACCTACATATCTACCTACCTACCTACCATCTATCTATCCATCTATCTATCTATCTATCTATCATCTATCTATCTATCTATCTATCTATCTATCTATCTATCTATCTATCTATCTATCTATCTATCATCTATCTATCTATCTATCATCTATCTATCTATCTATCATCTACCTATCTATCATCTATCTATCTATCTATCATCTATTTATCTATCTATATATCTATCTATGTACCTATCTACCTATCTATCTACCTACCTATCATCTATCTACCTATCTACCTACCTACCTACCGACCTACCTACCGACCTACCTACCATCTACCTACCTACCTACCTATCTACCTATCTACCTACCTATGTCTACCTACCTATCTACCTACCTACCTACCATCTATCTATCCATCTATCTATCTATCATCTATCTATCTATCTATCTATCTATCTATCTATCTATCTATCTATCTATCTATCATCTATCTAATCTATCTTATCTATCTGTACGTCTGTTACGGTAATGGTGTGATTCTTCTCCTTTCTTGCTTAAGTTTAATTCCAATGATAGATTTTCTGTTACCAAACGACTCATGCATACTCTTCTTTGCCCCAGGATGGTTTCTGTCCATACCAGCTCACAGGCCCCTAAGTTTTCAAGACATTTTTATTTATTCTACATAAATACTTCATATCTTCACTCTTTTTTCACTTCTGTGATATCTTCTTGATTTGTTTGGAAGGGAGACAACTGACATTATTTGCCTAGCATCTTATCTGCTTCCTCAGCTTTTAGTTGTCCATGTTTGGTGTAATTTTTGTTTGGTGTGTGTTTGACTGCTAACCTAAAGATTGGCAGTTTGAACTTACCCAGTGGTACCGCAGAAGAAGTCTTGGCAATGTGGTCCTGTTTAGATTACGGACAAGAAAACTCTATAGAACAGTTTTACTCTGTAACACATGGGGTTACCATGAGTTGGAACTGACTGGAAAACAACTAATAACGACATCAGCAGAAAAAGTTTTATAACTATTATTTTTGTACGTCTGATTAATATTCATTAGGTATTATGTTTCTGTGTTTTGCTTTCGTAAACTGTACAAGTGGACCCAGCTCTGTACTTTTTCAATTTGAGCTGTCTGCTCAAAGTGTGTATGCTCTTTCTCTAATACATGGAGTTTTAAAAATAATTGTTTCATCAGCATGCCTTTTTTCTTTTATCTTTGCTTTCAAGTTCTAACACTCTCCACATTGTGGTTCCAGTCTTTACTGTTTTAGAATCTCAGGTCTCATTGTTTGTTTTTGTCAGTGTGCCCCAACCAAAAAATGCATTGCCACTGAGTTGATTCTGACCCATAGCTACCCTATAGGACAAAGTAGAACAGCTCCATAGGGTTTCAAAGAAGCGACTGATGGATTTGAACTGTTGACCTTTTGGTTAGCATCTGTAGCTTGCCACAGCTCACCACAGCTTGCCACCACTGCTCCACCAGCCTTTCTGTCAACATGCAGTGGCATATAATTTGACTGCACAGCAGATTTTTACCTAATATATACACAAAGGTTAACTCTCACAGGTACAGCATTGCCAAGATAAAGATCAGAAAAACCTCTTTTAATCATAGTGAAGGCTTACTTAGACATACACATCATTTCTGAAACAGGTTTGTTAAGCATTGGCTGGTAGAATAGTATTCATTTGCTTAGTCTCTTTCCACTACCTTAGAAGTATACTGTGACAAAAGTTTTTTTGTCTGCAAATGGAAAATTGACAAATAAGAGAAAACAATTAAGGCATTACATTACGAACCCAAATGCTATTACTCTTTACCTTATTCAGACTTTCATTCAAGACTCTGAAAAACATACAATTATCTCCTAAGCCCAAGTAATTAACACAGCATGGTACTGGTCTAATAATATACATATAGACTAATGGAATAGAATCTGAAGTTCAGAAATAAGTTCATACATCTATCGTCAGCTGATTTTTGACAAGGATGCTAAGTCCATTCAATGGGAAAGAAGATTCTCTTCAATAAATGGACCTGGGAAAATTGAATTCCAACATTCAGAGGAATGAATCAGGATCCATGTCTTACACTGTACATGAAAACAAATTCAAAAAGGATAAAGGACTTAAATGTGAAAATTAAAACCATAAAATTCTTAGGAAAAAATTCAGGGACTTGGCCGCAGGGCGGAGTTTTTAACAACAAGACTATCAGATATGACAACAAAAGCATGAACAAAAAGACAAAATAGATAAATGGGACCTCATAAAAATGAAATACTTTTGTTCATCAAAAGGTTTTATCAAAAAAAGGGAAAAGACAACCTAGAGATTAGAAGAAATTTTGGGGGAACCATATATCTGATAAGGGTCTAATATACAAAATATATATTTTAAAAAATCTTTGCAATGTAATAACAGATAATCAAAAGATGAACAAAGGACTTAAACAGGAATTTCACCTATGATATTCAAATGAGCAACAAGTGCATAAAAAGATGCTCAATACCATTAGCCTTTAGAGAGATGTGAATCAAAACTGTAATGAAATACCACCCCTCCCCATTAGAAAGGCATTGCTCAAAAAAAAAAAAAAAATAGGTGTTGGCAAGGTTCTGGTGGTAAAAAGGTAAACAGTATAGCCACTGTGGGAAACAGTTTGGTGGTTCCTCAAAAAGTTGAACATAGAACTACCATATGAAGCAGCAGTCTTAATTCTAGGTATATACTCAGAAGAAGTGAAAACAGGAATACAAACAGACACTTGTACACCAATGTTCATTGCACAACAGCCAAAACATGGAAACAACTGAAATGTCCATCAACAGAGGAATGGAAAAACAAAAAGTGGTATATACACACAACGGAATAGTACTTGGACATAAAGAAAAATGAAGTCCTGATGCATGCCACAACAGGAAGGAACCTTGAAAACATGCTGAGCAAAATACCTCAATCACAAAACAACAAACATTGATCTTACTTATTCATAAGCAAATATATACTTGGGGTGGGAGGGAGCAGGAGAGGAGAGAGTTTGTGCTTAAGGTACACTGAGTTTATGTTAATGGTGATGGAATGATTTGGAAAAAGATAGAATGATTGCACAACTTGAAGAATGTAATCAATGCCACTGAATTATACATGTAGAATTTGCTTATAGGGCATATGTTTTGTTATACAGATAGTCCCCAACTTATGACATATTCAAGTTTTGAGGAACTGCATTTATGACAGGTCCCTATTCGTTTGGTATATCTTATCATTAATAATGTTGCAGTGTATAATTTGCTGATGTTATCATTCTCATGCCAATCCCCAAAGACAAATAAATATTGGATTTATAAAGACACTGATAATAAAAGGCAATAATAATGAAAACTAAGAAAAAAAAAAAGATATTCGTCTTTCATCAGAACAAACCTTCTATGAAGTCACCAGAATGGAAGGAACCCCATCCTAAGTCAGGGACTATCTGTATATATTTTCACCACAATAGAAAATAAATAGATAAAATGTATGTTCTACTTAATTGTGAACTGTCTGAGATTAGGAACAAGACAATCCCTGTTATAGCTATTTCTATTCAAAATCATATAAAACCAAAACCAATTGCCTCTGAGTCAGTTTTGACTCCCAGCAACCCTGTAGGACAGAGTAGGACTGCCCCATAGAGTTCATATAGAAGGTTCTAACTAGTGATGGAGTATCTGGGTGGCGAAATCAGCTAACACACGTGGCTGCTAAACTAAGGTGGGAGATTCAAGTCCACCCAGAGTTGCCTGGGAAAAAAGGCCTGAAAAATCAGCAATGAAAAACCCCAAGGAGCACATTTCTACTCTGACACGTGTGGGGTCACAACGAGTCAGAACTGACTCATCAGCAACTGGTTTTTGATATGTTATTTTACTGGTTAAGTGTTTGTGTGTATATGTTATAATTTACTGATAGCATGATTTTATGTTTGAAAATCCAAGAGAATTGTCTGGAAAATATGAGAATAAGAATGACTTGTTATAAGATATATTTATTAAAGTCAAGAGCCTTTCTAAACAAAGAAAAAATGATCAGAGATATCACATACATCGACACACCATGTGTTGTTGTTGTTAGTTGCTACCAAGTTAATTCCAACGCATGGAAACAGCAAGTGCAGTCCAAGCACTTAACCATTTGTTCCACCAAGGGACTCCAACATACCACATACATTAGCCAAAAAACAAAATTTAAAAAAAGAAAAAAGAAAAGAAAGGGAGTGAGAAGAAAATAAAATGCATAGGACTAAACCTCTCTGTAGATAGATAATATTACTACCTTGGCATGATTCACTTTCATCATTTCAAGTCCAATATATAAAGTCATAATTTTTATAAATCTTAATCAAATTCTGTTTTGATATCTTTCTATGTCCAGATAAAAAATTTGATTACCAAATTTTTATGCAAGTAACCCCTGCCTTCCAGGTTTGTTTGCAGAGTTTCTCAAAATACCTCATAGGGGGAGGGCATGGTTGCCAAACAAAAGCAGACAGATTGCATTATTTGCATAAAAATACTGTACTTATTTGCATGATAACAGCCTACTCCTAAAATACCTTGTCTTCCACAACATAAATCTTAATAACTAAAAGTTTATAGTACACAAAATATAAAAATCATGAATTTTTTGATAATAATTAAAAACAAATATATTGCCTTAATTAAAATATAAAATGAAAACTACAGAAAGAAATTCACAAAAACTATGATAAAGCGCCACTGCTATCAAGTCAATTCCAACTCATAGTGACCCTACAGGACAGAGTGGAACTGTCCCACAGGGTTTCCAAGGAGCACCTGGTGGGTTTGAACTGCCGACCTTTTGGTTAGCAGCTGTAGCTCTTAACCACTACACCACCAGGGTTTCCAAAACTATGATAGGATATAATAAAACCAGTAAATAAAAGGATAGCTTTACTTACCCAAGCACTGGGCAACAGGCATTTTTTTCTACTTTCAATACCATAGGTGCTGTCTTTCTTAATCATGACAAGTGTATATTAATACACTTGTCATGATTAAGTGTATTACATGAACCCTGATGTACTATTGTCAAATCAAAAAACCGTAGAGTAGCTCTCTTGTGACCATGCAAGGTTTCTCCAAACTTCTAAACAATCATCTCATCTCCAGGTCTCTGTGACTTTCATCTCCCTTTTTTAGCGACCAAAAGCAACATTTCTTTTCCGTTTGAAATCTAATTTTCACATTCTGAAAACATTCTCAACTGAATCAAGATGTTTCTTTTAAATACAGTGATTTCAAAATTTCAGAGGCAGAAGCAAGAATCTGTTAAATCAATGGTTCTTAACTATGCAAACTGTTTTTGAAAGTCATTCATGTAGCCAAGTTCTTAGGAAACATTGCTTATAGGCAGAGTAAATAATATGTCTGATATATGCTTGTTCTCCTGTTTTTCAAATGTAGATAACTGCTCTTGTGATTAACAAAATATGAATTCATTTAACAATATCACTGAATACATAGTAATTTTTCTCAATGTCTTATTTTCATACTCAATAGGTATTTTACCAGCTATTATATCACAAACTCATGGCACCCCATGTGTTACAGAGTGGAACAGCCCCATAGTGCTATCTTGGTTGTAATCTTTACAGAAACAGATTTCTAAGCTTTTCTTCTGTGGCACTGCTGAGTGGGTTCAAACTGCTAATCTTTAACTTAGTAGTCAAGTGCAGAACATTATTACCATGAGTTGGAATCAACTCCATGGCAACGATTTTTTTGTATCACAGCGAACTAAGTTAAGCAAAATACTTGAGTTTAAAACAAAACAAAAACAAAACCTCTCATACCCATATCCTTAGAAATTCAGTAGGAAATTGAATCAGACTTGTGTGTGTGTGTGTTTTTCTTTGTTTTTCGTTTTCTTCTCCATGTTATGGTGGGCGCCAGGCCTCTGTCTGGTACTGTTATTTCATCTTACTGTCTCAATGGAAGTGTCACTGTTGCCAATTTTTGTTTCTTTGCCAACGTTCATTATACAAGGGCTCATTAGTGACTTTGAACCTGGGTCATCAAGGATAATTTACTTTATTCATTCAAGTGATCCCAGTGCACCTACAGGAGACTGAGCAGAAGAACATAAATATCATTCTTGTTAGAGCAAGAAAATGAACTCCCTGCTTGGAACCATCAGAGCATCAGCTCTTTCAAAGCCAGAGGAAGTTCTTATGGTCTCCTCCCTTACATTAGACTTTCCTCCCTTCATGACACAGATCAAAGGAAAGTGATTCCAAAACTTCAGATGGGGAAAAGTCTCTTAAGAAAATCCTTTGTATGATGTGAGAACTGCAGACCTTCCAGGAGATGCTTGGAAATTAAGTGTAGGTTTATCATGTTTGACCTGTGCTGAGTCCTATCTCCCTTAACTCAACACACTAAGGAGCTGCCTGCTGAAACCATGAAAAATTATCAAAACTGCAAGTACCATAAGGTAGCTATGAGAAAGAATTTCTCTTGTAAGAGATAAGGGAAAGAAATATCTATTAGTGTTTTCTTCTGAAATGTGGTTTGTTAAGCTTGTTTTAATTATTTCATACAAGAAATTGAAGTAGACAGTTAATGAAACTATTCAACTATGCAACAGACTTTTGATGGGACTGAGGTCATTGCCAGGGCTATATTTATACATTCATAAGTAGTCATCCATGCAGGGTAATGTGAAGGACATGCAATAATAAATATACCTTCGAAGTCTCTGCAATGTATACCCAAAAAGATAGTCCATAGCTTAAAATTTTAATATTATAAATCCACATCCTTTTCTAAATTACATATACTCCTTTTACGATGAAAAACTTAGGTGTAGATAATTCATTCCCTCCTGAGTTGCTATTAAACAATTGTCGTCGAATCAATCCTATAGGACAGAGTAGAACTGCCCTATAGAGCTTCCAAGGAGCATGTGGTGGATTCGAACTGCCAACCTTTTGGTTAGTAGCCATTGCACTTAACCACGATGCTACCAGAGTTGCTATTAGTTCAAATAAATGCCCCCGTAATACTTAAATGAGACAAATTACTCTCAGTAGAGAGTATTTTGATGACAAAGGAAACAGAAGTTTTTTGTTTGTTTTTTTCATGAAGCACTTCACGTAAATGGCAAAGTATTTCAGGAAGACAGTTTTTGCCCAGTGTGTTCAGTGGGGGAAGTTTTGAAACTGATGATACCAAGGATGACAATTGTTTGTTACTTCATCATCTTTCCTACTTATTTCACTTTTTGTGACCCTGAAGTAGTTGGGTGGGAATTAGCTCTTAATAAACCAAAACCAGAGAATAAGGTACAGTAAATTTTAAACACATTATTTTACTCATATAACAGAGAAATCATCAATACATTAATTTTATCTAACAATGGCAAAATTAGAATTTGAATAAGAGAAAAATGATTGAGGGGAGATGACAAATCTCAAAAGTTTGCAAACAAAGAATTGTTTTCCTTTCCTTAAATCAGCTGCTTATTAGTGTGGGAGGCTAGCTAACAGGCAGTCTTTGGGAGTAGAAAGTTCATTATGGACAACAATTTTGGTTACTTATGTATTTCTGGAAAAACCATCAGAGTTTTATTACAAAGTAAGTGTATGTAACAAGCAGTAGCTATACAATGTTGGCCAGTGTACTTTCTTAGCATCATCATTGTAGCTATCCAGGCCTGGACCCTTTCCCTTAATAGTGTTTTTCCTTCATTTTCGTTAATTTTTCTATGTAAGTATCCATTTTCCTGTGACGGTTCCTTTAAACCCAGGGGGGCATTGACAAATGTCCCTCAAGCCATTTTATAAGTTACGTATCCATAGGAAAAGAGAATTTCTTTTTTTTTTCAGACCCAGAGGACACATGTTATTTGCAGGGAGTATTTTAAAACAAACTGAATGAAAAATCATTCATATAACACACTAATTGCTGTCTACTGGGGAGATATAATCTCATGAAATGATGGAGAAATAACAGGGGCTATACAGATGCTGTTTTTAGATAGGACATATATTCACAGCTAATATTATAAATAATTAATGCTGTTTTTAGATAGGACATATGTTCACAGCTAATATTATAGATAATTAATGCTGGCTGAGGACAAGAGGCAGTTATTGCTCTATAAACAGAAAGAGTCTGAAGTATACGTAAAACGGCCACAAATGACATCAAGAAAATAAGATCCATAATGTGAGGAAAAGAAGTCAGTTAATATGTCAGCAATCTTTTATTTGCATCTGAAATTATTATGTAAATATAATTTAATTGATTACATATTTTTTTTTTATATGATATAAAGAACAGGACAGCACTTAATGCGGGATACAGGTGGTGATGTCATATTGGGAAACAAACTTCCTTAATTGGCTAGGTGGTTCTCAAACATTAATATGCATATTAAAAATATTTCTCCACCAGCACCCATCCCAGAAACCCTGGTGGCATAGTGGCTAAGAGCTATGCCTGCTAACTAAAAAGGTCGGCAGTTCAAATCCGCCAAGTGCTCCTTGGAAACCCTATCGGACAGTGCTACTGTGTCCTATAGGATCACTATGAGTCTCAATGGACTCAAAGGCAGCAGTTTTTTTTAAGCACCCTTCCCACTGGGTAGACATTATGAGGTTTGTCTGAGCCACAGCAATCTGTATTTGTGATAAGTATCGTTGGTAATTCCAATTCAGAAAGTGCGACACATTAAATCTCTTAGTTCAATGCAAGCATTTCTGGAAGAAAAGGAAGAAGGAGGAGGAGGAAGAGGGGAGGAGAGAAGGCAGGGGGAGGAGTAGGAGGGGCTGGGGGAGGGAAAGGGGAAGGAGGAGAAAGAGAAAGAAAAGGAGGAGAAGGAGAAGAAACATTACATAAAGAGCTACAGTGAAAATTTTAGTGCAAATTGAATGTGTTTTATGAGACACAGCCTATCCCTGTACCTGGTACATAGTAGAAACTGGGTGAAATCTCTCCATTGAAAATAGTTTGTCCCATATTTTCCAATAGCCATGTGGAAGCAAGTCCTGGCACAGTTAAGTAGATGTGTTCTAATAGGAGGGAGGCTAGAGAAGGGTCCACGGAGACTCCATGCTTTGGGAAGAGTGAACAGGAGAGTGTCAGAGTAGAGTACTCCATGTGATCAGGGCACACAGCCAGTACATCTCAAGGAGTCAGGCAAAAAGAGGTTGGGAGCTTAGGTGAAGGACTAATGAGAACAAAGGCTATGAGAGCAAATGTCCACTTTGTCAAAACTTTGCCTACCCTGCATATGTGGAAAAATTTTGGAGAAGACAAGACCTGCATAAATTAGGAGAACGAGAGAATCATTCCTTGTCTTCTGAAAGAAGTGGAGCTATATTATCCCTTACTCAATAAAATTTGAAGACTGGCAAAAGATTAAAAGTGATAATTTTTTGCTGAAGAGAAATAAAGAAGGGAGGCTGCTTAATTTAAACTTTGGTGAAAATATCATGTTAGGAAGTACAAAGGGTAGAGAAAGGGCAAACTGCAGGTAGAATACTTAAGGAGGTAATTTTATCTTGAAAAAACAGTGAATTTGCATTCTATCCTCTTCTCTAAATTATATTGTTGTGCTAATAACTGTAGTTGTGATTCACGAATAGCATATTCACAAGAGTGTCTGCAGACTCTGTTCCATTTTTTCAGGTTACATTTACTAAAGTCCCTATGTGTGTCAGACATAGGAGATATAAGAATGCATAAAACATAGCGTCTACTTTGGAAAAATATACAGAAAACAGACTGCAAAATATAATATGATGCAATAAATTATAAAGTATGGTAATCAACAAGCGCTTCAAGAGAACACAGGTACATAATCTCACAAAATTGGGTGGGTAAATGAAGGCTTCCTTGAAGAACTGATACCCATGGAGAATCATCAAAGACCAATAGACATCAAGTAGTCACAGAAGGATAGGAGAATTCTAACATGCAGAGGAGACAACATACAGAAAATATGAATAATTGCAAGTGTCAGTGTTAGTGGAACTTAAAGTATGAAGAATAAATGTAAGGAACTGACAAATGATGAGGTAGGAAAATCCAAGAAGGTCCTGTCCATGAGAGCATTGCTGGCCATGTAAAAAAAGACATGGTGCTTTAAAAAAAATGGTAAACACTGGAAGAAGAGAAGCCTTGGAGGGCAGGGGTGGAGGCATGATTTCACTTTGAGAATGTGGAATATGAGGATGCTGTGAACATCAAACTGGTGATGTCCATTTAGCAATATTTTTATGGAGAAAAGATCTGGTCTTTGTAATCCACCATATAAATGGTAATCTAATCAACCAGGCAGGGCGAAATCATTCTTGAATAGTATGGGGTTAAATGAAAACCAAACCCGTTGCTGTTGAGTCAATTCCAAGACAGAGTGACCCTATACGACAGAGTAGAACTGTCCCATAGGGTTTCCAAGGAGAGACTGGTGGATTCAAACTGCCAACCTTTTGGTCAGCAGCCAAACTCTTACCTACTACTACACCAGGGTTTCCTTAAGAAGTATTAAAAAAAAAAAGCAAGAGGGCAGAGGTCTGAAGATAGAATACTTGAGAACCTCAATGTTTCATAGATGAACAAAGAGGAGGCTGTGTAGGTCACTGAAAAAAGATCTAGAGTTAGGAAGAAAATGAGAATGATGGCAGGGAACTCATTTGACAAATGACTAAACTTTAAAGAAAAAAAAATTCTGTGGGGATGCCAGGTGTCATAGTCATCCAGTACTGCTGTAACAGAAATACCACGGGTGGATGGCTTTAACAGAGAAATTTATTATCTCACAGTCTAGTAGGCAAGAAGTCCAAATTCAGGGAATCTGCTCCAGAGGAAGACTTTCCCTCTCTGTTGGTTCTGGGGAAAGGACCTTGTCATCGGTCTTGCCCTGGTCGGGAAGCTTCTTTGTGCAGGAACCTCGGGTCCAAAGGATGCGCTCTCCTCCCAGTGATTCTTTCTTGGTGGTGTGAGGTCCCCGTGTCTCTCTGCTCGCTTCTCTGTTTTATGTCTCAAAACAGCTTGTCTTAAGACACAGTCTAATGTTGTAGATCTCATCAACATAACTGCCTTTAATCCATCTCATTAACAACATAGGATTTACAACACAAAGGGAAATCACATCAGATGACAAAATGGTGGACAATCACACAATGTTGGGAATCATGGACTAGCCAAGCTGACAGATATTTTGGGGGACACAATTCAATTCATGACACCAGGCAAGATAATAACTAAAATGTACTATTGGCTTCAAGAAAAAATGAAGTCCTTGCAGATGTAGGGAAGCGGGGGAAGGGGGCTTGGAAAAGAGGGTCAGTTTAGAGTGGTTCAAAGGCTAAATTGAGTAGGGATAAGATAAGAAGTCAATGGGATTAAAAACGTAACAGAAAAAATCACAGCCTGAAAGAATAGATATTGTGATATTAAATGTAATTTTAGCTTCAGAGGATTTCAGAGAAAAGGGACCAGAGTCAATTAACTGAAATAAAAGATGAAAGCATATGACACTATTCCTTTTTGTAAATATGTGATGACATTTTCTTACACTATAGGTAAAACAACCCAGTGCCGTCTAGTCGATTCCGACTCATAGCGACCCTGTAGGACAAAGTAGAACTGCCCCAATAGGTAAAATAGTCATATATTAATCCATCTATAGGTGTATGGAGCCTTGGTTGTGCAGAGGTTAAGAACTTGGCTGTTAACCAAAATGTTGGCAGTTTGAATTCTCCAGCTGCTCCTTAGAAACCTTATGGGACAGTTCTACTCTGTTCTGTAGAGTCACTATCAGTCAGAATTGACTCAATAGCAATTAGTTTTGTTTTTTTTTTTTTAATAGGTACTACAGTGTTAAGAGAAAACCCTGGTGGCATAGTGGTTAAGAGCTATGGCTGTTCAAATCCACTGGGCGCTCCTTGAAAACCCAGTGGGACAGTTTTACTCTGTCCTATAGGGTAGCTATAAGTTGAAATCAACTCAATGGCATTGGGTTTGGTTTCTTTTTTTTTTTTATAGTGTTAAGAATAAGGAATAGGGAATACAAGAAGAAATGGATAAAGAGACAAGCCAAAATCTCAGGATCCAGTGTTATGTTTTGCTGTTGTCAGATTCATTTGAGTCTTTTCCAGGAGAAGCTTATCTTATTATTAAAAAACTCCTTCGATTTTAACAATTGAAGAAAATTCACATTCTTTATTACCTACAACTATATATTCTATATCCACGGTTAGTCTTGGAGAAAAGACTTTTAAGTATCCATGGAATGACATCATCTTTAATCAAGGCTATTTGTAAATCCAATCCATTTAATGAATTACACATATTGAGCTACATTTATAAATTCTGCAGGTCAAGGAATGATCTTTGAAAAAGTTAGATTGTTTTACAATAGGATGAACCCTTAAGAAAATCTCTGCTGCCCCTACCACATGTACAATTCAGGAAGACTACCGGAATAGTGGCAATACTGATAATGATATGAAGGAAGAAAATAAATATGTTTAAGTTTGCTTGACTTTTGTATGCGAAGCCCTTTACTGTAGAATCCGAATATCTACCTCCTCACAAAATCTCTTTGATTTTTACGTACAAATTGGGTAGCCTTCAAAAGTCCTCAAAAGTCAACAATGAGAAATCACACAGCTATAACAACCTTCATCCTGCTGGGACTGACAGATGACCCACAAATGAAAGCTCTGCTTTTTACCTTTTTATTTTTCACCTACATATTGAGTATTACAGGGAACCTGACTATTATTACCCTCACATTGGTGAACTCCTACCTTAAAACTCTCATGTACTTTTTTCTCAGAAATTCCTCCTTCTTAGAAGTCTCATTCGTCACTGTCTTTATTTCTAGATTCCTGTACAGCGTATCTACTGGGGACAATACTGTTACATACAACGCTTGTGCAAGTCAAATATTTTTTGTTTTTCTTTTTGGAGCAACAGATTTTTTTCTCCTGGCAGCCATGTCCTATGACTGCTCTGTGGCCATCTGTAAACCCCTTCATTACATGACCATCATGAGCAACAAGGTCTGTGTCTTATTAGTTCTCTGCTGTTGGGTAGCTGGCTTGATGATCATTCTCCCTCCCCTTAGCCTGGGTCTCCAGCTGGAATTCTGTGATTCCAGTGCTATTGATCATTTTAGTTGTGATGCAGGTCCCCTCCTAAAGATCTCATGCTCAGACACATGGTTGTTAGAGCAGCTGATTATACTTGTGGCTGTATTTGCACTCATTATCACCCTAGTGTGTGTGTTTCTGTCCTACACATACATCATCAAGACAATTCTAAGATTTCCTTCTGTCCAGCAAAGAAAAAAAGCCTTTTCTACCTGCTCATCCCACATGATTGTGGTTTCCATCACATACGGAAGCTGCATCTTCATCTACATTAAGCCTTCAGTGAAGGAAGAAGTGGCCATCAATAAAGGAGTTTCAGTGCTCATGACTTCTGTTGCTCCCTTGTTGAACCCCTTCATCTCTACCCTGAGGAACAAGGAAGTGAAACTGGCTTTCAATGCTCTGTAAAGAAGATCACATTCCTGTCAAAGAAGTAAACTATCTGATGAATCAGAGTAAAAGGAAAGAATAATGCCCCATAAATATTTTACTACAACTCCTAATTTCATTGCTTCCTGTCTGTAATTTAATCAAATTAACCTTCTCAAAGACTTTTAACATTATATCTTTATCTCATGATAATCAAATCACTTCTTCTTCTTTGAAACTAATATCATACAAGATGTTTTCCCTCTTTATGAATCTTTATATTTCCAAGATATTAAAGTTGGTTTTCACTCCTGACCTAGTCTTTTATTCAGTACTCAAGAGAAAGAAGGGAGATAATATTCAAAATTATACAAACTATATAAAGATAAATTGTGTAATAATATTACTAGTTGCTTCCTCTAATACAAATTTATTAGTTTATATCACAAACCCAAGAATCAAAATGGTCAATAAAAACAACAGCAAAGATATATTAAAAAATAAATTAAACCAAATAAGGTATTCAGGCTAATTAAAATGATGATCTGCAAAGGGGAAAGGAGATACCCACAGGACGATTGCAAAGACATTTCCATTTCTATAATTCTGATTACTAACAAACTCTATGGATAGTATTGGGGGTGGGGGGAGAAAAGATACAGTAATTGGAAGTATATAATTTGACATGGAGGAGCCCTGGTGCCACAGTGATTAAGACTTTTGCTGCTAACCAAAAGGCTGGCAGTTCTAACCCACCAGCTGCTCCTGGAAACCCCATGGTGCAGTCCTTCTCTGTCCTATAGGGTGCTATCGGGTCTGACAATTTTTTGGAATTGAATCGATGGCGATGAATAAGCTGACTTAGTAGCTGATCTCTCTTTTTTCAGTAATACACTCTTAGTTTATCAGTGAGTCAGTTTATATCTTTTTTTTAATTGCTTCATTGTCATTGTCAAAAAATAAAGTTAACCAAACGTTTTTCAATTTATGTAACATTTCGTTTAGTATAATCTATTTTATTCCAATATATTTACTAATAAGGAGAAACACGATGAGATAAAGTTGTAATTACCAACTCTCCATCAACTTTGAAGCATATTTAATATCTATATGACTTCCTGGAGTATTTATTAAGGAGCTGTCATGAACTAAAATCACTGCAAGAACTATCTGAATCAGGAAACTCACACAAGGGAGTCTTTAAAATATTCATTATCAAAGCCAAAGTAATGAAGTAACATTTAGGAATGAGTGTTTAATTTAATGACAAGCTAATAGTAAGTGGATGTAATTATAGTATATCTTCCCAAAAGACCATTAAATAATTTTGAAAACTAACTGCTAATTTAGATCCTGTACCATAAAAACTCTCCTTGTAAGTGAATGGATATTATCCTACCCCTGATAGCATTATACTTCAGGATAGGTCTTGAAATGGTCTTTTTACAGTGAATACAACATTGTTCCTCTTCAATTTGTCATTCCTGGTATAATAGAACACATGATTGTCAGATTAAAAATGACCAGTACCAATCCATTTCAGTTCACTAATGCCTAGGATATCTATCATTTCATTTCAAGGTCTATCCTGAAGTACAACACTGTCGATGGCAGGATAATATCCATGCATCTACAAAGAAGACCAGTTAGTGTGATTATTATTCAAATTTATACACCAGCCACTAATGACAAAGATGAAGTAATTGAAGATTTTTACCAACCTCTACAGTCTAAAATTAATCAAATAGGTAATCAAGATGCATGGATAGTTACTAGTGATTGAAATGTGGAAGTTCGAAAATATGGCACTGATGGTAGAAATGATGCTGGAGATCTCACAATAGTATTTTGCAAGACTAATTACTTATTCGTTGAAAATATATTTTTAACAGTATAAATAGAACTAAACACATTAACATCTCCAAATGGAATACACAGGAATTAAATCCACTATATCTGTAGAAAGAGACCATAGAGAAGCTTAATTTCATCAGTCAGAACAAAGTCAGGGGCCTACTGTGGATCAGACCATCAATTGCTCCTAGGGAAGTTCAAAATGAACCTGAAGAAAATTAAAACAAATCCACAAGACGCAAAGTGTGACCTTGAGTATACTCCACCTGAATTTAAAGACCAATTAAAGAATAGATTTGATGCATTGAACACTAATAACCAAGGATCAGAGGAGTTGCAGGATGACATAAAGGACATCATATATGAAGAAAGCAAAAGGTCATTAAAAAGACAAGGAAGAAACAAAAGACCAAATTGGATGTAAGGAGAAACTCTGAATCTTGCTCTTGAATGTAAAGTAGCTAAAGCAAATGGAAGAAAAGATGAGGTAAAAGAGCTGAACAGAAGATTTCAAAGGGTAGCTGGAGAAGAAAAGTAAGGTATTATAATGAAATGTGAAAAGATCTGGAGTTAGGAACCAAAAGGGAATTATAACAAGCTCGGCATTTCTCAAGCTGAAAGAACTGAAGAAAAAAATCATGCCTTGAGTTGCAATATTGAAGGATTCTGTGGGGAAAATCTTGAGCAATGCAGGAAGCATCAGAAGAAGATGGAATGAATACACAGATTTACATGGCAAAGAATGGGAATTCCAAAACACTTAATTGTGCTAATGAGGAACCTGTATATAGACCAACAGATAGTTGTTTAAACAGGAAAAGGGGATATTCCGTGGTTTCAAATCAGGAAAGGTGTATGTCACGGTTGTACTCATTCACAATCTGTAGGCTGAGCAAATAATCCAAGAACCTGGACTATATGAAGAAAAACACAGCATCAAGATTTGAAGAAGACTCATTAACAGCCTACTGTATGCAAATGACACGACCTTGCTTGCTAAAAGAGAAGAGGACTTGAAACATTGATGAAAATCAAAGACTACAGCCTTCAGTGTAGAATATACCTTACCATAAAAAAAAGCAAAAATCCTCACAACTGGACCAATAAATAACATAACGGTAAATGGAAAAAAGATTGAAGTTGTTAAGGATTTCATTTTACTTGGATCCACAATCAATGTCTGTCGTGGATTGAATTATGTCACCCAAAAAATGTGTGTGTCTATTTGGCTGTGCCACAATTCTGGGTATTGTGTGATATTTCTCTATGTTGTAAATCCCGCTTCTATGATGTTATGATGTTAATGAGGGAGGATGGATGGTAGTTGCGTTAGTGAGGCAACACTCAATCTACAAGATTAGATTGTGTCTTGAGGCAATTTCTTGAGATATAAAAGAGAGAAGCAAGCAGAGAGACATGGTAACCTCATACCACCAAGAAAGAAGAAATTGGAGCAGCGTATGTCCTTCATACCCTGGGTTCCAGCACAGAGAAGCTCCTAGTCCAGGGAAAGATTGATGAGAAAGACCTTCCTCCAGAGCTGAGAGACAGAGAAAGCCTACCGTGGAGCTGATGCCCTGAATTTGGACTTCTAGCCTATTAGACTGTAAGAAAGAAAAAAAAAAAAAAAAACTTCTCTTCGTTAAAACCATCTGTTTGTGTTACTGCTGTTATAGCAGCACTAGATAACTAAGACAATGCCCATGGAAGCAGAAGACAAGACATCAAATGACATACTACATTGGGCAAATCTGTTGCAAAAGATCTCTTTAAAGTGTTGAAAAGGAAAGAGGTCACTTTCAGGAATAAGGTGCACCTGACCCAAGCTGTGGTGTTTTCAATGACCTCATATGCATGAGAAAGCTGCACAATGAATAAGAAAGACCAAAGAAGAATTGATATATTTGAATTATGGTGTTGGTGAAGAATATTGAATATATTATGGACTTCCAAAATAACAAACAAGTCTGTTTTGGAGGAAATGCAGCCAGATTGCTCCTTAGAAACTAGGATGGCTGAACTTTGTCTCATGTACTTTGGACATGTATGTTATCAGGAGAACCAGTCCCTGGAGGACATCATGCTTGGTAAAGTGGAAGATCAGCAAAAAAAGAGGAAGACCCTCAAAAAGATGGATTGACACAGAAACTGCAACAATGGCCTCAAACTTAGCAATGATTGTGAAGATGGTGTGGGACTGGGCAGTGTTTTGTTCTGTTATACATAGGTTCGCTCCGAGTAGGCACTAACGCAACACCACCTAACAATAACAACAACAACAATACCATAAAAAATCTAAGGTAAAACATGTTAAAATTCAGGACTTCAATACGTAAAACTGAAGCTGATGTCGGAGTCAGAGCAAAGAAACTACTTCAAATAGCATTACTTCAATTTTGTATACAAAATGTGGTAGATGTAATAGCAAATAAATTTAAAATTTAATCAATATTATGAGCTTGATAACTTCATTCAGGTGTTAAAAGTAGCATTATTTTAAGCTAGAGGTGAAAAGCTTAGGGTGGAGGGTGTCTTAGTTACCTAGTGCTGCTAAAACAGAAATACCACAAGTCCATGGCTTTCAGCCAGCATCCACCTGACATCAGCATTGATATCCCTGGTTTCACATCCTCTTCTGAGTCTGGCTTGAATTTCTGGCAGTTGCCTGTGGATACACTGCTACTGCCGGTTTTGAACGATCTTCAGCAAAAATTTACTTGTGTGTGATATTAATGATGTTCAATAATTTTCACATTCGGTCGGATCATGTTCCTTGGGAATAGGCATAAATGTGGATCACTTCCAGTTGGTTTGCCAGGTAGCTCTCTTCAAATTTCTTGGCGTAGATGAGTGGCTTGATTTCAGTGCAGCACCCTTTTGTTGAAACACCTCACTTGGTATTCAGCCAATTCCTGGAGACTTGTTTTCTGCCAATGCCTTTGGTGCAGTTTAGACTTCTTCCTTCAGTTCCATCGGTTCCTGATCATATTCTGGTCAGATTCTGATTAATTGTTGTTGTTCTTGTTGTTGTCGTTAGGTGCCATCGAGTCAGTTCTGACTCACAGCGACCCTATGAACAATAGAACGAAACACTGCCTGGTCCTGAGCCATCCTTACAATCGTTGTTATGCTTGAGCTCATTGTTGCAGCCACTGTGTCAATCCACCTCGTTGAGGGTCTTCCTCTTTTCTGCTGACCCTGTACTCTGCCAAGCATGATGTCCTTCTCCAAGCACTGATACCTCCTGACAGCATGTCCAAAGTATGTAAGACAAAGTCTTGCAATCCTTGCCTCTAAGGAGCATTCTGACAGATTTGTTCGTTCTTTTGGCAGTCCACGGCATATTCAATATTCTTCACCAACACCGCAATTCACAATTCAAAGGGATCAATTCTTCTTCGGTCTTCCTTATTTATTGTCCAGCTTTCACATGCATATGATGCAATTGAAAATACCATGGCTTGGGCTGGGTGCACCTTAGTCTTCAAGGTGACATCTTTGCTCTTCAACACTTTGAAGACGTCGTTTGCAGCAGATTTACCCGATGCAATGCATCTTTTGATTTCTTGACTGCTGCTTCCGTGGCCGTTGATTGTGGGTCCAAGTAAAATGAAATCCTTGACAACTTCAATCTTTTGTCCATTTATCATGATGTTGCTCATTGGTCCAGTTGAGGATTTTTGTTTTATTTATGTTGAGGTGCAATCCATACTGAAGGTTGTGGTCTTTGATCTTCATTAGTAAGTGCTTCAAGTCCTCTTCACTTTCAGCAAGCAAGGTTGTATCATCTGCATAATACAGGTTTTAATAAGTCTTCCTCCAATCCTGATGCCCCGTTCTTCTTCATATAGTCCAGCTTCTCAGATTATTTGCTCTGCATACAGTTTGAATAGATACGGTGAAAGGATACAACCCTGACACACACCTTTCCTAACTTTAAACCAATCAGTATCCCCTTGTTCTGTCTAAACTACTGCCTCTTAATATATGTAAAGATTCCTCATGTGCACAGTTAAATGTTCTGGAATTACCGTTCTTTGCCATGTTATCCATAATTTGTTATGATCCACACAGTTGAATGTCTTTGCATAGTCAATAAACCACAGGTAAACATCCTTCTGGTATTCTCTGCTTTCAGCCAGGATTCATCTGACATCAGCAACGATATCCCTGGTTCCACATCCTCTTCTGAAACCGGCCTGAATTTCTGGCAGTTCCCTGTCGATATACTGCTGCAACCATTTTTGAATGATCTTCAGCAAAATTTTCCTTACGTGTGATATTAATGATATTGCTCTATAATTTCCACATTCAGTTGGATCACCTTCTTGGGATTTATAGGGCTGCATTAAAAATTACCTCCATACTTCGTAGCTTAAAGTAACCATTTACTGGCCCCACAGATTCCATTGTCAGGAAATTATTCAGAGCACAGCAAGGCTTGTCTCTACTTAAGGATGTCTGGAGCCTCACATGGAAGGTTTAAGCACTAGGGGGTTGTATTATCTGAAGATATTTCACTCACACATCTGGTGGTTGATGTTAGTTGTAAGTTTGAGGGCTAGCTTTCTTCCTATATGGGACTCTCCATGTGGTCTCTCCATAGAGACATTTGGGTTTTTTTACAACATTTTGTCTGGGTTCCGAGTGTAAAAATCTCCAAATAGAGGGACCTAGAAAGGAGTCGTAGCCTTTTCATGACCTAGACTTGAAGTTTATGATCAGAGATGTTACTACTTTCTGCCCAAATTTAAGGAAAACAAATTTAGACTCCACCTCTCCTTCAGAGAAGTGTCAAAGTCATTTTTAAGAGCATGTTGGATGGGTGGTCATGTTGTGGTGTGATCCTTTAGAAAAACAGCTCTGCCAGCGACGTGAGGGTGAAGGACAGAGCATGCTGCTTTATTTCTTATTCAACAAGGCTGTGCAGATGACGAAACAATGTGGGGAGTTTCTCTAGCACATTACCCTACAAATTTACCTCCTCAAATTATTCTAGGCAAACTTGCATCTATCCTTTTAACTTTGTGTGACACTTCCAGAAAGCCTCCAACTTTCTATAATTTATCATGAAGACCAGAGAGTCCAATAGCCTAATTTTCATTGATCTATTCATGTTTACTTTTCTCACTGGCAATTAAGTTTAAGAGGCAAATATTTTCAGGAACATTAACTCAAGAAGTGTGTGGTAACTGTTGGCATAGCCAGCTGACACAAATTCAGGAAAGTCTTGTGCTAGTAGCTTAATCAGTACCCAACTAAAAATAAATAAATAAATAAATTTGTATACTGTACATTCAACAGGACAATTATAAAGTTATGGAATTTAAATTTTTTTTTTTAAGAATAGACACTTTAGATTTAAAAAATAGATAATTTTCATACCCACACTTTGTATGGAATGAAACATAGTTTTATCTTTAAACAGGTCATTAAAAGTTTAAGACTTTGGTATTCTTATACAAAATTAAAAACCAATCATTATAAGTCATAAAACTCATCATATATTCTCATTTATTTAATATATTCCTTGCCATGTTCAAAGAGATTAAACTTGCTTCATGTGTTCTTGAAATTATTGTGTGTTGAGTAAGTTACTTTTATTTTAAATCATATTTTATTTTTTTGTGCAACTTTGAAAATATATCCACTATAAATACTAAACATCACGCAAAGGAAATTTATGGTTCATTTCAAAGAAGTTATGCTTTCTTATTATGTTGACAGCTGACATTTCAAAAGAAATCACTTACAAAATAATTCTCTACATTATTCTTTTGAAGATTATGCACTCTTAGTACATTTTAAACACGATTTATGATAACAAAGTTAAATTTATTAACAGTTTCCAAGAACATGGTTTCTAAATAAAACAGACTCATTTAATACTCTCCTAGGATTTATATTCCCTAATACAATCAAACCTCTCATTCTTTTGATACTAAAATGGTTTATAGAGAAAATAAATTTTTCAATTTTATATTTCTAGTATAGACAGACTTTCATATTGAAGAAGAGAAAGTTAAGTCATGATGTATAGAATGGAAAAAGTTTCTATGATCAGGTAACTTTACATAATGCAAAAACTTAAATATTAAATATAATTTCATAAACTAGAAGTATCAGTTTCTTTTTCAATGTTTCTTTAATGTAGTTAGGCTAATTTTTTTCAATAGATAGCCTTATTCATCTGAAGTAGAAAATACCTTTTTGAATACAGCCCTGCAGCCTTGCTGATTCCTCAAAGTATAAATGGTTGGTTTCAACAAAGGGGCAACTGAAGTACCGAGCACAGCTACTCCTGTGCTTAAAGTAACTCTTTCATTTGCTGATGGCTTTATGTAGATGAATATACAACTGTCATAAGTGATGGAGACAACAATCATGTGAGAAGGGCAGGTAGAAAAGGCTTTTTTCTTTTGCTGAGCTGAAGGGAATTTTAGAATTGTCTTGATGATATAGGAATAAGAAATGATTACTAATACCAATGTGACCATGACTGTCATCAGAGCTATTAAAAAAGCAATCAATTCTAGTAAATGTGTGTCTGAGCAAGAAAGTTGCAAGATAGGAGAAATGTCACAAATGAAATGGTCAGTGATATTGGAAGGCAAAAATTCAAGTTAAGACACAAAATCAATGGAGGGAAATGACCAAGAATGCAGTTACCCAAGAGCTGATACAAGCTGGCAACAAAGTCTGGTGCTCATGATGGATGTAAAATGCAAGGGTTTGTAATGGCAATGTAGCGGTCACAGGCCATAGCAACCAGAAGGAAAAACTCTGTAATCCCCCAAAATACATAAAAAACAACTGAGACATACAACCATTATAGGAAATGGGTCTTTTCCCTGGTTACAGTTCTGATCAGGAATCTGGGGATGTAAGCAGCTGTGAATGAGATTTCCAGGAAAGAGAAATTACAAAGGAAGAAATACAGTGGGGTCTTGAGAGTGAGGGCAATGATGGTTAAGTTCCCTATCATGCTCAACACGTAAATGAGAAGTAGAAACAAGAAAATGACAATCTGTAACCGAGAATTATGTCAGTCCCAGTAGTGTAAACTCTATGTTCTTTGTATGATTCTTCATTTTCTATTATGACTTCATTCAAGTTCTAGAAATAAAAAGGTACAAAAATCAGAAAGTATATGAGTAGGTATACCTCCAGAAAAAGATATATAAAAAGACCCATATTCAGAAACATGGGCGTTTACCATGTAACACTCCATGGAAGTTGAATATATGATCCAAAGCTGTGCAACAGAAACTAAGAATTTAAATGAACTGTAGAAGTGAAACCAGTTTTGGACATTGACCTACAAAACCAGGGATAGATGATTTTTTTTTTTTCTCTCTTACAAACTTCCAATCAATCATATATAATTCCAAATTTGACCAGATCATAAATAAATAAAAATGCTGGGTTCAGGATTCAAAAGTAATTCATTCGTTTTTAAGGTATAAAGTTTATCAAAATAAAACATTGCCTGTTTGATAATTTAAGACCTACAATTAAATTCTGAAACTTAGATTTTATATTAAAGTGACATTTTTAAGACTTCATCTGTAGCCTCCTACAGCTGTACCATGTAGTCTTATTTTAAAACACTTTTTCCTATGATTCCTGTTTTTGTTGTAGTTTTGCTGCTTACTTTTTTCTCATAGTCTACATTGTTTTTGTTATTGTTGTTAACTGCCATTGAGTTGACTGCTGTCATAGTCACCCCTAATGTATTGTAGAGTAGAATTTCCCCATAGGGTTTTATTGGCTGTAATCTTTATGGAAGAAGAATATCATGTCTCTTCTTCCATGGAGCCACTGGATGGGTTTGAATTGCCAACCTTTTTGTTAGGAGCATACAGCAAATGCCTTCTGCAACCCAGGCTCATATAGCTGATGTTAGAAAGATGAATTTAAATGAAGAGACTTGAGCTTGATCACTAAGCTGAAAAACTGAGTAGCTATGTCTTACTACTAAAAAAATCATTGGAATCAGGGAGACACGTATCATGTATCAAACCGTTATATTCAGGTAGTATCTTTAACTTGAGTGGAGTACTTTCTATATAGGCTCCAGCAGTACGGGAAATAAGGCAAATAGAATCTTGAAAGAAGAGTAAAGAAGATATCCTGGTCTTTGTAGATATCTATGATTTTTTATTTTTTCCTGAGAAACAATTATATTCCAGCAAAAGTGCTAAGATCTGAGTATGTTATTATGGAAAAAATAGGCTCCTATCTCAAGAATATTACAGTCAAATGGGATTCTTAATCTCACCATCTTTGGACATGTTTTCAGGGGGGACCAGTCCCTGTAGGACGACATCATCCTTGGTAGAGTAGAGGTTCAAGGAAAGAAAGGAAGACTCTCAATGAGATGGTTTGATTCAGTGACTCCTGCTGGGAGCCAGGCTGCAAGGGCGGCCCCTCTGCACCCACTGCCCCCAGCATAAACATCGAAGAATTCCTGAAAAGTCAGGAATATCTCTGTCATCTGTGTTATGTTTCTGTTTCATTTTCAGCCTGTGTATAGCAGAATGTATAAGCATAAAATTCCATTATAGATTTAGGGACCTTTGGAGGGGGGCGTCCTACTCATAATCCCCTGGTGAAATCCCGGGTAGGGACAGCCCGTGTATTACCTGGGGATCAACATGAAGTTGTCTTAGGGGGAAAACGAATAGCTCGACTATGGAAAACAAAAACAGGATGGTGGAATCCTGGTACTTACCGAGGCCCTTTTGTGATTAAACCACCACCCACACATGATCCCATAAAAGTGGAAAAACAATATTTTGAATTTCTATTGGCAAGAAATTGGGATTATGACGCTGATTGGAGACCATATAGAGTAGAAGGAAGTTTTATTACTCCAAAACCGGCTTGGGGGTGTAGAGATTGGGCTAATTGTCCTTGGTAGTATGAAGTCAATTGTTACTTTGTGTAAAAATAAATCAACAAAATGTTCTCTTCAATTAAACAAAAACTCATTGTATTTGTGTGCGTATGCGGAACTGTACTATGTGTCACTTGGAAAATTATGTTATGATGATTATATCTTGTACTGCCCCTTTGTTGATCATGCGATGTTATGCTCATGTAAGCTTATGATATAAAAGACCATGTAAAAAATAAAGAGGAGGCTTTCTTTTTCTGCAGAATGAAAATATAAGACACACTACGTCTCATTCTTTTTCGCCAAACTCTACTCCTCCTCTGGTGACCCTGTTCTTTGCTGAGGCTGGCCCCCGGCAGACTCCAATGAAGGGCTGAAACGTAGCAACGATTGTGAGAATGACACAGGACCAGGTAGTGTTTCTTTCTGGTGTATTTAGGGTCACTATGAGTTGGAACTGACTGGACAGAACCTAACAACAGCAGCAACAACAATGGGTAGAGAAAGCTATGAGTAAGCAATGAAATACAACTCTGAAATCAGATGTAGTGACTTATAAAATGTAATGCCATTATTTATTCATACAGGCATACCTTGGAAATACTGTGGGTTTGGCTCCAGACCATCATAATAAAGTGAATATCAAAATAAAGCAACTCAAGTGAATTTTTTCATTTCTCAGTGAATACAAAAGTAATATTTACACTGTACTGTAGTTTTTTTTTTGTAGTCTACTAAGTGTGCAATAGCATTACATCTTTAAAAAATGTACATACCTTAATTAAAAAATTTTTATTGCTAAAAGATGTTAACCATTATCTGAGCCTTCAGCTAGTAGCAATCTTTTTACTGTGGACAGTTTTGCCTCAATGTTTATGGCTGCTGACTGATCAGAGTGGCGGTTGCTGAAGTTTTGGGTGGCTACGGCAATTTCTTAAAATAAGACAACAATGAAGTTTGCCACATTGATTGTATCTTCCTTTCTTGAAAGATTTCTCTGTAACATTTCACGATATTTCATAGCATTATACACTGGGTTTTTTTGTATACCCTCAGTAGAACTTCTTTCAAAGTTGGAGCCAACCTTCTCAGACCCTTATGCTACTTTATAAACCATGTTTATGTAATAATCTAAATCCTTTGTTGTCATTTCAACAATGTTCATGGCATCTCCACAAGGAGTAGATCCCATCTCAAGAAACTACTTTCTTTGCTCAACCATAAGAAGCAACTCTTCATCCATTAAATTTTTGTTGTGAGATTGCACCATTTTGGTCAAATCTGTAGGCTCCACTTCTAATTCTAGGTCTCTTGCTATTCCTAGAACATTTACAGTTACTCCCTCCACTGAAGTCTGAACACTTTGAAGTCATCCATGAGGGTTGGAATTGACATCTTCCAAAGTCCTGTTGAGGTTGATATTTTGACCTCCTCCCGTGAATCACAATGTTCTTCTTGGCATCTAGAATGGTGAATCCTTTCCAGAAAGCTTTCAGTTTACTATGCCCAGATTTATCAGAAGAATCACTATCTATAGCAGCCTAGCCTTGTGAAATGTATTTCTTAAATAATAACTTGAGTAAAAAATTACTCCTTGATCCATGGGCTGAAGAATGGATGTTGCTTTAGCAGGCATGAAAACAACATTAAAATTCTTGTACCTCTCCATGAGAGGTCTTGGCTGACCAGGTGCACTATCAATAAGTAGTGACATTTTTTTGAAAACAGTCTTTTTTTTTCCGAGCTCTCAGTCTCAACAGTGGGCTGAAAACATTCTGTAAACCATGTTGCAAACGAATGTGCTGCCATCCAGGCTTTGTTGTTCCATTTATAGAGCACAGGCAGAGGAGATTTAGCATAATTCTTAAGGGTCCTAGGTTTTCAGAATGGTAAATGAGCATTGGCTTCAACTTAAAGTCACTAGATACATTAGTTCCTAACAAGAGAGTCAGCCTGTCTTTGAAACTTTGAAGCCAGGCAATGACATCTTTTCTTTAGCTATGAAAGTAATAGGTGGCATCTTCTTCCAATACAAGGTTGTTTCGTCTACATAGAAATCCATTGCTTAGTGTATCCACCCTCCTCAGTTCTCTCAGCGAGACCTCCCGGATAACTTGCTGCAGCTTCGGCATCAGCATCTGCTGCCTCACCTCGCACTTTTATGTGATGGAGGTGGCTTAGTTCCTTAAACCTCAGGATCCAACCTCTGCTGGCTTCAGACTTTTCTTCTGCAGCTTCTTCACCCCTCTTGGCCTTCATAGAATTGAAGAAAATTAGGGTCTTGCTCTGGTTTAGGCTTTGGCTTAAGGGAATGTCGTCTGGTTTGATCTTCTATCCAGACCACTAAAATTTTCTCCATATCAGCAATAAGGTTGTTTCATTTTCTTATCATTTGTGCGTTCATTGGTGTAGCACTTTTAGTTTTCTTCAAGAACTTTTCCTTTGAGTTCACAATTTTGCTAACACTTTGACACAAGAGGCCTAGTTTTGGGCCTGTTTTAGCTTTTTTTTTTTTATTTTTATTTTATTCTACTTTAAGTGAAAGTCCACAAATCAAGTCAGTCTCTCATGCAAATATTTATATACACCTTGCTATGTACTCTTAATTGCTCTCCCCCTAATGAGACAGCACGCTCCTTCCCTCCACTCTCTATTTTCATGTCCGTTCGGCCAGCCTCTGACCCCCTCTGCCCTCTCATCTCCCCTCCAGACAGGAGATGCTAAAATAGTCTCATGTGTCTACTTGATCCAAGAAGCTCACTCTTCACTAGTATCATTTTCTATCCCATGTTCCAGTCCAATCCCTGTCGGGAGAGTTGGCTTTGGGAATGGTTTCTGTCTTGAACTCACAGAAGGTCTGGGGACCTTGACCACCGGGCACCTTCTAGTCTCAGTCAGACCATTAAGTCTGGTCTTTTTACGAGAATGTGGGGTCTGCATTCCACTGCTCTGCTGCTCCCTCAGGGGTTCTCTGCTGTGTTCCCTGTCAGGGCAGTCATCGATTGTGGCCGGGCACCAACTAGTTCTTCTGGTCTCAGGATGATGCAGGTCTCTGGTTCATGTGGCCCTTTCTGTCTCTTGGGCTCCTAGTTGTCGAGTGACCTTGGTGTTCTTCCTTTTCCTTTGCTCCAGGTGGGTTGAGACCAATCGATGCATCTTAGATGGCTGCTTGTTAGCATTTAAGACCCCAGACGCCACATTTCAAAGTGGGATGCAGAATGTTTTCATGATAGAATTATTTTGCCCATTGACTTAGAAGTCCCCTCAAACCATGTTCCCCAGACCCCCGCCCCTGCTCCGCTGACCTTTGAAGCATTCATTTTATCCCGGACACTTCTTTGATTTTGGTCCAGTCCAATTGAGCTGACCTTCCATGTATTGAGTGTTGTCTTTCCCTTCACCTAAAGCAGTTCTTATCTACTAATTAATCAATAAAAAACCCTCTCCCTCCCTCCTTCCCTCCCCACCTCGTAACCACAAAAGCATGTGTTCTTCTCAGTTTTTACTGTTTCTCAAGATCTTATAATAGTGGTCTTATACAATATTTGTCCTTTTGCCTCTGACTGATTTCGCTCAGCATAATGCCTTCCAGGTTCCTCCATGTTATGAAATGTTTCACAGATTCATCACTGTTCTTTATCGATGCGTAGTATTCCATTGTGTGAATATACCACAATTTATTTACCCATTCATCCGTTGATGGACACCTTGTTTGCTTCCAGCTTGTAAACAGTGCTGCAATAAACATGGGTGTGCATATATCTGTTTGTGTGAAGGCTTTTGTTTCCTTGGGTATATTCCGAGGAGTGGGATTTCTGGGTTGTATGGTAGTTCTATTTCTGTTCAAGATAACGCCAGATAGATTTCCAAAGTGGTTGTACCATTTGACATTCCCACCAGCAGTGTATAAGAGTTCCAGTCTTTCCGCGGCCTCTCCAACTTTTATTATTTTGTGTTTTTTGGATTAATGCCAACCTTGTTGGAGTGAGATGGAATCTCATCCTGGTTTTAATTTGCATTTCTCTAATGGCTAATGATCGAGAGCATTTTCTCATGTGTCTGTTAGCTACCTGAATATCTTCTTTAGTGAAGTGTGTGTTCATATCCTTTGTCCACTTCTTGATTGGGTTGTTTGTCTTTTTGTGGTTGAGTTTTGACAGAATCATGTAGATTTTAGAGATCAGGCGCTGGTCGGAGATGTCATAGCTGAAAATTCTTTCCCAGTCTGTAGGTGGTCTTTTTACGCTTTTGGTGAAGTCTTTAGATGAGCATAGGTGTTTGATTTTTAGGAGCTCCCAGTTATCGGGTTTCTTTTCGTCATTTTTGGTAATGTTTTGTGTTCTGTTTATGCCTTGTATTAGGGCTCCTAGAGTTGTCCCTATTTTTTCTTCCATGATCTTTATCGTTTTAGTCTTTATGTTTAGGTCTTTGATCCACTTGGAGTTAGTTTTTGTGCATGGTGTGAGGTATGGGTCCTGTTTCATTTTTTTGCAAATGGATATCCAGTTATGCCAGCACCATTTGTTAAAAAGACTCTCTTTTCCCCAATTAACTGACTCTGGTCCTTTGTCAAATATCAGCTGCTCACACGTGGATGGATTTATATCTGGGTTCTCAATTCTGTTCCATTGGTCTGTGTGCCTGTTGTTGTACCAGTACCAGGATGTTTTGACTACTGTGGCTGTATAATAGGTTCTGAAATCAGGTAGAGTGAGGCCTCCCACTTTCTTCTTCTTTTTCAGTAATGCTTTGCTTATCCGAGGCTTCTTTCCCTTCCTTATGAAATTGGTGATTTGTTTCTCTATCCCCTTAAAATATGACATTGGAATTTGGATCGGAAGTGCATTGTATGTATAGATGGCTTTTGGTAGAATAGACATTTTTACTATGTTAAGTCTTCCTATCCATGAGCAAGGTATGTTTTTCCACTCAAGTATGTCCTTTTGAATTTCTTGTAGTAGAGCTTTGTAGTTTTCTTTGTATAGGTCTTTTACATCCTTGGTAAGATTTATTCCTAAGTATTTTATCTTCTTGGGGGCTACTGTGAATGGTATTGATTTGGTTATTTCCTTTTCCGTGTTCTTTTTGTTGATGTAGAGGAATCCAAGTGATTTTTGTATGTTTATTTTATAACCTGAGACTCTGCCAAACTCTTCTATTAGTTTCAGTAGTTTTCTGGAGGATTCCGTAGGGTTTTCTGTGTATAGGATCATGTCATCTGCAAATAGAGATAATTTTACTTCCTCCTTGCCAATCCAGATACCTTTTATTTCTTTGTCTAGCCTAATTGCCCTGGCTAGGACTTCTAGTACGATACTGAATAAGAGCGGTGATAAAGGGCATCCTTGTCTGGTTCTCGTTCTCAAGGGAAATGCTTTCAGGTTCTCTCCATTTAGAGTGATATTGGCTGTTGGCTTTGCATAGATGCCCTTTATTATGTTGAGGAATTTTCCTTCAATTCCTATTTTGGTGAGAGTTTTGATCATAAATGGATGTTGGACTTTGTCAAATGCCTTTTCTGCATCAATTGATAAGATCATGTGGTTTTTGTGTTTTGTTTTATTTATGTGATGGATTACATTAATGGTTTTTCTGATATTTAACCAGCCTTGCATACCTGGTATAAATCCCACTTGATCAGGGTGAATTATTTTTTTGATATGTTGTTGTATTCTATTGGCTAGAATTTTGTTGAGGATTTTTGCATCTATGTTCATGAGGGATATAGGTCTGTAATTTTCTTTTTTTGTAATGTCTTTACCTGGTTTTGGTATCAGGGAGATGGTGGCTTCATAGAATGAGTTGGGTAGTATTCCGTCGTTTTCTATGCTTTGAAATACCTTCAGTAGTAGTGGGGTTAACTCTTCACTGAAGGTTTGGTAGAACTCTGCAGCGAAGTCGTCTGGGCCAGGGCTTTTTTTTTGTTGGGAGTTTTTTGATTACCGTTTCAGTCTCTTTTTTTGTTATGGGTCTATTTAGTTGTTCTACTTCTGAATGTGTTAGTTTAGGTAGGTAGTGTTTTTCCAGGAATTCATCCATTTCTTCTAGGTTTGCAAATTTGTTAGAGTACAGTTTTTCGTAATAATCTGATATGATTCTTTTAATTTCAGTTGGTTCTGTTGTGATGTGGTCCTTCTCATTTCTTATTCGGGTTATTTGTTTCCTTTCCTGTATTTCTTTAGTCAGTCTAGCCAATGGTTTATCAATTTTGTTAATTTTCTCAAAGAACCAGCTTTTGGCTTTGTTAATTCTTTCAATTGTTTTTCTGTTCTCTAATTCATTTAGTTCAGCTCTAATTTTTATTATTTGTTTTCTTCTGGTGCCTGATGGATTCTTTTGTTGCTCACTTTCTATTTGTTCAAGTTGTAGGGACAGTTCTCTGCTTTTGGCTCTTTCTTCTTTTTGGGTGTGTGCATTTATCGATATAAATTGGCCTCTGAGCACTGCTTTTGCTGTGTCCCAGAGGTTTTGATAGGAAGTATTTTCATTCTCGTTGCATTCTATGAATTTCCTTATTCCCTCCTTGATGTCTTCTATAACCCAGTCTTTTTTCAGGAGGGTATTGTTCATTTTCCAAGTATTTGATTTCTTTTCCCTAGTTCTTCTGTTATTGATTTCTAGTTTTATTGCCTTGTGGTCTGAGAAGATGCTTTGTAATATTTCGATGTTTTGGACTCTGCAAAGGTTTGTTTTATGACCTAATATGTGGTCTATTGTAGAGAATGTGCCATGTGTGCTAGAAAAAAAGTATACTTTGCAGCAGTTGGGTGGAGAGTTCTGTATAAGTCAATGAGGTCAAGTTGGTTGATTGTTGTAAGTAGGTCTTCCGTGTCTCTATTGAGCTTCTTACTGGATGTCCTGTCCTTCTCCGAAAGTGGTGTGTTGAAGTCTCTTACTATAATTGTGGAGGTGTCTATCTCACTTTTCAATTCTGTTAAAATTTGATTTATGTATCTTGCAGCCCTGTCATTGGGTGCATAAATATTTAATATGGTTATGTCTTCCTGATCAATTGTCCCTTTTATCATTATGTAGTGTCCTTCTTTATCCTTTGTGGTGGATTTAAGTCTAAAGTCTATTTTGTCAGAAATTAATATTGCTACTCCTCTTCTTTTTTGCTTATTGTTTGCTTGATATATTTTTTTCCATCCTTTGAGTTTTAGTTTGTTTGTGTCTCTAAGTCTAAGGTGTGTCTCTTGTAGGCAGCATACAGACGGATCGTGTTTCTTTATCCAGTCCGAGACTCTCTGTCTCTTAATTGGTGCATTTAGTCCATTTACATTCAACATAATTATAGATAAATAAGTGTTTAGTGTTGTCATTTTGATGCCTTTTTATGTGTGTTGTTGACAATTTCATTTTTCCACATACTTTTTTGTGCTGAGACGTTTTCTTATTAAATTGTGAGATCCTCATTTTCGTAACGTTTAACTTTATGTTTGCTGAGTCGTTACGTTTTTCTTGGCTTTTATCTTGAGTTATGGAGTTGTTATACCTCTTTGTGGTTGCCTTATTATTTACCCCATTTTTCTAAGTAAAAACCTAACTTGTATTGTTCTATATCGCCTTGTATCACTCTCCATATGGCAGTTCTATGCCTCCTGTATTTAGTCCCTCTTTTTGATTATTGTGATTTTTTACATATTGACTTCCGTGATTCCCTGTTATGAGTATTTTTTTTTTTAATTAATCTTATTTGTTTTTGTGATTTCCCTATTTGAGTTGATATCAGGATGTTCTGTTTTGTGACCTTGTGTTGTGCTGGTATCTGATATTATTGGTTTTCTGACCAAACAATATCCTTTAGTATTTCTTTTAGCTTTGGTTTAGTTTTTGCAAATTCTCTAAACTTGTGTTTATCTGTAAATATGTTAATTTCACCTTCACATTTCAGAGAGAGTTTTGCTGGATATATGCTCCTTGGCTGGCAGTTTTTCTCCTTCAGTTCTCTGTATATATCGTCCCATTCCCTTCTTGCCTGCATGGTTTCTGCTGAGGAGTCTGAACTTATTGATTCTCCCTTGAAGGAAACCTTTTTTTTCTCCCTGGCTGCTTTTAAAATTTTCTCTTTATCTTTGGTTTTGGCAAGTTTGATGATAATATGTCTTGGTGTTTTTCTTTTTGGATCAATCTTAAATGGGTTTTGATGAGCATCTTGGATAGATATCCTTTCGTCTCTCATGATGTCAGGGAAGTTTTCTGTCAGGAGTTCTTCCACTATTTTCTCTGTGTTTTCTGTCTCCCCTCCCTGTTCTGGGACTCCAATCACACGCAAGTTATCCTTCTTGATAGAGTCCCACATGATTCTTAGGGTTTCTTCATTTTTTTTTAATTCTTTTATCTGATTTTTTTTCGGCTATGTTGGTGTTAATTCCCTGGTCTTCCAGATGTCCCAGTCTGCATTCTAATTGCTTGAGTCTTCTCCTCTGACTTCCTATTGCGTTGTGTAATTCTGTAATTTTATTGTTAATCTTTTGGATTTCTACATGCTGTCTCTCTACGGATTCTTGCAACTTATTAATTTTTCCACTATGTTCTTGAATAATCTTTTTGAGCTCTTCAACAGTTTTATCGGTGTGTTCCTTGGCTTTTTCTGCAGTTTGCGTTATTTCGTTTGTGATGTCTTGAAGCATTCTGTAAATTAGTTTTTTCTATTCTGTATCTGATAATTCCAGGATTGTATCTTCATTTGGGAAAGATTTTGATTCTTTTGTTTGGGGGGTTGTAGAAGCTGTCATGGTCTGTTTCTTTATGTGGTTTGATATGGACTGCTGTCTCCAAGCCATCAGTGGGAAACTAGTTTTTCCAGAAAATCCGCTTAAAAAAAATGCCGTCAGATTCCTATCAGAATTACCTTTGGGTTATAACCGCCTCCTTGTTCCCTGTAAGGATGAAAGTCTGAGATTTGGATTATATATGCTTGGCTGTAGCTGGTTCTGTGTTTTTAGTCCAATTAGGGGTGGATTTTTGGTCCCCGGGTTTTTTTTTTTTTTTGTTCCTTCTCTCAGGCCGAAAGAGTGGGTTAGGAAAAGACCAAAAAGAGGAAAAAAGGGGGAAAAGCAAAGCCACCGCGGAGTCGTTCTCCCTCTGGCTCAGGCAATGTTAATGAAGCCTCCTTTAAAGGGTGGGGGAGGGATCAGAGAGATAGGAGAGTAGCACCTCAGAATATAGCCAGAGTTGCTTGCCTTGCTTGGAATGACTATTATATCTGAGATTCCAGCGGGGCGTGTCGCCTGTGTGTGCTGGCTGTGTGGAGATTGCCCCCGGGGGTCTGGCCCTCTGAAACCACCCGCTGCCAGTCTAAATCCTAGCGTGAAGGTTCCCCTGCTGGGACGCTTTACTCCTGACTCCAAAATCAGTCACTGCCTCCCGGGGACTTCTCGACCCGCCAGCCGTCACCTCGCCGCCCCCACGGACCAGCTGGGCCCCCTGCCGGGGTTAGTTCAGGGGAGTGGAGCAGCTCTCCGTGCTTGTGCTGTTCCAGCGCCTAGTCAAAATCCCGGCGGGACAGTTCCCAGGCTGGGATGCTCCTCTCCCAGCTCCAAGACCAGTTACTGCCTCCCGGGGACTTCTCCCATCGGCTGTGTCATCACGCCCCTTGTTTGCGCCATCAGCTCCCCTGGGCTCTGCCCTAAATTGGGCGCCAAAGGTTACCTGACTGGGACGCTGGCTCCAGGCTCCGAAAACCATCGCTGCTTCCCCGTATTTGTTCGTTTTCCGTTTCTAAATCTGTGTTTGTTGTTCAGGGTTCGTAGATTGTTATGTACTTGATCGATTCACTTGTTTTTCTGAGTCTTTGTTGCAAGAGGGATCCGAGGTAGCGTCTCCCTAGTCCGCCATCTTGGCCCAGCCTCCTCTTGTTGGAAGTTTTTTGATTACCTTTTCAATCTCTTCTTTTGTTATGGGTCTATTTAGTTGTTCTACCTCTGTTTGTGTTAGTTTAGGTAGGTAGTATGTTTCTAGGAATTCATCCATTTGTTCTAGGTTTTCAAATTTGTGTATAGTTTTTCATAGTAATCTGATATGATTATTTTAATTTCAGTTGGGCCTGTTGTAATATCGCCCATCTCATTTCTTATTCGGGTTATTTGCTTCCTCTCCTGTTTTTCTTCTGTCAGTTTGGCCAATGGTTTATCAATTTTGTTGAGTTTCTCAAAAAAAACAGCTTTTGGTCTTTAATTCTTTCAATTGTTTTTCTGTTTTCTATTTCATTTAGTTCAGCTCTAATTTTTATTATTTGTTTTCTTCTGGTGCCTGTGGGTTTCTTTTGTTGCTCTCTTTCTATTTGTTCAAGTTGTAGGGATAGTTCCTTGATTTTGGCCCTTTCTTCTTTTTGAATGTGTGTATTTATTGATATAAATTGGCCTCTGAGCACCACTTTTGCTGTGTCCCAAAGGTTCTGATAGGAAATGTTTTCATTCTCATTGGATTCTATGAATTTCTTTATTCTGTCCTTAATATCTTTTATAATCCAGTCTTTTTTGAGCAGTGTATTTTTCAGTTTCCAAGTGTTTGATTTCTTTTCCCTGCTTTTCCTGTTATTGATTTCCACTTTTATGACCTTATGGTCAGAGAAGATGCTTTGTAATATTTCAGTGTTTTGGATTCTGCTAAGGCTTGCTTTATGACCTAATATGTGGTCTATTCTAGAGAATGTTCCATGTGCACTAGAAAAGAAATTATACTTGGTTGCTATTGGGTGGAGTGTGCTGTATATGTCTACAATCAAGTTGGTTGATTGTAGCATTTAGATCTTCTGTGTCTGTATTGAGCTTCTTTCTGGATGTCCTGTCCTTGACTGAAAGTGGTGTGTTGAAGTCTTCTACTATTATTGTGGAGCTATCTCACTTTTCAATGCTGATAGAGTTTGTTTTATATATCTTGCAGCCCTGTCATTGGGTGCATAAATATTTAATATGGTTATATCTTCTTGGTGTATTGTCTCTTTAATAATTACATAGTGTTCTTCCTTATCCTTTCTGATGGATTTAACTTTAAAGTCTCTTTTGTCAGAAATTAATATTGCCACTCCTGCTCTTATTTGATTGTTGTTTGCTAGATATTTTTTTTTCTATCCTTTGAGTTATAGTTTGTTTGTGTCTCTAAGTCTAAGGTGTGTCTCTTGTAGGCAGCATATAGACGGATCTTGTTTTTTAATCCATTCTGCCACTCTCTGTCTCTTTATTGGTGCATTTAGTCCGTTTACATTCAGGGTAATGATGGATAGGTATGAATTTAGTGCTTTCATTCTAATGACTTTTTTTGTGTGTTGACAGTTTCTTTTTCCCACTTGATTTTATGTGCTGAGTAGATTTTCTTTATATATTGTTCTTTCCTCATATTTGTTGTTGTTGATTTTGTTTCTGCTGAGTCTGTATTTTTCCCTTGTATTTTATTTTGATGAGTAGGATGTTTTGTTTCCTTTGTGGTTACCTTATTATACCCCTAATTTTCTAAATTTAAAACTAACTTTTATTTCTTTGTATCGCCATATCTTCCTGTCCATATGGACGGTGTATGATTGCATTTCTTAGTCCCTCTTTATTATTTTAATGTTGACTTCTTTTATATAATAACTTCACTGTTGCTCTGTGTTGGGCTTTTTTTTTTTTTTAATCTTGCTTTGTTTTTTTGGGTTTCCCTGTCTGGGTTGACTTCTGGTTGCTCTGCCCAGTGTTCTAGTCTTGGGTTGATACCTGATATTACTGATTTTCTAACCAAAGAACTCCCTTTAGTATTTCTTGTAGTTTTGTTTTGGTTTTTACAAATTCCCTCAACTTGTATTTATTTGGAAATATCTTAATTTCTCCTTCACATTTAAGAGACAGTTTTGCTGGATATATGATTCTTGGCAGGCAATTTTTTCCTTCAATTTTTTAAATATGTCATCCCATTGCCCTCTTGCCTACATGGTTTCTGCCGAGTAGTCCGAGCTTATTCTTATTGGCTCTCCTTTGTAGGTGACTTTTATTTTATCCCTCGCTGCTCTTAGAATTGTCTCTTTATCTTTGGTTTTGGCAAGCTTGATTATAATATGTCTTGGTAACTTTCTTTTAAATCTACCTTATGTGGAGTTCGATGAGCATCTTGGATACATATCTTCTCATCTTTCACAATATCAGGGAAGTTTTCTGCCAACAAATATTCAACAATTTTCTCTGTATTTTCTGTTATCCCTCCCTGTTCTAGTTCTCCAATCACTCGTAGGTTATTTCTCTTGATAGAGTCCCACGTGATTCTTAAGGTTTCTTCATTTTTTTAAATTCTTTTGTCTGATTTTTCTTCAAATATGTTAGAGCCAAGTGATTTATCTTCGAGTTCAGAAATTCTAGCTTCTACTTGCTCAATTCTGCTCCTCTGACTTTCTATTGAGTTATCTAATTCTGTAATTTTATTGTTAATCTTCTGAATTTCTGATTGCTGTCTATGCATTTTTCCAGCTTATTAAACTTTTCATTATGTTCCTGAAAAATCTTTCTGAGTTCTTCAGTTGCTTTATGTGTGTGTTCCTTGGCTTGTTCTGCGTATTGCCTCATTTCCTTCCTGATGTCTTGAAGGGTTCTGTATATTAAACTTTTGTATTCTACATCTGGTAATTCCAGGAATGCACTTTCATTTAGAAGATCCCTGGATTCTTTGTTATGATAGCCTGTTGAGGTGATCATGGTCTGTTTCTTTATGTGACATTATATTGACTGTTGTCTCCGAGCCATCTAAAAGTAATTGTATTAGTTTATGCTTGCTTACTGTGTCATAGCTGCTTGCTTTGTTTTGTTTTGGTATACCCCTGTGGGTTGCTTGAGTGAGCTAGCTTGATTATTTTCGCCTTTGGAGCTCTTGTTTCCTGTCCCCAGCTGGCTAGGGCTGTTATCAGATATATCAGTCTAGGAGTCCATTCAGTTTTCTTATATGAATTCAGCTCAGGTTTCCAGGTAGCCGATTTCAAGTGTGTGGTACAGGCTCTTTCCTACAGTCTTAGAGGGGCAGGGGTGATTGACGTATATACTGGTTCCTGATTGCAGCAGAGGGTCACACTCTGAACAAGGCAGGGGGCTGAGAACCGACCCCCAAGTGTCTCTGAGGAAAATGTGTCTCTGTTCCCTAGAGCACACTGGTAGCTGGGTTCTGCAGAGGGACCATGGGCACCCAAAGTGTTTGATTATAAGGACTGGGAGGTACCAGTTATCTTTGGACCCCTGTCGCGGGTGACTGGGTGACTTGAGTGGAGCTATCAGTCCTGAGGTCCCTGAAGTGGGTAGGTGAGGACCTTGTTTAATAGGCAAAGCAATGTCAAACATCAAACACCCACCTCTCCACTGTGTATACAGCTGAAATGGTTGGAGTTTGCCAACAAGGGCCTGTTTTCCCAAAATAGGCCCACACAGGTGCATGCAGAAGGGAAAGATGTTCAAGGTCCACAGACGGTTTATGCCTGGACAGGAGCTGCTTCTGTCCTGAGCTCCCCCGGTTAATGGAGCTAGCAAATTAACTTTTCCCCCCAGTTGCAAATTTTTTCCTTTCCCAAGGCCGGGAGGATGGCTCTAGGTGCTCACCAGGGTCTATCTCAGGCCCAGGGTTTCAGCCAGTGAAGCCAGCTTGGGGGTGCTGGGGTCACAGTAAAATATATGCAAGTACTTAGCTTTTGCCAAGAGCACCATTCTCTTTATGTTCCTGAGGTGTGAGTGGGCTGTGTGGCTGGCTGCTTCTCCCTAAGGAAACTGAGGCTGAACGCTAGTACCAGCCTGCCGCAGCAGCCGCCACTCCAGGAATGGTGCCAGAGGGCTCCCCGTGATTCAGGTCTGGTAACTTTTCTCCACTTCTGTGCGGCCTCTTCCTCCCCCTGCCCCTCAGTTCATTGTCGAAGCTTGCCTTTGATTCTCAGGGCTCCCAGGTTGTCACAAATATACTTGTTTCACTTGTTTTTTCGGGTCTTTGTTGTAAAGAGGGCTTGACAGAAGCATCTGTCTATTCCACCATCTTGGCTCCACCCTTCCTTGCATCTTTAGTGTCTTCTATAACCCAGTCTTTTTTCAGCAGGGTATTGCTCAGTTTCCAAGTGTTTGATCCCCTTTCCCTGCTTTTTCTGTTATTAATTTCTACTTTTACAGCTTTATGATCAGAGAAGATGCTTTATAATATTTCAGTGTTTTGGATTCTGCTAAGGCTTGCTTTATTACCTAATATGTGGTCTATTCCAGAGAATGTTCCATGTGCACTAGAAAAGAAATTATCCTTGGCTGCTGTTGGGTGGAGTGTTCTGTATATGTCTATAAGGTCAAGTTGGTTGATTGTGGCATTTAGATATTTCATGTCTTTATTGAACTTTCTGGATGTTCTGTCCTTTACCGAAAGTGGTGTGTTGAAGTCGTCTACTATTATTGTGGAGCTGTCTAGCTCACTTTTCAATACTTTTAGAGTTTGTTTTATGTATTTTGCAGCACTGTCATTGGGTGCATAAATATTTAATATGGTTATATCCTACTGTTATATTGTCCCTTTAATCATTGTATAGTGTCCTTCCTTATCCTTAGTGGTGGATTTAACTTTAAAGTGTATTTTTTCAGAAATTAATATTGCCACTCCTGCTCTTTTTTGATTGTTGTTTGCTTGATATATATATTTTTCCATCCTTTGAGTTTTAGTTTGTTTGTGTCTCTAAGTCTAAGGTGTGTCTCTTGAAGGCAACATATAGACGGATCTAGTTTTTTTTTAATCCATTCTGCCACTCTCTGTCACTTTACTGGTGCATTTATTCCATTTACATTCAATGTAATTATGGTTAGGTATGCATTTGTGCTGTCATTTTGATGTCCTTTTTTGTGTGTTGTTGACAGTTTCTTTTCCCCACTTCATTTTTTGTGTTGAGTAGTTTATCTTTATATATTGTTTTTTCCTTTTATTCGTTTTTGTTGATTTTGTTTCTGCTGAGTCTCTATTTTTTCCTGTACTTTAGACTGATGTGTAGGATAGTTAGTCTCTTTTGTGGTTACCTTAATACTTACCCCTATTTTTCAAAGTTTAAACCTAACTTTCATTTCTTTATATTGCCTTGTCTTCCTCTCCATGTGAAATATCTATGACTATATTTCTTAGTCCCTCTTTATTGTCTTAATGTTATCTTCTTTTACATAATAACACCACTGTTTCCTTGTTTTGAGCATTTTTTTTAATCTTGATTTATTTTTGTGATTTCCCTCTCTGGGTTGACATCTGGTTGCTCTGTCCAGTGTTTTAGTCTTGGGTTGATATTGATTTTCTAACCAGAGAATTCCCTTTAGTATTTCTTGTAGTTTGATGTGGTTTTTATGAATTCCCTAAACCTCTATTTATCTGGAAATGTCCTAATTTCACCTTCACATTTGAGAGACAGTTTTGCTGGATATACGATTTTTGGCTGGCAATTTTTTTCCTTCAATGCTTTTTATAAGCTATCCCATTGCCTTCTTGCCTGCATGATTTCTGCCGAGTAGTCCAAGCTTATTCTTATTGACTCTCCTTTGTAGGTGACTTTTTGTTTATCCCTAGCTGCACTTAAAATTCTCTCTTTATCTTTGATTTTGACAAGTTTGATTATAATATGTCTTGGTGACATTCCTTTAAAATCTTCCTTATGTGGCATTTGGTGAGTATCTTGGATAGATATCTTCTCATCTTTCACAATATCAGGGACGTTTCCTGCCAACAAATTTTCAACAATTCTCTCTGTACTTTCTGATATCACTCACTGTTCTGGTACTCCAATCACTTGTTCTTAATTCTTTTGATAGAGTCCCATATGATTCTTAAGGTTTCTTTATTTTTTCTTTAATTCTTTTATCTGATTTTTCTTCAAATATATTGGTGTCAAGCGCTTTATCTTCAAGCTCACCAATTCTGCCTTCCACTTGCTGAATTCTGCTCCTCTGATTTTCTATAGAGTTGTCTAATTCTGTAATTTTATTGTTAAACTTCTGAATTTGTGATTGCTGTCTCTCTATGAATTCTTACAGCTTATCACATCTTTTCATTATGTTCTTGAATAACCTTATTAATTTCTTCAGCTGCTTTAACTGTGTGTTCCTCGGCTTGTTCTGCATACTTCCTTATTTCCTTCCTGAAATTTTCAAATGTTCTGTGTGTTAATCTTTTGTATTCTGTATCTGGTAATTCCAAGAAGGCACTTTCATTACAAGGTCCCTTGATTCTTTGTTTTGAGAGCTTGTTGAAGTGATCCTAGTCTGTTTCTTTATGTGATTTGATATAGACTGTTGTCTCTGAGCTATCTATAAGCTATTATATTAGTTTATTTTATGTTTGCTTACTGTATCCTAGTTGCTTGCTTTGTTTTGTTTTGATATGCCCAAATGGGTTGCTTGAGTGAGCTATCTTGATTATTTTTGCCATTGAAGTTCTGACATCCTGTCCCCAGATGGCTAGAACTGTTATCAGGTATGTAAGTCTAGGGGCCCATTCACTTTTCTTGTATGGATTCAGCTCAGGTGTCCAGGTAGCTCGTCAAAAAGTGTGTGGTACAGGCTCTGTGCTACAGTCTTAGAGGATCAAGGGTGATTGGTGTAAGTACTGGTATCTGGTTGCAGCAGCGAGTCATGCTCTGAAGAAGGCAGGGGGCTGAGAATCATCCCCCAAGTGTCTATGAGGAAAGTACATCCCTCTTCTCTAGAGTGTACAGCTGGGTGGGTTCTGCTGATCTACCATGGGTACCCAAAGCTTTTGGTTGTGAGGATTGGGAGGTACCAGTTATCCTTGGACCCCTGCACAGGTGACTGAGTGACCTGAGTGGAGCCACCAGTCCTTAGGCCCCTGATGTGGATAGGTGAGGACTGTGTTTAATAGGCAAAGTGGTGTCAAACATCAAAAACCCACCTCTCCACCACACAGCTGAAAGAGTTACAGCCTGCCAAAAAGGACCTATTCTCCTGAAATGGGTCTGCTAAGTCCATGGAGGGAGAAAGTTTTTCAAAGTCAATGGACCATTTATGCCTGGACAGGAGCTACTTCTGCCTAGAGCTCCCCAGGTTAGTGTAGCTGGCAGATTATCTTTCCCTCCAGCTGCAAATTTATTCCTTCTCCAAAGCCAGGAGAACAGCTCCTAGTGCTCAGCAGGGACTATCTCAGGTCCTATCAACAGCCCCTGAAGCCAGCTTGTTGGCAGGGGCATGATAAAATATACATAAGTACTTAGCTTTTGCCTAGAACACTGTTATTCTCTGGTTGTGGAGGTCTGAGTAGACTGTATGGCTGGCTATTTCTCCTGGAGGAAACTGCTGCTGAACACTACTACCAGCCCACTGCAGCCACTTCTGGGAATATTTCCTGAAGGATCCCCATGACTCAGGTCTGGCAAGTCCTCTCCGCCTTTGAACCCTCTCTCCCTCCCCCTGCCACTCAGTCTGTTTTCTAACTTTGCCTTTGTTGTTCAGGTCTCATAGCTTGTCATAAATATAATTGTTTCACCTGTTTTTTCAGGTCTTTGTTATAAGAGGGATTGCCGGAAGTGTCTCTGGCTGTTTTACCTTCTTGGCCCCACCCCTCCTGTCTTGGCTTTTTACATGCCTTCCTCAGTAAGCTAAATCATTTCTAGCTTTTGATATAAAGTTAGAGACAAGTAACTCTTTCACTTGAACACATAAAGGCAATTTTAGGGTTATTTATTGGCCTAATTTCAATATTATTGTGTCTCAGGGAATAGGGAGGCCCAAGGAAAGGGAGAGAGATGGGAGAATGGATCATCCATGGAGCACTCAGAACACACATGGCCATTACCAATTAAGTTCATGTTCTTATACAGGCACAGTTTGTGGTATCCCAAAACAATTACAATAGTAACATAAAAGATCACTGATCACAGATCACAATAACAGATATCATAATAATGAAAAAGTTTGAAATATTGCAAAAATTACCAAAATGTGACAGAGACACAAAGTTAGCATATGCTGTTGGAAAAATGGTAAGATAGATTTACTTGATGCAGGGTTGCCACAAACCTACAATTTTTTTAAAAATTGCAATATTTGTGAAACACAATAAACTGCCAAGCACAATCAAATGAGGTATGCCTGTATATAAAAAATGTAATGATACATGAAGAAGAAATTGGAATTGTCAATAATTTCATTCTACTTGTGCCAATAATCCATGTCCATGGAAAGCATTCAAGAAATCAAACGATGTGTTGTGTTGCATAGGGAAAATCTGTTGTAAAAGACTGCTTGAAATTTTTTAGAAACAAAGATGTCTCTTTGGTAACTAAGGTAAATCTGACCAAAGCCATGGTCCATTCAGTCACCATACTTGCATGTGAAAACTCAACAAATAAAAAGAAAGAACAATGTATACATTCAAATTGTGTTGGTGAAGAATACTCAATATACATGGAGTGCCAAAAGAAGAAACAAATGAGTTTTAGAAGAAATGCAACCATAATGTCCCTTAGAAGTAAGAATGGAGAGATTCTGGCTAGTTTACTTTGGATATAATCAGGAAACACCAATCGCTAGAAAAGGGCATCGTGGTTGGCAAAGAAGAGGGTCAATGAAAATGAGGGAAACCCTTGGTGAGATGGATTGACACAATAAGCACAGCAACAGAATCAAACATACCAATAATCGTGAAGATGGCATACGTTCGGGGAATATTTGTTTTGTTATTCATAAAGTCTCCATCAGCAGGAGCCCAGTCAACAACAACTAATAACATTTTCCAGGATATCTCCCTTTAAAAAATAATCAGACATGCAGATGCCATAGAAGAGATAAAAAGAAATGGAAGGTGGTAAGTGCTGGCTGTTATTCTGATTACTAAGTCTGCATTAAAAATTACCATAATACTTTGTGCCTTAAAGCAACCATCTACTGGACTCACAGATTCTGTTGTCAGAAATTCTTCGGAGTACAGCAAGGCACATCCCTTCTTAATGATGTCTAGGGCCTCACATGGATACTTGAACACTAGAGGATTGAATTAGCTGAAGGTGCCTTCACTCAAATATCTGCTTGCTGATGTTTTTGTCACTTCTTTGGCTAGCTTCCTGCCTATAAGCAACTCTCCATGTAGTCTCTACATAGGGCCCATTTGGGCTTTTTCATACCATGGTGGCTGGGTTCCAAGTGTAAGGGTCCTCAAATAGAGGGAGCTAGAAGGGAGTTGTAGCTTTTTTATGACCTACACTTGAAGTCACATAACATGTCTTCTGCAATACTCTGCTGGTTAGAGAAGTTACTAGTTTTTCCCAAATATAAGGAAAGGAAACTTAGACCCCACCTGTCTTGGGTGAAGCTTCAAAATCATTTTTAAGAAAATGTTGGATAGGAAGTAATGTTGTGGTGCAATCATTTAGAAAAATAGCTATGTGCCACAGAGGTGAAGGTGGATGACAGAGCATGTTGCTTTGTTTCTTATTCAGTGAGGCTGTACGAATAATGAAACAATATAAGAAGTTTCTTTAGCACATTACCCTTCAAATTTATCTCCTCAAGTTATTCTAGCCTGACTTGCATCTGTCTTTTTAACTCTGCATGAACCTTCCTGAAAGCCTTCAACTTCTCATAATTTACCTTGAAGACCAGAGAATCCACCAATATTCTAACAACAAATTTTCATTAATCCATCCACGTTTATTTCTCCCATTGGCAATTAAGTTTAATAGGTAAATATTTCTAGGAACATTAACTCTAGAAAAGCATGGTAACTCTTGGCCTAGCCAACTGATACAACTTGAGAAAATATTATGCTAATAGCTTAATCAGTACCAAACTACAAAAACAATTGGTATACCACACATTCAGTAGGACAATTATAAAGTTCTGGAAGTTACGTGTTCTAAGAACTGACACTTTAGATTAAAAAATAGACAATTTCATACACATACTTTTATCATTAAACAAGCCATTAAGTTTAAGACATTGATGTCTAATAGTAGTTGCTATGACAAACTTGTATAAAATTAAAAAGCAGTCATTATAGTATAAGTCATAAAATTCCTGATATATTCTCTATTTAATACAGTCATTGGCATGTTCAAGAGATTAAACTTGCTTTATGTGTTCTTAAAAAAACTGTCTTTTAATTAATTACTTTTATATTAAATCACATTTTATTTTTCTGCAATTATGAAAATCTGCCCACTCTAAATGCTTCAAATCACGTGAAGGAAACCTATGATTCATTTCAAAGGAAATCACGTCTCCTTATTATGTGGACAACTGACATTTCAAAACAAAATCACTTATAAAATAATTCTCTACATTATTTCTTTTGAAGATTACCCTCTCTTTGAACATTTTAAGTATATTTTATGATGACAAAGTCAAATTCATCTAACAATTTTCAAGAACATAGTCTTTAAATAAAATAAGACATATTATTTATTAAACAAGTCCACACACTCCAAGGATTTATATTCCATAATACAATCAAACCTCCCAGTCATTTTACCCTAAAATGAGCATATAATTTTGCAATTTTATACAGAAAATAATTCTTTCAATTTGATGTTTCTAACATACAGGGCTTTCATCTTGAAGAACAGAAAGTAAAATTCATAATGGATAAATGGAAATAGATTCTAAAATCAGGTAACATAAATTAATCCAAATAATTAAATATAATTTCATAAACCAGAAGAATTAAATTTTTTTCAATGTTTCTGTCATGTCTTCACATTAATTATTTCAATAGATAATCTCATTTGTCTAAAGTGGAAAATACCTTTTTGAATTCAGCCCTGAAGCCTTGTTTTACTTGCTGGTTCCTCAAAATATAAACGATTGGGTTCAACAAAGGGGCAACTGAAGTATTGAGCACAGCTACTCCTTTGCTTAAAGTAACTCTTTCATTTGCTGCTGGCTTTATGTAGATGAAGATACAACCGCCATAAGTGATGGAGACAACAATTATGTGGGAAGAGCAGGTGGAAAAGGCTTTTTTCTTTTGCTGAGCTGAAGGGAATTTCATAATCGTGTTGAAAATATAAGAGTAAGAAATGATTACTAATGACAAGGTGACAATGAGTGTCATCAGAGCTAATAAAAAAGCAATCAATTCTAGTAAATGTGTATCTGAGCAAGAAAGTTGCAGAACAGGAGAAATGTCACAAATGAAATGGTCAATGATATTGGAAGCACAGAAATCCAGATTAAGACCCAAAGTGAGTGGAGGGAAAATGACCAAGAAGGCAGTTACCCAAGAGCTGAGTACAAGCTGGTGACAAAGTCTGCTGCTCATGACGGATGTATAATGCAAGGGTTTGCAGATGGCAACATAGCGGTCATAGGACATAGCAGCCAGAAGGAAAAACTCTGTAACCCCCAAAAAGATATAAAAAAACATCTGAGTTACACAACCATTATAGGAAATGGTCTTTTCCTTGGTTACAATGGCAATTAGAAATCTGGGGATGCAAGTGGTTGTGAATGAAATTTCCAGGAAGGAGAAATTACGAAGGAAGAAATACATTGGGGTCTTGAGATGGGAATCCAGCAGAGTGAGGGCAATGATGGCTAAGTTCCCTATCACGCTCAACATGTAACTGAGAAGTAGAAACAAGAAAATGACAATCTCTAACTGAAAATTGTCTGTCAACCCCAGTAGAATAAACTCTATCTTCCTTGTATGATTCTTCATTTCTCTTTTATGGGTTCTACCAAATTCTAGGAAAAAAAAAAGAGAAAGTATAAATATCAGAAATTATATGAGTAGTTTTATCTCCAGAAAGATATATTAAAGGACTCATATTCATAAACATGACCATTTATAATGAAATACTCCATGGAATTTGAAGACATGATCCATAGCAGAAAACAGAAACTGTTAACTTAGAGTTTAAATGTACTATAGAATTTAAAAGCAAAGATGTCACTTTGAGGACTAAGGTGGGCCTGACCCAAGCCATGGTATTTTCAATTGCCTCATACACATACAAAAGCTGACAATGAATAAGGCAAACTGACAAAGAATTGATGCCTTTGAATTATGGTGTTGGAGAAGAATATTGAATATACCACGGACTGTCAGAAGAACAAAAAAACCTGTCTTGGAAGAAGTACAGCCGGATTGCTCCTTAGAAGCAAGGATGCAAAGGCTTCATCTCACAGCCTTGGACATGTTAAGAGGGACCAGTCCCTGAAGAAGGACATTATGCTTGGTAAAGTAGTAGGTCAGTGAAAAAGAGGAAGACCCTCAACAAGACGGATTGACACAGTGGCTGCAATAATGAGCTCAAACAGCCAATTGTGAGGATGGCACAGGACCAGGCACTATTTCGTTCTGTTCTGCATAGGGTCTCTATGAGTCGGGACCAACTCAATGGCACCTAACTACAACAACATAGAAGTCAGCTCAGTTATGGAAACTGACCTACAAAACCTGTGATAGTTGACGTTTTTTCTAACAAACTGCATGTCACATGTATTTAATTCAAAATTTGGTCAGATGGTAAAAAAATTAAATTAAACTGCTGGGTTCAGGATTCAAAGATAATTTATTCATTTTTAACTATTAATTTTACCAAAATAAAACATTGCCAGTTTGACAAATTAAGACCCACAATGAAATTCTGTAACTTAGATTTTTAGCCTACTCCACTTATGTCTTGTGAAGACAGAAATGGCAAAACAGGAGTGTAATACCACAAGAAAGTACGTATTAGTTGAATTTGGATTAAAAAAAAAGTAGTGTTTATTAAGCAAATATAGCCACATTGATGAAAAAAAAAACTATTCATGACTTAGACATTCTACCACATGTAACCGAGTCCACAAGAATACAAGGGAAAATACAGAAAATGCATTGCATCTCTTCACAATGTGTGCCCAGTTATAGGTACCCAGAATCTGTACCTACTCTCCAGTTGCAGCTTCATAATGGTGAAAAGTCACTGTTTTCTTATCACATTTCCTGTACTGTCATGTCCCAGCAGTGCAGTAGTTAAGAGCCATGGCTGCTAACCAAATGGTTGGCAGTTCGAATGCACCAGGTGCTCCTTGGAAACCCTATGGGCAATTCTAATCTGTCCTACAGAGTTGCTATGAGTCAGCATCCACTCGACGGCAAAGAGTTTGGTTTTTACTTTTCATGCCTCCAGTAGTCACTCATATACTTAATCAGTGACTCTTAATCCAAGGCAGTATTGGCATAAGAAGTTCTGATTTTTTGAATGCCAACTAGTGTATTGTGATCATATTATATACTTGCAATTGTAGGTTTCCATATACTACAGTCTAACATTCCCAGTAATAAAAACAAAGTGAATATGAAAAAAAAAAGTCTTAATAGAGAAGTATAGCCAAGGTAGAAAACTGTAAGTAATTAGAAACTGGACTTAAAGCTGCTAATCCACTAAAATCTAGCTATGGATCTTAGAAGAAAGAACATGTGAATGCATACTGAGACAAAGGGCAATGTACTCTTCAGGTCAAAGATTGAACAGGACTTTTATTGTTTAATAATTAATATTCTTAAACTGTCACAAAAATATAACAAAGTGTTAGAAAGAAAACATGGCTAAGAAGCTAGAAGTTTAGAATCATAAGGCAGAGGCCTTTTTTGGAATTTTTACTGTATCACTTATTAATAGTTATATGGTCTTGGAAAAATTATTTAACTTCCTTATGTTTTAGTTTTCCATCAATAAAAAGGAAGTAAATTGTTCTGACCCAGTTGTAGGGATTAAATGAGATGTGTATGACATTTATCAATGTCTTCATAAAAAAAAAAAAAATACTACTTAATAACTCTAAAGAGAATAGTACATATAAAAGCTATAAAAATGTAGTCAAAGCTTCTGTTGTTTTATCAAGTTTCAAACAGACACGGCAAATTAGTTGCCTTGGAGTCTATTCCGACTCATAGTGACCCCGTGTATGACAGAGTGGAGCTGTGCTGCATAGAGTTTTCAATGGCTGATTATTTGGAAGTAGGTCACCAAGCCTTTCTTCCAAGGCATCTCTGGGTGGTCTGGAGCCTCCAACCTTTTAGTCAGCAGCCAAGAGCTGTTCATACCACCCATGGATGCCAAGGGCATGATAAGGGCTCCGTAATCACTGTACTCTTTTCAGGCCTGTAGGGACCTTGGGATAGTGCAGAAGAAATCCTCCTCTTTAATTAGGAACTAAATTATATAACATAAAACAATACATTTTTGAAGTTAAACATAGTGTTCTATGTCCAAATTGCAGTATCCAGTGGGTATAGAGTTTGACCCACTTTCTAAGGTTTGAAAATGCAGATGTCTGAATAAAGTTCAGTTAAGTTTGCTTTTAAGATGCAATGAAAAAAATAGTAATGGGGAAAATTGTAGGAAAAGTTTTTATTGTGTCTTTGTTTCAAATTTTTAATAATTGAATTTACTAAACTATTATTTTCTAATAGTGTAATGACTCTACTACAACTTTTAAATTTACTTGAAGTATAGGGTGCTTTATGTTGAATTAGTGCTCATCTAATTGATTTCATCAACCAGATGCAGATGTAATGTTAAAAATTTAATGATATTGTTTACAAAATCTATGCAAGCTTGTTTCAAATTTCTTTCAAATCACAGTAATTCACTAGGTTGCAAACACAATTGACTCAGCTGGTTTAGAACTGTTGTTAATATATTCTTTGGTAATGTACTAATAATAACTATGTAGCAAGAATAAACATCCTAGTATTTTTTAAAGCATTTATTATTTGAAAAAAGGTTAATAAAATAGACTAACCTCCATTAATCCTTCAAAAGAAAGACATATTTGGGAAAAAATAAATGAGAATAACAATAAAGCCACGATTTTGAAATAAAATTATAAGGGCATACTTTAATACCTTTTATAGTAATGAATTTAGAAAACTAGCAGTAAAATGAAAAATTTCTGAGTAAATAACCAACTATAAATTAGTAATTATAAGATATAAATAAAAAATAACTATAGAAAAAACTAAAAGAGCTGTCAAACAATGATGTTCTTCAATAAATTCAAAACCATCTAAACGACTTCTAAGCAAGTTAAATAATACGTTCTGAGAATAAATCATTTTAATTTTGTTTAAATACTTCAATTGCATAGAAAAAGTACTAAACGGTACTAAAAAACACCAAGCCCTTTGCTTTCCAGTCAGTTCCAACTCATAGGGTATCCTACAGAAAAAATAGAACTGCCCCATACGGTTTCCAAGATTCTGAACTTTGTGGAAGCAGACTGCTATCTCTTTCTTGCACAAGGCAGCTAGTGGGTTCGGAGTACCAACATTTAGGTTAGCACCCAAGGCCTTAACCACTGCACAACCAGGGCTCCTTAGAAGGTATTAGCTGGGGGGGAAAAAAAAACCTGCTGCCATGAAGTTGATTCCGACTCACAGTGACCCAAAAATAGCTATGCCCAAATAGCTAAGCCTTAGAAAGGGAGCACAAATAACATGAAAGAGAACTGTCATTTTAATATAGACGCAAATTTACTAGATAAAATATTAAAATAAACAATGAATAAATAAAGTGTGGTATATTCAGTTACAATGTAGTATTTTACAGCTATGAAAATGTTAAAACTACAGCAACATATGCAATATGACAAGTCTTTGATGTATGATATCAGTACCATACCAGCTGTCTTCAATCAGTTCCGACTTTTTCTGATCCCATGTGTGTCAGAGTAGAACTGTCCTTCCTAGGTTTTCTACTGCTGATTTTTCAGAAGTAGATCACCAGGCCTTTCTGCCCGGGTATCGCTGGGTAGATGCCTCCAATCTCCAATCTTTAAGTTAAGCAGCTGAGCATATTAACCATTTGTATCACCCAGGGGCTCCTGTGGTTGTTGTTTGGTGCCATCTTCCTTATTCATTTTTCAGTGCATGAGGCGACTGAAAACACCATGGCTTGGGTCAGGCTCACCTTAATCCTTAAAGTGACATCTTTGCTTTTAAAGACCTTAAAAAAATCCTTTGCACCAGATTTGCCCAATACTATGCGTCCTTCGATTTCTTGACTATTGCTTCCATGGTCATTGATTGTGGATCCAAGTAAAATCAAACTCTTTACCACTTAAATATTTTCTCTCTTACCATGATGTTGGCTATTGGTCCAGTTGTGAGGATTTTTGTTTTCTTTATGTTTCTTTTATGTTGAGGTGTAATCCATGCTGAAAGCTGTGGTCTTTGATGTTCATCTGTAAGTGCTTCAAGTCCTCTTCACTTTCAGCAAGCAAGGTAGTGTCATCTGCATATTTCAGGTTGTTAATGAGTTTTCCTCCTATTCTGATGCCCTGTTCTTCTTCACATAGTCCACCTTCTCAGATAATTTGCTCATTATACAGATTGTCTAAGTATGGAGAAAGGAAAAAACTCTGATAAACACCTTTTTTAACTTAAAAAAAGGTGTTACTTTTGTTCTGTTCAAAATACTACCTCTTGGTCTATGTACAGGTTCCTTGTGAGCTCAGCTAAGCGTCCTGAAATTCCAATTCTTCTCAGTGTTACCCATAATTTGTTACTATCCACACAGTTGCTTGCCTTTGTACAGTTGATAAAACACAGGTAAACATCTTTCTGGTTTTCTCTGCTTTCAGCCAATATCCATCTGACATCAGCAAAGATAGCCCTTGTTCCATATGCTTTTCTGAATCTAGCTCAAATTTATGGCAGTTCCCTGTTGATGTACTGCTGCAACCTTTTATCCTAGAAGATAATAGAAAGTTGATATCTAATATGCAATACTTAAAAAAAAAAAAAAAACCAAAGCAAACTCATCACCGTCAAGTCGATTCCGACTCATAGCCACCCTAAAGGACAGAGTAAAACTTCCCCATAGGGTTTCCAAGGAGTGCCTGGTGGATTTGAACTGCTGACCATTTGGTTAGCAGCCATAGCTCTTAACCACTATGCAACCAGGCTTTCCATATACAATACTACTGCATATATAATAAATGTGATAGATAGAGACATAGATTTGTTGGGGGTGTGTGTGTCTGTGTATGTGTGTGTGTACAAGGGAATGATAAACAGAAAAGGATGCGATCCTCACAATTGTTATGCTTGAGCCCATTGTTGCAGCCACTGTTTCAACTCATCTCCTTGAGGGTCTTCCTCTTTGTTGCTGACCTTCTCCTTTACCAAGCATGATGCACTTCTCCAGGGAATGATCCCTCCTGATAACATGTACAAACTACCTGAGATGAAGTCTCACTATCCTCCCTTCTAAGGCGCATTCTGGCTGTACTTCTTCCAAGACAGATTTGTTTTTGTTCTTCTGGCAGTCCTGGTGAAAGGATACAGTCCTGGCACACATCTTTCTTGATAAAAGTAGGTATACATAAGTTATTGTGTATTTGATTGAGAAGCATATTCTTAAGTGTTCTTTGCTATAATAAATTGATGCAGAAAAAAGAAAGGAAGAGGAAAGAATGGATGACGGGAGAGAAGAAGGGAGGGAGGGAAGAAGAAAGGTAAAGAGGGAGAGAGGGAGGAAGGAAGGGAGGGAAGGACGAAGGAAGAAAGAAGAAAGAAGGAAGGAAGAAAGAAGGACGGAAGCTTGGAGCAAAATAAATCTTTTCTCTACTATAATCATTCCCATCATGAATGGCTAAATATTTCTAGTAACTGCATATACCAGAAGAAATTTTACAATACTAAAAAAAGTTTTCAATACATTTCTAGCTCAACTTTATATTAGAAGCTTTAATGTTGTCAGCACTACAATAAAATAAGATGCATTGCAGACCAAGTAGTTTTATTTTTAACTTAAATGATACAATAATGGTATAAAATTAGTAATAATCTAACTTTATACTATTTTAATAACACTTGGAAGGAGAAAAGCAATGTTTTAGACAATGTCAGTTGATATAGTTTACCAATATAAAAGCAATACAAACTCCTTAATTAAAGCAATGCTAAGGTTTGTAAAAATAGCAAGATTATGTGTGGGAGCAATATTGACTGATTAAATCCTAGCATTTTTTAATTGAAATCAGAATTACACAAGGATATTGATTGTCACCCAAGAAAATAAACTGGCACTATTACTGACACACACACACAAAAAAAATTTTATTACTGATACTATTAAAATAAGATAGTCCAGTAGCGTGGAAAAAAAAAAAAAACTAATTAATACCTCTTTCAAAGGAGAAAAACATAGAATATATAACAGAAAATTTACAGAGAAAGGTAACACCCACATCATGTGTAAGCTATACATCACAAAATTGTTTAGAATAATAAAAAAAACCTAAATATCTAATAGTAAGCAATTTTTTAAATAAAATTCTATTTATTGAGATAATAACATATTTTGAAGTAAGGACATTGATGAATATGTATTCCCATGAAAAATATTTAAAATATATATTTAGATACAAAAGTCCAAAAGCACGTGGCAGAAAAAACCTGGTACCATGTACCATGTGGTCCATCGGCAGAAAAGACACCAAAAAACTAAGTAAAACAGATGTGAACGTCAATCCCAGAACCCTGCGCATCAAAGGGATACAGAACTAAATAAAACACCAAATGGAAGAAAAACTGATGGAAAACAGAGAACAAGGAGAGAGGTGGAATGGAAGTCCCTGCCAACCACCACAGCATAGTGTGGCCACCTTGAAACACAGTCAGCAAGGACTGCAAACAGCGAGTATGGAAAAGCAACTTCACAGAGCTTGCAAAAGTAGACAGAACACCCTGTAACCAAAGAAACATGCTTTCCCACCTCTCACCCTTCTGGTAAGTAGAAGTAAGATCTCCCCATCCCATCAGCCCCCACTGCTGAGGTCCACAATTCGAGCCCCTCCCCAGGTCCACCCCGCCTCCTTCCACCACAGGTTTTTTTTTTTTCTTCCTCCTTTTCTTTGCCCCTTCCACCTAGCCCCATATTCTATCTCCCCCCATTCCTGTGCACTGCTGTGGCTAGAGCACCACCAGCATATCTGCCTGCCACCTCCCCGGGTCCACCCTGCCCCTTTCCGCTGACTCCTGCTACACAGCTTTTTTTTTTTTTTTCTTTATTCTTTCTATTATCCCGATACGCTACCTCCCTTCCTTTCCCACCTTTCCCCGGGTCTGTCCCACCCCCGCTCACCAGTCCCCTCCATGCTACTTTTTCTTTTCTTTTTTCTTTTTCTTCCTCCCTCTCACCTGGCCCTGTACACCACCTTCCACTATTCTTGCCAGCCTCCAGGTCGCCCTTACCCCCCACTCACTAGTTCTTGCTGCACCTCCTCCTTTTTCCTCTCTCTCCTTTCTTTTCTTTCTCCCTCCCACTAAGCCCTGTACACTATCTTTCCCCCCTTCCTTCTGCTTCTGCCATGCTGCTGCAGCTAGAGCACCCCAGCAATCAGGCTCACCACCAAACCAGGCCAACACCACCCATCCCCTCCTGCCACTCAACCAGCTGCTGCATGGTGGGATGCAAGCCCATATCACTCCCCATCCAACACCCTCACCCATCTGATGAGAGGCTGTGAACACTCTTCACTGCTGGACCAACATCAGGAGGTAGACAGCATCTGCCCAGTCTACCCTCAACCACCTTGTCAAACCAGTGTACAAAGAAGTAGGCTCCTTTTGTCTGCTGCTGCCCTGCCACCTGGAGGAGGTGGTGAGAGCTATTGTGCACATAGACAAGCAAGCAGCAAAGCATGCCTGGCCTGCCCACCTGACATAACAAAACAAAATAAAAAAGCAGGACAAAACAAATGAACAATCAATAAAGAAAAGAATACCTTAATGTCTCAGAGACAGCAGACAATATCAAAACATAAAAAAGCAGCTCAAGATATCTTCAGAAAGTGACCAAAATAAAGAATCAGATAATGTTCCAGTAGAAGAAAAGACATTGGAACTACCTGATATGGAATTCAAAAGTTTATTATTTAGGGCTTTCTAAGAGTTTAGGAAAGAGATCAAGAAAAATACAGGAAAAAAAAAAAGAACAAAAACAAGGAAAAGATGGACAAAACCATGGAAAACAGAGGAAAAAAAAAAAAATGAAAACATAGCCAAAATCAACAAATCAATAGAAGAATTCAGGAAAACATTACAAGAACAAAATGTCAAAATAAATAATTAGAAATCATACAAAATTTCCAAAGCATTGTGTATGAATTAATCCTATTTTTGTAAGTGTCTGTGTTTTTTGATAGAAAACCTGGTTGCCATAGCAATTAAGGGCTATGGCTGCTAACCAAAAGGTCAGCAGTTCAAATCCATCAGGTGCTCCTTGGAAGCTCTATGGGGCAGTTCTACTCTGTCCTATAGGGTCGCTATGAGTTGGAATCAACTTGACAGCAACGGCAACAGGTATGTATTTCACAAGTAAATATGTATAATGTTCGCCAGTGTATACAAAAATAATAATTATGATTAAAAATACTTTTTCAGTGAGATTAAATTTTTATGCATGTAAATATTTAATAAAAATCCATTAATATTTTATCAAAGAGAAATTATGAAGTACAACATATAAGAATTTTTCAAACTTGTCTCATTACTTCACAATAGCAAAAAGACAACTATGTGTTTAAAACACTGGTAATTTTAGAATCATATTTTCAAATAAAAAAAAACTCATGGACATGAGTCTTTGAATTTTTACATTTATCGGATCATTTTGCTCTTAACTTGGGCTAACTTCATTGCTAATTTACAAAACAGTTAAATTATTTCCAAAAGAAAACAGACCATATGCACTAACAGAAAAAATAAACATTATCTTTCTATTTTAAAGTATTTAAATTACATTCTTTTCCTTTAACTGGATTTTGCTAGTCAATGTTTTTGCTTGTCTTGAAGTTTTTTTTTTTTAATTATTGAGTATCTAATCCTTTTCCCTTTTATTTTTTTCCATTCCTTCAGATAAGAATTAAGGAATCATGCATTGTTTAGATTAACACATTTTATTCCTTTAGTAAATAACTCTTTTCTAACTTTTTTTTTTTTTCTCTTACACTAATTCTGTAGTAAAGTATCTCCAAGCAGTTGATGACAGTGTTGGATTTCAGATAACCATAGGTGAATCTAAGTATATTCTTCTTTGAACTCATCTTAATTTGGTACTCTTTATTTTCCTAATACGTGCTTGTTCTAACCTCTACCTTATTCGACAACATGCTTGTAGGTTCAGTGTAGTAGTTAGAATAATCTCAAAACCAGAAAACAGAAATTTGCCCTGCAATCATTGCAAACTTGGTCATCAACAGTTTTCAGTGATAACAGTAACTAGACTGTCATTGCTCACAAGTGTTGATCAGACTTAACACTTCCAAAAGAACTAAATTTCTACTTTTTAAAGTATATTAAAAATGTGAAATTAATTCTCCAGGAAAAAATACCTTCCAATCATAGTATGACTGACTTTCTTCTAGAGCTGTTCATATGCTATTTATCTAGTGATAGTGGAATGATCATCACTCCCTCCACAGTCAGATAGTGCGGTGTCTGGTTTTAACCACCAAATTATTAGAAATGCAGGTGTAAGTTCAGAAAACAAATTTTAGGCCCTTTCATTTTTGAATTCATAGAATGTAAAATGAGAAATGATAAACTTTTTTTCAGAGTTGTGTAATAAAATATCATCTATAATTCACCCTTATTTATTATTTGAAATTTACATGGTATATGCAATAATCCTTAAATATTAAAAGTAAAGTAACACCATTATTTTACTTACCTTTAGCAATATGTTTTTTTTTCCTAATGAGAGGTAAACATACTCATTTGAAAAAAAATTTAATTTTACAAGTAGAAAAATAAATATGAAAGAGTCTCTCAGGTTAATTCAATGCAAAGATCTAAGGTGTCAATATTTTCTTCACTCTCAAATATATCTGCACATGTATCTGGGATAATATTTTTAATAAATTCATCATTTTAATACCAGGTAATTTATAATCCTACCTTGCAAACTTCAGAAAGATGATCATAACTGATATGATTAGTTTGAAACTTGGGGAATATTTACCAGTTTCCAATCATTTAAAATGAGTAAATGCTTCTCTAAGGGAAGGCTAGAGGGATAGTGTCCCTAGGGAGAAATAGAAAAGTTTAAAACATTCCAAAGAGTCTGGAAAAGCTAGTTGACATTTTGTCTTTATCATTTAATTTAATTAAAGAGAAGTTTATTGCTTCAAACATGATAGTATAAAATACCATTAGGTTTATCACAATGGGGCCCTGGTGGCTCCGTGTTTAAAAGCTCAGCTGCTAACCAAAAAGTCGGCAGTTCGAATCCACCAGCTGCTCCTCAGAAAATACTCATTTCAAGACAATCATGGAGACACCAAAAACTAGCAGATTACTTTGAGTCATAGGCAATTTAAGATAACTCCTTTTGAGAGTTCTCCCATCTTACATGCTAACCTATCACTAGAACAGCATGTAAGTACCTGATGTAAGTACTACCCATGTATATTATTTTAAAAAACAACTGTGTACAATATTAAGAAACAAATAGAACTCCTGCATAAAACTATGACTTGAGAATAAGCCCTTTCTTTAATGAACCTTAAACTTGGGTGTTTTCTTTCAGAAACATTACTAATTAAACCTTTCAGAAGTATTACTAATTATTATAACAACTATCATGTACTGCACATTTATTATGTATAAAACATTGTGTATAAAGCATTGTGTTAGTTGCTGTACATACATTACTCAATTTAATCATATAAGGAAACCCCGGTGGCGTAGTGGTTAAGTGCTATGGCTGCTAACCAAGAGGTCAGCAGTTCAAATCCACCAGGCGCTCCTTGGAAACTCTGTGGGGCAGTTCTACTCTGTTCTATAGGGTTGCTATGAGTCAGAATCGACTGGACGGCAGTGGGTTTTGGTTTTGTAGACATATAAAGGAGACACAATTATAAATTTAGGTATTAGAAGACTGAGACTTGGGGAAATTGTTTTACTTCTTTATACTCATGTCAGAGTTTAGAAATGAGGGAGATAAAATTGTAATAAGATCTTTGATTTCAACATGTAGTTTGTTAACCACTATGCCATACTTCCAATTGAATGTATGGATAGAAACATTATTGATGTATCCATTCATTATAGATACATGTCCCTGTGGATAAGGAGCGAGAGAAGGAGGGAGGGAGGAAAGACGGAGGGAGAGAAGGAGGGAAAGAGGGAGGGAGGGGTGGAGGCGGGGAGGGAGAGGGAGGAAGGAAAGAAGGACAGGTATTTAATTTGTAAGAGTGAGCAGTCGAATTCCTAACACATGACTGGAATATTAGTTATGAACAGTATTTTTTAATTAATAAATATATGATTGAAAGAGTGACATTCTTATATGATAGCATGCAAGAATATCTTTATGAAATAAAATGAATTTGTGAAGCTTTTCTGAGTATACCTTTTATAAATAATTTTGAATTTTCAGCCATATTATAATTTTACATATTTTAAAGTACACTATTATGTAAACAAGGTGGGGGGAAGTCTTCAATTGGATATAAATGGAAACAAGTAACACAGCAGTATTTCAAGTTAGATGAATAGCTAGAGGGGGAAAGCAAACAAATAAATAAAAAGAATTAAGTGTGTAAATTTTGAATAGTTTGCTCTGATATTTCACTCTCAGAACATATATTCTAACAATTATGAGGAATGCAAAAAAATGTTAAGATTTGTTTAGCTGGCGTGCTAGTGTTGGTGGTACTAATGCAAAAATTCTGAGCTTATTTAGTGTGCATTTTACCACTGAGCAAGTTAAAATTCACATTAATGTTGGCACTAGAAATCTCACTGCAGGAATAAAAGGGAAAGAATCAATATGAAGAGAAGTATTCAGTGGTGTTGGATTAGAATTAGACATACCAGTATATACTTTTTTATATATATTTTTTGTTTATATATATACTAATGATGTCTTAATATTTTTTTTCTCAGCTTTCTCATTTGAAAGATCCTAGAAAGGGTCATAGTCAAGTAGACTCAAACATACCTTGTTGCCATATCTTGGTATCGAAATAACATTCTCTACTCAAGGGAACCAAGGTTCCAGAGATAAAGGATTGACTCTTCTGAAGCAAAGTAGAACAAAATGAGCCTGGAGCATTTTGATGGTATTAATACCTTCAGGAACTGACTTGAGAAATTCAAAATGACACAGGACTCTGCTTGAAAGCCAAATTTGTAAAATGCTAAGTATCAAAAAGAATAAAAACTATAAAAATTAATAATTTTAGCACTACAGAAGTTACTTATCTTAATAACATAAATATAGATTCAGGTAAGAGTATGAATATGGACATAGGTATACACCACGGGAAACTCCAGAGAAAATTCTGATGCCAGCTAAGTCTGTACATTGAATAAAATAATTAGAAATTCAACATTTCCAAGGTATAAATTGATTTTTATTACAGCAAGGTCATCAATTTCTTTAAGAAATATATATATAGTACTTTAAGTGAAAGTTTACAGTTCAAGTCAGTTTCTCATACAAAATCTTATACACACATTACTATATAACCCTAGCTGTTCTCCCCACAGTGTGACAGCATACTCCCTCTCTACCCCATATTTTTCGTGTCCATTCAACCAGCTCCTGTCCCCCTCTGACTTCTCATCTCACCTCCAGACAGGAGATGACCACATAGTTTCATGTGTCTACCCGAGCTAAGCAGCACACTCCTCACCAGTATCATTTTTATGTCTTATACTCCAGTCTAATCTTTGTCTGAAGAGTTGGCTTTGCAAATGGTTTTAGTTTTCGGCTAACAGAGAGTCTGGGAACCATGATCCCTAGGGTCATTCCAGTTTCAGTCAGACCATTAACTCTGGTCTTCTTAGGAGAATCTGCGTTCTGCATCCCACTTTTCTCCTGCTGTATCAGGGATTCTGTGTTGTGTTCCCTGTCAGGGCGGTCATTGTTGGTAGCTAGACACCATCTATTTCTTCTGGTCTCAGGCTGATGGAGTCTCTGGATTATGTGGACCTTTCTGTTTCATGGGATCTTATTTTACTTGTGTCTTTGATGTTCTTCCTTCTCTTTTGCTCCAGGTGGGTTGAAACCAATTGATGCATCTTAGATGGCCCTTGCTAGCTTTTAAGACCCCAGACGCCACTCACCAAAGTGCAATGCAGAACATTTCCTTAATGTACTTTTTTAATGCCAATTTACCTAGATGTCCCCTGAAATGGTGGTCCCCAGACCTCCGCCCCTTCTACTCTGTCTCTTGAAGTGTTTGGTTGAATTCAGGAAACTTCTTAGATTTTGGCTTAGTACAGCTGTGCTGACTTCCCCGTATTGTGCGTTGTACTAACCTTCACCAAAAATAATTCTTCTCTACTATCTTATTAGTGAATACCCTCTATCTCCCTTTCCACACTTGTAACCATCAAAGAATGTTTTCTTCTGTGTTTAAACCTTTCCTTGAATTCTTATAACAGTAGTCTTATACAATATTTGTCCTTTTGCAACTGACTGATTTCACTCAGCATAATGACTTCCAGATTCCTCCATGTTATGAAATGTTTTGTGAATTTATTGTTGCTCTTTATCATTGCATAATATTCTCTTGTGTGGATATACTACAATTTATTTATCCATTCATCCACTGATGGGCACCTATGTTGTTTCCTTCTTTTTGCTATTGTGAACAGTGCTGCAATGAACATAACTGTGCATATATCTATTCATGTGAGGGCTTCTTTTTCTCTACGATATAACTGAAGGAGTAGGATTCCTGGATCATATAGTAGTTCTATTTCTAGCTTTTTAAGGAAGCAGCAAATCGATTTCCAAAGTGGTTGTACCATTTTACACTTGTACCAACAGTGCATAAGTGTTCCAGTCTGTCCACAACTTCTCCAACATTTATTATTTTCTGTTTCTGGGATTAATGCCTTGTTGGCGTGAGATGGTATCTCATTGTAGTTTTGATTTGCATTTCTCTAATGGCTAACGATCATGAACATTTCCTCATATATCTCTTAGCCACCTGAATATCTTTTTTGGTGAAGTGCCTATTCGTATCCTTTGCCCATTTTTAAACTGGGTTATTTGTCTTTTTATTGTTGAAGTTTTGCAGTATCTTGTAGATTTTAGAGATTAGATGCTGATTGGATTTGTCATAGCCAATTTTTTTTTTCCCCAGTCTGTAGGTTGTCTTTTTACTCTGATGGTGAAGTTTTTGGATAAGCATTAACCAAAAACCACCAGTTGCCTTCAAGTCAGTTTTGACTAATAGCGACCCTAAAGTACAAAGTAGAAGTGTCCCATAGGGTTTCCAAGGAGTGGCTGGTGAATTCGAACTGCTGACATTTTGGTTAGCAGCTGAGCCCTTAATCAGTATGCCATCAGGGCTCCAGATGAGCATAGTGTTTGATTTTTAGGAGCTCCCAGTTATCTAGTTTCTTATCTGGTGTTTGTACATTGTTACTAATGTTTTATATACTGTTTATGTCATGTATTAGCAGTCCTAGGGTTGTCCCTATGTTTTCTTCCATGATGCTTATCATTTTAGGTTTTATATTTAGATCTTTGATCCATTTTGGGTTAGTTTTTGCACATGGTGTGAGTTATGGGTCTTGTTTCATTTTTCTGTAGATGGATATCCAGTTATGCCAGCTTCATTTGTTAAAGAGGCTGTCTTTTCCCCATTTAACTGATTTTTGGCCTTTGTCAATAATCATTCGCTCATAGATGGATGAATTTATGTCTGGATTCTCAATTCTGTTAGATTGGTCCATGTATCTGTTGTTGTACTTTACCAGGCTGTTTTTACTACCGTAGCGGTATAATATGTTCTAAAATTAGGTAGTGGGAGACCTCACACTTTGTTCTTCTTTTTCGGTAATGCTGTCTTCCTGTGCATGAGCAAGGTATGTTTTTCCACTTATGAAGGTCTTTTTTGTTTTTTTGCAGTAGTGTCTTGTAGTTTTCCTCGTCTAGGTCTTTTACATCTCTGATGAGATTTAGTCCTAAGTATTTTATCTTCTTGGGGGCTATTGTAAATGCTATTGATTTGATGATTTCCTCTTAGATGTTTTCTTTGTTGGTGTAGAGGAATTGAATTCATTTTTATGTGTTTATCTTGAATCCTGATACTTTGCTGAACTCTTCTATTGGTTTCAGTAGTTTTCTTGTGGACTCTTTAGGGTTTTCTGTGTATAAGATCATATCATCTGCAAATATAGATACTTTTACTTCTTACTTACCAATTTGGATGGCCTTTATTAATTTTTCTGGCTATGACATCAGAACAATGTTGAATAAGAGTAGTGATAAATGGCATCCTTGTCTGGTTCCTGTTCTCGGGGGAGTTCTTTCAGACTCTTTCCATTTTAGATGATGTTGGCTGTTGGGTTTGTAAAAACACCCTTTATTATGTTGAGGAATTTTCCTTCTATTCCTGTTTTGCTGAGAGTTTTTGTCACGAAAGTGTGTTGGATTTTGTTAAATGCCTTTTCTGCACCAATTGATAAAATCATGTAATCCTTGTCTTTTGTTTTATTTATGCGATGGATTACATTGATTGTTTTCCTAACACCTGGTATGAATCCCACTTGGTCATGGTGAATAGTTTTTTTGATATGCTGTTGAAATGTATTGGCTAGAATTTTGTTGAGGATTTTTGTGTCCAAGTTCATGTGGGATATTGTTCTGTAATTTTTTTTTTTTTTTTTGTAGTGTCTTAACCTGGTTTTGGTATCAGGGCTATGCTGGCTTCATAGAATGAGTTTGCGAGTATTTCATCCTTTTCTATGCTCTGAAATACCTTTAGTAGTAGTGGTGTTAACTCTTCTCTGAAAGTTTGGTAGAATTCTCCTGTGTAGTTGTTGCGGCCAAGACTTTATTTATATATTTATTTTATGTTTTCAAATTACCTTTTCAACCTCGTCTTTTGTTATAGGTCTGTTTAGTTCTATATCTGTTTATATTAATTTAGGTAGGTAATGTGTTTCTAGAAATTTTTCCATTTCCTCTAGATTTTCAAATTTGTTAGAGTACAATTTTTCACAGTATTCTATTATGATTCTTTTAATTTTAGTCGGGTCTGTTGTGATGTCACCCATCTCATTTCTTATTTGGTACATTTGCTTCTACTGTTTTTCTTTTTTCAGCTTGACCAATGGTTTATGAATATTGTTGATCATTTCAAAGAACCAGCTTTTGTTCTTGTTAACCCTTTCAATTGTTTTTCTGTTCTCTATTTCCTTTAATTCTGCTCAATTTTTTATTATTTCCTTTTTTCTGGTGCCTCAAGCCTTCCTTTTTGTTCAAGTTCTAGGGGTAATTCTTTGATTTTGACCCTTTCTTCTATTTAATGTGTGCATTTATTTGTATAAATTGACCTCCGAACACTGCTTTTGCTGTGTTCCAAAGGTTCTGGTAGGATGTGTTTTCATTCTCATTGGATTCTATGAATGTCTTTATTCCATCCTTAATTTCTTCTATAACCCAGTAGTTTTTGAGCAAGGTATTTTTCAATTTCCATGTTTTTGATTTTTTTTTTCCTTTCTTTTTCTGTTATTGATTTCTGCTCTTACAGCTTTGTGGTCAGAAGAAATGCTTTGTAATATTTTGATATTTTAGATTTTGTTAAGGCTTGCTTTATGATCTAGTAAAGTAAATAAATAATTAATTAATTTAAAAAAATTTTTTATGTGGTCTATTCTGAAGAATGTTCCATGTACATTGGAAATGAAAGTTTATTTGGCTGCTGTTGAGTAGTGTTCTTTATACGCCTATGAGGTTAAGTTGGCTGATTTTGACATTTAGATCTTCCATGTCTTTATAGGCAGAGTGGTGCCAAATGTCATGAACCTACCTCCGCAGCATATACCTGAAACAGCTGTAGTTAGCCTTCAGGTGCATACCCTGTTGTACTGTGCTAATGAGGGCCTATGCTGTTGAAATGGGCCCACACAGATCTATGCAGGGGTGAAGGCATTCAAAGTCCATGGACTGCTTATGCCTGTACCTAGGCAAAGGAGGTATTTCTGCCCCGAGTTCCCAGCTTAGTGAAGGCTGCAGATTCTTTTTCCCCTATTTGTTAATTTATTCCTTCTCTAAGGCTGGGAGAATGGCTCAGGGCACATGACAGGTCTTACTTACAGCCCAGGGGAAGCAACTATAACTGATGCTGGCTCAGGACCTGGCAGTTAAATGGGAGACAGTTTTTTCCAAAGGGGTATTTTTTCGTCCATTTGGTAGATTAGATGCAAGTACTTATCTTATGCCGAGAGTGCTGCTCTTCATTGACCCTGAAAGCATGAGTGAACTCTCTACCTCTTCATCTCTGCTGGCCTGCATGGTGCTGGTTCCTACTGGGTCAGGTCCAGCAATTCCTCATTGCTTCTGAACCATCTATGCCTCCCCCTGCTGCTCAGTCCAATTTCTCAACTTTGCCTTTGGTGTTCAGGGCTCCTAGACTGTCACATATAATTGATTCACTTGGTTTTTTGGGTCTTTGTTGTAAGAGGAACCACCGGAAGCATCTGACTACTCCACCATCTTGGCCCCACCCCTAGCTTCCAGAGAGTTGCTGAGAAGTCCACTGTTCTTCTGTGATTTTTGTTGTCTTCTCAATAAATATACTATAGAAAATTCTATTCAATCATTGAGTGAAATATTTCAGGAAAAAGAATATTCAGCATCTCAAATCATCACCACAATTGCATTATAAGTGTATCTTTTTAACGGATAAGTCTATCATACCTGCTTTCACAAAGATCACACTTAGCATCCCCAATACGAGGACTCACTGATGCTTGTACCTCTTGGTGTGAGGTACTGCGAAGGACACAATATGCCTAGGTAGTGTTCTTGCCAAAAATAGTTACTCTGGAACTAATTGACAAGAAAAAAAATTCTTTTTATTTTTAAACGTTCTTCAGAATACCACATGAGACTCTTCAAAAATATCAGCATTATTTAAGAAAATAAAGTCACACGAACTGTTGTGTGTATCAGAGACTAATCTTTGACTGCATCAATTAGGAAAATCAGGAAAGATGTCTATAAAAAAAAATTTTTTTTTTTTTTTTTTTTATAAAGACCATAATTATGTCATTTGGGGAAATTTGAATACGGAATTTATATTTTCTAATTTTACTTTATTAATCAACAAGGATTGAAACAGTTTTGCAAAATGCTTAGTAAAAACATCACCTTAGTCTCTTTAAAAAAAAATTACGTCTATGTCAAAGAGTGAAAATAAATTACCATTAAGTGTGAAAATGTGATAGTTTTTACAATATCAGAAAATATTATTTATAAATGTTTATTAATATTATATGTAATTATTATTTGTGAAACAAAGAGAAAGTATATTTCCCACAGTTCTTTCCAATCTACTTTTCATTGTTGTTGGTGGTGTTGTTACTGTTTTCCTGCATCTTAGGAAGATAAGTGGTTCTTAAATGCAAAAACAAAGAATGCCATTTAATTTCTGAAATTCTTGAAAATGGATTAAATTCATACCTAATGGACTCTTTATTTTGGAAACAGAAACCTATGTTAATTCCAAAAAATTTTATACAATGTATTTGTTAATAAAACTCAACATCTTTCTATTAGTTTTTTACTTTAAAGGGGAAAACAGGAACTTAAAACATGCATGATTGTATTCATTCCTAGAAACAACATTCACACAATTACAGAATAATTTTCAATATCTTCAGTGTAAAATTTAAGGAACTCTTAAAAATTTGTGCAATGATGTCAGCCATATTTCTTCCTTTCTGAATGAAGAAACTAATAAATTCTAGAAGCAAATTCAAAGATCAGTCAAAATAAGTAATATAATAGTTCATCCTTTATTAAACAGCATTGGAACAACTGCCTAATCACTTGGGGGAAATTTAGATATACTCATTGTTGTTGTTATTGGCTACTGTCAAGTGGGCCCCAACTCATGGTGACTTAAGGCACAACGGAATGATACGCTGCCCAGTATTGCACCATCCCCTTGATCAATAGTGGATCAGAACTTTGTGATTCATTGGACTTCCATTGCTTGATTTTTGGAAGTACATCATCAGGCTTTTTTTTTTTTTTCCCAAATATACCCATAATTTACACAAAATTATAATCCAGAGAGACTGGAGATTTAAATGTAAAAAAGAAAGTGATATAATTTTTGTGAGAAGAAAAAGTAAGTAAGTATATGTATAAATTCAGGAACATTAAAGTCTCTTAAATGAGGGCAGAGAAAACATTAAAACAAATGATGAATATACCTTATTGCATTTTAATCAAATCATCCATACATCAACACCGTCAGAAGTTGTATTAAATGTTTAATGAATTGTGAAATAGGATTTGTAGCATATATGACTGGCAAAGACTAAAAATCCTCAATATATGCAAATATTGTAGAAAAGGATAAGGAATCAATGAAACTTTTCATTCAAAAACAGCCGAAAGGCAGTCACATTGTCTTCATAAGTAATTCACAAATTACTAATAAACATTTGAAAAATTGTTCTATATCATTGGCAATCAACAAATTGTGACTTAAACTAACAAAAAAATTATTTAACTCATCATTTTGGTAAGATTTAGTTGGCTAATAATACATCTTGACCTTGGTATTATCGCATCTTCCAGTCTCCAAGGACCCCATCTCAATTCCTAGTTGCCTTAGTTAGCCTCTGTTCTGCTATATTAACTATATTTTAAATTCAATAGTGACTTTGAAGCAGGGTCACCAAGGACCTTTTTTTTTTTTTTTTAACTTAGTTGATCCCACTCGTTAACAGTTGACTGTATAAAATGTGGTAAAATTTCAAGTTAATCTGTCTGTGTTAAGATGGTTAGGTCAGATCCACAACTTTTCAAAAATCAAAGAGAATACCTAGATTTTCTAATTGTCCCCTGCCTGTATACTAATCTTTCTTTCTAGTTAGCTACTCAAATTATGCAGAAATAGCTCCATTCTTGTTACACTGAAATTGTGTTTCATGATAAAATGTTAGACATGGGGATAGGAAAATTGAGATAGCCCGTGCATGTATTTACACTGTGACGTTTTAGGGGAAGTTCAATGAGAAAGCAGGACTAGAAAGAATATCCATATCAATACTTTGTGCATTCCACTAAGGACCTTTATGGATAAAACGAATACTAAAACCTGAATAAAAGACCAAAGGGTAAGCATTTTAGTATTTTTCAAGCCAATTATTTTTTTTTTCTTAAATTGGGTAAAACATTTAAAATCTTCCATGACCATATGTATGCATATAATCATAAATATATATATATATATATATATATATATAAAATCTGGATAGTCTGTAAAGATATAAGAAATTAATTTCACTTTTGAAATGTCATTGCTTTTTGAGAATATTAATCGTAGAAGCAAATGAAGATGTTTTCAGACCTGATTTATGAATTGATTAAGTATGTGGTCAATAAAATTGTCAAATTTGATGGGCATCCAAGGTGATATCTACTATCCGCACTGCAAACATGCACCCATGCACATACATACACCATGTCAAAAATGTAAATATGTTTCCCCAATTTAGTGAACATTGGTCTGACATTTCATTTACAAAATATCTTGTCTTTGTTAAAATGTAAATACCATTTGAAGTCCAAGTATATTAACCAGAAGTTAACACCTGCACAACAATTAGAATGTTTCTAAGGTAGGATTCCAAAGTAGGCAACTAGAAGGACAAAAGAACTTTTTTGTATCCTGAGATAATAACCAAGATTAGCCAGGACTTTAGCTAGAGGTTACATTGGGGATAAAGAGAAAATGGCTGCAAGAAGGAGGGAAGGTGGGTTGTGGAAAACATTGCCCTTTTTCTCAACGTGAGCTATTGCAGTTCAAATGTGAATCTGCACAACAGCAGAGGATATTAGCTTTAGACAATTTCTTTTCTTCTTGTCCCTGAGCCTATATCAGTGTTTGATCTCTCTCATAGTGTCTACAGAATCTCAATCCTGGCTCCCCTTACAATGATTCCATATGAGACAATTGCCCCAGAAAAGAAACCAGGCAGTGGGCTTTGGTTGGAACTAATCATCTAATCACACACCATCCAAAAGAAATGCCAATTCTGGTCAAACTGGACTACAGTCTAGGTAAAAAACCCAAACCAAACCCCCTGCTGTCAAGTTGATTCCAACTCATAGCAACTCTATAGGACAGAACAGAACTGCCCCATAGAGTTTCCAAGGAGCACCTGCTGGATTCAAGCTGCCAACCTTTTGGTTAGCAGTCATAGCACTTAACCACTACGCCACCAGGGCTTCCACAGTCTGGGTAGTTAGCCCTATACACTATCATATACTATCAGTGAAATCTAAAAGAATATCCCTAACAGATTTTAAAAAGGCTTTTTAACAGAAAGCTCAGGTTTAGTTAATACAAGTTATCTTTGGTTCATAATCTAAATCTTTCTGAAGACCTTATTTTACTACGCTTTTCCTTATGATTCCTGTTTTTTGTTTGTTCTTTGTGTTGTTTTTCTTTTTTTTTTCTCATAGCCTATATTGTCATTGTTGTTAACTGCCTTTGAGTCGACTGCTTACTCATGGTGACCCCATAGTGTATAAAAGAGTTGAACTTCTCCATAGGGTTTTGTTGGCTGTAATCTTTATGGAAGCAGGTTGTCAGGTCTTTTCTTCCATGGAGCCACTAGGTGGGTCTGAACTGCCAACTGATTGCAAACAGCATGCACCACCCAGGCTCCTATAGTTAATATTAGAAAGAAGAATTTAAGTGAAAAGACTTGTGAAGTTTGACCACTAAGCTTAGAAATTGAGTGGTTATGTCTTACTGCTCAAAAAATCATTGCAGTGATGTACCAGGGAGACATGTCTCATGTATCAAACAGTTATATTGAAGGTAGTATCTTCGATATGAGTGCAGTACTTTCTACACAGACTTTAGGAGTATGAGAAATCTTTCAAATAGAATCTTGAAATATGAGTAAAGAAAATATCCTGATCTTTTAAATATCTATGATTTTGTGTATTTATTCTGAAAAACTATTCTATTTCTGCAAGTGTGTTAAGATCTGAGTATGCCGTTATGAACAAAATAGGTTCTTACCTCAAGAACATTAGAGTATAATGGGGAGACAGAGCAATAAATGAGCAATACAATACAGCTCTGAGATAGGGATGATAGGTACAGGAACTTTTAAAATGGAAAGAAAGTTATTATTTCTTCATATACTTTCCTCTCCCACCTTTCGTCCCTTCTCCTTTGTGACTTCGCTTACGCATATGCTAGGCCTTTCAGAACGTTCCTAAAGTGCACTGATGCTCTGTTCATGGATTGTTTTCATTTTTTTCTATCCACTTCATTTTTCGATACTTTCTTGCTATTTCTTCACCTTCACTAATTTTCCTTCTGCAGCATCTAAAATTACTCTGAATCCCATCCAGTATATTTTTCAAGTCAGAAATCGGGTTTTTCCTCTCCAAAATTTTGATGTGTTTCTTTCAGTTATCTGACATGTCTCTACTTAATATGTTCAAACTTTTCTCTATTTTCTTGAGTATATGGAAAATAGTTATTACAATGGTTTTATTTTCCACTTTTTCTATCATGCATGCTTTTCCTGGGTTTGTGGCTATATATTAATATTTCCCTTATTAAATATGCCTATTTTGTTGCATACCTGTTCATTTTTCATTAGCCTTCAGACATTGTGAGTTCTTCAGTGCTGGGTATTCTTGACCTGTGTTCTTGGTTACGGTTATATTACTTGGAAATAAATTGATCCTTTTGAGGTTTATGTTTGCCTTTGTTAGGTGGGACCACAACATCTCCTTTCAGTCTATGGATTATTTACTACTGAGAAAATAAACTTCTATGTACTCTACCAAATTCCCTTGAATTATGAGTTTTCCTTTCAAATGTGGAAGCAGGAACTATTCCCAGCCCTGTTCTATCTTCAGAATTTTTCGCTTTATTAATTTTTGGTGGTTCTTTTCCTAGCCTCAGTAGTTTCCTTATATGCATGCAACAATTAGTATTCAGTTGAAGGCTTGTGACTTGTGGGCTTCTCTTTGAATATCCCCAGTTCCCTTTCCTACATCTCTTTCCTCTCTAGTACTCTGCCTTGTAAAATTTAGCCATTGTGGCTTTCCCAAATTTACAGCTTTGTCCTCTGTTAACTTTGGAGGATGACCAGTCTGCTCCTGCTTTTTCCCTTCATTGTGTTGCAGCATGAAAATGCTAGTTAGTAAACTGTGTTAATTGTACATTCACCCCATTTGCTTCTCCCTCGCAGGTGTAACTGTCCCTTGATACCTGATGCTTGATATCTGAAAATTGTTGTTTCACATATTTTCCTAGGTCTTTTCTAATTTTTTTTCCAATGGAAAAATAAATTTAAATATTGTTCCTCCATCTTGATTTGAAGTGGAAATCTTCTGGCCATTATTTCTTTAAATATTGCATCTTCTTCTGTCGTTTTTATCTGGTGTTTCACACAATTGTTGGGATTTTTACTAAACCCTTTATGTGTATTGCTTGCTTTTTATATGTCTTACATCTATTTGTCCCTCTGTGCTTTAATCTAGGTGTTTAATTTTGATATATATTCCCATTTCTTTATTCTTTCTTCTACTGTATTCTGGCTACTAATTTTATTTTCTGTTTATTTTTAACTTGAAAGTTTACATTTCATTTCTGTTTATAGGGTCCGTGGAAATTCTTCTTCTTGTTATATAATGTCCTGAGTGTATTAATTTGAGTTATCCTAATATGTCTGTACTTGGAAAATGGAATTTCTAAATCTTTTGTTTGTTTTGTTCTCTTTATTTACTTTAGCTTTCAGTTATGTGGTCATGTCGCCTCCAATGATTGTTAAATTTGTCTTTGTTTCTCTTACGTCACTGTGGGTATTACATATGAAAAACTTGTACAAGGCAAGGTCATGGAAGCTCCCCAGACACATCCAAACTCCCTGAGGGGTGGAATTACTGGGCTGAGGTCTCTGCAAACTATGATCTCCAGGACCATCTAGCTCAGTTGGCATAACATAGTTTATAAACAAAATGTTTTACACTCTACTTTCGTGTGTAGTGTCTGGGGTCTTAAAAGACTGTGAGCAGCCATCTATAATACTCCATTGGTCTCACCCTTTTGGGGGCAAGGAAGAATGAAGAAAACTAAAGGTACAAGGGAAAAATTAGTCCAAAGGACTAATGGACCACATCTACCACGGCCTCCACGAGACTGAGTCCAGTAAAACTAGATGGTGCCTGGCTACCACCACTGACTGCTCTGAAAGGGGCCACAATAGAGGGCCCCAGACAGACCTAGAGAAAAATGTAGAACAAAATTCTAACTCATAAAAAAGGCCAGATTTACTGGCTTGACAGAGACTGAAGACAGCCAGAGAGTATGGCCCCTGGGCCCCTTTTAGCTCAGAAATGAAGTCACTACAGAGGTTAACCCTTCAGCCAAAGACTAGACAGGCCCATTAAAAAAAAAATGAGACGAAAGGGGCATACCAGTCCAGGGACAAGGACTAGAAGGCAGGAGGAGACAGGAAAGCTGGTAATAGGGAACCCAAGATAGAGAAGGAGGAGCGTTGACACGTCAGGGGGTTGTCAACCAATGTCATAAAACAATATGTATACCAACTGTTTAATGAGAAGCTAGTTTGTTCTGTAAACCTTCATCTAAAATACAACAAAAAAAAAAAAAGGAAAGAAAAGAAAAATCAAACAAAAAAAACTTTTAGGAGTAATTTGAAATCCTGGGTGAAGAGTTGTTTTTTCATTGGCACTTTATTTTGGCTTGGGAGTCAATTAGGCCATATCCTAATCCAATCAGAAACTGAGCTCATTATGAAAGATAGTCAATTCCAGTTCATCATAACTCCTATAGTCCTTGAAAGCCCTAAGTGAAAGTGCATGATATTTCCCAGATTATCTCATCTTTGATAGACTCTGAACTTCATTTTGTGTGCCTATCCAAACTCATGGAAACCCTAGTGGTGTAGTGGTTAAGTGCTACGGCTGCTAACCAAAGGGTCAGCGGTTCAAACCCACCAGGTGCTCCTTCGAAACTCTATGGGGCAGTTCTACTCTGTCCTATAGTGTTGCCGTGAGTCAGAATTGACTCAACGGCACTGGGTTTGGTTTAGGTTTTTTATCCAGACTCATGGGACTCACAAAAAGATATCATACCTTTCAGATGAAAAATAGTAAAAACCTCAATGGGAAATATGTTGTCAAATATCCATCTTACCTCTCTGTGGATCTTGATCCCACAAGTCCTTACTACCCTATTATCATTTTGGTGCTTTCCAAGGGATACTTTTTTTGTGTCTGTACTTGTTTTTTTTTTGTTTTTTTTTAGCCTTTCTAGTTTTCTATTTGAAAGTAAGATAGTATTTTACAAGTCTTCATAGTACTGAAGAATATTACAGAGAAAATTAAAATGATAATCAATTAAATTTTATTAAAAATGTGAAAAAAAATTTTAAACTATGGATGTAATAGACAAAACCTGATGTGAGTTTTTGAGAATAAAAAAAGAATAAAAGCTCAAATTTCTTTTCAGTGGAGTTCATTTAAAAATAAATTTTATATAGATCACTGAAAACTATAACGAATAAGAGGAAGGGGTCATTTGGTATTTGTTCTTTCTGGTGAATTGTATGTTTTCTAATTTTGTCTTTACATGCAGATTGCCTAAAGATCAAAGGTAGTAATGAGAAATCATACAGCAGTAACAACTTTCATCTTGCTGGGACTTACTGATGACCCACAGCTGCAAGTTCTGGCTTTCATCTTTTTATTTCTGACGTATATTCTGAGTGTAACCGGAAACCTGACCATTATCATTCTTACTCTCACGGATTCCCACCTTAAAACACCTATGTATTTTTTCCTCCGAAACTTCTCCTTCTTAGAAATCTCTTTCACAACGGTCTGTATTCCCAGATTCCTGTACAGTATATCAATTGGGGATAATACCATTACTTATAATGCGTGTGCCAGTCAAATATTTTTTTTTGGACTCTTTGGGGCCACAGAGTTTTTTCTCCTGGCTGCCATGTCCTATGACCGCTATGTGGCCATCTGCAAACCCCTCCATTATATGACCATCATGAACAGCAGAGTCTGTACTGTCCTTGTCCTCTGCTGCTGGATCTCTGGGTTGATGATCATCATCACACCACTCGGTATGGGCCTGCAGCTGGAATTCTGTGACTCCAATGCCATTGATCATTTTGGCTGTGATGCAGCTCCTCTTTTTAAGATTTCATGCTCAGATACATCGCTCTTAGAACACGTGGTTATAATTTGTGCAGTATTGACATTCATTATCACACTCATAGGCGTGGTTCTTTCTTACATATATATCATCAAGACAATACTAAGATTCCCATCTACTCAGCAAAGGAAAAAAGCTTTTTCAACGTGTTCTTCTCACATGATCGTTGTTTCCATCACCTATGGTAGCTGTATCTTCATCTATATCAAACCTTCAGCCAAAGAGGATGTGGACATTAATAAAGGGGTATCCGTGCTCACTACATCTGTTGCTCCTTTGTTAAACCCCTTCATTTATACCTTGAGAAATAAGCAGGTAAAACAATCTTTCAATGATATGGTTAAAAAAATTGCATTTATTTTCACAAAAGTAAGAGCACACTGAATTTGAGCAACCAAGTGAAAATGGAAGACTAGTTCCTTAATATTTCTTCTGAAGTTCCAACTAGTTGAATTAGATTAATTTTCTCATGGTCCTTTCATTCTGACTCGTGAACCTACTCTGACCAAGTAGTTCCTTACCCTCTTCAAAATCAGAATTGTTTCCATCACTAAGAGAACAAGGCCAGCCAGAGTGAAAGGCCTTGTTAATATTTCTTCTAAGCCACATAGGAATAACTTAGGAGTAATGACCATGTCACAGAGCCAGCAAATCAAGGCCTGAGAACAAAATCTATCCACTTCCTCTTTTTCTAAATCAAGTTTTTTTAGAATATAGCCTTAACCCTTCACTGGCATATTGGTTATGGCTGCTTTTAATAGAAGAATCAAGTAGTCTAATGGACCTCTGGTGTAGAGTGTATTTTCTGCTTTCATGATTTTATGTCATTTAGGGAGAAAATAATAGAAGGTACATTGCTATGTAGCTGCATTGCCTTCACCTGCCCAGAGATCTCCAAGGGGTGACTCTTCAACTTGTTGGCTTGGTAAAATAATTCAAGATTAGTCCTTCCCTCTGTAATCTCCTCCTTTGTCCCTGAATATACTTCAAAACAGATTTTAAGGAAGCCTGCCTATTCTGTCCACCTAGATCTCATACGTACCAATAAAGTATATATTTGATAAAAACTGGAAAACTCATCTGCTTTTCTGTTTAAAAGCAAATTTGAGCCACCAATTCCTATAAGTCTTGAATCTCACCAAAAATGACCCTAAAAAAAAAAATCAAGAAGTACACATGCAATTCAAAATCCAGCCACAGAAATGTATTCCCTAGGAATTTGGGGTAAGTCATTCGCATGATCTGCTCAGCATTTGACTAAGGTCATTTTATGTATCATAAACTCAAGGTTCCATTCCTAAAGTTTGGTTAGTGCCTTTTAAGTGATGTTTGGCTGAGGCATCACAAGTGCAGCCTGCCCTGCAGTTACATAAAAATTGTCACTCATGTGTGGAGAAGACCATCTTAAACTGAAGGGACCCTCTAAGATGCAAAGTCTTTGATACAAGTTTTAGCTAAATACTGCTGGAAAATTTAACTAGTTTCTCGTAGGGAGTACATTCATTAATTCTTATGTTAGATCTTGTTTCCTGTATGCTATTAAAAAAAAAAGGTAGTTTTTTTTTTTTTCTCCTAGATATTTAAAATAGATATTGGAAACTTTTTCAGAATTGAAATACAATACAATTCAATATTATGTCTAAGCCAAATAAATTATTAAGCCAAATAAATTGTTAAGGAGATTTAAAGCTGACATTTTATCTTGCCTTTTTAATAGAATAGTAATCATTTCTGATTTTATATTTTATGACCCCATATAAGCACTAGCACTACTTTGATTAGTGGTTTAGAGTAGTTTAGAGTAGTTGCTTTACTGTTTGAATCTATACCCTGTATATGAAAAAAGCCTGAAAAATTTTGTCAATCAAAGGCATTATGTTGGGCGGGGCCAAGATGGCTGACTAGGTAGACGCTACCTCGGATCCCTCTTGCAACAAAGACTCGGAAAAACAAGTGAATCGATCACATACATAACAATCTACGAACCCTGAACAACAAACACAGATTTAGAGACAGAAAATGAACAAATACGGGGAGGCAGTGATTGTTTTCAGAGCCTGGAGCCAGCCTCCCAGTCAGGGAACCTTGGCGCCCGATTTAGGGCAAGGCCCAGGGGAGCGGATGGCGCAAACAAGGGGCACAGCCCTACCCCCCTGAACTCACCCCGTGAGGGAGCCCAGCCAGTCCGCGCGGACGGCGTGGCGACGTGGCCGGTGGGAGAAGTCCCCGGGAGGCAGTGACTGGTCTTGGAGCTGGGAGTGCAGCATCCCAGCCGGGAAATATTGCCACCGGGCTTTTGACTGAGGTCTGTCACAGCACAAGCACGGGGAGCAGCTCATCTCCCCTGAACTAACCCCTGGAGGGGGCCCAGCCAGTCCACGTGGGTGGCGCGGTGAGGCGGCTGGAAGGACGAGAAGTTCCCGGGAGGCAGCGACTGATTTTGGAGTCGGGAGTGCACCGTCCCAGCAGGGGAACCTTGATGCTGGGTGTGGGACTGGCAGCGGAGGATCTGACCACGGCTTCAGTGGGCCAGATCCCCGGGGGCAATCTCCACACAGCCAGCACACATAGGCGACACGCCCCTCGGGAATCTCAGATAGAATAGTCATTCCAAGCAAGACAAGCAACTCTGGCTATATTCTGAGGTGCTACTCTCCTATCTCTCTGATCCCTCCCCCACCCTCCCTAGGCGGCTTCATTAACATTGGAATTTCCTGAGCCAGACGGAGAATGGCTCCGGCTCCGCGGCGGCTTTGCTTCCCCCCCCCCTCTTTTTTTTCTTTTGGTCTTTTCTTAACCTACTCTTCCGGCCTGAGAGAAGGAACCACAAAAAACAGAGAGACCAAAAATCCACCCCTAATTGGACTAAAAACACAGAACCAGCTACAGCCAAGCATATATGATCCAAATCTCAGACTTTCATCCTTACAGGAAATAAGGTGGCGGTTATAATCCAAAGGCAGTTCTGATAGGGATCTGACTGCATTATTTTTTAGCAGATTTTCTGGAAAAACTAGTTTCCCACTGATGGCTCGGAGACAGCAGTCCATATCAAACCACATAAAGAAGCAGACCATGACAGCTTCTACAACCCCCCAAAAGAATCAAAATCTTTCCCAAAAGAAGATACAATCCTGGAATTATCAGATACAGAATATAAAAAACTAATTTACAGAATGCTTCAAGACATCAGAAACGAAATAAGGCAAACTGCAGAAAAAGCCAAGGAACACACTGATAAAACTGTTGAAGAACTCAAAAAGATTATTCAAGAACATAGTGGAAAAATTAATAAGTTGCAAGAATCCATAGAGAGACAGCCTGTAGAAATCCAAAAGATTAACAAAAAAATTACAGAATTAGACAGCACAATAGGAAGTCAGAGGAGCAGACTTGAGCAATGAGAATGCAGACTGGGACATCTGGAGGACCAGGGAATTAACACCAACATAGCCGAAAAAAAATCAGATAAAAGAATTAAAAAAAATGAAGAAACCCTAAGAATCATGTGGGACTCTATCAAGAAGGATAACTTGCGTGTGATTGGAGTCCCAGAACAGGGAGGGAGGACAGAAAACACAGAGAAAATAGTTGAAGATCTCCTGACAGAAAACTTCCCTGACATCACGAAAGACGAAAGGATATCTATCCAAGATGCTCATTGAACCCCATTTAAGGATGATCCAAAAAGAAAAACACCAAGACATATTATCATCAAACTCGCCAAAACCAAAGATAAAGAGAAAATTTTAAAAGCAGCCAGGGAGAAAAGAAAGGTTTCCTTCAAGGGAGAATCAATAAGAATAAGTTCAGACTCCTCAGCAGAAACCACGCAGGCGAGAAGGGAATGGGACGACATATACACAGCACTGAAGGAGAAAAACTGCCAGCCAAGGAGCATATATCCAGCAAAACTCTCTCTGAAATATGAAGGAGAAATTAAGATATTTACAGATAAACACAAGTTTAGAGAATTTGCAAAAACCAAACCAAAGCTATAAGAAATACTAAAGGATATTGTTTGGTCAGAAAACCAATAATATCAGATACCAGCACAACACAAGGTCACAAAACAGAACGTCCTGATATCAACTCAAATAGGGAAATCACAAAAACAAATTAAGATTAATTTAAAAAAAGTGCTCATAACAGGGAATCACTGAAGTCAATACGTAAAAGATCACAATAATCAAAAAGAGGGACTAAATACAGGAGGCATAGAACTGCCATATGGAGAGTGATACATGGCGATATAGAACAATACAAGTTAGGTTTTTACTTAGAAAAATGGGGGTAAATAATAAGGTAACCACAAAGAGGTATAATAACTCCAGAACTCAAGATAAAAGCCAAGAAAAACTTAACGACTCAACAAACATAAAGTTAAACATTACAAAAATGAGGGTCTCACAATTTACTAAGAAAAACGTCTCAGCACAAAAAAGTATGTGGAAAAATGAAATTGTCAACAACACACATACAAAGGCATCAAAATGACAACACTAAACACTTACTTATCTATAATTACGCTGAATGTAAATGGACTAAATGCACCAATAAAGAGACAGAGAGTCTCAGACTGGATAAAGAAACACGATCTGCCTATATGCTCCCTATAAGAGACACACTTTAGACTTAGAGACACAAACAAACTAAAACTCAAAGGATGGAAAAAAATATATCAAGCAAACAATAAGCAAAAAAGAAGAGGAGTAGCAATATTAATTTCTGACAAAATAGACTTTAGACTTAAATCCACCACAAAGGATAAAGAAGGACACTACATAATGATAAAAGGGACAATTGATCAGGAAGACATAACCATATTAAATATTTATGCACCCAATGACAGGGTTGCAAGATACATAAATCAAATTTTAACAGAATTGAAAAGCGAGATAGATACCTCCACAATTATAGTAGGAGACTTCAACACACCACTTTCGGAGAAGGATAGGACATGCAGTAAGAAGCTCAATAGAGACACCGAAGACCTAATTACAACAATCAACCAACTTGACCTCATTGACTTATACAGAACTCTCCACCCAACTGCTGCAAAGTATACTTTTTTTTTCTAGCGCACATGGAACATTCTCTAGAATAGACCACATATTAGGTCATAAAACAAACCTTTGCAGAGTCCAAAACATCGAAATATTACAAAGCATCTTCTCAGACCACAAGGCCATAAAAGTGGAAATCAATAACAGAAAAACTAGGGAAAAGAAATCGAATACTTGGAAACTGAACAATACCCTCCTGAAAAAAGACTGGGTTATAGAAGACATCAAGGAGGGAATAAGGAAATTCATAGAATGCAACGAGAATGAAAATACTTCCTATCAAAACCTCTGGGACACAGCAAAAGCAGTGCTCAGAGGCCAATTTATATCGATAAATGCACACACCCAAAAAGAAGAAAGAGCCAAAAGCAGAGAACTGTCCCTACAACTTGAACAAATAGAAAGTGAGCAACAAAAGAATCCATCAGGCACCAGAAGAAAACAAATCATAAAAATTAGAGCTGAACTAAATGAATTAGAGAACAGAAAAACAGTTGAAAGAATTAACAAAGCCAAAAGCTGGTTCTTTGAGAAAATTAACAAAATTGATAAACCATTGGCTAGACTGACTAAAGAAATACAGGAAAGGAAACAAATAACCCGAATAAGAAACGAGAAGGACCACATCACAACAGAACCAACAGAATTTAAAAGAATCATATCAGATTATTATGAAAAATTGCACTCTAACAAATTTGCAAACCTAGAAGAAATGGATGAATTCCTGGAAAAACACTACCTACCTAGACTAACACATTCAGAAGTAGAACAACTAAATAGACCCATAACAAAAAAAGAGATTGAAACGGTAATCAAAAAACTCCCAACAAAAAAAAGCCCTGGCCCGGACGGCTTCACTGCAGAGTTCTACCAAACTTTCAGAGAAGAGTTAACACCGCTACTACTGAAGGTATTTCAAAGCATAGAAAATGATGGAATACTACCCAACTCATTCTATGAAGCCACCATCTCCCTGATACCAAAACCAGGTAAAGACATTACAAAAAAAGAAAATTACAGACCTATATCCCTCATGAACACAGATGCAAAAATCCTCAACAAAATTCTAGCCAATAGAATTCAACAACATATCAAAAAAATAATTCACCACGATCAAGTGGGATTTATACCAGTTATGCAAGGCTGGTTTAATATCAGAAAAACCATTAATGTAATCCACCACATAAATAAAACAAAAGACAAAAAACCACATGATCTTATCAATTGATGCAGAAAAGGCATTTGACAAAGTCCAACCCCCATTTATGATAAAAACTCTCACCAAAACAGGAATTGAAGGAAAATTCTTCAACATAATAAAGGGCATCTATGCAAAGCCAACAGCCAACATCACTCTAAATGGAGAGAGCCTGAAAGCATTTCCCTTGAGAACGGGAACCAGACAAGGATGCCCTTTATCACTGCTCTTATTCAACATCGTGCTAGAAGTCCTAGCCAGGGCAATTAGGCTAGACAAAGAAATAAAAGGCATCCGGATTGGCAAGGAGGAAGTAAAATTATCTCTATTTGCAGATGACATGATCTTATACACAGAAAACCCTAAGGAATCCTCCAGAAAACTACTGAAACTAATAGAAGAGTTTGGCAGAGTCTCAGGTTATAAAATAATCATACAAAAATCACTTGGATTCCTCTACATCAACAAAAAGAACATCGAAGAGGAAATAACCAAATCAATACCATTCACAGTAGCCCCCAAGAAGATAAAATACTTAGGAATAAATCTTACCAAGGATGTAAAACACCTATACAAAGAAAACTACAAAGCTCTACTACAAGAAATTAAAAAGGACCTACTTAAGTGGAAAAACATACCTTGCTCATGGATAGGAAGACTTAACATAGTAAAAATGTCTATTCTACCAAAAGCCATCTATACATACAATGCACTTCTGATCCAAATTCCAATGTCATTTTTTAAGGTGATAGAGAAACAAATCACCAATTTCATATGGAAGGGAAAGAAGCCTCAGATAAGCAAAGCATTACTGAAAAAGAAGAAAGTGGGAGGCCTCACTCTACCTGATTTCAGAAGCTATTTTACAGCCACAGTAGTCAAAACAGCCTGGTACTGGTACAACAACAGGCACATAGACCAATGGAACAGAATTGAGAACCCGGATATAAATCCATCCACGTGTGAGCAGCTGATATTTGACAAAGGCCCAGTGTCAGTTAATTGGGGAAAAGATAGTCTTTTTAACAAATGGTGCTGGCATAACTGGATATCCATTTGCAAAAAAATGAAACAGGACCCATACCTCACACCATGCACCAAAAGTAACTCCAAGTGGATCAAAGACCTAAACATAAAGACTAAAACGATAAAGATCATGGAAGAAAAAATAGGGACAACTCTAGGAGCTCTAATACAAGGCATAAACAGAATACAAAACATTACCAAAAATGACGAAGAGAAACCAGATAACTGGGAGCTCCTAAAAATCAAACACCTATGCTCATCTAAAGACTTCACCAAAAGAGTAAAAAGACCACCTAGAGACTGGGAAAAAATTTTCAGCTATGACATCTCCAACCAGCTCCTGATCTCTAAAATGTACATGATTCTGTCAAAACTCAACCACAAAAAGACAAACAACCCAATCAAGAAGTGGGCAAAGGATATGAACACACACTTCACTAAAGAAGATATTCAGGCAGCCAACAGAGACATGAGAAAATGCTCTCGATCATTAGCCATTAGAGAAATGCAAATTAAAACTATGACGAGATTCCATCTCACTCCGACAAGGCTGGCATTAATCCAAAAAACACAAAATAATAAATGTTGGAGAGGCTGCGGAGAGATTGGAACTCTTATACACTGCTGGTGGGAATGTAAAATGGCACAACCACTTTGGAAATCTATCTGGCGTTATCTTAAACAGTTAGAAATAGAACTACCATACAACCCAGAAATCCCACTCCTCGGAATATACCCTAGAGAAACAAGAGCCTTCACATAAACAGATATATGCACACCCATGTTTATTGCAGCACTGTTTACAATAGCAAAAAGCTGGAAGCAAACAAGGTGTCCATCTACGGATGAATGGGTAAATAAATTGTGGTATATTCAAACAATGGAATACTACGCATCGATAAAGAACAGTGACGAATCTGTCAAACATTTCATAACATGGAGGAAACTGGAAGGCATTATGCTGAGCGAAATCAGTCAGAGGCAAAAGGACAAATATTGTATAAGACCACTATTATAAGATCTTGAGAAATAGTATAAACTGAGAAGAACACATACTTTTGTGGTTACGAGGGGGGGAGGGAGGGAGGGTGGGAGAGGGTTTTTTACTGATTAATTAGCTGATAAGAACTGCTTTAGGTGAATGGAAAACAACACTCAATACATGGAAGGTCAGCTCAACTGGACTGGACTGGACCAAAAGCAAAGAAGTTTCCAGGATAAACTGAATACTTCAAAGGTCAACGGAGCAAGGGCAGGGGTTTGGGAACCATGGTTTAAGGGGACTTCTAAGTCAATTGGCAAAATAATTCTATTATGAAAACATTCTGCATCCCGCTTTGAAATGTGGTGTCTGGGGTCTTAAAAGCTAACAAGTGGCCACCTAAGATGCATCAATTGGTCTCAACCCACCTGGAGCAAAGGAGAATGAAGAACACCAAGGTCACACGACAACTAAGAGCCCAAGAGACAGAAAGGGCCACATGAACCAGAGACCTACATCATTCTGAGACCAGAAGAACTAGTTGGTGCCCGGCCACAATCGATGACTGCCCTCACAGGGAGCAGAATAGAGAACCCCTGAGGGAGCAGGAGATAAGTGGGATGCAGCCCCCAAATTCTCATAAAAAGACCATACTTAATGGTCTGGATGTGACTAGAGGAATCCCGGCGGTCATGGTCCCCAAACCTTCTGTTGGCACAGGACGGGAACCATCCCCAAAGACAATTCATCAGACATGAAAGGGACTGGACAGTGGGTGGGAGAGAGATGGTGATGAAGAGTGAGCTAATTATATCAGGTGGACACTTGAGATTGTGTTGGCATCTCCTGTCTGGAGGGGGGATGGGAGGATAGAGAGAGTTGGAAGGTGGCAAAATTGTCAAGAAAGGAGAGACTGGAAGGGCTGACTCATTAGGGGGAGAGCAAGTGGGAGTAAGGAGTAAGATGTGTATTAACTTATATGTGACAGACTGACTTGATTTGTAAATGATCACTTGAAGCCCAATAAAAGTTAATAAAAAAAAGGCATTATGTTTAGAAGATGTGAATTCATTGATTATTTTTTCTACAAATGACTTATTTTTGCATTTTTTAAAAAGTAGGTGCCATTTTGGTGTTGTTGTTAGGTGCTGTGGAGTTGGTTCTGGCTCATAGCAACCCTTTGTACAACAGAACAAAACATTATCTGGGCCTGGGGCATCCTCACAATGGTGTGTATGTTTGAGCCCTTTGTTGCAGCACTGTCTCAGTCCATCTTGTTGAGGGGCTTCCTATTTTTCACTAATGCTCTACTTTACCAAACATTATGTCCTCCTCCAGGGACTTTTCCTTTCTGATAGCATTCCCAAAGTATGTGAGACCAAGACTCACCATCCTTTCTTCTAAGGAGCATTCTGGCTCTGCTTCTTCCAAAATAAATTTCTTTGTTCTTCTGTCAGTCCATAATGTATTCAATATTCTTCTCCAACACTGTAATTCAAATGCATGAAATTTTATTCAGTCTTTCTTATTCATTGTCTAGCTTTTCCATGATTATGAGGGCATTGAAAATAACATGGCTTTGGTCAGGAACACCTTAGTCATCCAAGAGTCATCTTTACCTTTCAACACTTTAAAGGGGTCTTTTGCAGCAGATTTGCCAAATAAAATATGTGGTTGGGTTTTTTGACTGGTGCTTTTGTGGGCATTGATGGTGGATCCAAATAAAATGAAATTCTGGGCAACATCAATCTTTTCTCCATTTATCATGATATTGTTTACTGATCTAGTTGTGAGGATTTTTGTTTTCTTTATGGAAGCTGTAATCCATACTGAAGGCTGTAGTATTTGATCTTCATCAGTAAGGACATCAATTCCTTTTTGCTTTCAGCAAGCAAGATTGTTCCATCGGCATATCACAGGTTTTAATGAGCCTTCCTTCAATCCCGATGATGCATTTTTATTCATACAATACAGCTTTTGTATTATTTGCTCAGCATACAGATTGAATAAATATCTTGGAAATATACAACCCTGACACAGTTTCCTGATTTTAAACCACACAGTATCCCCTTGTTCTGTTCAAACGGTGGCCTCTTGGACTAAGTACAGGTTCCACATGACCACAACTTAGTGTTCTGGAAGTTCCATTCTTTGCAATGTTATCCATTATTTGTCATGACCCACATAGTTGAATACCTATTCGTAATCAATAAAACACAGGTAAACATCTTTCTAGTATTCTCTGCTTTCAGCCAAGTTCCTTCTGACTTCAGAAATGATATTCTTCCTTCCAAGCCTTCTTCTGAGTCTGACTTGAATTTTTGACAATTCTGTGTTGATGTAAAGCTGCAAACATTTTTTAATTATCTTCAGCAAAATTTTACTTGTGTATGGTATAAATGATATTGTTTGATAATTTCCACATTCTGTTAGATTATCTTTCTTTGGAATGGGAATGAATATGAAACTCTTTAGTCAGCTGGCCAGATAACTTCCAAATTCCTTGGCATAAACAAGGGAACACTTTCAGCTTGCTTCTGTTTGTTGAAACATCTCAACTGGTGTTCCATTAATTCCTGGAGCCTTGTTTTTCACCAGTGTCTTCAGTGCAACTTGGATTTCTTCCTTTAGTGCCACTGGTTCTTGTTCATATGCTACCTCCTGAAATGGTTAAATATAAACGTTTCTTTTTGGTTCAGTGATTTTGTATTCCTTCCATCTTCTTTTGATGCTTCCTGTGTCATTCAATTTTTTCCTATAGAATCCTTCAATATTGTAATTTGAGACTTGAATTTTTTTTCTGTTCTTTCAGCTTGAGAAATGCCAGTGTGTTCTTCCCTTTTGGTTCTCTAACCCCAGGTGTTTGTACATGTCATTATAATACTTTCCTTTGTCTTCTCAAGGTGCCATTCAAAATCTTCTCTTCAGCCTTTTACTTCATTATTTCTTCTTTTTGCTTTAAATAGTTGACATTCAAGGGCAAGTTTCGAATCTGTTCTGACATCCATTTTCGTCTTCGCTTTTTTCCCCATCTTTTTAATGACCTCTTGCTTTCTTCATGTATGATACTGTTGATTCCATCCCATAATTTATCTGGTCTTCAGACACTAGTATTCATTGTGTCAAATCTATTCTTGAGATGGTCTCTAAATTTAGGTGGGATATACTCCAGGTTATTCTTTGGCTCTCATGGACTTGTTTTAATTTTCTTTAGTTTCAATTTGAACTTGCACATGAAAATTGATGGTCTGTTCCACAGTTGACCCCTGGCCTTGTCCTGATAGATGACATTGAGCTTTTCCATTGTCTCTTTTTGTCCCTTTCCACAGATTAGTGAATTTGATTCTTATGTTTTCCATCTGGTATAGTTGCCATTTATGTTGGAAAAAAAAAAGGTATTCGTAGTGAATAAGTCATTGGTCTTGCAGAATTCTATCACGTGATCTTCAGTGTTGTTTCATCAAGGCCATATTTTCCAACTATAAATGCTTCTTCTTGTTTCCAACTTTCTCATTCCAATTGTTAGTAATTATCAATGCATCTTGACTGAATGCTTGATCAGTTTCAAGCTGCAGAAGTTGGTAAAAATTTTCAAATTCCTCATCTTTGGCATTAGTGGCAGGTGCTTAAATGTGAATAATAGTTGTATTACCTGCTGTTCCTTGTAGGCATATGGACATTATCCTATCAATGACAGCGTTGTACATCAGGGCAGATCATGAAATGTTCTTTTTGATCATGAATGCAATGCCATTCTGCTTCAATTTGTCCTCCCCGGTATAGTAGACCATATGATTGATTCAAAATGGCCTAATGCGAGTCTTTTTCAGCTCAGTAATATCTAGGATATCAATCTTTATGCATTCCACTTCATTTTTGACTACTTCCAATTTTCCTAGATCAATGTTTTATATATTCCATGTTCCAATTATTAATGAACTTTTCAGCTGTTTCTTGTCATTTTGAGTCATGCCACATCAGCAAATGAAGGCCCTGGAAGCTCTTTTCCATCCACGTCATTAAGATCATCTCTACTTTGAGGAGGCAGCTCTTGCCCAGTCATATTTTGAGTGCCTTCCAACCTGAGGTTTTCATCTTCTGGGGCTGTATCAGTTTTCCATTGCTATTCATAATGTTTTCATTTTTCAGTTTTTGAGAAGTAGACGGCTAGGCCCTTTTTCCTGCTCTGTCTTGTTTTGGAAGCTCTGGTGAAAATTGCCCACCATGGATGACCCTGCTGGTATTTCAAATACCAGTGGCATAGCTTCCAGCATCACAGCAGCATGGAAGCCACTAAAGTATGACAAAATGATAGATGCATGGTAATTTGAATTTTAACTCTATTATTTAATTATTTAAATAATTATTTAAATAATTGATTAAATTTAAATAATTAGTCAAATAATTTGATAATTATTAAATTGTTATTAATTAGGAAACCCTGGTGACATAGTGGTTAAGTACTACTACGGCTGCAAACCAAAAGGTCAGCAGTTTGAATCCGCCAGGCACTCCTTGGAAACTCTATGGGGCAGTTCTACTCTGTCCTATAGGGTCTCTATGAGTTGGAATTGACTCAACAGCAGTGAGTTGGGTACTATTTAATTCCTAATGTGATTATCTTTCTTTCACTAAATCTTATTAATTTTTTTAAATGTATCAGATAGAAAATATAATCATGAAATACAACTACATATTTAAGAAAAGGAGCCCTGGTGGTGCTATGTTTAAGCATTAGGCTACTAACAGAAAGGTCAGTTGCTCAAACCTACCACAGCTTTGTAGGAGAAAAGACCTAGTGATATGCTCCAGAAAGGTTATTGTAGCTTAAGAAATCCTATGGGGCAGTTCTACTGTGTTCTATAGGGTCACTATGAGTCGGAATTGACTTGATAGCACACAGCAATGGGCAACAAATACATTTAAGGAAACAAATACAAAGGTATTAAAAACCTAGAAAGCAGAAGGCCTGGGTATACGGTTAGAGGAGAAGGATAGAGAAATAGATGAAAAGAGATTGGCAGAAACCAGACGGCATTTCTGTCACACCTAAATGAACAATCTCCAAGGCCCTAAAGTTTAGATGGTCATAATCCAGAGAATAAAAAAAAGAAAATTTAATCACAAATATCTGGATATTATAATAAGCTTTATTGTGTGAGTTGAGGAATAAATGAAAGGTTGAGGTAATGGCATATAAGTGGAGACTGTAAACTGAATGGAAAAAAGAATGAAAAAAATGATGTGCTGTGCATAGTCATCTTCATTTTTGCCTTATTGAGACACAACAAAATAACAGAGAAAAATTCAATTTGAAGTAAACTAGCTGAAATTATACAACTTCCATGATGATATTCTTAGCCTGCATCCAAAGGTAAAAAAAAAATTGAAGGATTTTATAATTCTACTTATATGCACTATCAGTCATGAATTCCTAATACTAACTGTAGAACTATGAAAATCATACCGAGCTAGGGCAGCTTCCCAAGTATGAAACCTGTCCCAGAGAACTAAGGAAGAAAAAGTAAAGAATGCCCAACCCGTGACTTAAAAGTAAAGAGTTGAGCATCTATTCAAAACCATTAGCTAACATCATTCTCAGTGTTGGGAAGCTGAAAACATTCCCTGTGAGGAAGAGAACAAGACTAGAATGCCCTTTATCACCATACCTATCGATTTAACATTGTGCTGGAAGTCCTAGCTAGAGTAATGAGGCAAGAAAAAGAAATAATGGACATGCAATCTGGAAAGAAAGAAGTAAAACTATCCCTCTTTGCAGATGATATGATGCTATACATAGAGAACCCCAAAGGTTCCATAAGAAAATAACTGGAACTAAAAGAAAGATTTGGCAGAGTAGCAGGACACAAGATTAACATAAAAAAATCAGTTGGATTCCTATACATCAACAAAGAGAACTTTAAAAAGGAAATCAAGAAAACAATAACATTTGTAATTGTCCCTAAAAAAAAAAAAAAAAAAATACTTAAGAATAAATCTGACCAGGGATGTAAAAGACCTATACAAAGAAAACTACAAAACACTACAGTAAGTAACCAAAAGAGACCTACATAAATGGAAAAATATACCATGCTCATGAATGGGAAGATTCTACATTGTGAAAATGTCAATTCTACCCAAAGCAATGTACAGATATAATGCAATCCCAACCCAAATACCAACAACATTTTTTTATAAGATGTAAAATCTAATCACTAACATTATATGGAAATGAAAGAGGCCCCAGATAAGTAAAGCATTAGTGAAAAAGATGAACAATGTAGAGGCCCTCACAGTATCTGATCTGAGAATGTCCTGTGTAGACACAGTGGTCAGAACAGCCTGGTATTGATACAATGACAGACACATGGACCAAAGGAACAGAATTAAGAACACAGGTGTAAATCCATCCACATAGGGTTAGCTGATCTTGACAAAGGCTTAAAGTCCTTTAAAAGGGGGAAAAGACAGACTTTTTAACAAATTGTCCTGGCAAAACTGGATGTCCACCTTTAAAAAAATGAAATAGGACCCATACCTCACACCATACACAAAAACTAATTCGAAGATATAAATACATAAATTGAAACTATAAAGATCATGAAAAAAAATAGGGACAGTGTTAGGAGCCCTAATATACAGCATAAACAGGATATAAACCATAACTAAGAGCACCAGAAAATAAACTATATAACTCAGAGCTCCTAAAAATTAAACACTTATGAACATCAAAGGACTTCAACAAAAGAATAAAAAGAGAACCTACAGACTACGAAAAAAATTTTTTGGCTACAACATATCTGGTAAGGGTCTGCTCTCTAAAATGTACGAGATACCTTAACACCTCGACAACAAAAAGACAAACAATCCAATTAAAAAATGGGCAAAGGATATGAACAGACACTTCTCCAAAGAAGACATTCAGGTTACCAGCAGACACATGAGGAAATGTTAGTGCTTATTAGCCATTAGGGAAATGCAAATCAAAACTACATTCAGATACCAGCTCATTCTGGCATTACTGGCATTGATCAAAAAAAAAAAAAAAAGAAAGAAAAGAACAAATATTGGTGAGATTAGAACTCTTATGCATTGCTGGTGGGAAAGTAAAATTATTCAACCACTATGGAAAACCATATGGTGTTTCCTTAAAAAGCTTGAAAGAGAAATATCATATGATCTAGCAATCCCACTCCTAGGAATATATCCTAGAGAAATAAGAGCCATCACCCAAATAGACATATGCACATCAATGTTCATTGCAACTTTATTCACAATAGCAAAAAGATAGAAACAACCTAAGTACCCTCAACAGATGAATGGATAAACAAACTATGGCACATACACACAATGGAATACTATGCAATGATAAGTACCAATGATGAATCCTCAAAACATCTAACAACTTGAATCAATCTGGTGGACATTATGCTAAGTGAAATAAGTAAATCATGAAAGGACAAATGCTGTAAGAGACCACTACTATAAAAACTCAAGAAAACGTTTACACACAGAAAGAAACAGTCTTTGATGGTTATGAGGGAGGGGAGAGTTGAAGAGGGGAAATCATTAATTACATATTAGGTCAGTGTTTTTTCGGTGATGGAAATTCAGTACAACTTGACCAAGGCAAAGTCATAAAAATTTTGATAGACTCATCCAAACACCCTGAGGGGCTGAGTTACTGGGGCTAAGCATTGGGGATCTTGGTCACAAGGGTCATCTAGGTCAATTGACATAACAAAGTTCATAAAGAAAATGTTCTACATCCAACTTTGATGAGCAGCTTCTGGGGTCTTAGGAGCTTGCAAATGGCCACCTAAGATGCTTCTACTGGTCCCATCCCATCCAGAACAAAGGAGAATGAGGAAAACCAAAGACACAAGGAAAATAATAATCCAAAAGACTAAAGGGCCACAAATTACCATAGCCTCTACTATCCTGAGCCTAGAACTAGATGGTGCTTCGCTACCACCACCAACTGCTCTGACAGGGATGAAAACAGACAAAACAAGAGAAAAATGTAGAACAAAATTCAAATTCACAAAAAATAAAAAGTCCAGACTTACTGGTCTGACGGAGTGAAAGATCCCCGAAACGATGGCTCTTGAACATCCTTTTGACTCAGAACTGAAGCTACTTCTGAAGTTCATTCTTCAGCCAAAGCTTACAAAGATCTACAAAACAAACAGTAACACACGTGAGGAACATGCTTCTTGGTTCAATCAGGTATACGAGATCAAAAGGGCAACACCTGCCCAAAAGCAATGGCAAGAAGGCAGAAAGGGACAGGAAAAATAAACAGAAACAGGGAATTGTGGTGTGGAAGGGGAGAGTGTTGACACATTGCAGTGATTGCAACCAGTGTCACAAAACAATATGTGTGTAAATTGTTGAATGAGAAACTAATTTGCTCTGTAAAGTTTCACCTAAAGCACAATTAAAAAAAAAAAAAAAGTGAAGAGGTGAGCCCAAAACACTTTTTTTCGTCTCAAGTGGTCCTATCAGGAAAATCAATGCACATCTCCTAAGAGTGCGTAAAAGAAACAGAGTTGAAGAAAATCTTGGAGTGTTTGTTTTATTGGGCTCACAGTACATAGAAAGGAAAAAAAAAAGGGTGAGGAGGAACTCCATCCTTAATCTGCAATTCGATAACAAGAATTTGTTACCAAATCTCTGTTGCTAAATAGAAGCAGCAAGAGGGACAAAATTATGCTGGCAATGTCAGTGATTAAGTCAAAGAGAAAAAAAAAAAATACACGTGAGCTGCCTTGCTTATGCTTCGTCCATTGTTCGTTACCATGTGATACTCAGAGAATCTCTTATCAGGTTCAATTTCTCAAATTTTCCTTGCAGATAGGAGACAATTCAGAAGTTAGTAATGAAAACAATACAGTAGCAACCACATTCTTCCTTTTGGGATTGACTAATGAACCACAGGTCATAAAAAAATAAAACAAACAAATAAATAAAAGGTTTTTCTTTTTATTTTTCTTATTAGCTACATGTTAACTATGACAGGGAATATGACTATCGTCACACTCTTCTCAGAAATTGATCATTTTTAGAAGTCTCTCTAATAAGTGCTTGTGTTCCTGGATTCCTTTATAGCATTCAACTGGGGATAATATCATTCTTACAATGCTTGTGATACTCAAAGATTTTTCATCATACTTTAGGAGAAAATGAAGTTCTTCTCATGGCTGCCATGTCCTATGATCGTTAAGTGGCCAATTTGTAAGTTCCAGCATTATGTGACTATCTGCTGGGGCAGTGGTTGAAGAGCTTGACTGTTAACTGCTAATCAAAAGGTCAGTAGTTCAATCTACCAGCTGCTCCTTGGAAACCCTATAAGGCAGTTCAACTCTGTCCTGTAGGGTCACTATGAGTCAGAATCTGCTTGACAGCAATGTTTTTTTTTTTTTTTTCTTTTTTTGGTATGAACCATAGAGTCTATACTATCCTGTCCTTGGCTGTTGCCTGGCTGGTTTATTTTTCATCTTTGCTCCACTTTGTGTGAGATTTCAGGTACATGTCTTATGATCACTATGTAACCACCTACAAACCCTTACATTATATGACAATCATGAGCAACAAAATATGTAAAATAATGGTTATCTGCTCTTGGATGACAACATTTATGATTATCCTCCCACCTCTTGGCTTAGGTCTTAATCTGGAATTCTGTGACTCTACTGCTATTGATCGTATTGGCTGTGATGTGTCTCCTATCCTGAAAATCTCGTGCTTAGACACCTGGTTAATTGAGCAGAAGGTTATAGCCTGTGCTGTGCTCACCTTCATCGTCACTGTTGTATGTGTAGCTCTCTCCTACATATATGTCATGAAGACAATTCTAAAATTCCCTTTTGTTCAACAAAGGAAAAAGGCCTTTTCCACCTGATCTGCCCACATGATGGCAGTTTCCATCACCTATGGCAGGTGCATCTTCATCTATGTCAATCCTTCTGCAAAAGAAGAGGTAGAGATTAATAAAGGTGTTGCAGTGCTCATTTCATCCATATCACCAATGTTGGATCCTCTCATATATGCCCTGAGGAATAAGCAAGTTAAATAAGCCATTAAAAGACTACATTTCTCTTAAAAAAGTAAAGTGTATGTAAGTTGATAAATCAAGTTAAAAGATGCGTATCTTCATATTTTTCATAAGACTGATAACCCACTTTTCAATTACTTAGCCTATAGAGAAATCAGGCTAATCTCACATCCATTTAAACATTTTTTTTAATCAGTTTATTATCGAACAACTAATTATTTAACAATGTTGTGTGATAGACAAAATATATCACTTTTAACATTTTAACCAGAAACTATTGTGGTTACAACATTAATTTTCCTTTTTTTCAGATAATTTCCAAGATGATTTTATAATATTGATGTAAGTCACTCTCAACCAAAGAGTAAATTCCTGCCTCCTTTAAAAATATAACACATTTAACTAAAAAACTAAAAATCTATAGTAAATTGACAACATTTAAAGAAAAATACTAGTATTAAGGAGAGACTATTGCTATGAGTAGGAATCGACTCAAAAGGCACTGGGTTTGGTTATAGCTAAAATAATAACTTTGTGGCATGATTAACAGGAGTTAATAACACTGAAGTTTTTATGAATCAATACAAAGAGTTCATAAATACCAAGAGAAAATAAAATATTTAATCTACGAAAAAGTAAATGAAATTATCATAATAGGAAATGCTGCAAATGAAAATCATGACATAAAATACATCAATCATATTTGGGCAAATTAAAAATATTGATGATGTTCAGTGTCACCATGTATGCAGTGAAATGGAACTTCTGTGCATGATTTGTTTGAAAACTTTGGATTTAATTATTTACCCAAAATATATATAAACTTGCACCTGGAAAAATCTACATTTTAGGGATTTATGGTATAACTATAACTGTCAATAAGCCTGAAACACATATTTATACCCTTGCTCATTGAGTTCATTTTGTAATAGTAAATGATCAGGAAAAAGCAAATGAACATCACTTTGGGAAAGGGTAAGTCAATTAGGGGATTATGGTTTAAGATCTAGTACTTACAAAATGATATGGACCTTGATCTTCAAATGTAAAGATATTAAAAGATGCATATTTTAAAGTAATTTTCAGAATAGTACGTAAGTTATTATGCCATTTATTAAAAAGAAATTGTTTATTGAACATAAATGTATGAAAGTAGAGTGATACATATTTTAGTTCTCCCTCTCACCAATCAGAACACCTAGTATTATAATCAGGCACATAATAGAAACTCTGTATACATTTCATGAATGAATTAATGAAAGGATAAATGGGTGGTTACCTAGGTGAAAGAATGGATAGGTGAATGGGTTGATTGATGTAAATAGAAATGAATGTAAAGATACACACCATACAATTTAAACCAGCCATCTTGAAAGACAAGTGAGCAACGTAAAAGTCAAAAAGAATATTTACCTTTTTCGATAATCCTGTGTTTGTTTGCTACCACCGGGAATATTTGATGAATACCTCTTCTTTTGTTACATAGCCTCTATTTGCCTTTTGGGGTGGGACAAAAATACCCGGTGAACAACTTTGTTGAATTCATGTTTTTTGTTGTTGTTGTTGTTTGTTTGTTTTCAGGAAAATTGTCCCCATTCTCAAGTTCAGTGGGAGACCACATAACCCAGGCTAAGTCAATTGTTGAATTGTGTTACACAATTCAAGCTAGTTAATTCAGGATTGTGATCTAAATCAGGACAATCAGAATTAATCGAAGCTTTTTTCTACAGAGGAAGAAGTATGCTTGTGGTAATCAGGCTATCAAAAAAGGTACATTGTAATAGTTTTTTTTTTTTAATAAACACGTTATTTTTGCTTTTTGTCTTTGTATTTTCTGCTCAGCATCAATTCTCCATCCTCATGGTGAACAAAACAAAAGACAAACAAAAGCCAGTTTTATGCTAGTTCTGACTTTAAGGGTAGAAAATCTGATGTAGGCTAATTTATTTAATATATTCTATTTCTCCAGCGACAGTGATTGATTTAAAAAAGAGCATGACCCAGCAAAGACAAGCAGATCTTGGTTTTTCCTATAAACCCCTTAATCAGACTACTTCTTTTGTTCTTATTGTTAGTTGCCATCAAGTCAGCTTCAACTCATGGCAGCCCCATATGTTGGATGGCATTATATGAAAATGTTTTATATAGAACTGCTATTACAATTATTGCTAGCATGAAGGTAGATGGCATGAGAATAAAAAGTCACACTGAGAAGTCTGGAGCCTAGGGATTCTTAGGGAGGTAGAGTCAGAAAAAAAAAAATCATGAATTACTGAGTCATATTGTACCTAGTCCAGTCCTACCACCAGACTATTTCTCTAAAATCAACAAGCAGATTCTATCGTTTTTTAACCAGATGGAAATAGGTTCACACACTTGTAACCCAAAATTTTTAACCGAATAATAGACCCTGTCACCCTGCATCCTCCTACAGCACTCTAGGATATCCTAAGCCTGCAAACAATAGAAACAGATTATCTAGTAAGGGACTTATGGAGCCATGCTTCCCTGCATCCATTTCTTTGTGTAGTTCCCTCCCATACTTTCACTGGCATTTGTCATGTGACTCTCTTTGGTGAATAGGACAATAGCAAAAACAATACAAGGAGAGTCTTTAAAACCTTCAACTCTGTGCAAATATCTCTCATGAAAATAGATGCAAAAATCTTCAACAAAATATTAGCAAATAAAATACAAGAGTATATAAAGAAGCCTTTGAGATCATGGGCCAGAGGACAGTCTTGTCTTCAAATAAATGAATAGGCTTATTTTTAAGTGTATTCTTGGAAGACAAACTGAATGAAAAATCTCTACCCTTCTCTACATAAATTCTTTCTAAACACCTCATTTCAATACATCAATTAGATATGCTTATGTATAATGAATTCATCTTTTTTAAATTAGCCTAAAATCCAGATCTTAACTACTTTACTACTTATAAAATGCTTTTTCTCTCATCTATGTAATTAAATTTTTGTTAAATTAATAATCTTCACTGTTTCTCATATCAAGGCAAGGTAGATTATGAATTCAAACCCCAAAATAGACATTTGCTATAAATAAAAAGCTTGCTTTAAAACAAACAAAAAACAAGGGCAAATAAACAATTTATTTTATTTGAAATAAGTGAAACAAACTATTTTAACTAAAATTTCTGAAGTTCCTTCTTCAGTGTCACCATGGGAACATGTTATAAAATTAAAACTATATTAAAATTTTACTTGAGTATATAAATATGTAGGCAAAATACGTGACATTAGATTTTAAGACACTTTTTCGGAAACATTATCTCCATTATTTGAAATGAGATTGCATCGATTTTGTATAAATTAGAAAAAAAATAGCAAAGTTTCAGTGTGAGATGACATTTACCTTACATTCTTCCTTTAGTAATATTACCTAAAAAATCAACTGAAGATTTTCCCATTTTTGCCAATTTTAGTTGAAAAAGGAAACCGCAGCCTGTAAAGGAAAATTAAGTTTGCCTGATACAATTTGTATTCAGATCCTTTCAGCTGATACAAAAATGCTCTTTCCCATTGACATGAAGAAAATGACAAGCTCAGAATCTAGAAGGGTAGCTATATTGATTCTCTGTAGATTATCATGGAAATGATAGATTTATATCTTAGTTTTCCTTTATTACCAAACCTATAATACTGTCTTTGTATTTCCATTACCTCTTTCACAGTCATTTTCACCCCCTCTCCCATATGCAATAATATCACTTTTAGAGATATTTGAGAAGTATAAAATACATGTTTAAGCCCCATTCTAATAGTTAATGAGACCACCAACTTTGATGTATCATTAACAAATTGATTGTCTTGGGGCAGTATAAGTGAGTTTGACTAGTCACAGGGTAAATAGATTTGATTTTGATTTCTTGATTTTCAGCCTAGTCTGAGAGTCTAGGCTGATGTAAAGAGGTCTAAGTATTTTCTAAGTCCATGATAGAAATATTTTTTTAGTGTTGTTCATACATGAGAGTATCATAAAGCACTGACTTAGTTCTTACCATTGTCCTCTCATGGAATGGTTTACATTTTTTTTTTCAACCAGATTCTAACATAATACCACCACAAAATGAAAATTAAATGATTCTTTTATTTTACTATGAAATGAAACAATGCAAGTTTGCTTTTGTAAGACCATAACAAGTAAAAAGAAATGCTAAAGTGAAAATCAAGAATGTGGAGACCCGGTCTTTGGAAACTAAACATGTCGATAAGTGAAGTGTAGGTGTATATCATTAGTTTATTTCTTTTCGGTATGTAGTATTCTCACTGCATACACATATCGACTCACCAGATGTTGGAAATCATAGAGCTTAGATTTCATGTTTACATAGAAGATCTTGAATTTTATTTTATTTTTACATAATGTAATATATTTATACTGAAGTTCAGGTTTTATGTATAGAAGTTTCAGATTTTTCTAGCACCATGTATTAAAAAGCAATGTTTTGCCATTGCCTTGCCTTAGAAACTATGCTAAAAGTTAATACATATGTAGCTGTATATTTGGACTCCTGATTCTGTCATCTGATCTATTTGTCTATTCTTTCAGCATTACCATACTGTCTTAACCTATTTTATAATAGATAATGGTTTAAGAACTTTGTATAAAATATTCTATGAAATATTGATATCAAGGCTGTTCAACATAAATAGAAAATTTCCAGTAGTCTCTCACTTATTTCTATCTGCTAATATGTATTAAATCTTTTAATCTTTAATTTTAATTTAAATCTTTAAATCAAATATTGCATGTTCTCCAACTACGTTCTTTATCAAATTTATTTTAATTTTTCTCAGTTTTTGGCTTTCTGTATAAATTTTAGAATAAGCTTGTAATTTTAACAATGGCAACAGCAGAAAACTGGTTTCAGCTTGACATATAAAAAACTTGGAAGTCCCATTCTTACCACAAGAAAACAAAATAATAAAAGAACAACAAATGAACAAACTGGACAACTAGACAAAAATTGATGACTTTTCTTGGACTCATCAGATAACTGAGGTTGCAGGACAAACCACCATCACAAAAACATGAGAGACAAGCAAATCCAGAGAGTCACAGATGAGATCTTCTTACCTGGAGCAGAACTGCTAAAGCCATAAAATGATAATAAAAACACTTAGTTAAAATAGCATCATAGCTTTAAAGAACACACACGTCAATCAATGGAAAAAAAAGAGCTCAGAAAGAGACCACCACACATATGTCAGCTGATATTTGCCAACAGAGCAAAAGAATTTCAATTGAAAAAGGACAGCCTTTTCCACATATAGCACTAGTACAATTATGCATCCATATGAAAAAAAAAATTTTAAAGCACCTAAAAATTTTTTTTTTATCTTCTAATGTTGAAATAATTTTAGACTGACATAAAAGTTGTAAAATAATAAGAAAGTTCCCATATATCCTTTACCCAATTTCCCCCAATATTAACATCTTCCATAACCATGGTACAATGACCAAAACCAGGAAGTTAACATCATTACAACACTATTAACTAAAGTACAGATCATATTTGGATTTCCCCAGTTTTTCATTAATGCCCATTTCCTGTTCCAGGATCCAATCCAGGGTCTCATGCATTTAGTTGTCATGTCTCCTTGTCTCTCACTACCTTGACACTTTTCTTTTTTTATTGTGCTTTAAGTGAAAGTTAAAACTCAAGTTAACCTCTCATACCAAAATCTATATATACTTTGCTATGTACTCCTAGTTGCTCTCCTCTCAACGAAACAGCACACTCCTTCTCTCCACCCTCTATTCCCTGTGTCCGTTCAGCCTGGTTCTGTCCCCATCTGCCTTCTCATCTCACCTCCAGAGAGGAACTGTCCACATAGTCTCATGTACCCACTTCAGCCAATAAGTTCACTCCTCACCAGTACCATTTTCCATCTCATAGTCCAGTGCAATCTCTTTTTGAAGAGTTGGCTTTGGGAATGGTTCCAGTCTTGGGCTAACAGAAGGTCTAGGGACCATGGCCTCCAGGGTCTCTCTAGTCTCAGTCAGACCATTAAGTCTGGTCATCTTTATGAGAATTTGAGTTCTGCATCCCAGTGCTCTCCTGCTCCATTAGTAAACAAAGAATTTTTACAAAACTTTACTTAAAATGTATCATAGACCTACCTGTGCAACACAACACCAAAATCAGGATACATCAAAGAAAAATATAAGTTAAATTTTAGTAAGATAAACACTTATTATCTTTTGCTCTGTAAAAGCCAGAGACTAGAGATATTTGTAAAGTATTTTTCATATCTTATAAAAGATCTTTATCCAAAATATGCAAAGAACATTAAAACTTAACAATAAGAAAACAAACAAGCCAATTAAAAAATGACCAAGTGATCTGGATACTTCACAAAGAGGATAATATATAGTTGACAGAAAAGCATATGAAGAGATATCCATCATTGTCTTTAAGTAATTTCAGCATCATTGTCATTAGGTAATTGCAAATTAAAAGAACAATGAGATACCTCTACACACAGACTAAAATGGCTAAAATGTAAAAACTGTCAATACAAACTGTGGCAAAGTTGTGGAGCAACGGGAGCCTTCATACTCTCATTTATTGCCGATGATATTGTAAGGTGATAAAGCCACTTTGGAAGGCAGTTTGGTGCTTCCTTACAAATCCAAATAAAGTCTTATGATATAATCCAACAGTTACAGTCTCATGTCTTTACCAAATTAATTGGAAAACTCATGTCTGTACAAGAATTACCTGTGAATGTTTATACTAGCTTTATTTATGTTCAACAAAACCTGGAGGCATAAAAAATGCCATCTTAAATCCATATAATGGCATATTATTCGGTAAGAAAAAGAAATGAGCAACCAAACCACAAAGAGACATGGATGAATCTTAACTGCAAAGTCAAAGTCAAAAAGACTACATACCATATAATTCTGGTAATATGATAGTATGGAAAAGGCAAATGAAAAAAGGCAAAGCTATAGAGATGTTAAAAAAGTCAGTGATTGCAGGGATTGGGAGAAGAAAGGAATGGTTCTATAGCTAAAGCACAGGGGACTTTAAGGGCAGTGAAACTATTATGCATGGTTCTGTAATGGTGGGTTCATGGCTCTTACGGATTGCATTGTGTTCCCAAAAAGATAGCTTGAAATTCTAACCCCTGTGCCTGTTAAGGAGCCCTGTTGATGCAGTAGCTAAGAGCTTTGCTGCTAACCAAAAGGTCAACAGTTCAAATCCACCAGCCACTCCATGGAAACCCTATGGGGCATTTCTACTCTGTCAATTCTATTCCATCCTAAAGGGTTGCTATGAGTCAAAATTGACTCAAGAGCAATGGGTTTTTTAGCTTGGTATCTGTTTTTTACCTGTTAATGTGACCTTGTTTGGAAAGACAGTTTCCTTTTTGTTATGTTAATGAGGTCATGCTGGGAGTAGATATGGTCCTAAACTGAATCTTTTCTGATTGGTATCTTATAAAAAAGGAAAACAAACAGGGAGAGAAACACAGGAAAGGAAGACAGGTGCCATTTGAATAAACATCCAAAAATGACAAGGTAACACCAAGAAATCTCCAGGGCTACAAAAATTGAAAAAGACAAGGATTTTCCCTCAGAACCCAGAGAAAACAAGTCTAGCAATGCCCACCCCATGAATTCTGACTTCTAGCCTTCCAAACCGAGAAAATAAATTTCTGTTCTTTACTGCCACTTACTTGTGGTATTTTTGTTCTGACAGCACTTAGAAATAATGGCACTATACATTAGTCAAAAATCAGAGAACATTACAATATAAAGAAGGTGCCTTAGTTTATGTGCATATTGAAGATTCATTAGGGAGTTGGGAGATCACAGAGTGGAAGACAGAATATGCCTCTCCCCCAAAAAAGTAAATACACTATATATTCATGAAACAACCTTACTGAAGAGGGTGGGCTTGAAAGTTAATGAACTAAGTAACTTTGGAAACATTTAGAGTGTGTAAGAATAAAAGCCAAATAAATTGTGTAAGTTACTGTACTCTAGTTAACAGAACATATCCTCATGATTGTACAAACTAACAATTCTGATAAGGATATATTAAGATAAGGAATAATTAAGTAACTGAAAGGTGGATGATGGAATCTGCTTTCTTGTTGTTGTAGTGGGGGGTTTCAGAGAAGCAAGAGAAGGAGGCTACAGAGATCCATGTGGTAAAGGATTAGATTTTTAGATAAAAGTATGAACTCATTTACAGCTTAATGTATATTTATAAGGTTACATATTGAAATGATCATTTGCTGTGGGTTGGAATCAACTGTACAGCAAGAGATTTGGATTTTTTGTTTGTTTACATGTGAGTTAGTAGGCACACATATAAAGGAGTTCTGGTGGCACAGTGGCTAAGTGCTCAGCTGTTAACAGAAAGGTCAACAGTTTGGACCCCCCATCTGCTCCTCAGGAGAAAGATGTGTCTTTCTGCTTCCATAAAGATTATAGCCTTGAAAGCCTATGGGGCAGTTCTATTCTGTCCGACAGAGTTGCTATGAGTCAGAATCAGCTCTAAGGCAACATTTTTGTTTGTTTGCTTGTTTGTTAGTTTAGGCACATATATATTTCCTGGTTCTACCTCCATCCAGTGATACTCCAATAGCAATGAGCACAACAAACCCTAATTTTAGTTTCTTGTGTCATTCTCAAATAAAAGTAACCAGAGGTCATTGGATAAAGGATGACAAGAGGTCTGTGGTAGGGGATATAAAAGATGATACTGGAGCATCTTGTAGTGAAGAAAAATAACAAATTTCCAAACAAACAAATTCAAAACACTATGATGAGTGTATGTTAAAGGACATAAAAACCCATTCAGAGGCCTGAGGACTGGTGGCTCCTTCCATGCCACCTAGGCACCTGTGACAGGGGCCCAAGAATAAGTGGTGCTTCCCAATTCTCACAGCCAACAGCACTGGGTGCCCGTAGTCCAGATGCAAAACCCACCTACCTATGCAATCTAGGGAACAAGGATATGCTTTCCTCCCAGACACTCAGGGGCAGCTGTCAGCCCCCTGCATTGCTCGACATATGATCCCGTACTACAGCCAGATACCTGTGCCTGTTCTAATCACCACTGCCCTCCTAGGACTGTAGATAAGTTCCTGCACCACACACTTGGTGAATAACTACCTGGACACCTGAGTTGAATCCGTACGAGAAAAGTAAAGGGACTCCTGGGCTCACATACCTAGTAACAGCTCTAAGCACCTGGTGACAGGACATGAAAGCTTCATAGACTCCAATAATCAAACTAGCTCCCCCAACCAGCCTATTTGGGCATATCAAAACAAAACAAAAAAGAAGCTAGGACACAGTAAGCAAACATAAAATAAATAAATATAATGACTTATTGATGGCTCAGAGACAACAGTCAATATCAAATCACATAAAGGGGCAGGCCATAATGGCTTCAGCAAGCACCCAAAAGAAAGTAGCAACAAGCCTCCCGGAGGAAGAGAAAGCCTTGGAATTACTGGAGGTAGAATTCAAAAGATTAATACACAGAGCTCTTCAAAAGATCAGGAAGGAGATCGGGAAAAATGCAGAACAAGCTAAGGAACACACAGATAAAGCAATAGAGCAAGTTAAGAAGGTAATACAAGACCATGATCGCAAATTTCATAGGCTGCAAGAATTCATAGGAAAAAAAAAAGAAACCCAAAAGATTAATAATATAATTTTAGAGTTAGACAACTCAATAGAAAGCCATTGGAGCAAATTGAGGCAATGGGTGTCAGAATTAGTGAGATTGAAGCTAAAGCACTTAACACCAATTTATCTGAGGAAAAATCAGATAAAAGTAAAAAAAAAAAAAATTTAAAGAAACCCTAAGAATTAAGTAGGACTCTATGAAGAGGAATAATCTGTGACTGATAGGAGTAGAGAATGGGAGGGATAACAGAAAATACAGAGAGAATTCTTGAAGATTTGCTGGCAGAAAACTTCCCTGATATCATGAAAGGTGGAAGACATCTGTCATGGATTGAATTACGTCCCTCAAAAAATGTGTATACCAATTTGGTTGGGCCATGATTTCCAGTATTACATGGTTGTCCTCCATTATGTAATTGTAATTTTATGTTAAAGAGATTAGGGTGGGATTGTAAAACCTCTACTATGGTCACATCCCCAATCCAATGTAAAGAGAGTTTCCTTGGAATATGGCCTGCACCACCTTTTCCCTTACAAGAATAAAAGAAAAGGGAAGCAAGGGTAGGGAGATCTCATACCACCAAGAGAGCAGTGCTGGGAGCAGAGCACATCCTTTGGACCCTGGGTGCCTTCATGGAGAAGCTCCTCAACCAGGGGAACATTGAGGACAAGGAGCTTCCTCCAGAGCAGACAGAAAAGAAAGCAGTTCCCTAGAGGTGATTCCCTGAATTTGGACTTTTAGCTTACTTTATTGTGACGAAATAAATTTCTCTTTGTTAAAGCCATCCACTTGTAGTATTTATGTTACAGCAGCACTAGATAATTAAGACAGAATTTGGTACCAAGAGAGTGGGGTGTTGCTCTAACAGAAACCTGAAATATGGAAGTGGTTTTGAAACTGTGTGAATGGCTAGAGAACTAGCAGCAGCAGCAGAGAACCGACAGCAGCAGAGAACCTCTAATGGCAAAGAAGTGGCCGTGGCAGAGAACCAGCAGCAGCAGAACAAGGAAACCAGCATGAGACAGCACTGAAGCCAATCCACGGAGTGAGACAGCTGAGTGCCTGTGCACTGGAGGCTTCCTGGCGGAGGAAGGAAAGCCAGGAAACCAGGAAGCAAAAGCTGAAGAGACAAGGAACACAAGAAGCTGAGTTGCCTCAGTCTCAAAAGGTATGACCATGACCTCTGTGGTCTGACAGGGTGGAGCCATGGCCTCTAGTGTTTCTAAGAGTGGAGTTGCCACTCAGATGGACTCAGAGAATGGTGCGCCTAAAGCCAAGTGAGCAGAGTTGCTGTCCCAGTGGGCCTGAAAGGCGGAGCTGAAGCTCAGAGCTGGGGAGTCTCCTTCCATAATCTAGAGAGCATGGCCAATACCTAGAATCTGGAGAGCAGGATGATTGTGTGAATCGTCTCAGAGAACAGAGGACTATTTTTCAATTCTAGAGAGCTAACGTAATGTGTTCTGCTGACTTGCTTGGTGCCTGTTTTCCCTTCTTTCCCTCCAGTCTCCCACTTGTAATGGAAATGTCTAGTTTGTTCCTATTCTACCATTGTACCTTTGGAACCAGGTACTCTGTATTCTAGATTTCACAGATGAAGAGGAATTTTTGGATTTGGACTTGGAGTTAAGACTTTTGCTATGATACAAAGGGATGAATATGTTTTGCATGTTGCAAAGATGCGGTTTTTTTGGTGCCAAAGGGTGGAATGTCATGGATTGAATTATGTCCCCCCCAAAATTTGAATACCAATTTGAATACCAATTTGGTTGGGCCATGATTCCTAGTGTTGAGCAGGAGTAGCAATATTAATTTCTGACAAAAAAGACTTTAAAGCAAAATCCACCACGAAGGATAAGGAAGGACTCTATGTAATGATAAAAGGGTCAATACACCAGGAAGCCATAACCATAATAAATATTTATGGACCCAACAACAGGGCTCCAAAATACATAAAAAAAACTCTAACAGCTGAATAATAAATGAGATGGGTGATATCACAACAGACCTGACTGAAATTAAAAAAATCACAGCAGAATACTATGAAAAATGTACTCCAACAAATTTGGAAACCTAGAGGAAATGGATAAATTTCCAGAAACACACTACCTACCTAAAGTAACACAAACAGAGGTAGAACAAAACCTATAACAAAAGAGAGATTGAAAAAAATAATTAAAAAATAGCCAACAAAAATAAGCCCTTACCCTGACAGTTTCAATGGAGAATTCTGTCAAACCTTCAGAGAAGAGTTAACGCCACTACTACTAAAGGTATTTCAGAGCATATAAAAGGATGGAATACTTCCAAACTCATTCTATGAAGCCCGCATAACCGTGATACCAAAACCAGATAAAGACATCACAAAAAAAAATGCACCAAAATGCCTCATGAATATAGACGCAAAAATCCTCAACGAAATTCTAGCCAATAGAATTCAATAACATATCAAAAAAAAAAAAAAGGGGGGCGGAGCCAAGATGGCGGACTAGGCAGACGCTACCTCGGATCCCTCTTACAACAAAGACACGGAAAAACAAGTGAATCGGTCACATACATAAAAATCTACGAACCCTGAACAACAAACACAGATTTAGAGACGGAGAACAAACTAATACGGGGAAGCAGCGATTGTTTCCAGAGCCTGGAGCCAGCGTACCAGTCAGGTACGGCACAAGCACAGATAGCTGCTCCACCCCCCTGAACTAACCCCAGGAGGGGGACCAGCCGGTTCCACGGGCGGCATGGGACGCAGCCGGTAGGATAAATCCCTGGGAGGCAGTGACTGGTCTTGGAGCAGAAAGAGCAGCGTCCGAGCCGGGGAACCGTCCCGCAGGGATTTGGACTGGACGCAGGTACGGCATAAACACGGAGAGTTGCTCCACCCCCCTGAACTAACCCTGGGAAGGGGACCAGCCGGGTTGCGCGGGCGGCGTGGGACTCAGCCGGTAGGAGAAGTCCCCGGGAGGCAGCGACTGGTATTGGAGTGGGGAGAACAGCGTCCCAGCCGGGACACTCGGTCACGGCACAAGCATGGGGAGCTGCTCCACCCATCGGAACTAACCCCAGGAGGAGGCCCAACTGGTTCTCGGAGGCGGCACGGCCACGCGGCTGGAGGGACGAAAAGTCCCCGGGAGGCAGCGACTGATTTTGGAGTCGAGAGTGCACCGTCCCAGTAGGGGAGCCTTGACGCTGGGCGTGGGGCTGGAAGCGGAGGATCTGACCGTGACTCCAGAGGGCCAGACCCCCCGGGGGCAATCTCCACACAGCCAGCACGCATAGGCAACGCGCCCGCGGGAATCTCAGATATAATAGTCATTCCAAGCAAGACAAGCAACTCTGGCTATATTCTGAGGTGCTACTCTCCTATCTCTCTGTTCCCTCCCCCACCCTCCCCAGGCGGCTTCATTAACATCTGAATAGCCTGAGCCAGAGGGAGAACTCTGATAGGGATCTGACTGCATATTTTTTTTAGCGGATTTTCTGGAAAAACTAGTTTCCCAGTGATGGCTCGGAGACAACAATCCATATCAAACCACTTAAAGAAGCAGACCATGACAGCTTCTAGAACCCCCCAAACAAAAGAATCAAAATCTTTCCCAAATGAAGATACAATCTTGGAATTATCAGATACAGAATATAAAAAACTAATTTACAGAATGCTTAAAGATATCACAAATGAAATTAGGATAACTGCAGAAAAAGCCAAGGAACACACTGATAAAACTGTTGAAGAACTCAAAAAGATTATTCAAGAACATAGTGGAAAAATTAATAAGTTGCAAGAATCCATAGAGAGACAACATGTAGAAATCTAAAAGATTAACAAAAAAATAACATAATTAGACAACGCACTAGGAAGACAGAGAAGCAGACTCGAGCAATTAGAATGCAGACTGGGACATCTGGAGGACCAGGGAATCAACACCAACATAGCTGAAAAAAAATCAGATAAAAGAATTAAAAAAAATGAAGAAACCCTAAGAATTATGTGGGACTCTATCAAGAAGGATAACCTGCGGGTGATTGGAGTCCCAGAACAGGGAGGGGGGACAGAAAACACAGAGAAAATAGTTGAAGAACTCCTGACACAAAACTTCCCTGACATCATGAAAGACGAAAGGATGTCTATCCAAGATGCTCATCGAACCCCATTTAAGATTGATCCAAAAAGAAAAACACCAAGACATATTATCATCAAACTCGCCAAAACCAAAGATAAAGAGAAAATTTTAAAAGCAGCCAGGGAGAAAAGAAAGGTTTCCTTCAAGGGAGAATCAATAAGAATATGTTCTGACTACTCAGCAGAAACCATGCAGGCAAGAAGGGAATGGGACGACATATACAGAACACTGAAGGAGAAAAACTGCCAGCCAAGGATCATATATCCAGCAAAACTCTCTCTGAAATATGAAGGCGAAATTAAGATATTTACAGATAAACACAAGTTTAGAGAATTTGCAAAAACCAAACCAAAGCTACAAGAAATACTAAAGGATATTGTTTGGTCAGAGAACCAATAATATCAGATACCAGCACAACACAAGGTCACAAAACAGAACGTCCTGATATCAACTCAAATAGGGAAATCACAAAAACAAACAAATTAAGATTAATTAAAAAAAAAAATACACATAACAGGGAACCATGGAAGTCAATAGGTAAAAGATCACAATCAAAAAGAGGGACTAAATACAGGAGGCATAGAACTGCCATATGGAGAGTGATACACGGTGATATAGAACAATACAAGTTAGGTTTTTACTTAGAAAAATGGGGGTAAGTAATAAGGTAACCACAAAGAGGTATAATAACTCCATAACTCAAGATAAAAGCCAAGAAAAACTTAACGACTCAACAAACATAAAGTTAAACATTACGAAAATGAGGGTCTCACAATTTACTAAGAAAAACGTCTCAGCACAAAAAAGTATGTGGAAAAATGAAATTGTTAACAACACACATAAAAAGGCATCAAAAAGACAGCACTAAAAACTTATTTATCTATAATTACCCTGAATGTAAATGGACTAAATGCACCAATAAAGAGACAGAGAGTCATGGACTGGATAAAGAAACACGATCCATCTATATGCTGCCAACAAGAGACACACCTTAGACTTAGAGAAACAAACAAACTAAAACTCAAAGGATGGAAAAAAGTATATCAAGCAAACAATAAGCAAAAAAGAAGAGGAGTAGCAATATTAATTTCTGACAAAATAGACTTTAGACTTAAATCCACCACAAAGGATAAAGAAGGACACTATATAATGATAAAAGGGACAATTGATCAGGAAGACATAACCATATTAAATATTTATGCACCCAATGACAGGGCTGCAAGATACATAAATCAAATTTTAACAGAATTGAAAAGCGAGATAGATACCTCCACAATTATAGTAGGAGACTTCAACACACCACTTTCGGAGAAAGACAGGACATCCAGTAAGAAGCTCAACAGAGACACGGAAGATCTAATTACAACAATCAACCAACTTGACCTCATTGACTTATACAGAACTCTCCACCCAACTGCTGCAAAATATACTTTTTTTTCTAGCGCACATGGAACATTCTCTAGAATAGAACACATATTAGGTCATAAAACAAACCTTTGCAGAGTCCAAAACATCGAAATATTACAAAGCATCTTCTCAGACCACAAGGCAATAAAACTAGAGATCAATAACAGAAAAACTAGGGAAAAGAAATCAAATACTTGGAAACTGAACAATACCCTCCTGAAAAAAGACTGGGTTACAGAAGACATCAAGGAGGGAATAAGGAAATTCACAGAAAGCAACGAGAATGAAAATACTTCCTATCAAAACCTCTGGGACACAGCAAAAGCAGTGCTCACAGGCCGATTTATATGGATAAATGCACACATACAAAAAGAAGAAAGAGCCAAAATCAGAGAACTGTCCCGACAACTTGAACAAATAGAAAGTGAGCAACAAAAGAATCCATCAGGCACCAGAAGAAAACAAATAATAAAAATTAGAGCTGAACTAAATGAATTAGAGAACAGAAAAACAATTGAAAGAATTAACAAAGCCAAAAGCTGGTTCTTTGAAAAAATTAACCAAATTGATAAACCATTGGCTAGACTGACTAAAGAAATACAGGAAAGAAAACAAATAACTAGAATAAGAAATGAGAAGGACCACATCACAACAGAACCAAATGAAATTAAAAGAATCATTTCAGATTATTATGAAAAATTGTACTCTAACAAATTTGCAAACCTAGAAGAAATGGATGAATTCCTGGAAAAACACTACCTACCTAAACTAACACATTCAGAAGTAGAACAACTAAATAGACCCATAACAAAAAAAGAGATTGAAATGGTAATTAAAAAACTCCCAACAAAAAAAAGCCCTGGCCCGGACGGCTTCACTGCAGAGTTCTACCAAACTTTCAGAGAAGAGTTAACACCACTACTACTAAAGGTATTCCAAAGCATAGAAAATGACGGAATACTACCCAACTCATTCTATGAAGCCACCATCTCCCTGATACCAAAACCAGGTAAAGACATTACAAAAAAAGAAAATTATAGACCTATATCCCTCATGAACATTGATGCAAAAATCCTCAACAAAATTCTAGCCAATAGAATCCAACAACACATCAAAAAAATAATTCACCCCGATCAAGTGGGATTTATACCAGGTATACAAGGCTGGTTTAATATCAGAAAAACCGTTAATGTAATCCATCACATAAATAAAACAAAAGACAAAAACCCCATGATCTTATCAATTGATGCAGAAAAGGCATTTGACAAAGTCCAACATCCATTTATGATAAAAACTCTTACCAAAATAGGAATTGAAGGAAAATTCCTCAACATAATAAAGGGCATCTATGCAAAGCCAACAGCCAATATCACTCTAAATGGAGAGAACCTGAAAGCATTTCCCTTGAGAACGGGAACCAGACAAGGATGCTCTTTATCACCGCTCTTATTCAACATCGTGTTGGAAGTCTTAGCCAGGGCAATGAGGCTAGACAAAGAAATAAAAGGTATCCGGATTGGCAAGGAGGAAGTAAAGTTATCACTATTTGCAGATGACATGATTATATACACAGAAAACCCTAAGGAATCCTCCAGAAAACTACTGAAACTAATAGAAGAGTTTGGCAGAGTCTCAGGTTATAAAATAAACATACAAAAATCACTTGGATTCCTCTACATCAACAAAAAGAACACCGAAGAGGAAATCACCAAATCAATACCATTCACAGTAGCCCCCAAGAAGATAAGATACTTAGGAATAAATCTTACCAAGGATGTAAAAGACCTATACAAAGAAAACTACAAAGCTCTACTACAAGAAATTCAAAAGGACATGCTTAAGTGGAAAAACATACCCTGCTCATGGATAGGAAGACTTAACATAGTAAAAATGTCTATTCTACCAAAAGCCATCTATACATTTAACGCACTTCCGATCCAAATTCCAATGTCATATTTTAAGGGGATAGAGAAACAAATCACCAATTTCATATGGAAGGGAAAGAAGCCCCGGATAAGCAAAGCACTACTTAAAAAGAAGAAGAAAGTGGGAGGCCTCACCTTACCTGACTTCAGAACCTATTATACAGCCACAGTAGTCAAAACAGCCTGGTATTGGTACAACAACAGACACATAGACCAATGGAACAGAATTGAGAACCCAGACATAGATCCATCCACGTAGGAGCAGCTGATATTTGACAAAGGACCAGTGTCAATTAACTGGGGAAAAGATAGCCTTTTTAACAAATGGTGCTGGCATAACTGGATATCCATTTGCAAAAAAGTGAAACAGGACCCATACCTCACATCATGCACAAAAACTAACTCCAAGTGGATCAAAGACCTAAAGATAAAGACTAAAATGATAAAGATCATGGAAGAAAAAATAGGGGCAACATTAGGAGCCCTAATACAAGGCATCAACAGAATATAAAACATTACCAAAAATGATGAAGAGAAACCCGATAACTGGGAGCTCCTAAAAATCAAACACTTATGCTCATCTAAAGACTTCTCCAAAAGAGTAAAAAGACCACCTACAGATTGGGAAAGAATTTTCAGCTATGACATCTCCGACCAGCACCTGATCTCTAAAATCTACATGATTCTGTCAAAACTCAACCACAAAAAGACAAACAACCCAATCAAGAAGTGGGCAAAGGATATGAACACACATTTCACTAAAGAAGATATTCAGGCAGCCAACAGATACATGAGAAAATGCTCTCGATCATTAGCCATTAGAAAAATGCAAATTAAAACTACGATGAGATTCCATCTCACACCAGCAAGGCTGGCATTAATCCAAAAAACACAAAATAATAAATGTTGGAGAGGCTGCGGAGAGATTGGAACTCTCATACACTGCTGGTGGGAATGTCAAATGGTACAACCACTTTGGAAATCTATCTGGTGTTATCTTAAACAGTTAGAAATAGAACTACCATACAACCCAGAAATCCCACTCCTCGGAATATACCCTAGAGATACAAGAGCCTTCATACGAACAGATATATGCACACCCATGTTTATTGAAGCTCTGTTTACAATAGCAAAAAGCTGGAAGCAATCAAGGTGTCCATCAACGGATGAATGGGTAAATAAATTGTGGTATATTCACACAATGGAATACTACGCATCGATAAAGAACAGTGACGAATCTGTGAAACGTTTCATAACATGGAGGAACCTGGAAGGCATTATGCTGAGCGAAATTACTCAGAGGCAAAAGGACAAATATTGTATAAGACCACTATTATAAGATCTTGAGAAATAGTAAACCTGAGAAGAACACATACTTTTGTGTTTATGAGGGGGGGAGGGAGGGAGGGTGGGAGAGGGTTTTTTATTGATTAATCAGTAGATAAGAACTGCTTTACGTGAAGGGAAAGACAACACTCAATACATGGAAGGTCACCTCAATTGGATTGGACCAAAAGCAAAGAAGTTTCCAGGATAAAATGAATGCTTCAAAGGTCAGCGGAGCAAGCGCGGGGGTCTGGGGAACATGGTTTGCGGGGAGTTCTAAGTCAATTGGCAAAATAATTCTATTATGAAATCATTCTGCATCCCACTTTGAAATGTGGCGTCTGGGGTCTTAAATGCTAACAAGCGGCCATCTAAGATGCAGCAATTGGTCTCAACCCACCTGGAGCAAAGGAAAATGAAGAACACCAAGGCCACACGACAACTAAGAGCCCAAGAGACAGAAAGGGCCACATGAATCAGAGACCTACATTATCCTGAGACCAGAAGAACTAGTTGGTGCCCGGCCACAATCGATGACTGCCCTGACAGGGAGCACAGCAGAGGACCCCTGATAGAGCAGGAGATCAGTGGGATACAGACCCCAAATTCTCATAAAAAGACCAAACTTAATGGTCTGACTGAGACTCGAGGAATCCCGGCGGCCATGCTCCCCAGACCTTCTGTTGGCACAGGAGAGGAACCATCCCCGAAGACAACTCATCAGAAATGAAAGGGACTGGTCAGCGGGTGGGAGAGAGACTCTGATGAAGAGTGAGCTAATTATATCAGGTGGACACTTGAGATTGTGTTGGCAACTCTTGTCTGGAGGGGGGATGGGAGGATAGAGAGAGAGGGAAGCAGGCAAAATTGTCAAGAAAGGAGAGACTGAAAGGGCTGACTCAATAGGGGAAGAGCAAGTGGGAGTAGGGAGTGAGATGTATGTAAACTTATATGTGACAGACTGATTGGATTTGTAAACGTTCACTTGAAGCTTAATAAAAGTTATTAAAAAAAAAAAAAAATTCACCACGACCAAGTGGGATTCATACCAGGTATTCAGGAAAGGTTCTACATTGGAAAAACGATCAGTGTAATTCATCACATAAATAAAACAAAAGACGAGAACTACGTGATCTTATCAACTGATGCAAAAAAGACATTTGACAAAGTCCGACACCCATTCATGATAAAAACTCCCAGCAAAATAGGAATAGAAAGGAAATTTCTCAACATAATAAAGAGCATTTATATAAAGCCAACAGCCAACATCATCCTAAATGAAGAGAGTCTGAAAGCATTACCCTTGAGAAATGGAACCAGACAAGGATGACCTTTATCACCACTCTTATTCAACATTTTGCTGGAGATACTAGCCAGAGCAATTAAAATAAAGAGCTCCCACATTAGTAAGCAAGAAGTAAAAGTATCCCTACTTGCAGATGATATAATGTTATACACAGAAAACCCCAAAGAATCCACAAGAAAACTACTGGAACTAGTAGAAGATTTCCACAAAGTTTCAAGATACAAGATAAACATAGAAAATTCAGTTGGATTCCCCTAAACTAACAAAGAGTACTTCGAAGAGGAAATCACCAAATCAATACCATTTACAATGGCCCCCAGAAGATAAAATACTTAGGAATAAATCTAACCAAGACGTAAAAGACCTATACAAAGAAAACTACAGGACACTACAGCAAGAAACCAAGACCTATGGAAGTGGAAAAGCATACCTTGCTCATGGAAGGGAAGACTCAACGTTATGAAAATGTCAATTCTACCCAAAGCCGCCTATAGATACCATGCGATCTCCACCCAAATTCCAGTGGCGTTTTTTAATGAGATCATCAACTTCATTTGGGAAGGAAAGAGGCCCCAGATAAGTAAAGCATTACTGAAGAAGAAGAACAAAGTGGGAGGCCTCACACTACCTGATTTTAGAACCTATTGTACTGCCATGGTAGTCAAAACAGCCTGGTACCGATGCAACAGATAGATACATAGACCAATGGAACAGAATTGAGAATCCAGACATAAATTCAACTATGAGCAGCCTCCTGGCTTAGTGATTAAGAGCTATGGCTGCTAACCAAAAGGTCTGCAGTTGGGATTCACCAGGCATTCCTTGGAAACTCTATGGAGAAGTTCTACTCTTACAGAGTGACTATGAGTAAGAATCAACTGAATGGCAATGTTTTCTTATTTTTTTTCTAATTAGCAGCTGATCTTTGTCAAAGGCCCAAGTCTGTTAAATGGGGAAAAGCTTGTCCCTTTAACAAATGGTGCTGGCATAACTGAATATCCATCTAAAAAAAAAAAGGAAATAAGACCCATACCTCAATGCCATGCACAAAAACTAACTCAAAATGGATCAAAGAGCTAAATGTAAAATCTAAAATGATAAAGATCATGGAAGAAAAAATAGGGACAACACTAGGAGTCCCAATACATGGTATAAACAGAATACAAAATTCTACTAACAATGTGCAAACACCAGAAGAGAAAATAGACTAATGGGAGCTCCTAAAAATCAAACAGTTATGCTTATCCAAAGATTTCACTGAAAGAGTCAAAAGACAACCTACAGACTGGGAAAAAATTTTGGCTACAACATATCCGATCAGGATCTTATCTCTAAAATGTACAAGATACTGCAAAATTTCAACAACAAAAAGATAAATAACCCAATTAAAAAAATTGATAAAGGATATGAATAGGCAGTTCATCAAAGAAGACATTCAGGTGGCTAACAGATACATGAGGAAACGCTCACAGTCATTAGCCACTAGAGAAATGCAAATCAAAACTACAATGAGATACTATCTCACTCCAACAAGGCTAGCATTAATATAAAAAACACAAAATAATACATGTTGGAGAGGTTGTGGAGAGACTTGAACAGTTACATACTCTTGGTGGGAATGTAAAATGGTACAACCACTTTGGAAATCGATGTGGAGCTTCCTTAAAAAGCTAGAAATAGAACTACCATATGATCCAGCAATCCCACTCCTTGGAATATATCCTAGAGAAAAAGAGCCCTCACGCGAACAGATATATGCACACCCATGTTCATTACAGCACTGTTAACTATAGCAAAAAAGATGGAAATAACCTAGGTGCCCACCAGTGGATGAATGGATAAACAAATTATGGTATATTCACACAATGGAATACTACACAATGATAAAGAATAATGATGAATCCATGAAACATCTGATAACATGGATGAATCTGGAAGGCATTATGCTGAGTGAAATTAGTCAGTCGCAGAAGGACAAATATTGTATGAGACCACTATTATAAGAACTCAAGAAAAGGTTTAAACACAGAAGAAAAGATTCTTTGATGGTTATGAGGGTGGGAGAGAGGAAGAGGGGTATTCACTACCTAGATAGTAGACAAGAATTATCTTAGGTGAAGGGAATGACAACACACAGTACAGGGGAAGTCAGCACAACTGGACTAAACCAAAAGCTTAGAAGTTTCCTGAATACAACCAAACGCTTCAAGAAACAGAGTAGCAGGGATGGGGTCTGGGGACCCTGGTTTCAGGGGACATCTAGGACAATTGGCATAACAAAGTGTATTAAGAAAATGTTCTGCATTCCACTTTGGTGAGTGGCATCTGGGGTCTTAAAAGGTAAGGAGCGGCCATCTAAGATGCATCAATTGGTCCCAGCCCACCTGGAGCAAAGGAGAATGAAGAACACCAAAGACACAAGGAAAACATTAGCCCAAGGGACAAAAGGGCCACATAAACTAGAGACTCCATCAACCTGAGACCAGAAGAACTATATGGTGTCCGGCTACCACCAATGATTGACCTGATAGGGAACACAACAGACAGTCCCTGACTAAGCAGGAAAAAAGTGGAGTGCAGAACTCAAATTCTAGTAAAAAGGCCAGACTTAATGGTCTGACCAAGATTGGAGAAACCCCATAAGACATAGCCTCCGGACGCTCTGTTAACCCAGAACTAAAACCATTCCCGAATCCAACGCTTCAGACAAAGATTAGACTGGACTATGAGACATGAAGTGATACTTGTGAAGAGTGTCTTCTTAGTTCAAGTAGATACATGAGACTAAATGTGCAACTTCTGCCTGGTGGTGAGATGAGAAGGCAGAAAGGGACAAGAGCTTGTTGAATGGACATGGGAAATCCAAGGTGAAAAGGAGGCGTGTACTGACATTATAGGGATATCAACGAGGGTCACATAATGTACGGATAAATTTTTGCATGAGAAACTAACTTGAGCTGTAAACTTACACTTAAAGCACAATTAAATAAATAAATAAAATAACGTATAATGTAATATCCTAGAAGAGGCCTTGAACACAAAAATGACATCAAGTAAAAACAAAGGAAATGTTGACAAAGACTTAGTTGTTAATGATGTAGCAATATTGGCTCCTTAATTGTAACACATATGCCATCTAATATAAAACCAAACCAAACTTCCTGTTGTCAGGTCAATTCCAACTCATAGCAACCCTGTACAGGACAGAGTAGAACTGCCCGGTAGGGTTTCCAAACTGACAATGTCTGTCTTTTAACTAGTGTTTTGGAACATTCATATTTAAATTAATGTTTTTATGATTGGATTACAATCTACTGTCTTGGCACCTGTTTATGACTATTTCCATTTGTTCTTTGGTAATTTTTCTTATTCTACCTTCTCTTGATTTAAAGAGCATTTATTTTTAAATCCACTTTGTCTTATCTACTGATTTTTGGTTTATATATGTCTTTAACATTTTTAGTAGTGGGGTGACAGCCTACAATATGTGTGTTAACTAATTTGAGTCAAACTTCAAATAATATTGCACCAATTTATGCTTAGTGTAAGGTCCTTATAACAGTATATTTCCAGATTTTTACTATTTTCCTTAAACAGCTATCTTTTAGAACAATTACAAACAACAAAATTTTTTTTTTCTCCTTTTAGTTCATTTCTTTGTGTAGATAAAAGTTTCTGACCGACTTCATGTTCCTCCCACCCACAGAGCTTTCCTAACATTTTTTGTAGACTAGGTCTTCCGTCAGTGAATAACTCAGTTTTTATTTGCGTAAAAATATTCTTCTTTCTCCTTCTGTTTTAGAGGGTATTTTTTGCTGGGCGTAAACTTTGACTTGAGAGTGTTTTCTTTCAGAAATTTAAAGATGTTATTACACTGTCTTTTTGCTTTCAGAGTTTCACATGAAAATTGGTGTTATTCTTGTTCTTATTCCTCTGAAACAACCATTTGAATATAATATAATGATATAATATTCTTAGGTGTGCTTTTCTCGGTAGCATGTCTGCTGGGTATTTTTCTGAACTTTTTAGATCTGCGAGTTCCTATCTGTCACAAATTTTGGAAAATTATCAGCCATTAATTTTTCAAATATTTCTTCAACCCAGTTGTGTCTTTCTACTCCTGTGAGATTCAAATTACACATATATTTGATCAGTTTATATAGACCCACAGATCATGTCTGCTTTCTTATTCATTCTTGTGTGTGTGTGTGTGTGCACATGTGTGTCTGTGGGAGGGTGGGTGGATGGGTAGTGTTTCTAATTCCTATTGATTTAGCTGCAACCTCACTGATTATTTCTTGGCTCTTCTTATTCAACTGAATGGAACGGTCTTCTAAAGACACTGTTACAACGCCAGCTAGGTAGCAACACCTTGTAGGGTTGAGGCACTGTTCTCCAGGAGGCCATATATGCTCTAAACCAGCATCTAATATATGGTTCTGTTTCTCCCATAGCGAAGATTGGTGGGTTCAGGAATCTAAGGGTAGAAATGGGAGTGGCACCACTCACTATTACCCATAGTGATCCACTCATCAAGTTTTTGCTTCCTGTCCCTGTGACCCTATGCTCTGAAGGTCTATAGGTCTTAGTTCCAAAGAGGGAGTGTTCCCACCAAGAGACTCAACAATGGTTCCGTGGAACTGGAAGTTAAGAATGTCACTAGGCCACTTTGAGCTCCTCATGCCTGTGTTTCAACAGGCAAAGGAGTTACCATATTGGCTGGTGTGATTTATCCTGATTATCAAGATGATATCAGACTGATATTACATAATGGAGCTGAAGAAGAGTATGTCTGGAATACAGGAGATGCCTTAGGACATCTTTTAGTACTACCATGCCCTGTAATTAAAGTTAATGAAAAATTACAGCAATCCAATTCCAACATGACTACTAATGGCCAAGACCCTTCAGGAATGAAGGCTTGGGTAACTCCACAGGGCAAAGAACCATCAACAAGTAAGGGGTTTGCTGAGAGTAAAGGGAATATGAAACGGGTGGTGGAAGAAGGTAGTTCTTAATACCAGCTACAATCACACAACAAGTTGCAGAAATAAGAACTGTGTTATGAGTATTTCTTTCTTGTATGTGTGCATTAACTATTTTTGTTTTCTTCATTTTTAAAATATAAGACTTAAACAGGCCTAACTCATTTTCTGTTGTAGGTTTGTTAGTGGTATCATATTAGGCACAAGAATTACTTTAAAAATTCCCTTTATTTAGAGATTGTTTGTGGATTATGGAGATGTGTATGGGTTTCAAGTTGACAAAGTGTGGACTATGATGGTTAAAGTTGTGTGTCAACTTGACTGAGCCATGATTCTCAGTGGTTTGGCAGTTACAATGTAGTTTGGCAGCTATGTAATTATGTAATCACTTCCATGATGACATCTACTATGAGCAGCCACTGGACTGAAAGGGAGTTTCCTTGGGGGTGTGTCCTGCATCCAAAGTATGTGGACTTTCTGGCAAAAGGTCATTGGCTTTTGCTACTCTGAATTCTGCATCTGACCTCTAGTTCTTGGGACTTGAGCTTGCAGATTACCTGCTGACCTTGGGGTTTGTCAGCCTCTGCAGCTTGTGAGCCAGAGGCCTATTGTCTGACCTGCCAATCTTGGGTTCTTCAGCCCTGCAGCTACGTGAGTCATGATACGTCTGTAGTCTGAACCATGGACTTGGGACTTTACAGCTTCTACAACCATGTGAGCCATTTCCTTGATAAATCTCTCTCTCTTTCGGTCTCTCTCTTTCTCTCTCTCTATAAACACTTCACTGGTTTCAATTCTCTGGAGAACCCAGCCTAAGACAAGTACTCAAATCAAAACTTTATCTTAGGCCCTTGAATTGACAAAGATGGGTGATGGCTACTTTGGCCCAAATCTCATTTCAAATTAAAATTTAACTTGCCGTAAGGTCTTCTTTCTGCCTTTCTGAAAATAAAGCCTGTGATTTACTGTCTTATAATGTGTAACTTCTTGTAAAGCTTTGACCACCCTCAGCAAACAATGGAGAGGGCAAGGATGTGGTTTATGAAGAAATGTTTGTCAAGAAATGTTTATCAGGATAGTCTCAGAGAATGTTTGTGTAGCATGCTCCAGGAACAATATATACATAGATATCTCAGAAAATCTCTTATTAGATTAACTCCAGAAATCTATGTTAGAACATAGACCAGCTAACAATGTAAAACTTCATCTTGTGATTGTCTCACGACTCTTTTACCACACTCAGACCCATGCTTGTAAAAATTTCCCTGTGACTGTGGCCATGTACTTCCTTCCCTGTTTTATTCTATAAAAGATCCCCCTCTTTTTCAGTGAATTTGGACACATTGTGATCTCACATTACACTGTGTTTCCCAGTCTGGCTGTTCTATTTGAAAATAAATCTCTGCTTTCACTTTAACAGAGTGTAAATTTTGTTCAGTGCTGTGACATTTTCCAGAGAGAATCTTCTCTTGCAGTTATGTTAGCTGTATTCCTCTGCTGTGTTTACTCAGCTCATGTTTGCATGGTATGTGTGTGGGCTGGGAGCTGAGGAGGGAAGCATTCTCTGCTGTTCTAATTAAGCCTCTATCTTAGGATGGATTCTCTAGAGAAGCAAAACCAGTAAAGTGTAAAGATATATGTACAGAGAGATTTATATCAGGTAAATGGCTCAGGTGATTGTAGAGGCTGGAGCTTCCCAAGTTTGTGGATCAGGATAGAGGCTTCTCCTGATTCACATAGGTGCAAATGCTAGAGAACCCAAGATTGGCAGGTCAGGGGGCAGGGCTCTTACAGGTTGCAAAGATTGACAAATCCCATGATCTGTATGCAAGACCAAAGGTAAGTTGCTATTTCAAGTCCCAAGAACCTGAGGTCAGATGAACAGGAGCCAACTGCAGGATCCAGAGCCAGCAAAAGGCCATGACCCTTTTCAGAACGTCCACTTATATATGATGCAGTTCACAAGCCCAAGGAAACTCCCATTCAAGTGATTGGCTACTCACAGCAGATCTCATCAGGGAAGTGATCACATCACATGACTGCCAAATCACTGAGGATCATGGCCCAGCCAAGTTGATACACAGCCTTAACCATCATAGCCTCTATCTTAAGCAGATAAGGTGAACCTAGATCCCCTGTGAGTGGCCTTCACAAGTATTCTGCCTTTTCTCCAAACATAATGCTGAGTCTAACTTGTATTTCTACTCTTTCCCCAGAAGCACAGTTGTTGTTCACCCCCCACAGCCCCTTTCTGCTGCCATAACTGCATGGATTACCATCAGTGCTATAATTTTATGGCACTTCTCCCTGAATTTTGGGTCATCTGTTTCGTAATGGAAATATGGGAAATGGGTTTAGACAGGTGGCTGCCACTCCTTTCCTGCAGCAACAGTCCTCAACCTATATATTTTTTAGCCTTCTGGAATATTTAGTTTTTGTTCCATACAGGATGTAGGGGAATAGGTCTGAGAGGAGTTTCAGCAGTGACTGCTGTTTCCCAACTCCAGTCGGCACCATGGCAAATGCTTGTGAGGAACTGATGGGTTTCCTGGAAGGTACCTCTAGGAGAACCCAACACTCCCTGTCTCCCTCCCCCTTCTCTCTTCACACTTTTCTGCTGCCTATCCTCAGTATTTAGCAATTTGATAAAAATTTCTAGCTGAATGTTCAATGTTTTACATCCTTCTATGATGTTTTTATGATGTTAGGGTGGCTTCTGCCACAGAGAAGCAAATACTTGGGTTTTGTTTCTCCTTGATGGCACCTCTCTTTGTCTAGACTTAGGGTTAGTTATTTGCCTTGCAACCTTAGTTCTTTTATTAGTTTAGGAAAAGTCATTCATTTTCAGTTTGTCCAGGTTTTATGTCTTTATGAGTGGAACAGATGGTCTCTCCAGCTCTCTACAGCTATGAGCCAAAATAGAGTCCCTTGATCATTTTTAAGCCATCTCAAATAATATCTCCAAAGGCCATTTAATTTAAAATGTTTAAGTGTGGCATGCATTCTCTAGTTTTTCTTATGCTGGGGGTTTATTATTTTCTTTGATTTCCCTAGAAGAGAAAATTCTCATATTTATTTAAAATTATTCAAATGAAATGCACATGTTTGTGCTGTAGAGTCAAGGTTATTCCCAGAAAAAGCCCAGATGTAATGAAAAATAATGTTTTACAGTTAATATTCTCTTCATTACAGTAATCTTTACAGAAATAAAGTGTAAATTGTTTATTAAATGGTATCATATATCTGATCCCATTTTTTGCAATTATCGTATATTTATTGATCAGTTTTTAATTATCAGATCATCTTTCTCTAGTGGTTACACAGGTATCTACATTTGATGAAATTTACTAAACTCAATACATAGAGGAGTGAATTTTATGCTATGAAATTTATATCTTATTTAAAATTATCATTAGAATCATTAAAAATGGGAAGAGACATTTCAATCACATCATGAAGTCCTTGATTAAAGAAAACAGTAAGGACATGATACTACATATATATATATATATGAATATATACATACACACACACATTATATCTTATTCAGGGTGTTTTTGCATGTGTCTGTGTTCAGCACTATGTTTACTTATATTGTTTAATAAATATTTACCAAATGAATATACACATCTTTTAATTTTGACACAAAGTTTAATGACTTTTCCTGGGCAAATATTGTTTTTACGAGGTTCTCCTATGGTGAGTGTAGATGTAGAACTGATTTGCTTTTGTTTTCATATAGATTAAACTAGTATGGACAATTGCAAATAACATTCCCTATGATTTTGCCTGCAAATTTGTACTCATTTTTTATTGTATGTATATTTGCATTTTATCAAATGTCAAAGATTTGGGTTTTCATGAGTCCCGAGAGATTAGTTAATTTTTTAAAATGGGGCCAGGGCCTCTTGTAATTAAAGAGTTTTCATTTTTTTTTTTAATAACTTGTGTCGTAAAACTACAATGAATATTTAGTTTTAGGACTTTTGGAATAACTGGAAATATTATCTTAGTACTTCTTTGCCATAACTAGTAGATGCATATCTAAGCATTATAGATTTCTTCCTCAAAAACATGAACAACTCTTCCAATATCATTTCTGCTAGCCTTTAAGTTCACTTTCAGTTAATAAAAACTATTAGCCTTGAGATTTCCTTGTAAAGCAGGCAGTACATTATCTCCATTTCTATTATGGTTGAACAGAGCCTTAACAATCTAACTCAGAAAGGAGACGTATACACTTAGGCATTTACGGTGTCCATGGTAGCAAGAAAATTGTCCAGAAATCACATCATATCACATTCTTTTGTATATGCAGCTTGCTTTACTAGATTCACATTTAAGAGCAGAGTCATCTGCAGAAATAGTAATTCAGAAACCTCTAGTTAAACATGACAAATTATACTTTGTAGATTACTTTCTCTCCTCTGCAAATCCACAGCAAAGCTATTATAAATGATGGAACGTACACTGAAATTGAAGGAAAGAGCATGGATGGTGCTATCATTGGACACAATATTTCAGTGACTTGTAAGACGGAAAGATGGAGAAATGGTAACTGATGTAGCTTGGTAGAAGAAGCTGGAGCTAGCTTTTTAGATTTAAAAAGAAACCTACCTAAAATTATTTTCTTAAGCCTATCTTCAGAATTACTGGATACATATGAACACACAGTATACAATGAAAACACTCACATTCACGAAAAATAACACAAATTGCAGACAACCCAACACGATTAATTTGAAACTGCCCCCATTAGCTAAAATTAAAGTGGATTTGGAATTTAAAAATTATTGAAAATAAGGAAAAGGAAAATGCCAATAATAAATCTCAGCACAAGAGCTATGAAGAAATCATCTCAGAAAAGTAGGCCCATGTGAAAATGTCAGAAAGTGCTTTCAAATCTTCTCAATTCTTTGGTTCAAAATCAAAAGCCAAGTTTTTGTTTGTTTGTTTTTATGTGAAAATTAACAACCGTTTTTCCACTCTCATGAATTTAGAGAGTTGAAGTAATCAGAATTTTCTTTCTTTTTTTTTTTTTTGATGTGACCATGGGTTTCCAATATGACTACACCCTTAAAAGAAAGTGTAAAGTAAGTGCATGTTGTGTGGTGAGATGGCGGTCATTACTGGATTGTGATAGATACAACACATGTATACACCAGTCTTTTTCTGAAAATATTTGGCACACAGCATGTTGATGATTCTATTTCATTATTGATTCCTTAATTTAGAGGATCAACCAGAAAAGGGGGTATAGAATGTCTCACAATAAAAAGTAGGCATGGGAGCTGTATACAACACTTTGTCTTACAAGAGTATAAGCTCAAAGATTTGGCTGTAGCAAAAAAGAAAATGAAGAAAAAATATATACAAAAAATTAATAGAATACCTATAAAAAATGAGAAGATAAAAATATATGGAAAACATCTATCATCCAATACACTAAAAAAGGAAGAAATAAAAGGGAGAGAATAGAAAAAGAAGGAATAAAAGAGGAAAATAGAAGACAACAGAAAAAAGAATAATGAAATTTAAAAAGCTATTACTAGAAAACTCCATTTCTGAAGAGAGTTTGAGAGATCACTTGGCAAGTTCAATACTGTATAAAAATATGGTTTATTAATAGAGAAGTAAACATCACAAAATAGAAGAATCTAATTATGACAGTGATATAAAATAAAAGAAAACAAGATTATAAGAAAAGGCTTAGCATAAAAGTGGATAATATAAAAAAGCTTTGTGAAGAAATTGTCTAAAATAGAAATATAAGCAAAATTAATAAAAATTCATAAGTCTGATATTGCAGCAAATTTAAACTGTAATTAAAAGAACAAACAAAAAAAACTATCTCAGAATTTAGAAGACCAGTTTTTAAAATGACAAAAAAGAATTTAATAAGTGTGGAAAACAAATAACAGAGTCAAAAATTTGGAACACTAATATTACTCCAGTAGAGAAAATAATCTGTGGGAAAGGAGAGGAAACACAGATAACTATTGGAGAAAAAGATTATTTTAGGCAAATGTAATTATAAATATTGATAGAGACTTTGATAGATTGATGATAAAGAGAGAGAGTTAGAGATACATATACATGTATGGAAATGTGTTACACTATAATAAACGTTGGATTATCAGGCTGGAAAGCCTGGTTGCATAATGGTTAAGTGCTACAGCTGCTAACTAAAAGATGTGTAGTTTGAATCCACTGGGCACTTCTTGGAAACTCTATGGGGAGGTTCTCCTCTGTCCTATAGGGTTGCTATGGGTCGAAATCAACTCAACGGCAACCGGTTTGGGTTTTTTTTTTTTCAGTCTTATTATCAAATTGGAGCCCTAGTGGCACATTGGTTAAGAGATTGACTAATAACCAGAAGGTGGGCAGCTGGAACTCACCAGCTGTTCCTTGGAAACCCTACAGGGCAGTTCTGTCTTACAGGGTTATTATGAGTCAGAATCACTCAAAGGCTATAGTAATTATCAGATTGGGTTGAAAAGATAATTAAAAGAACTATCTGTAACCGCAATTAAAAGATAAATAGCATTGCCTTGTATGTAGAGCAAACGCTTTATTGAGCCTATGGCAATAAACATAATGATAGCTGATGACATTTATGACAAAGAATAATAAACAGGAATGATAAAAGAAAAAAATATTTTTTAATATTTCCATTAAAGTTACTGTAATTATATAGTTTCCATATATATTTTAATAAATATAATTGAGCACCACTCTTTATCAAATAGAACATTCGGCTTTGAAAACAGTGTGTTGAACAAATTAGAAAGCGCTCCTAATCTCTCTGTGCTTACAGACATTATAAAAGAGATAATTAATGATGAAATCATTGATACTAGTAAGTTCTATGGAAAAAAATTAATGAAAATAAATTACTAATGATGGAGTAGTTATTCAAGAAATTTAATTGAAAACAGTAAAATGCCATTGTTTATACATTGGATTGTTATATATGTATATGAAAAGCCAGCAGTAGATTGAATAATAATGGCTTTTTGTGAGTGACAATCACTTAATATCTATCATCTATCTATCTATCTATCTATCTATCTATCTATCTATCTATCTATCTATCTATCTATCTATCACCTATCTAACATCTATCAATCTATCAATCATCTGTCTATCATCTATCTGTCTGTCTATCATCTATCATCCATCTACCTACCTACCTATCTATCTATCTATCTATCTATCTATCTATCTATCTATCTATCTATCTATCTATCTATCTATCATCATCTATGTGTGATGGTATGGAGACATAACAAACTCAAATACCCTCAGTAAAAAGTGATCCCTTAGGAGAGGGTGAATTTACAAGAAAGAAAGATGTTTTGTTAGCTGCTGTCAAGCCATCTCCACTCATGGCTACCTTATGTACAACAGAAGGAAATATTGCCCATTTCGTTCAAGATAGACTAGAAGAATATGAATAATCATTCAGAGAATGGAATTTGAACTATAAAGAAAGAAATTTCAGAGAGAAAGAGTACATGTCACAACACAGTAGTGAGAAAAATATGGCATATTGCAAGACTTAAAACAGTTCTCTATGAGTTAAAATGTGTACTTTGGAGATTCCAATGACAGGTTTTAGTTGCATCCTTTAGAATTTTACATAGTCAATCTTCTTTGTATCCTAGGTTGGTTTTTTAAATATTTAGGATGGTTGTTCTTTATCTCAAAGTAATACCAGATTAAACAATCCCACTACATTCACATAAAAAGAGAATGTTGCTCAGTTGTTAGCTGCATAGGATTTGGATTTCAAAACCTACATACAAAATTAAGATCTAATGTTTATTTGTTCTGTGACTGAAGGATAATCTATTTAGACTCTTTAAATTAGCTTTCAGTATAAAGTACTCTTTCCTAAATGAAAAAGCTCACTTGATTTACAGTAGCACAGAGATTTAGAGATAATTTTTGGGCATTATCATTAAGCCTGCAGATCAATACTTCTACTGAGGTTCATGAAAGGAGCCTGAGTGGCACAGGCGGTTTGTGATAGGCTGCTAACCCAAAGGTTGGTGGTTCACATCTACCAGCGGCTCTGTGGAGCCAGACAAGGCAAACTGCTTCTGTAAAGATTACAGCCAAGAAAACTCTATGGAGAAGTTCTACTCTGTAACACATGGAGTTGCAATTACTGGAGTGCTGACTCCACAGAAGCTAAAAACAATAACAGAGTTTGGGTTTATTATGCCAAAGGAAACACGGAGTATTTTTGTAAAGTGTTAACACTAAAAGAAATCAGAAAAAAATCTTTCCTAGAGATTTATAAAATTAAGTAAATGAATACTTACAGAATTCACAAATTACCTTCATCTTTGAATGTCTATGCTAGAAAAAGATGGAGGTATTTGATTAATTAAATGAATTCATAGTGGAATATCATTAGGATAAACAAAATAAGAGAAATAAGCATAGAGAATGAAGTGATTCCAGCAATGCAGAACATCATGGGTACAGATTAGACATTAAAAGGATGAAAAGCCAGCAGTAGATTAAATAACAATGGCTATTTGTGAGTGTCAATCACTATCATGATATAAAAATAAAGGGATTAAATGGTAGGGTAGCCGATAAAGGCTGCAATTATCAACAAGCTCTAGTGTTGTCCTTTTATAAAAACCAAAGCTATTGTTTTATGTAAAAGATATATCTTTTAATTATATCCTTCATGGCTTATTTTACTTGCTTATTTCTTTTGAAATACGTTTACTAGGTTTGCACAAATAAGGGGATATATTTTAATAATGAGAGCTAGGTCCCTGCCTATCAGGGAAAGCAATTACAAAGAAGCAAAGGGGAAATGCTATGGTAAACTGTGGGCCGCAGAGCTGGAGTCAGAACCATCATTTGGAACTTAGATTTATTTTTATATACAGATAGATGGATACATAGATGAGTTGTACGTGTATAAACTGTTTAGTGTACAAACTGATATTTTTCTATCTCTGTCCACAGACAAATTCCAGGAAGAACTAAAAATTAAATAAATAAGAAAGAAAGTGATTTATTCTAGAAATGGAAGTCTGAACTGGCTTTCTTAAAAACACATTACTTCTGAGACAAAGAAGGTATCGTGTGTATTAGTTTTCAGTGCTGCATAACAGAGGACCAAAAACTTAGAACATTTAAGTAGCACACATTCATTATGTCAGAGTTTCTGTAAGGCAAGAGCATGGCCACTGCTTAGCTTGGTGCCTTCAAGATTTCACAATGGCTGCATCCTCATCTTGAGGCTGAATAGTGGACGGATCCTCTTCCAAAGCTTACTCAAGTTGTTGGCAGAATCAGTTTTCTTATGGCTGTAGAATTGATGACACTGCTTCTTCAAAGCCAACAATGAAGAGAAACTCTAGAGAAATTCAGCTAGCAAGAGGTCATATACATGGTAGCGCAATCCAAGGGTGACACTGCATCTTTCTTACGACATCTAACAATTACAATAATCATATTGTATTAAGTACAAGCAGGCCAAAAGGTCTTTCTCACACTCCCCAGGAGGAGATTATATAAGGGCATGAACATCAAGAGGTCGGGGTGATGGACACCATCTTAAAGTCTATCTGCCACATCTTCTAGAAGAAATATTTCCCTGGAAGGTTGGTAGCAAAAGGAAATGGAAATTTATTGAAACACTAAAACATAAAAAAAAAAAATAGCATTTATAAAATATTAGACAATATGCCATTTTTTAAGTTAAAAAATACTGTCTTTTGTGGACACAACAGAAGAAAGTTATTCTAAAATAAGAGAATCCGCCTAAGTCAACTATAATTCTCAAACCCATAGAATGGCCTGCTCTGACACGTACAGGAGATTATGAAACACATAATTCTAAGGAGAAAGGAATTTGGTGAACATAAAAATACACTCACTCCTCACGTATCCACATGGTTAGGTTCTAAAACCAGGTTGTTAGGGGAGATTGGCCTTCCGGGAGAGTCGAGGGCTACACGCCTTCTTGGCGCAGCTACTCCCCTCCCCATCCCCTCCATTGCTCATCGCTGGTCCGGCACCCCCCCCCCGCCCCGCTCACCTCAAGATGTGTATGGTGTGGTAGGCACCCTTTGCCCATCACACCTTCCCCACTGCAGTGGAGCCTGCAGGGGTTGGAGGTGGCAGTGTTAGTGTTTGGGTGTTGCCTGGCCTGGGTGGGGACCCTGCTCATCTTCCGTCTACCGCAGCCCCTCAGTCCTATGCATCCCAGTTCCCTTTCCGCCTCTTCTTGCCTCCCACCCCTCTCCCCCACCAACCTCCTAGCACCTTCAGGCCCTCCCTCTGCTCTCCTGGCCCATCCACAATCTCACCTCATCCCGCCATTGATCCACAACCTCTGTGGCAAGACTGAGACATAGAGGACAAAAGGGAGAAGGTGTCCTGTGGTTGGTCGACCACCGTCCCTCACGTGGCCCAGTCGTAGCCCAGGCCCAGCCATGGCCCTACATTCAACCCAGACCATCATAGGCGCCGCCTGAAATTTTTTTCTGAAGTTGTGAATGCGAAATATTAGCTAATGAGATAGTCAATCAGTGAGGAGTAGGTGTAATGTGATAGGGAGACAAAAAAAAATGAGATTTGAACAGTCCAGGGGCTTAAATTTTTTTTTTCATCATTTCAAAACCAGTAATTGTACTTCATCACATCAAAAGGAAAAGTATACAGGTTTCTCCTGCTCTCAGAAAGTAGAACGTTCTTATGAAACCTTTTGTAAGCCCAAACGGTGTAAAGGGAAGAAGCAGTTACCATTAATTTATAATTAATTTTTGAGCATTTCCAGATCCAAAAAATAACCTACCAAATCATACCAAATAACATATAAAACCTAAAATAGCACTAACATATAGGATTCACAGATACAGTTCTAAGCTCCGGCGGCTTTATGCTGAGATGTTGAGTGTAGTTCAGGGGCAGGAGCTTGAGGAGGCCTCCCTAGCTGCTCAGGACACGTTTCTGACAGCTTGCTGCAAAACAAAGGCTGAATGCTAATTTTGCTTTTAGCCATTTTATATAAAGGAGAAAATCCTCTTTGAATTTCTTTCAGTTACCAAAAATAGATTAGCCTTTCCTAAAAACAAAGTGGCTGAAAGCAAACTTTCAGAAAGTAGAGGGTACCTGTATTATTATAACAAGTGATTCAGAATGGACATTTAAAAACTTTCAATACCAATTTATCATAAAAAGTTTCAGAAAACAAGGAATGGGGGTAATATCCTCAACGTGATAAAGAACATCTATGAAAAGCCCACACCTAACATCATACTTAATGTTGGGTCTTCTTCTTTGACTGCGGTTCTTTTCTTTGCACTGTTACCAGAAAGCATCTCTTTTTCACAGCTCTGCTTTCTGGCTGTATTTCACTGGTATGTTTATAGAAAGTGTGTTTTAGTGTGTGTGTAAGAGAGAGAGAGACTGGGAGAAGGAGGCATTCTCTGTGAACTAATTAAGCCTCAGTCTTAGGTCAGTGTAATCTGCATAGGCTCTTTAAGTTAGCTTCTGGCATAAAGCACTCATTCCTAAATGAAAAGTTCTTTGATTTATGCTAACATAGAGATTTGTAGTTTTTTTTTAAGTATCTTCATTAAATCTAAACATGAATACTTCTATATAGGTTCATTATTATGTCGTTAGGAACAATAAATGTTTTAGTAAAATATTAACATTATGTAATATAAGAAAGATTTCCTAGTGATTTATAAAATTAAATGAATACTTGTAGATTTCACAAATGATCTATATCTCAACATATCTATACTATAAAAACTTGGAGGTATTGGACTTTCAAGTATTGATTCATAATGGAACATTTTGAAGATAAATAAGAGAATTAAGTTGAAAGAGTGAGGTGATTTCAGTGACACATAAGAGAACATCATGGATATAGTTTATACCATTAGAGGAAAAAATCGGGAGTAGATTGCCTACACAATGATTAATTGTAGCTGACGTAATCATAATCCTAATATAAAAATAAAATAAATGGGTATGGTATCAGAGTAGTCTTATAGGCTACATTCTCAATAAATGTTAGTGGTTTCCTTTCATAAAAGCAAAACTATTTTTTTAAGGTAGTGATACATTTTTGAACTGTAACCTTCAGGGCTTGTTGTACTTGTTTATTCCTTAGGGTATATATGAAAGGATTTAAGAGAGGTGCAATTGAAGTGTTGAGCACTGCAACCCCCTTGTTTAAAGTGACCCTCTCCTCTGCAGAAGGTTTCATATACATAAAAATGCAGCTGCCATAAGAGATAGAGACAACAATCATGTGGGAGGAACAGGTGGAAAAAGCCTTCTTCCTCTGCTGGGCAGAAGGAGCCTTCAGAATTGTTCTCAGAATATATGCATAGGAGAGTGTCACCAGTGCCAATGTAACCAGCAGTATGACAATGGCTGAAATAAAACCTAACAATTCTATGGACCGTGTGTCTGTGCAGGAGAGTTTCAGGATAGGAGAATAGTCACAGGCAAAGTGGTCAATGATATTAGCATCACAGAATTCCAACCTTAAGTACATGATAAGCCCAGGAGAGATTGTTAACAGCCCAGCCAACCAAGAGGTAACAACCAGCTGGGTACAAACTCTGTTTTCCATTATTGTCGCATAGTGAAGGGGTATGCAGATGGCCACATAGCGGTCATAGGACATGGCAGTCAACAGGAAGAACTCTGATGCACCCAAGAAGATGACAAAAAACAATTGTGTTACACAAGCATCATAGGAAATTGTACTATCCATAGCCACAATGCTGACCAGGTACCTCGGGATACAGACTGATGTGAATGACATTTCTAAAAATGAAAAATGCCTAAGAAAGAAATACATGGGTGTTTTGAGTTGGGAATTCAATACAGTGAGCAGGATAATTGTCAAATTTCCAGTGACACTCAATAAATATGTTAGAAGTAGACAAAAGAAAGTCACAATTTGCCAGTTTGGATCATCGGTTAGTCCAACAAGAATAAATGTTGTTACCATTGTATAGTTTCTCATGGTTAAATTTCTTCTGAATTCTGTCAGAACTGGAAGAAAATTACTTCTAAGTTTAAAAATCACTACTAAATATAAATTTAATGTTACGAAAAATAAAGTAACTCAGTTGAAATTTACATGTTCTTTTTCTTCCATGATTTTAACCATAGACATAGCAGTCAGCACCCAGGATTGATTCAGCTTATTTCATCTCCTTCTCCACAGCAACTTAAAAAACTAAACTCACTGCCGTTGAGTGGATTCAAATTCATATTAACCCTATAGAACAGAGTGGAACTGCCCCATGCGGTTTCCAAGGTAATGATCTTTACAGAAGCAGATTGCCACACCTTTCTCCTGCAGAGAAGCTGGTGGGCTTGAACCACTGACTTTTGGTTAGTAGGTGAACACTTTAACCACTGTGCCACCAGGGCTTCTTCTCTCCTTATCTGGACACTCATTTTCTAATCTCCCTTTTCAAACCATCTTTACTTTGCAAAACAATGGCTTTGCTACTACCTATTAAAAAAAAAAAGCACCTGTAAATTCCTTTTTGAAAGTTTTATTAAAGATACTGAGATATCGCTTCTTCAATTTTATTGCATCCATAAGAAAACACTTTTTGTAGATTAGCTCAGTTATATCTCTTGTTAAAACAATCTTCTGCTCAGTCTCACTCAGTATGCTGTCTATTCTGCATTCTTTTACATTTAAAACAGCCAATCAAATGTGAATTTTTTATAGTTGAACTTTTATAAAAATGGCTGTTTTCTGAGAATATCTTTCTAGTTAATCTTTGAGTTCCTTGATACCAGCAATTGAAACTGCTTTTATTAGAAAGAACTTATGAAATATAGCAAAATGTGACTGTCAAAATTACTGTATAAATTTCAAGTTAAAATTTTACATGAAATATGGAATTACTTTTTTCAATTATCCAGTCACAACTTTGTGAATAACTTTACCAACATAAGAAAGATTAATTTCCATTCAGTAATAATAAAGTACCAAGAAGAAAAACAAAAACAAAAAAAGAAAACTCATTCCATGGAGTCAATTCCCACTTGTAATAACCCTATAAAACAGAGTAGAACTTCTGTGTAGGGTGTCGAAGGAGTGCCTAGGTGATTAGAACAACTGATCTTTTCTTTAGCAGCCGAGCTCTTAACCACTGCACCACCAGGGATCCAATAAAATATCTAAGCCTTTATTAAAGGCAAAGAAATGTGTACCAGTCAAATTTTTAATAAAAAGTATTGAAAATTTTTGTTCGTGGAGATATTTGGATATAGGTGTCCTTTCAGATATGCACATTGAAACTTTATCATGAGTCACACAAGTATTTTCTTGCTTATAATTTTAAATTTAATTCATTCAATGCTATATAGTCTATTACTCACAATATAATAGATTCTGTGGTAAGTATTTTGTACACAAAACAACAGAACACTGAAAATACTTACTTTCCATGAATTCCACAAGAGTTTTACTTACTGATATATTGTGATTTTTTTCTTTAGTATCACAAGCCTAAAAGGTAAGAAGAATGAATTTTGCAATAAAATATTTATGTCTTTCAAACCCATACTTTTTCTTTGTTTCCTAAATCTCACTGGAGACCTTATTAATTCTAAAATCCAGGAACATTCAATAACAAATGTAAACCTTGTTGGATCTCTTTCTCTTTCCAATCAGCACACAGCTGGCTTTTTCAGAGATATTTTTTTCTGATTTTCTTTCAAATAAAAGTGTATATCTGGGTTCATCCTAGAAATCTACTAATTAAGCTATTTATTTGGAATCAAACTAGTAGATATTTTTTCAACAGATTTTCTGATCCTCTCTTGAAGACATCACAGTAGATTTATCTCTGCCTTTGACAACACAGAGGAATTTACTCAGGTGTAAGGCCCTGGGGATTCTTGTGGAGAAGATACTAATTGACTATCTTCATCATAAATTAAAATAAATAAATAAATAACAGAATTAATTGTGTCTTTATGGGATCTATTGGGAAATCTGAAATGTTAAAATGGAGTCTAATTCCCATATAATTTTTTTTTTTTTTTAATAGTAGGGATTAAAATGTTGTATTAACAACCTGGGAAACCCTGGTGGCACAGTGGTTGAGTATGGCTGCTAACCAAAAGGGCGGCAGTTCAAATCTACCAGCAGCTCCTTGGAAACCCTGTGGGGCAGTTCTACCCTGTCCCATAGGGTCACTATGAGTCAAAATTGACTCCACGGCAACAGATTTTTTGGTTATTGACAACTTGAGGGGCCCCGGATGGTGCAAACGGTTAATTGTAATAATAAATGAAACGTTGGCAGTTCGAACCCACAGAGAGACACTAGCAATAACAGCAATTTACAAACTGATGTTTTTCAATCTATCTGAGCCAAGAGTAATCCAAAGAGAAGAAAACCGGAGGTCTCCCACTCTCCATTTGAAAAGGAGAAGTGAGATAGTTATGTTGGCCTCTGTCTAATGACACCATCGTCTATGACCTCTAAATTTCTGAATCTTCACCAGTTACTCATAATACATGTTTTTGAGGCCTAATATATTCTTTCTTATCCTCCTCACATGTGAAATATTTATTATATACTAACAAATTTCAAATAATATTTTAAATATTTTGTTGAAATATATATTATATACTAACATGGTAGCCAGGGAAAATCACGTAACTGATATTTTGGAAAGTACCTAATCACATAATTGAAATTTAATAAAATACCTTTAGGGAAAAAGTATCTAGAAATCTGTTCATATGTCCTCTAAACTATGGAAAAGATTCCTTCTTGCATACATTATTATGCAAAATACAAGAAACTAAGAAAACTAAATTCTTCACATTTATCCTTTATCAAGAAAACTAGAGTTTAAATGTGTAGAAATGTTTGGAAAAAAATGCGAATTTGTAAGAATAAAATATAGATTTTCTACAGAAACTAATACTAGTAATTAATTAAGATTTATGTATACATGCGTGTGTATGTGTATATATATATATAAATTCTCTTCATGGAGGATTAATTATATTTTAGAAAATATCTAAAATTAAATACTTAAGTAACTAGAATAATATTTCACTTTTTACTAATTATCTCCTCATAATCTCTAAAAACAGCAGAGAAAACATACTTGTTATGTTTGATAAGGAAGCAAAACTATTTGTATTGATACGGAAAAAAGAGAACTTTTAGATAAAATAGGTCAGCCATGCACAATTGTGGAATTAATGAAGAAATGTATTGAAGAGTACTGCATTTGTTTATAGCGGTGTTCCTGAAATGGCTATAGGAAGAATGGTTGGTTTGGAAAAAAGCTGGATATGAAGCAGAGGAAAATCTTATTTTAAAGGTTGTTGCACAAGCAATGAAATCTAAAGAGATTAAAATTCCATAATGAAGGGAAACCTTCTGAAGTAACACCAATATTTTCAGGTGTTTTTCACTGGAGTCGATTGCTGTATCTGACCTGTGGTCAGAGATGAGAATTTGAGCTTGGTTCCAGTGGAGAAGTGTTTTTCTGGTTCAGAAAAATCAACAAAACTATTGGCAGTCCAACAGAGTCGGAGTGAAAAATGGGAAAATGTATGAACCTCAAATAAAAATTTAGGCCACTTTCATAAAGACACCTGCCAAATTCCAAAGCCAGATGGCATTGAAGGCAAAACAGTTAAGCAGGTCCAGCAGTCTTCTCCTTAGGCATCTAAAGAGCTAATCTCTACATTTCTGAAAAACCTACTCTAAATGGTAAAAAAATATAAATCCTATCCCTACCACAGGTTATTAATTATACATTTGGAGAGCCACACACTAGATACAGGAGTTTTCCAGAGGTAGACTGAGTCTAAGTAAAATCCAGCTTCGATTTAACACATTTTCACTTTTGATTAATTCAGTCAGCTTACCTCTATTTGCATATCAGAGAAAATATTTTAACTTACCAGAAGCATATAAAGGTTTAAAATATAGTTACTTGCATTCAACACAAATAAACAAGTGTACCAACATATAGGATTTTAAAACTAATAAAAGACAATAGAATTAAATCCAGTAGTGATCCAGACAGCATACAGGTGACAAAGATCATAAATTTATTATTATTACATAGAAGAGAATGGAAAAATAGTCAAAGTAATTTTAAATCTGTAGATTGCAATAGCTATCTGAAAACTTCATAAAGGAATCAATAAACATTTTAGTATTATATAGTAAATTATTGAAAGTTAAGAACCCAGAGAATCATCTTAAAAGCAATAGGATACTGAATGTGTAAAATGAAATACAGGTCAATATTAAACACCCAAAGGAAGCAGAGAAAGAAAAAAAAAAGGGGGGGGCATAAGAGACACATGGTAAATAGTCAAAAGTTCTAATGTGTATGTAAATTGGCATCCCAGAGAGAGAGTAAAGTAAATACAGGACTGAAGCAATATTGAAAGCAATAACTTCCAAGAATTTTCCAAGTGCTGAAGATACCAACCTGTAGACTCAATAATGTCAGTGAAACTCAAGAAGTAGAATTATAATGACACCCACTCTTGATGGTCTCTTTGTTAAAGACTAAAGAAATTAAACACGGGCAAAATTATTACAAGTTCAAAACCCTCAACAGTGAGACTTTTTGTTTGTATAGTTTTTTTGTTGTTATTGTTTTATTTTTGTTTTTAAATATCTCCAGCCAGTAACTAAGCATACTAACCTCAAATTACCAATAGCAAAGGGAAAATGGGACAGGTAACGAAGGAATGGTGTATAAATACCATACATGGTACTCATCTGTGCAATTCATCAATATTTCTATTCTTCTTTGTATCAATTAGAATGCAGAAAGTAAAACAGAAATATCACCTGGGTGGATTTCATACAAGAAACACATTATCCAGATTGGAACATTTAAAATAGAAAGAAAAAAAAAAAACACCAAGGTAACTAAGAGATAATAACCATTACCTCAGGGATGAGGTTGTTTTAAAAGTTAAGGCAGTGTGATGTACATCATGAAGTATATTGACAGTTCTACCTTGGTCCCTAGGATATCTGCTCTGAGGGTTGTTGTTGTTCGGTGCCCTTGAGTCAGTTCTGACTGTAGTGACCCTATGCACAACAGAATCCTGCCCGGTCCTGCGCCATCCTTACAATTGTTGCTATGCTTGAGCCCATTGTTGCAGCCACTGTGTCAATCCGTCTCATTGTGGTTCTTCCTCTTTTTCGATGACCTTGTACTTTACCATTCATGATGTCCTACTCCACGGACTGACCCCTCCTGATAACATGTCCAAAGTATGTGAGATGTAGCCTCACCATTCTTGCTTCTAAGGAGCATTCTTGCTATACTTCTTTCAAGACAGATTGGTTCATTCTTTAGCCACTCCATGGTATATTCAATATTCATCACCAAGAACACAATTCGAAGGCATCAATTCTTTTTTGGTCTTCCTTATTCATTGTCCAGTTTTTGCATGCATGTGAGGCAATTGAAAACACCATGGCTTGGGTCAGGTGCACCTTAGTCCTCAAGGTGACATCTTTGCTTTTCAACACTTTAAAGAGGCTTTTTGCAGCAGATTTGCCCAATGCAATTTGTCTTTTGATTTCTTGACTGATGCTTCCATGGGTGTGGATTGTGATTCCAAGTAAAATGAAATCCTTGACAACCTCAATCTTTTCTCCATTTATCGTGATGTTGCTTATCGGTCCAGTTTTGAGGATTTTTATTTTCTTTATGTTGAGGTCGTGAAAGCTATGGTCTTTGATCTTCATCAGCGTTTCAAGCCCTCTTCACTTCCAGTAAGCAAGGTCGTGTCACCTGCATAACCCAGGTTGTTAATGAATCTTCCTCCAGTCCTGATGCCCTGTTCTTCATATAGTCCAGCTTCTTGGATTATTTGCTCAGCATACAGATTGAATAGGTATGGTGATAGGCTACAACCCTGACTCACACCTTTCTTGACTTTAAACCAGGCGGTATTCCCCATGTCCTTTTTGAACAACTGCCTCTTGATTCATGTACAGATTCTTCATGAGCACAGTTAAGTGTTTTGGAATTCCCATTCTCACCAATGTTATCCATAACTTGTTATAATTCACACAGTTGAATGCCTTAGCATAGTCAATAAAACACAGGTAAACATCTTTCTGGTATTCTCTGCTTTCAGCCAGGAACCATCTGACATCAGCAATGGTATCCCTGGTTCCATGTTCTCTTCTAAATCCAGCTTGAATTTCTGGCAGTTGATGTACTTCTGCAGCAGCTTTGGAATAATCTTCAAAAAATTTTGCTTGCATGTGATATTAATGATGTTGTTTGATAATCTCCACATTTGGTTGGTGATCCTTTCTTTGGAATGGGCACAAATATGGATCTCTTCCTTTCAGTTGGCCAGGTAGCTCTCTTCAAAATTTCTTGGCATAGATGAGTGAGCACTTACAGGGTTGCATCTGTTAGTGGAAACATCTCAATTGATACTCCGTCAGTTCCTGAAGACTTGTTTTTCTCCAGTGCCTTCAGTGAAGCTTGGTCTTCTTCCCTTAGTACCATCAGTTCCTGATTGTGTGTTTTCTCCTGGAATGGTTGCACATCAACAAATTCTTTTTGGTATAGTGACTCCGTGTATTCCTTCCATCTTCTTTTGATGTTTCTTGCAATGTTTAATATTTCTTCATAGAATCCTTCAATATTGCAACTTGAGGCTTGAATTTATTGATGTTTGGGATTCCAATTGACTTTTGTGTGTTTATCTTGTATCCTGCTCCTCTGCTGAATCTTTCTCTTAGTCCCAGCAGTTTTCTTGTGGAGTCTTTAGGGTTGTATGTATAGTGTCATACCATCCTTGAATAGGAATAATTTTATTTCTTTCTTACCAGTTTAGATCCACTTTATTTCTGTTTCTTGCCTTATTGCTCTGGCTAGGGCTTCTAGGTCAATGTTAAATAGAGGTGGTGATAAAGGTCCTCGTTGTCTTGTTCCTTTTTTCAGGGGGAATGTTTTTAGCCTCCCCATTTAGAATGATTTTGGCTGTTTTATTTCATATAGATGTCCTTTATCATGTTGGGAAATTTAATCTCTTGCTATGGCTGCTACTCAAAAGGTTAGCAGTTCAAATCCATCATTCACTCCATGGAAACCCTGTGGGGCAGTACTACTCTGTCCTACAGTGCCACCAGGAGTTGGAATCAAGTCTATGGCAATGATTTTTTCCTATTTAATTGAGAGTTTTTATCAAGAATGAGTGTGGGACTTTATTGGATGCCTTTTCTGAGTTGTTTGAGACAATCATGTGATTTTTTTTCTTTTGTTTTATTTATATGGTGGGCTACTTTGATTGATTTTTTAATATTGAACCATCCTTGCATAGCTGGTATGAATCCCACTTGGTTGTTGTGTGTGTGTGTTTTTTTTTTTTTTATGATACAGAATTCTATTGGCTAGAGTTTTGTTGAGAATTTTTGCATCTATATCTGTGAGATATATTCATCTGTAATATTCTTTTTTTGTTGCGTCTTTGCCTGCTTTTGGTATCTGGTTATGTTGGCTTCATAGAAAGAATTTGGAAGTATGCCTTCCTTTTCTATATTCTGAAATAGTTTGAATAGTACTAGTGCGATCTCTTCTCTGAATGTTTGGTAGAATTCTCTAGTGAAGCCATTTGGGCCAGGACTTTTGTTTTGCTGGGAAGTTTTTTTTTTTTTTTTTTTTTTAATTACTTTTCAAAATCTTCTCTTGTTATGAGTGTCTTCAGACCTACAACTTCAATTTGTGTTAGTTTAGGTAGGTAGCGTGTTTCTAGAAATTTGTCCATTTCTTCCAGGTTTTCAAAATTGTTGGAGTAAACTTTTTCATAGTACACTGTTATGATGCTTTTTGTTTCAGTTGGGTCTGCTGTAATGTCCCCACTTTCATTTTTTATTTGGATTATTTGCTTCCTTTCTAGTTTTCTTTTGTCATTTTCACCAATCATTTGTTGATTTTGTTGATTCTTGAAAAGAACCAACTTTTGATTTTGTTGATCCTTTCTATTGTTTTTCTATTTCATTTTTTTCTGCTCTGATCTTTATTATTTCCTTTCTTCTGGTGCCTCTGAGCTTCTTTTGCGTTTCTCTTTTTACATGTTGGAGTTGTAAAGCTAACGTTTTGAGTATATCTCTTTCTTCTTTTTTTGATGTGTGCATCTATTGCAATAAATTGACCTCTGAACAGTGCCTTTGCTGTGTCCCAGAGATTTTGGTATGATATGTTTTCATTCTTATTTGATTCTAGGACTTCTTTGAGTCTATCTTTGATTTCTTCTTTTATGCAGTGGTTATTAAGCAAGTTGTTATTCAGTTTCATTTCTTTTTTCCCCATTATTCTTCCTCTTACTATTTTCTGCTTTTATGGTGTTGTGATCAGAGAAGATGTTTTGTATTATTACAATATTTTGGACTTTGTTGAGGGTTGCTTTGTGGCCTAAGATGAGATCTATTCCGGAGAATGTTCACGTGCATTGGAAAAAAATGTGTAATTTGGTCCTATGGGATTATTCCCTATATGTCTATAAGGGCAAGTTAATTGAATGTATTCTGTATTTTTGTTGGATTTCTTTCTAGATGTTCTGTCCTTTACAAAGAGTGGTGTGTTGATGTCTCTTCTATTACTGTGGAACTGTCAATTTTTTTCAGTGTTCTTAGAGTTTGTTTTATGTATTTTGTAGGCCTGTCGTTGTGTGCGTAGATATTTCTTATGGTTATGTCATCATTATGGATTGTCTCTTTAATCATTATATAATGTCCTTCCTTGTCTGTTATTATGGATTTTGCCTTAAAGTCTATTTTATCTGAAATTTGTATTGTCACTTCTGCTCTTTTTTGGTTACTGTTTGATGATATATTTTTTCCCATCATTTGATTTTTAATATGTTCATGTCTTTGTTTCTAAGGTATGTCTCTTGTAGGCTGCATATTGATGGGTCGTATTTTTTTATCCATTCTGTCACTGTCTCTTTATGGGTGAATCTAAGCATCGATACAGGTGACTTTATTGTTGTCATTTTTTAATTGCACTTTAGATGAAGGTTCTCAGAACAAACTACCTTCTCATTAAACAATTAGCACACATGTTGTTTTATGACATTGCTTAATTGTGGGGTTATTAGCCAACCCCACAACAAGTCAACACTCTCCCTTCTCGAGTCTGGATTCCCTGTTACCAGCTTTCTTGTCCCTTTCTGCCTTCTAGCCCTTACCCCTGGGCTGGTGTGTCACCTTAGTCTCCTTTTGTTCTATGGGTCTGACTAATCTTTGGATGAAAGGTGAACCTCAGGAGTGGCTTTCTTTACTGAGCTGAAAGGGTTTCCAGGGGCCATACTCTAGGGGTTTCTCCAGTCTCTATCAGGCCAGTAAGTCTGGTCTTTTTTCTGAGTTAGAATTTTGTTCCACATTTTTCTCCAGCTCTGTCCAGGACCCTCTATTGTGATCTCTGTCAGAGCAATCAGTGGTTGTAGCTGGGCACAATCTAGTTATACTGGACTCAATCAGGAGGAGGCCATGGTAGTTGTGGTCCATTAGTCCTTTAGACTAATCTTTTCCTTGTGTCTTTAGTTTTCTTCATTCTCCCTTGCTCCCAAACGGGTGAGACCAGTAGAATATCTTAGATGGTCGCTCTCAAGCTTTTAAGGCCCCAGACACTACTCACCAAAGTTGAATGTAGAACGTTTTCTTTATAAATTATGTTATGCCAATAGAGCTAGATGTTCCCAGACAGCACGGTTTCCACAGCCCTCAGCCAAGTGAACAAGCCATCAAAGATTGTTTCTTTTTGTGTTTAAACCTTTTCATGATTTTTTGTAGTAGTGGTCTTGTACAATATTTGTCCTTTTGTGATTGACATTTCATTCAGCATAATGCCCTCCAGATTCATCCATGTTGTGAGATGCTTCACAGATTCAGCATTGTTCTTTATAGTCGTGGAGTACTCCATTGTGTGTATGTGCCATAATTTGTTTCTACATTCATCTGTTGATGGGCTTCTAGGTTGTTTCCATTTTTCTGCTATTGTGAGTGATGCTGCAATTTACATGAATGTGCATATGTCTATTTGTGTGACAGCTCTTATTTCTCTAAGATATATTCCTAGGAGTTGGACTGCCAGATCATATGATATTTCTAGCTTTCTAAGGAAGTGCCATATCATTTCCCCAAATTGTTGTAGCATTCTGCTTTCCCAGCAGCAGTGTGTAAGAGTTCCAATCTCCCCACAGCCTCTCCAACATTTCTTATTTTTTGTTTTTTTTATTTGTGCCATTACTGCTGGGGTGAGATGGTATCCTATTGTGGTTTTGATTTGCATTTCTCTGATGGCTAGCGATAGAGAGCATTTCCTCATGTGTCTGTTAGCTGCTCCAATGTCTTCTTTGATGAAGTGTCTGTTCATTTCCTTTGTCCATTTAAATTGGATTATTTTTCCCTTTGTTGTAGCAATGTTGGATTTTCCTGTAGATTTTAGAGCTTAGACCCTTTGTCGGATTTGTCACAGCCAAATTTTTTTTTCCCGATCTCTAGTTTCTCTTTTCACTTTTTTGGTGAAATCTTTTGATGAGAATAAGCGTTTAATTTTTAGAAGATCCCAGTTATCTAGCTTATCTTCTACTGTTTGTGTTCTTAGTGATGGTATGTACCCTGTTAATGCCTTGTATTAGGGCCTCTAATGTTGCTTCTATTTTTTCTTCTGTGATTTTTATAGTTTTTGGTTTATATTTAGGTCTTTGATCCATTTTGAATTAGTTTTTGTGTATGGTGTGAGGTATGGGTCCTGCTTCATTTTTTTTAGAGGCGAACATCCAATTTTGCCAGCGCTCTTTGTTAAAAGAATGTCTTTTTCCCATTTGATGGACTTTGGGCCTTTGTTGAATATCACAAGACCATAGGTGGATGAATTCACATCTAGGTTCTCAATTCTATTCCATTGGTCAAAGTGTCTGTCTCTGTACAAGCACCAGGCTGTTTTGACTACCGTAGCTGTATAGTAGGTTCTGAGGTCAGGTAGTGCAAGTCCCTCCATTTTATTCTTCTCCAATATTCTTATCTGGGGCCTCTCTCCTTTCCATACAAAGTTAATGATTATTTTTTTTCATCTCTTTAATGAAAGTTGTTGGTATTTTGATCAGGATTGCCTTGTATTTGTAAATTCCTTTGGGTAGAATTGTCCATTTTCACAATGTTGAGTCTACCTGTCCATGAATATAGTATGTTTTTCCATTTATGCACATCTCTTTTGGTTTCTTGCAGTACTGTTTTGTAGTTTTCTTTGTGTAGGTCTTTTACATCACTGTTAGATTTATTCCTAAGTTATTTATTTTTTTTTTTAGGGGCTATTATAAATGGTATTGTTTTCCTGATTTCCTTTTTGTTGTTCTCTTTATCGGTGTCCAGGAATGTAACTGATTTTTGTATATTTATATTATATCAGGCAACTCTGCTGAATCCTTCTATTAGCTCCAGTAGTTTTCTCATGGAGTTTATTGGATTTTCTATGTATAGCATCATATCATCCACAAATAGGGACAGTTTTACTTCTTTCTTACCACTTTGGATGCCCTTTAGTTCTTTGTCTTGCATTATTGCTCTAGCTAGGACTTTCAGCACAATATTGAATAAGAGTGGTTATAAAGGATGTCCTTGTCTTGTTCCTGTCCTCAAGGGGAATGTTTTCAGCCTTCTTACATTAAGAATGATGTTGGCTGTTGGTTTTGTAAAACTAATAAAAAACCTAACCCATTGCCTTTGAGTTGATTCTGAATCGTAGTGACCCTATATAGATGCTCTTTATTATGCTGAGGATTTTCACTTCTATACTTATTTTATTAAGAATTTTTACCAGTAATGTGTGTTGGACTTTGTTGAATGCCTTTTCTGTGTCAATTGAGATGATCGTGTGATTTTTTTCTTTTTTTTATGTGGTGTGTTACGTTGGTTGATTTTCTAATGTTGAACCATCCTTGCTTAAACCTAAAAAAAAAAAAAAAAAACCTTACCAGGTATGAATTCTACTTGATCATGGTGTTTTTTTTTTTTTTTTTTTGACATGCTGAATTCTATTGGCTAGAATTTTGTTGAGAATTTTTGCATCTATATTCATGGCAGACATTAGTCTGCAATTTTCTTTCTTTTTTTTTTGTGATGTCATTGCCTGATTTTGGTATCAGGGTTGTGTTGGCTTCATAGAATGAATTTGGAAGTGTCCCTTCCTTTTCTATATTCTGAAATAGTTTGAGTAGTACTGGTGTAAGCTCTTCTCTGAGTGTTTGGTAGAATTCTCCAGCGAAGCTATCTGGGCCAGGGCTTTTTGTTGTTGTCTTAATACCTTTTCAAACTCTTCTCTTGTTATGGGTCTGTTCAGATTTTCAACAACACTTTATGTGTGTTTGTGTAGGTAGTGTGTTTCTGGAAATTTTTCCACTTCCTGTAGATTTTCAAATTTGTTGGAGTATAGTTTTTCATAATATTCTGTTATGATCCTTTTTACTTTATTTGGGTCTGTTGTAACGTCCTCCATTTCATTTCTTATTTGGGTTATTTGCATCCTCTCCAGTTTTTCTTTTGTCAATTTGGCCAGTAGTTTGTTGGTTTTGTTTTTTTTCATCTTTCTATTGTTTTTATATTCTCTATTTCATTTATTTCTGCCCTGATCTTTATTATTTCCTTTCTTCTGGTGACTGTGGGCTTCTTTTGCTGTTCTTTTCATTTATTTGAGTTGTGTAGCTAACGTTTTGATTTTGTCCCTTTCTTCTTTTTCGATATGGCACTGCTTGCACTGTGTCCCAAAGGTTTTAGTATGATGTATTTTCATTCTTGTTTGATTTTAGGACTTTTTTGATTCCGTCTTTGATTTTTTTCTATTACCCACTGGTTTTTATTTATTCAGTTTCCATGTAAATTTTTTTTCCTTGAGTTATGGCTGCTAAAGAAAAGTTTAGCTGTTCAAATCCACCAGGCGCTCCTTGGAAACCCTATGAGGGAGTTCTACTCTGTCCTATAGAGTTGCTATGAGTTGGAATCAACTGAACGGCAATGGATTTGGTTTGGGTTTTAGTTCTTCCTGTCGTTAATTTCTACTTTGATGGTGTTGTCGTCAGAGAAGATACTTTGCATTTTATCAATGTTTTCGATTTTGCTGAGGATTCCTTTGTGGCCTAAAATGTGGTCTGTTTACAGAACATTCCATGTCTGTTGGAAAAGAATGTGTACTTTATGGCTGTTGGGTTGAGTATTCTATTTTTGTCTATGATTTCAAGTTGGCTGATCGTGTCCCTGAGATCTTCTGTATCTTTGTTGAGTTTCTTTCTAGATCTTCTATTCTTTTCTGAAAGTGGTGTGTTGAAGCCTCCTTCTATGATTGTGGAACTGTCAATTTCTCTATTCAGTGCTGTTACAGTTTGTTTTATGTATTATGGAGTCCTGTCATTGGGTGCACAGATATTCATCATGGTTATGCCTTCTTGATGGATCATCCCTTTAATCATTATATAGTGCCGATCTCGTCTTTTATGGTGGATTTTGTTTTAAAGTCTTTTTTGTCAAAGATTAGTTTTGCCACTGCTGCTTTTTTTTTTTTTTTTTGGTAGCTGCTTCCTTGATATCCCACATCATTCTCAGGGTTTCTTCATTTTTCTTTGTTCTTTTTCCTGATTTTTCTTCAAACACAGTGATAGCCAAGTATTTGTCTTTAATTTTGCTGATCCTGTGTTCCATTGTTTCGAATCTGCTCCTCAGACCTTCTATGACACTGCCATTTATGAAATCTTGTTGTTTATCTTTTGGATATCTAATTTTTTTTGTATGATTTCTGGTTCTGAATTTATTTTGACATTTTGTGCCTGGATTATTTCCTGAATTCTTCCATCATTTGTATGTATTTTCCACAATTTTGTCTGCCTTTGCCATGAATTTGCCTACTTTTTCTTCCTTTTTGTCTGCTTTTTTCTTCAACTCTTGGATAGCTCTGAATAGTAGAGATTTGAATCCCCTATCAGGTAGTTCCAGTGCCTTTTTTTCTACTGGAAAGTCATCTAGTGTTTTATTTTGGATATCTACTGGAACCATCCTGTCCTGTTTCTTTGTATTTTTTGATATTGTCTACTGTCTTTGGTACATTCAGTAATTATTTCCTTCATTTATTGATTGTAGATTTGTTTGTTTCATCCTACATTTTTGTTTTATTTGGTTATGTCTGAACAGGCATACTGTGCGTTCTTTGTTGTTTGCTCATCTGTGGGCACAATACTTTTCACCTCCTTGTCTGATGGGCAGGCCAGTTGCACAGCTATGGTGCAATGGGGCAGGTCCAGTGGGTGCTCTGTCTTCTGGTGGGAACTCCTTTCCCATATGCCCTGTCCACTGATCTCAGACTGCAGTCCAAAATGGCAAATCTGTGCCGTGGTATCTGATGGGGGCCTCCTCTCATATCTCTCCTTGTTTCCTTTCCTTGTCAGTTTGTTATTCCATTCGGTGCTTGGTTGAGTCTTTATATCTTCATTTGACACTAAGTGTTCTAGGGTTGACTTTTGCCTCTGTTCTACTTAGTCTTTTTTATTGTGGTGGGATGGCGTGGTGTTTTTGACTATACCTCCATGTTTGCAAATTTCCTCTTCTCTGTGGGGTTTTCAATGGATGATTTTTCAGAAGTAGATCACCCAACCTTTCTTCTGAGAGGACTCACGGTGAACTTGAATCACCAATCTTTCACTTAGGAGTGAGAGCATTAACTCTTTGTACCACCCAGGGACTCTTATTTATCATCTATCTGTTATTTATTATCAGATCTTCCCCACTGTGGGTACACATTCATGTATGTTTTATAAAATCATTAAACTGCACAATTAAAAATGGTATATTTTACACTATATAATTTAAACTCATTTAACATAATTATTAAAATTGGAAAAAGACATTTCAATCGAATCATCAAGTGCTCAATTAAAGCAAAAATAGTAAGGATGATTATAAAGACTATGTTATACTTTTTCTTTGATTACTTATACAGTGTCTTTTGGTGTGTGAATAGGGTCCCTATGAGCTGGACTCAACTCGAAGGCAACGGGTTTGGTTTTTGGTTTAGTATGTTCAAGACTATATTTCCAGATTAAACACTGTCAAAATATCTAATAAATATTTGTTCAATGGATAGAAACACCTTTTTATTTCACACTGACACAAAATTAAATGATTTTCCATGGCTAAATGTTATGTTAGTGAAAGTTCATCATGTATGGTGAGTATAGATTTGGGTTTTTTTTTTTTTTTTTTTTTTTTGCTTTCTTTAAGATTAAACTAGGATTGATAACTTCATGCAACATTACACCCCCGAACTTTATTCTCAGTTTATGCTATGTTTATTGACATTTCATCGTGTCAAGAATTTGTGTTTATAGCAAGTGTCAGTAAGAAATTGTTTTTGTTGTTGATAGGTGACGTCGAGTGAATTTTAACTTATACTGATACCATGTGATAGACTGGACCTGCCTCATAAGGTTTTTTAGGCCATAATCCTTGCAGAAGCAGGTTATCAGGTCTTTCTGCCACTAAGCCACTGGTGGGTTCAAACTGTCAACCTTTCAGTTAATAGCTGAGCACTTAACCCGTTGTATCACCAGGGCTACTTAGTAAAAAAAAATAGTTATTTTTAAATGAGAAGAGAAAATCTTGAAATGAAGGGTTTTACTGTTTTAGTAATTAAAAAAAATAATAATTGGTTTGTAAAAAACAAGGAATAGTTGAAAATTACTTTTAGTGTTTCCAAGATATTATCTTGCTTGGTTCTTCATTGCCAAAGTGGGGATATACATATCTATACTTTATGGAATTAATCCTAGAAAACATGAATGACTCTTCCAATATCATTCTGCTTGTCTTTAAATTCTTCTATAGTAAGTAATTACTAATTTTCTGCAGACCTCCATATAAAAAAAAAGGGTCTCCTATAATGCACAAGCAGTGCATTATTTCCGTTTGTATTATTCTCTTATTTAAGCAGGACCTCTATAATCTCATTCATGCAGGAAAAAATAAACTTGGGCATTTAGTTATGCCTGTGGTTTCAAGAAAACCATCCAGAGATCACACCACATGCCTATAAATATTCAAGTTGCTTTATTATGTTCCTACTTAAACATAAGGGAAATTGTCTGCCAAAATCGTAATTCAGGAACTTTTGAAAAATTATACATTGTAGGCTTTTTTCAAAACTCCATAACAAAATATGGTAAATGATGTAAAAAAAAAATTGTTGCTGTCAAGTCAATTCTGACTCATAGCAATCCTATACTACAGGGTAGAATAGGCGCCCATAGGGTTTCCATGGAGTGGCTGGTGGATTTGAATTGCCAACCATTTGGTTAGCTACTGAGCTCTTAACCAGGGCTCCAACTGATAAAGCATACCCAAATTGAAGAAGAGAGCAGGGATGACCCATTATTGGACACAATATTTCAGTAACCTTTGGAAGATGTAAAGAGGTAGTTGAGGTAGTTAGGTAGGAGAAGCTAGAGCTTCCTAGATTTAAAAAGGAACCTAGCTAAAATTGTGCTGGAAGTCTGCATCACCATAACTATAGATTATACACGGATAGAATAAACACTCTCACAATCATGAAATTAAATAAATCAAAGATTGCAAAAAATCTAATGCAAGCATTTTGAAATATTCCACACTTTTTTTTAAAGCAAAATGCCACCACCCGTCTGTCAGTTTGTTATACTGTGGTGATTTTCATGTTGCTATGATGCTGGAAGCTATGCCCCTGGTATTTCAAGTACCAGCAGGGTCATCCATGGTGGACAGGTTCCAGTGACACTTCCAGACTAAGACTGACTAGGAAGAAAGTCTGGGTCATCTACTTCTGAAAATCAGCCATTAAAAACCCCATAAATTACAACAGAGTATTGTCTGATACAGTGATGGAAGATGATCCCCACAGGGTAGAAGGCACTCAAAATAAACAGTGGTCACAACAATGGAATCAAGCAAAACAATGATTGTGATTGTGAAGATGGCACAAGATCACTCTATGTTTTGTTCTGTGGGATTGTCAATAGTCAGAGCTGATTAGCCAGCAACAAACACCAACTAAAAGTAAAGTGGATTTGTAATTAGAAAATAATCATATGTAAGAAACAAAGAAAGTGACAATAAAAATCCTCAGCATCAAAACAATAAAGGAATCACCTCGTGAAATTGAGTGCACTTGTGAATGGAAGAAAGAGACTCAAAATATTCCCCATTATTGGTCCCCAAATTCAAAGGCAGTTTTCTTTTTAATAAGAACTTTGACAGAGAGCTGTGGATGTGGGGCAAAGATGACAGTATAGTCAGACACTTCCTGTGGTCCCTCTTGTAACAAAGACCAGAAAAAACAAGTGAATCGATTATATATGACAGTCTAGGAGCCCTGAACATCAAAGACAAAGTTGAGGAGTAGGACTGGGAGGCATGGCGAGGGAGAGACAGTTCAGAAGCAGCAAGAATTTGCCATAACTGACCTGGCCAAGACCCTGAAGGCTGGATCTGTGGGTGCTTGTAGGCTGAGGCAAGCAGTAGCACTCTGGATGCATTTTCCATATCAGGAGAAACCTGGTGGCAGAGAGTCTGTAAAAACCTCTGAAGCCGGAAGGAAGCAATGCTGGATCTGCGAAAGTTATGTACAAGGGTCTAACCTACTGCTCAGGATCAAAGTAACTCTTCCCCCTTTAGAAAGTGCCTCTCTCCCCTTCACCCTCCCCCTCCTCGCTCTGACCTGGTCTCAGTCTGGCTTCAGCATTGGCCTAGCCCCATGGCTGGAAGTGAGACCCATCTAGAAAGCCTGATCCAGTCTCCTGGTTTTGGAGAGGGAACAAATAAACAAAAAACAAACAGAAAAAAAAAAAAAAACTCTGCCAGCTTCCCTAAGCCGGGACTTCAGGGCTGGCAATGCCCCTCTGCCTTGCACAGGCAAAAGGGGTCTACTTTGGAAACCAATTTGGCACTTCCTTAAAAATCTATAAATAGAAGAACCATATGATCCAGCAATCCCACTCCTTGGAATATAAACTAGAGAAAGAAGAGCCCTCACACAAATAGATATACGCACACCCATGTTCATTGCAGTGCTGTTCATAATAGCAAAAAGACAGAAACAACCTTGGTGCCCATCAGTGGACGAATGGATAAACAAATTATGGTATATTCACAGAATGGAACACTACACAATGATAAAGAACGATGATGAATCCAGAAACATCTCACAATATGGATGAAGCTGGCAGGCATTATGTGGAATGAAGTTAGTCATTCGCAAAATGACAGGTATTGTATGAGATCACAAGTACAAGAACTCAAGAAAAGGTTTAAACACAGAAGAAAACATTCTTTGATGGTTAGGAGGGTGGGGAGGGTGTAGACAGTAATTCACTAACTAGATATTAAAAAAAACATTCTTTGATGGTTAGGAGGGTGGGGAGGGTGTAGACAGTAATTCACTAACTAGATATTAAAAAAAACATTCTTTGATGGTTAGGAGGGTGGGGAGGGTGTAGACAGTAATTCACTAACTAGATATTAAAAAAAAACATTCTTTGTTGGTTAGGAGGGTGGGGAGGGTGTAGACAGTAATTCACTAACTAGATAGTAGACAAGAGTTATTTTAGGTCAAGGGAAAGACAACACAAAATACAGAGGAAATCAGAACAACTGCACTAAACCAAAAGCTAAGAAATTCCCTGAACAAAAAAAAACACTTTGAGGTACAGAGTAGCTGGGGCTGGGGCCTGGGGACCATGGTTTTGGGGAACATCTAGGTTAAATGGCATAACAAAGTTTATTAAGAAAATGTTCTGCATCCAATTTTGGCGAGTAGCATCTGAGGTCTTAAAAGCTTGCTAATAGCCATCTAAGATGCATCAATTGGTCCCAACCCACTTGGAGCAAAGGAAAATGAAGAACACCAAAGATAGTAGGAAAATATTAGCCCAAGAGAAAAAAGGGTCACATAAACCAAAGACTTCATCAGCCTGAGACCAGAAGAACCAGACGGTGCCCGGCTACAACAGATGACTGCCCTGACAGGGAACGCAACAGAGTACCGGATGGAGCAGGAGAAAAGTGTGGAGCAGAACTCAAATTTGCTTAAAAAGACCAGACTTAATAGTTTGTCTGAGACTGGAGGAACCCTCAAAGTTGTGGTCCCTAGGTACTCTGTTAACCCAGAACTAAAACCATTCCCAAAGCCCACTCTTCAGACAAAGATTAGACTGGACTATAAAACATAAAACAATACTCGTAAAGAGTGTGCTTCTTAGTTCAAGCAGATACACAAGTCCAAATGGGAGGTTCCTGTCCAGAGGCAGGAAGAAAAGGCAGGAAAGGAGATGAGCTGGTTGGATGGATATGGGAAATCCAGGGTAGAAAGGGGGAGTATGCCATCATTTTATGGATAGCAACTAGTGTCACATAACAATATGTGTATAAATTTTTGTATGACAAACTAACTTGAGGTGTAAACTTTTACCTAAAGCACAATTAAAAAAAAAAATCTTAAAAAAAAAAAAAGATAAAAAGGCCAGATTAAATACACAGTGGCTATTTGTGGATGACTTCAATCACTGTCAGGAGTCCTTGTAGCACAGTGGTTAAAGTGTTTGCTGATAACCAAATAATCAGTGGTTTGAACCTACCAGCTGCTCCTTGGGAGAAAGATATGGCAGTCCGCTTCCATGAAGATTAACAACCTTGTAAACCCTATGGGGCATTTCTACTGTACCTTAGTGGGTCACTATGAGTCAGAATCAACTAGAGAGCAGTGGATTTTTTGGTTGGTTTTCAGTCACTGTCAAAACCAGAAAACCAAACCTGTTGCCATTGAGTCCATTCCAATCCATAGTGACCCTATAGGACAGAGTAGAACTGCCCCATAGAGTTTCTAAGGAGTACCTGGTGGATTCAAACTGGTGACCTTTTGTTAGCAGCTGTAGCTCTTAACCACTATGCCACTAGGGTTTCCAATCACTATCAGGGTACAAAAATAAAATAGACACATACATTAAAAGGGTAATCAGTACATGTTGCAATTTCGTGGCACAGTGGTTAAGACCTATGACTGGTAGCCAAAAGGTCAGCAGTTCGAAACCACCAGCCACTCCTTGGAAACCCTATAGGCCAGTCCTACTCTAACCCATAGCAGCACCATGGGTCTGAATCAACCCTAAGTCAATGGGTTTGGTTTGGTTTTGGTTACCTATTGAAAGCTCTTTTTGTATTTAAAAAAAGATCTTCTAAAAGTCAAAGGTTCTATTTCGAGATTAAAAAAAAGATGCATTTTTTTAATGATGTCCTTCAAGACTTGTTTTACTTATTTGTTTCTTAGGGCATATATAAAAGGATTTAAGACAGGGGCAACTGAGGTGTTGAGTACTGCTATCCCCTTGTTTAAAACTACTCTTTACTCTGCAGAAGGTTTAATATACATAAAAATGCAGCTGCCATAAGAGATACAGACAACAATCATGTGGGAGGAACAGGTAGAAAAAACTTTCTTCCTCTGCTGGGCAGAAGGGATCTTCAGAATAGTTCTCATAATATTTGCATAGGAGAGTGTCACAAGATCCAATGTAATCAGCAGAGTGAAAATTGCTAAAATAAAACTTAACAATTCAATGACCCATGTGTCCACACAGGAGAGTTTTAGGATAGAAGAATAGTCACACAAAAAGTGGTCAATAATATTGGCATCACAGAATTCGAACCCTAGGCCCATAATAAGTGCAGGAGAGATTGTTAACAACCCAGCCACACAGGAGGTAACAACCAGCTGGGTGCAGACTCTGCTGCTCATAATTGTTGCATAGTGAAGGGGTTGGCAGATGGCCACATAGTGGTCATAGGACATGACTGCCAACATAGAGACACTGCTCCCCACAAGACCTCTATGTCCCTTTCCCTGTTTCATTTCCTTCTCTGCAGCTATCTCTGAGGACATTTTCTGTATTATGTATTGGTTTAGTTTTGATCTTCCATGTAGAATGTTATCCATATGGGCACAGGGACTTCTCTGCTGCATCCCAGGTGTAGAAAAGAGCTTAGCACATCCTAGATGTTCAATACATGCTGTGTATGTGTGTGTGTGCTCACATGTGTGCACATACAAGGTAAAAAACAGAAACAAGATGGAGAATGAGTATAAGATGGAGAGTGGGTACAAAGTGGCGAAGGATTACAAGATGCAACACAAATACAAGAAGAAGCATGGAGATAAGATGGAGGGTGAAGAAAAGACGGAGAATGGAGAAGTGTTTGAAAATGGAGAGACAGTAGTGGGTGGATACACAATGGAGAATGGAGGTAAGGTGGATAGTGGAAACAAGATAGAAGGTAAATATAAGATGGAGGCTGGAGACAAGATATAGGGTGGAGACAAGATGAAGGGTGGATGCAAGATAGAAGGTAGGCACAAGATGGGAGTGAAGACAAGATGGAAGGTGAATACAGGACAGAAGTTTGATAAAAGAAAAAGGGTAGAGAAAAGATGGCAGGTGGGTCTGTGATAGAGGGTGGAGACAGAATAGAGAGTGGAGATAAGATGGAAGATGGACACAAAATATAGTGTGGAGACAATAAAGGAGGATTGAGAAAAGATGGTGGGTAGCTATAGGATGGAATGTGTAGACAAGATAGAGAATAGCACAAGGTGAGAAATGGAGACAAGATGAAAGGCAAAGACAAAGGAAGGATCTAAGGTGAAGATAACATAGAAGACAGATAGAGGATGGCAGGTGCAGACAAGATACAGGGTGGAGACTAGATGGCAGTTGGGTACTACATGGAGTTTGGAGACTATATGAAAGGTGGGGACATAATGGATGATGAAGACAAGAGGATAGATGGAGACAACATAGAGGATGGAGACAAGGTAGAGGACTGAGATGTGATGGTCAGTGGAGAAAAGATGGAGAGTGGAAACAAGACAGAAGATGGATGGTGGAAAAAAGATGGAGGACGGAGACAAGATGGTGGGTGGAGACAAGGTAGAGGTAGAAGCGAAGATGGAGGGAGAAGAGAAGACATAGGGAAGAGGTGAGATGGTGGGTGGAGGAAGATGGATGGACCCAAGACTTGCAATGGAAACTAGATGCAGCGTAGAGAAATGATGGGTGATGGAGACAAATAGTGGAGATAAGGTGGAAGGTGGAGACAAGATGGAGGATAGAGATTGATGGAGGATGAAGACAAGGTAGTGGATGGAGACAAGATGAAGGATGGTAGGTGGAAACAATATTGAGGATGGATAAAAGATGGAGAAAAAAATGGAGGGAGGAGACAAGATGTTGGGTGGCGGAAAGATGGAGGATTGATACTAGGATGGAAGGTTGATACAAGGTGGAGAATGGAGACAAAATGGAGAATGGGTACAGGTTGGAAAGTGGAGACAAAGAAGAGAGTGGAGGTAAGATGGAAAGTGGACACAAGAAAGAGAGTGAACACAAGATGGAGGGTGGAAATAGGATGGAAAATAGATACAAAAAAGATTGTGGAGGCAAGATGGCAGGTGGGCCCAAGATGGTGGATGGATACAGGATGAAGCTCAATGCAAGATGGAGGGTGGAGACAAAATGGTATTGCTTAAATAATTTTGAGACCAAAGCACTGGACTGAGTCAGGATTCTAGAACTCTAGGGAAGATGCTGATGGTTTCATCAGACTGCTAACCCAAGATTATCTTAGGTTAGGTTATTGATTTGGAATTTTTTTTTTCTCTTCACTAAGCACTCCTCTTGTTGCTGTAAGCTTTTGATTAGATTCCAGATTTCTGTCAGTTTTGTCGGTTTAATAGTTGTTTCAGTGGAAAGAAAGATTTCTTGAGCATCCAATTCTGCCATTTTACTTTAAATGACCCAAAGTGTGTTTTTAATTTTCATGATGTCCAATGTAGTCATATTTTCTTATATGACTCCTACATAAAGCAATGAACCTAACAAGAGGTACAAAAGTTTTCTTTCCTTTTGAATGTTTTCCAGACATTTAGTTCAGCCTCCCTCCTCTAAAGAAAGGAGGTTAAAAAAAAAAAAAATGGTCAAAAAATACTGGGTACATATACTGTTCAAAGGTTGGGGATTCACTGGCTAATATTGGTATAAGAGGGAAATAACCTCTCCAAAACGATTCAAGCTTTAGATTTCATCTTGTCTTCACCATTACAGGAAGAATATGAAAGCACTGTTTACCATAATTATGACTCCCAGTCCCCCGAAATGCTCCTTGTCATGCAAAAGAACAGGTACTGCTTTGGCTTTGATTAGCATGGTAGGACAGGGACCACATAGTCAGGGATTCCCATGACACCGTAAATTGCTGCCTAGAATGAATTACGATACTGACCCTACTCAAAGTTTACCATAAAATACACAGTACAGGGTTACATATTTCATCTATTCTGTCTAAATCCAAAAATGGAAAGTATCTATTTTTAGAAAGCTGCAATATTTTATTAAATCCTTCAACTAAAAACACAGGAAGAACTTCAGTTCTACTCAGAAAACTACTTATTCACCCGTTTGCTCTATAGAATCACCATAGTTTAGATTTCCTCTAACCCCTAATTAATTTCCAAACTTGTAGTTCATGTTTTCTCACTGAAATATACTAGAGAGCCAAGATGAGTCTCTCTCCATCTAAAATAATAATCAGAAAGATACTTTGAAAAATAATCAAGCAAGATATCATTATTCCAGCAATCGTTCCCTTTGCTTCATGCAAAGCCTGAGATTATAGGTAGAACTCTACAGCCCTCACAGACTCCAACTGTGACTCTTCTCCTATGTTGCTGATTGCTTGCACAGACACAAAATTTCTAGAGTTTATGGCATTTTTCTTAGCAGTATTCATATTCATGGTAATTTCGGCCTTGGTGGTTCTCTCCTACACACTCACCCTCAGAACAATTCTGAAGATCCAGTCTGCTCAGCAAAGGAAAAAGGCCTTTTCCACTCATTCTTCCCATATGATTGTGGTTTCCAATTCCTACGGGAGTTGCATTTTCATGTATGTAAAAAAAATCAGCAAAAGAAGGTGTGGCTTTGAGCAAAGGTGTAGTTCCCATGTTGCTCCCATGTTGAATCCCTTTATTTACACCTTAAGGAACTAGCAGTTTTAACAGGCCCTTAAGGACTTAATCAAGAAAATGTTATTATCAAGCAAGCACTGTGAATCATTATAAAATCTGTAGCGTAAGCCACAAATAAACAAAAATCATTGTTCTAAGTGGTAGATACACAGAAGAGAATAAAGTACCCAAAGGTCACTGCAGTTGTAGAGCTTAGGAGGCACACATTTAAGAGCAAACATAATAAAGAAATAAATTTTATTTTTACCTACACAAAGTACTCTAGCAATTGATAAGTGCTACAAGAAACAGGGAGTACAGTAAGGAAACAGTAGTAGAATTCATATTAGATAGGCTGATCAAAGATTTCAGTCATTTTAAAGTTCTTTTTTATTTTTCCTGCCTTCAAACTTATTTCTCTGTATAATTAATCTTTTTTCTTTTCTGAAAATTTTCCTGGTGCAGATGTTTATCTAGTTCACTGGTATCAAACAAAGGGAGATTGTAAGGCATGTCTGCAAAATATTGTTCTTTGCTTTAGAAGATAGGTAGCAAGGTTTAGCTAGCATATTTAAAGCCTACCTGAAAATAAATTAGCCTAAAGAAACATTCGGTGAAACCCACAGTTAATTAATGAAATGAGCCCTAATTTCAATACTTAGAAAACTGTTCTTGTTCTTATTATTGTGTTTATAAATACGTATGTAAAAACATTTGCCGATCAACATTCTTAATGTGCACATTTCAGTAATGCCTATTACATCAATTATTTTGTGCAACCTTCATTTTGTTATGATGTTTTTGTTTTCTTTAAAGAATGGGCTTTGATTGTCCCTTTACTTTTATGCCCTTATTCTATTGAATCAGATATTCAGAATCTGTATATAGAAAAATACCTGAGAAACAATAATATTCTGCTACGAAGATGGGTTATTTTAAACTGTCCAGGTTACTGGTCCACCAACTCTGCCCGATCAGGCATATTTATCCACATCTTCTCAGGTTACACATCTCCCGTGAAACCATGAAGATGAATTGGGAGGAAGGAAGGTGCTGGGAAGAGAGATCTCCAATGAAGGGGTATAATCAGAGATAATAGGAATGACTGCTTTCATACTGCATGTAGTGGCTTCCATTTTGATCATTTGTTTTGGACATATATTATTACAAAATTTCATCATCAAATGATGGGAAACGATAAAGTTCAGTCTATTTAGTTACTGAAAACTAAGGCAGGATTTGCTCTATTGAACATGGCCTCGTGCACAGAGGTTAAGATCTTGGCTGCTAACCAAAAGGCTGGCAGTTCAAACAGACCAGTCATTCCTTGGAAACCCCTACAGGGTCTTTATGAGTTGGAATAGTCTTGACAACAATGAGTTTTTTTTTGAACACGTACATAAATTAAAAAGTACAATTTTGTCAACACTCAAATGAAAGAAGCCTAAAGACTTATCACAGACCTTTTCTATTTGAAAACAATCACTCTGAGTAGCTCACATTATTTAATTAATAAGAATGAAAATATCGGAATTAAATACAAAATTCAAGGAGGTTTGAGTTAATAATAAAATTAATCAAACAAAAAATAATTTTTCAAAAACCAAAGAAAATTAAGATTGTAGAAATTCATAAAAAATAAACTGTAAGGTTGATACAAAAGCTAATGACTAAAATAATCTCTGCAATTCTAACAATATAAAAAAATGAGATTACAACAAAAAATTTATAAGGTGAAAATATTCCTAATACCTATAAAACAGCAAAATGTGATACTTGGGAAGTAATGGTACTATGTAGAACTGCATGAAAATGTATTTGAAAATGTATAGGAAAAAAATGAATTAGCCAAATATTCATACAGTTGTAGATAACCTGAATATATATTTTAACAATGGAAAGACATTAAAAAATACAAAGTTCTAAGAGTCGTATCTTCAAATATCCCCATGATTTTATTAATATTGTAAACCTTAAATGAATAAACAACTAATTAAAGTATATATTCATATAAATAGTGGCAGACTATAAAATAGTTGAAAGATGTTTGTTATTAATAGGTAAAAAACTATAAAATATATGCATATATCCTCTATAAAATCTAATATACTAAATGAATAAAGTAGAGAAAATGTAAAACAGCTTAAGATGAGAGACAAAAAGACAATTAGAAAATTTTGTGATATAGTGCAACATGCTATCCTTTAAATAGGTCATAAGAGAAAAATAATTTTAAAAATCTTATATTATTTGGCCATGAATCTTCCAAAAAAAACAGAAAAACTTTTAAGGTAACACATAAAAGTAACTCTGCCAAAACCATAAAGAAAATATATATTAAATGAACAATTAAAATCTTACTCAAAGGTGAAAAACTAGTGTCTTTCATTCTAATGGCAACAAAATATACCCACTCCTCACTTAAAGACTTCTTTAGTTTCCAAAGACCAGGCCCTTAATCAAAAATTGTGATTATGTGAAAACGGAGGTAGACCACATCAGATCACAAAACAAAGGATGACTATATCATTACCTAACTTCCAGATTACATCATTACAGAACTGCCAAATTACATCATTACATACCTGCCACATTATGTTGTTATGTAACTGCTAAACCGCTGAGAATCATGGCCCAGTCAAGTTGACACATAACCTTAACCATCACAGCCACTGTTACTCTTGCCTAGCGACTTGGTATTCATTATTGCCAGAAGTACGTCATTTATAAGCAAAATATTTTTTTTTTACTATGGTTGTAAATGTAAAATGTCAGATAACAAGATAGTCAATAAGCAAGAAGTGGGTTTAGTGATATCTCCTCTAACCTGTATTAAATGCTCTAGAGATTTTTTTTCCAGGAAACTTTTAGCCAATGCTGAAACACAAAACAGAAGTAAGATCCATATATACTCAAAATGAGAAGACAAAGAGTCTGTTTTTCCAGATGATATGAATGGTTCCAAGATAAGCTTAAAATATGATTACGAATTCTTATTCAGATATTTAGTAAAATTCACTAGGAAAGCCATCTGGGCATTGGTTTTTCCATCTCTTTTTTGTTATATGCTGCGTTTTATTTCTTGTTAAATGTTGTGATCGTTCAGGTTGTGTGTCAACTTGGCTGGGCCATGATTCTCAGTGGTTTGGCAGTTATAATGTAGTATGGCAGTAGTATAATAATGGAATCACTTCCATGATGAGACCTGATAAAATGTGATCACCTCCGTGATGGGATTTGCTGTGAGCAGTCAGTGAGTTGAAAGGGAATTTCGTTGAATGTGTGGGCTGCATCCAATATAGGTGGACTTTCTGGCAAGGCTAGGGGGATTTTGCACACTCTGAATCCTGCGGCTGGCTTCTGTTCACCTGGCCTCCAGTTCTTGGAACTTGAGCTAGCACCTTACCTGCTGTCTTATCTGCCTATCTTGGGATTAGTCAGTCTCTGCAGCCTGTGAGCCAGATGTGACACAGACGTGCGACTTCTCAGCCTTTACAACCACATGAGCCGTTTCCTTGATATGAATCTCTCTCTATATATACTTATACACTTTATTTATTTTGCTTTTCTAGAAAACCCTGCCTAAGACAAATATTAGTTCAGATCTTTTAGTTCTTTTTAAGTCAGTTTTGGTAATTTGTGCTTTTCTAGGAGTATGTCATTTCATCTAAATTCTCTAAGTAGTTGACATATCACTTCTACTGACATATCCTTATAGTCTTATTTTATTTCTGTAAAATCTGTAGTGATGTCCTCTCCTTTACTACTGATTTTAGTAATTAAATTATTACCACTTTATCTCATTGTCAGTCAGGCTAAGGATGAGCTGACAAAACCTGACAGAATAAAGGAGAGAGAGAAATGTTTACACTGTGAGCTGGTATAAATTGCTGCAATTTAATGGATTGCTCTGAACTGGACTTCGTTTGTGGATGCAGATGTCCAAAATTCCAAGTGGAACAGCAGGTTCTTCGGATCAAGGAAAACTCCTGTTCCCTCAGAGTACTTATTTCCTAGGGATGGGCAATTTAATCATTGGCTGTCTAAAACTGGGGGAGAGAAAGGCATGAAGTGTCCGGCTTAGATCCCTTCATAGGTGTGCTTACCCTCAAAATGAGGGGAGCAACGGAGGGTCCCTACTGAATATTTCCTTTTTTCCTGATGGGTGGGGAAAGAGAGGGTACAGAATGATGTCGATAGGGTTATATTATTCAGTTGTGAGTGATGATGGTTAACAGGTTGAAGATTTGAGTCCACCCAGAGACACCTTGGAAGAAAGGTGGGTGATCTACTTCTAAAACAAATCAGCCATTGAGATCCTTATAAACCACACTTTGACACACATGGGGTCACCATGAGTCAGAATCAACTTGATGGCAACTGGTTTTAATCATATGTGTAACTTTTCTCTGGGTCTCCTAATATTTCATTTTTAATTTAAGCTAATTTATCTTGCACACTATTATCTACAAGCTAGTAGGACACCTGTTTTATAATAATATATTAAATTACACCCACGTTATTCTGAGGATGATAAGTATGAAAGATAACTGAGGACATGCCAAAGAGAAATGTCTCACAATTTATCTATTCAGTGAATCATACAGATGTTAGTTAATCTCATAAAGGACTTGATGCATAGATTAATGAGAGACAAGTCTAGTGTTGGAAGGCGGAAACGGTCTGGATAACTAATATAGGGAACACAGACACTCAGAAGTGTATAAAAACCTTGGGTACCCCGAGAACACCTGAAATGGGGAAAAGGTCGTAATGGATGAAGTATGTGTGCTTGGAAGTCAACCTCAATATTTTCCTTAGAAATGTCTCTGGATCCTACTCTCCCTCTTCCCTTTTTACCACTGATATTTTTGGTGGTTAACAATAGCAAAAAAAATGGACTATCTTTAGCACATTTATTTAGGGTATAGAAGAGGAGGTGAATCCAAGGCAATAAAATGTCACTATCTACTCTGACGTATTTTTCCCCATTCCTTCCAAGACTAGTAATCTTAGTTCTTGATCTCAGCTTCCCAGATTAACACAAATTTTATAGCTAGTGTGCACTCAACATTACCTGGGGATCATAGAAACGATTTATGTAGTAGAGGCTAAAAGCAGCTGGGAACAAGCGCTTCACTGGAAGGAAAAATCTGTAATGTCCTTACGGTTTGGAACTCAGTCTTCAGCAGAAGGAAATGGTGATATGAGAGAACTGAAGGTAAAAGGAGTTTCCTGAGAGAACCAGGCATAGCAGGCTAAACGAGGAGAAGAAATCAAACCTCGAAATCTACAGGTGAGAATGAGGGAAACTTTTAGGGAAATCATGGAGCTCTGACCTTTACTTGTACAAAATTCATCTGTTGGCTTTGGTCTTCCATGGCATCAGAAGTCATCTTATGTAAAACTTTAAAATGGTTGAAGGTCCAAATATTTAAGATCTTCTTATGGAAACTCGAAATGACATCATTCTACTGAATAATTTCAGTGTATGTTACTAATAAATTCTAGTGATATTTCATCATCCTTTATAGATCACTACACCAGAAAAAAGTCTGATTTTTACTCAGTTTCATCCACATAATTGAGTTATTATTCTGTAAATTGAATTACCGCTGAGTCACAGAAAATGTAGTAACATGTTTGTATTTATTCAGACTCTTTTTAAAGAATGGCATTATGTACATGTTAACTATGAGGTTCTCCAACTTGGGGACTATTGACAGTTTTTTCCTAAGCAAGTATGTGTTGATAACCATTTTATAAATTGACAAATTATATGACCCAGAAAATTTTTAAACTGGGTAACGAAAAATATTTTTTGATTTCTATAGCAAATATTTAACTACATTATTCATTTAGTGGTACTGTTACTAATGGGCTACAATTAAGAAAGATTTTTTTCTGAAAAATTCTAAAAACACTGTCATCAAATTATTTATAGTATTTTTATATTCAGTTAGAAATAATGTTAAACCTGATTTTTGATCTCCTGCAATTCTAGAAATAGTATGTTCCTGGAGAAATCTTAAAATGCAATTCTCTCACTTGCGCCATCTCTTTTTTTTTTTTTTTCTTTTTGGAGAATTATTGTGAAAGAACTTGAAATTCAAAAAAAATGCTTAAAAAAAGAAAAGAAGATCAGGCTCATAGTTGTGGAATAGAAATACAAGCCCAAGAGAAGTGCAGAAGAGAAGGACTGAAATTTGGATGAGAAAATATGCAGTTTCTGTGCAAATGTATCCATATCTTCAAACTATCTTGTCAATTATTGGTCACAAAAGTAAGCAATTAAAAATAACTCTAGGGAGGCCATGTGGATTTTAATTGTCTTTTGAGAGGCAATTTTTAAATTTAATTGTTCTTCATTATGCCTCTAATTTATGACAGCACCTTTATTTTTTCACTTGCTTAAGAAAAATGCAATCTTTCTTGCCATGCCCGTAAGGGCTCCCTTGACCTGCTGATTTCTCAGGCTGTAAAAAAATGAGTTCATCATGGGAGCTACTGAGGTGTTTAGCACAGCTACTCCCTTGCTCAAAGACGCCCTGCCTTTTGCTGACAGATTAATATACATGAAAATGCAGCTGCCATAAGAGAGAGAGATGACAATCATGTGGAATGAACATGTGGAAAAGGCCTTTGTCCTCTGGCTAGTAGAAGGAATTTTCAGAATTGTTCTGATGATATATATATATAAGACAGAATTACTAATGGCAAAGTGAACAGTAGAGTAAACACAGCACAGGGAAACCCCGTTAACTCTAGGAATTTTGTGTCTCAACAAGAAAGGTGTAATAAGGCAAAATAACCACAGGTGAAATGATCAATAACATTGGACTTACAGTAACCCAGCTGTATGACTAGCATGAGTGCAGGGAATATGATTAAGAATGAAGCCAGCCAAGAAGAGAAGACAAGCAGTGTGCAGACTCTACCATTCATGATGGTCGTGTAATGCAGGGGTTTACAGATGGCCACATAACGGTCATAGGACATGGCAGCCAAAAGGTAAAATTCAGTTACTCCCAAAAGAATGAAGAAAAACAACTAAGCCATACAATCATTAAAGGAGATGGTTTTATCTCCTGTAATAATGGTGCCCAGGAACTTGGGTATACTGACAGTTGTGAATGAAACCTCTAATAAGGAGAAATTCCTGAGGAAGAAATACATGGGGGTCTGGAGGTGGGAATCCAGCAGGGTGAGGGTGATAATGGTCAGGTTCCCAGTAATGCTGAGCATGTAGGTGATGAACAGAAAGACAAAAATCACAACCTGAACCTCTGGGTCATCTGACAGTCCCAAGAGGATAAATTCTGTTACTTCTGTGTAGTTTTTCATTTGTTTGTTCTCTTGTGAAATCTGTAGGAAAAACACAAATACTTGAAGAAAAAGGAATTATTCATGGATATCATTGGAATTTGGCTCTGGAGGTAAACATATTTTTGCCACTCTATTGCATTTCAGGGGAATTTAAAACAATCTAATAATAATAGCTAACATGTTTTAAAGTGAGTTTTTAACAATATATATTTTACATAGAATATTCATCAAATCCCTATTTTATACATCAGAGTCTGCGGCTTAAAGGGTTTTTAGAATCCTTCCCCAAATCACACATGCTGAACAGATAAAACAGAGATTTGAAGCTAGGTCTTTCTAAATTTTAAAAATAGTAATGTAGAAATACTGTCTGCTGACTTTTAAAAATACTTGCATGAAGGGTTTCCTTCTCTTTAGAAACCCCTTCTTGTCGTTTTTTCAAATGCAGTAAGAGTGTCCCATTTTCTAATTCCTGTCAGCTTTAGTATTATCTACAGGTATAATGGAGCCCTGGTGGCACGGGGATGCCCAAAAGCCAAATGTATCAATAAAAGGGCTACTTAAATGGAGACTGTCAACTTTTGAAAGTTATTGTAGAGTTAAATCTCTAATAATGTGACAGATTTCTAAGTTTCCTTTCTGGCTCACAGTTACCTTTCCCAGCCTCCTACTCCTCATCTGAAGCTGATCATTGTCATGCCCATGCTCAGATATTAAAGAGATGTGACACAGTAGAAATTCAGAACAGGGAAATCTCTTTGGCTCAGAAAACCAAATTTTATGAACAGCTAAAATAAAACATTATCCCACACAAAACATTTTTTTTCTTCAAAATTTCTCCCATTTAAGTTTCTTCAACATTCTCTCTTATATATGTTCTGCTTTTTCACCAATATTATATATTTTTCTTTTTCTCTGCATCAGCATTCATTTTTCATTGTAAGTTCTATTTTCTCATTACCTGGAAGCAATGCATCATGATCCAACACATGAAAGCCCTTCATTTCCCTTCCTAAATAACAATAATACACTTTAAACCAAAACTAAAAGTTCCCTTTATAAATCATTCATTCAGTGCATTCTCATTAAGTAGGAAAGTTTTTATTTTATTGTATGAGAGAAATTTCTGCAATAAAATAATTTCACCATATGGATTAAATATTACTTATTCCTTATTATAGTACATAATACCTCATAATACTGCAAAATTTCTCTCCTTTCCATTTTGTTTTCACTTCTCTGCCCGAGCTCTCTTTTCACTCACTTCACTGTTCAGCAAGACAGATTACTCTTGATTTGCTGAAAATTCCAGCTGAAATGAATAGTGGCCAGTGCTATTGGGAAAAACATGAAAGTCACAAGAAAATGAGTATTTCCTTTGCTATTCCTCAGGGACAGGAGAAAACAGGCTTAAAGACACCTACAAGAGGAATAGGCAACACAAGAAGGGGAAAGCTAAGATACATAGGCTGTAAGCATACTATGGCAATTTAAGTATAAGATATATTTACAAACATAAAAGTCATTGGCAATGGATATCAGTGACGATTACACAACTAAGATTGATTTAATTGGTTTAATTGAATTTTGCAAGGGAAAAATATAGAATTGGCAAATGCTGTGTGATCTGTACTTTTATAGCATTAAAAAAAGTCATTGTTCTCAATTAATCTTCTATAACTAAGAGCTCCCCCACCTGTCTGTCAGTGTGTCAAACTGTGGGGGCTTGTAATGCTGCTGTGATGCTGGCAGCTATGCCACTGGTATTCAAATACCAGCAGAGTTACCCATGGCAGACTTGTTTTACCTGAGCTTCCAGCCTAAGACAGACTAGGAAGAAGGACTTGGCAGTCTACTTCCGAAACAATTTTGCTTGTGAAAACTTTATGCATAGCAGGGAAACATTGATTGATATAGTGCCAGAAGATGAGCCCCTCAGGTTGGAAAGCACTCAAAAGATGACTGGGGAAAAGTTGCCTCCTCAAAGTGGAGTTGACCCTAATGATGTGGTTGGAGTTGAGCTTTTGGGGCCTTCAGTTGCTGATGTGGCAGGATTCAAAATGAGAAGAAACAGCTGAAAATATCCATTAATAATCAGAATGTGGAATGTACAAAATATGAAAAATGAAATGGAATGTATAAACATTGATATCCTAGGCATTAGTGAGCTGAAATGGACCAGTATTGGTCATTTTGAATCAGACAATCATGTGGCTACAATAATGGGAACAACAACTTGAAAAGGAATGACATTGCATTCATTTTCAAAAAGAACATTTCAAGATCTAGCCTGAAGTACAATGCTGCCAGTGATAGGATAACATCCATACACCTAAAAGGAAGACCAGTTATTCGAATTTATACACCAACCACTAAGGCCAAAGATGAAGAAATTGAAGATTTTTGTCAACTTCTGTAGTCTGAAATTGATTGAACATACAATTGGGATGCGTTGATAATTACAGGTGATTGGAATGGGAAAGCTGGAAACGAAGAATAAGGACCAGTAGTTGGAAAACATGGCCTTGGTGATAGAAACGATGCTGGGGATCACATGATAGAATTTTGCAAGACCAGTGACTTCTTCATTGCAAATACCTTTCATCAGCAACATAAATGGGGACTATGCCTGTGGACCTTGCCAGATGGAATACGCAGGAATCAAATTGACTACATTTGTGAGAAAAGAAGATGGAAAAGCTCAATATCATCAGTCAGAACAAGGCCAGGGGCCAACTGCAGAATACACCATCAATTGCTCTTAGGCAAGTCTAAGATGAAACTGAAGAAAATTAGAACAAGTCCACAAGAGCCAAGGTATATCCCACCTGAATTTTAGATTTGATGCATTGAACACTAACTACCAAAGACCAGATGAGTTGTGGAATGACATCAAGGATATCATACATGAAGAATGCAAGAGGTCATTAAAAAGATAGGGAAGAAAAAAAAGACAAAAATCGATGTTAGGATAGACTCTGAAACTTGCTCTTGAAAATTGAGTAGCTAAAGCAAAAGGAAGAAATGAAGTAAAAGGGTTAAACAGAAGATTTCAAAGGATGGATCGAGGAGACAAAGTAAAGTATTATAATGACATGTGCAAAGACCTAGAGATAGAAAACCAAAAGGGAAGACACACTCTGTATTTATTAAGTTGAAAGAACTGAAGAAAAAAATCAACCCTCGAATTGCAATATTAGATGATTCTATAAGGAAAATACAAAACTACTCCAGAATCATCAAAAGAAGATGGGAGGAATACACAGAGTCACTGTACCAAAAAGAATTGGTCTACATTCAACCATTTTAGGAGGTCCCATATGAGCAGCAACCAACGGTACCAAAGGAAGAAGTCCAAGCTGCACTGATGGCATTGGTGAAAAACAAGGCTCCAGGATATGGGCTGCTTTAGAAATTCAAGGGTAGGCTGGTGAGGATCTGCTGCTGGGAACCAAACATTCGCATCAACAGGCACCAGGGCAAAGACTTACCATTAAATTGTTGAACTGAAAAAAAATCGAAAACCTCATGTAAATTAAATAAAGTATAGCACACTTATAAAAATAATGTGCAGGGGTTTCCAGATGTGCAAAAATGTATAAAAGGAGTGCTATTTGTGTAAAATACAGTCATATTTCCAACACCTCTGTGAGCTACCTACAATTATTCCCTATGAACAGAAGTATTTTTCTTTAGGTAGATTAAATACTTTAAAAACTAATATAATGTAGAGTACAACCAAAGTAAAATAAATCAAGTAAAATGCATGAAACTATGATAAACTGGTGAGAATTCACGTTTCTGGACATCTGGGCTTTCATTTGGGGGTCTAGAAATGACTTTTGTGTTTTTGAAGATAGCAAAGAAAAATAACATTTGCTGATATTATTTGACATGATGACTTCGAAGTAGGAAACTCATGCAACATTCATCTCATCACACCTCTTAGACAGTGAATGTTATTATTAATTCTAATTTAAAGGTAAAGGTACAGAGTCAAATAGAGGTAGAGAGTTGTTCATTGTCACAGAGATTGCAGCTTTCAGAAATAGAATTTAAATCTATTTCTATCTGCCCCCAAAATACAGACTCATAGAGTTATAGTACACTGATTTTCATATATAATAATTTATGAATAGAAGTTTATGCTAAATATTACTGTAGTTAAAGGACTTTCTAATGCATCATTAATTCACTCAGGCTATACTTAATTTTAACAGGCACTGAGGAAAAATGATGAAAAAGGATGACTTTTGCCCTAAGTAATCTCAAATTCTGGCGAGGATAAAAATTACACAGAATTAAATTTTAACTTGATAAATGAAACAAAATCTAATCAGCCTATAGACCCGGGAATGTTATCGACTGACAAAGGTACAATGTCAGTTTCTCTGCCTTTTCTTCTAGCAAGATTATAGTACAATTCATAATACTTGCTAAATATAGTTTCATTTTAACTCTAAAGTAAATCACAAGTAAAAAAAAAAAATCACAGCATATGATAAACCTTGTCTGCTTTGCCTGTCACCATAGTTTTTGCTTTGATTATTTTTCTTGGTTATCGTCTTGTGTGTTATTATGGACTGCACTATCTACTGAGTAAAAAGGGTAACTGGGAACAGGGTTCTGATGGTCTCCCAGCAGGGACAAATCTCTCTGGTGAGACTTCCTGTAGCTTAGTCCTGTATGTGGATCGTGACCTGATCTACTCAGTTTGCCTGTGTACTGCCATATCTATTATTGTCCCAGGTCTGTTTGGAAGAAGCTATATCAAAGGCCACACCCTAGATTTCTAGGAGATGCCAGACTACTTCAAGTGTTTTGCCTATCCCATCTGGGAAACACTGGGATATAATTCCCAAAATAACTCCACATACAAAACAAACAGAAAAACCAGTAACAATTAATACATGTTGAAAACTATAAGACATTATCTTGTCAATAATAAAATAAATGATTATACATATGGTATTTTGTTCCTAATTCAATATCCATATGTGGATAATAATAGGTAGAATAGGGCCCTGGTGGCACAGTGGTTAAGCGTTTGGTTGCTAACCAAAATGTTGGTAGTTTGAATCCACCATCCACTCCTTGGAAACCCTGTGGAGCAGTTCTCTGTCCTACAGGGTTGCTATGAGTCAGAATCGACTTGATGGAAATGGGTTATAAGATTCTTCCAATATAATTTTTTTCTAATATTTATATGTTTAGGGAAATTCTTTCAGACATTATTTCTACAAATAATTTTTAAACGCCAACTAGGTAGCAGACAAATGATGGCCATGGGATTAATAGAACATACCACCTCTACCCTACAGGACTTTCCAAAACCAAACCAAAGCCAGTGCTTCGAGTCGATTCCGACTCATAGCGACCCTGTAGGACAGAGTAGAACTGCCCTGTAGAGTTTCCAAGGAGTGCCTGGCAGATTTGAACTGCCAACCTTTTGGTTAGCAACCGTCGCACTTAACCACTATGCTAACAGGGTTTCCTACAGGACTTTAGGAGACAGATAAAAAGGTAAACATTTACATATACTTTTTTATGTATAAAAAGATATGCCAAGGGCTATAGAAAAGGTGTAGTTGCTCACATTTATGGTAATGCATGAAATAATCTCAGTAGAAATAATAAATACAATTAGATGAATATTCTGGGCCAAGGGAAGCATAATTACCAATAGGCAGAGTTACAAAAGTTAAGAAATAAGTTTCTTGGGAATCACGGGTAAATAAACAGAAAACATCCAGTAAAAAATGCTTTCTTTTTATGCCTTCCATGGGGGAAGCAAAATAACATTATAAAAGCAATTCTCAGTGTTCTAATGTAATTATTATGTATTATAAGCTATGTTAAATAAAATGTGCTATCTATCTCTCTGAGACTGTAAAAGCTCCCTTAAATGGGTATTTTTTATTCTCTTTTTAATGAGTGAGACAGGGAGATTCGCAGAAAATAAGAAACTTACACGTGACCCATAAACACCAGAACAGTGACTCAATTATATGCTCCCACCAGTAAGCCATTATAATGCCTTCCAGGAGCTGAGCATGATAGTGTCACAGAAAAATGGTCCTTGTGAGGTTCATCCTCTTACACACAAATAAAGCCTTCCTGCCTCCTCTTCTATATATTGTTGATTATGGTAATTTTAATTTAATTTTTTGTTATGAATTACTTATATTTCTCGTTTCTGGATATATTTAGTTTGAAAACTCTTTATATTAATATGTTTATAATTCATTTAACACTTTCAAATTCCTTCAAGTTTGTCTATCCATATGCAGTGAATGCAAAGACTTTTTTAGTTGGGCCTGAATGAAATTTTGTTCTGCCAATCAGATGCACTCAAAGTTGTAAATTTTAAACTTAGTTGAGGGAGGAGAGAAATAGGCATTAGGAATCTATTTTGCTGATACACATCACAGTAGACACAGATGACCCTCAATCTTGTAGCAATATTACTGTCTTCCTGAGGAGCAGCTCAGATATAGGCACAATATTGATGTGACTTTGAGAAACATTTTAGGAAGCTCATGGTAACATCTGTCTTTTAGACTCTTGACAATTCTTTAAACCATTCAATGCACTATTAAAAAATAATTCTGGACAGTTCTTCAAAAAGTTCAATAAAGAACAACTATACCACCCAGCAATTTCAGTTGAAAGCAGTGACATAAGTACAGGAACGTTCTTTGCAGCATTACTCACAACAAACAAAAGGGAGAAAAAAACCTAAATGTCCATCAACTGGTGAATGGATAACAAAATTTGGTATATATGCACGTGGAATATATCACTCAGCTATACAGAAATGGAATCCTGATACGTGCTACAACACGTGTGAACCCTGAAAACATTCTGCTGCATGAAGTAAATCAAACACAAAAGCACAAATATTGTAGTCTCGCACTTATCAACCTCCTGACTACTTCCCCTGAGAGGACAAAAGTTGGAACAAAAACAAGTATCTTTGAAATGCACTGTTTTTAAGCTGAGGAAAAGAAAAAGCAGCATACTTGGTCATGGAAATGAGTGATACTGCTATTGAAATGGTTCCTTTAAATCTTGGAATGACGAAGCATGTGGAATCGTAACTTCCAGAAAAAAGAAGAAAGCATGCCCAGAGTGGCAATGAACATGATAACCAGAGATTTATTTATGTTGCATGTTGCTGTGATGCTGGAAGCTATGCCACTCAGATTTCAGCTCAGTTTCCAGACTAAGACTAGGAAGAAGGACCTGGTTGTCTACTTCTGAAAAGAATTAGCCAGTGAAAGCCTTATGAATAGCAGTGGAACATTGTCTGATGTAGTGGTGGCAGATGACCCCCCCAGGTTGGAAGACACTCAAAAGACGACTAAGAGCTGCCTCTTCAAAGTAGAGTTGACCTTAATGACATGGATAGAATCAAGCTTTTGAGATCTTCATTTTCTGATGTGGCATGACTCAAAACGAGAAGAAACAGCTGCAAATATTCATTGACACAGTTGCTGCAACAGTGGGCTCAAGCATGAACGTGGGCATGGTGCAGGAGCAGGCAGTGTTTCGTTCTGTTGTACATAGGTTCGCTATGAGTTAGAACTGATTCAATGGCACCTAACAACAACACAACAGTAAACTAATCATCCACCCCCACCTGTCAGCTTGTTGTACTGCGATGCCTTGAGTGTTGCTGTGATGCTGGAAGCTATGCCACCAGTATTTCAAATACCTGTCAGGTCACCATGGTAGACAGGTTTCAGTAAAGCTTCTAGACTAAGACAGACTAGAATGAAAGGCCTGGTGATTTATTTTCAAGAATTAGCCAAAGACAACCTCATGGATCCCAAAGAACATTGGCTGAATTGCTTGCATTGGCCATGTCATCAGGAAGGGGCAATCACTAGAAGAAGACATCATGTTTGGTGAACTGGAGGTCCAAAGAGGGCGAGGGAGACACTTGGCACAATGGCCACAACAATGGACTCAAACATATCTACCATCTTGAGGGTGAGGATCAGGCAACTTTTCAGTCTGTTGTAGCATCTGTGAATTACTATTTGCTTTACACTATTACAAAGACCAGAAACCCTGGTGTCATAGTGGTTAAGACCTATGGCTGCTAATCAAAAGTTCAGCAGTTCAAATCCACCAGGCGCTCCTTGGAAACTGTATAGGGCAGTTCTACTCTGACCTACAGGGTTGCTATGAGTTATAATCAACTCGACAGCAATAGGTTTTATGGGGGATTACAAAGGCATATGCAAAATTTTGAAAAAAGAACTCAGTAAATAGTAAAAGAAGTGTAAAAAAGTACATCATTATTGATTTTTCTCACTAAACAACTGTATTATCTAGAGATAACAGACATAAAAGGGCCAGTGATGATTGATCCTGGTTATTCTTGAGAAGTAGGGTTACTGATTTAACAACTGAGGCTGATAAGAATTGTCTAGGCACCAGGGGATTTTCAGGGATCTTTCTTTCTAGAACTACCATATCCCACGAGGTTTTATTTCCTTGCTTACTGAAAACAAAGAGGACTTGAAACAACTGTTGATGAAGATCAAAGACTTCAGTATGGATTATACCTCAACAGAAAGAAAACAAAAATCCTCACAACTGGACCAATTAGCAACATCACAATAAACGGAGAAAAGATGGAAGTTGTCAAAGGTTTAATTTGCCTTGGATCCACCATCAATGCCCATGGAAGAGGCAATCAAGAAATTAAATGAGGCCTAACAACATTTGCATTTGAGAAATCTGCTCCAAAAGACCTCTTTAAATTGTTGAGAAGCAAAGATGTCACTTTGAGGACTAAGAAGCACCTTACCTAAGCCACAGTATTTATAATCACTTCATATGCATGCAAAAGCTGGACAATGAATAAGGAAGACTGAAGAAGAATTGACATCTTTGAGTTACGGAATCGTTGAAGAATATTGCATACACAGCGGACTGCCAGAAGAATGCACAAGCCTAACTTGGAAGTACAGCACCTCACAAAAACAACAACACTCTTCAGATGGGTAGAAATCACGAATGGCAAGCAAACACTTAGGAACTTCCACAAATTGGAGAAAATTAGTGAACATGATATCCAAAAGCAATGTGGGATTTGGAATTTCATCTTGTACACAGGTAGAAGACACTAATAGAAAAATTAGTGAAATCCAAATAAAATCCATACTTAATAGTATTGTATGAAAGTTAATTTATTAGATTTGATAACTGAACTATGGTTACGTAAGATTTTGCATTTAAGTGAAGCTGAGTAAAAGCTCTGCAGGAACCCTTGGTACTATTTTGCAACTCTTATCTAAGTCTGAAACTGTTTCAAAATAAAAGGGCTTTAGAAATCTGAGGCCTAATGGTAACTAACAACAACAATCTGTTCTGTCTTCTTTCGTTATAAGTACTTTCCGATATGTGCAAGTACAGAGGTAAGATTATAAAAGAAATCTGTAAATACTCAATGACTTACGCTTTTAGACTTTCCATATACCTAAAATTGTGGTTTCTTGAACTTCCATTTTATTGAATAAGAAAACCCTTTTGGAAATTTGGAGCATTTCTTTCTTCAGTCTCTGAATATTTAAATCATCTTATCTAACCCAAAACATCTACATAGATAAAATCTCCTGTTAAATTTTTTTTTTTTTAAAGTTTCTATTTCTACCCACTGAAGTAATATCCTTGTTTGTATCTTTGAAATCAGAATTGTGTGAGAAACAGAACCAGGCTAAGGGAAAATATTATAAAATACATTACATTTGGTTGGGAGAGAATCACTTAGCAAGTCCTAAAGACTATTGAAGAAACAATCAAATTGATGAGATACAAATTGTAAAAAATCATTTTATTAATATATTGTAGATGAATTTTATCCATCTTTTTACATTTCATTTTTGATCACTTTTTATAGGTTTGCACATATACAATGTAATAATTTTTATTTATCTATTTTGTAAAATGAAGGCAATAGAAAATATCCCTGTATTTCATTTCCTTATTGTGCGTAGACGTTAACCATGCAGTAAACAGTATTACTTTAATCACTGTGGGAAAATAAATATGGTCCCAGGTGTGAATTTCAAAGTCAGCTAAAGCCAGAACACTAGCATATGTTGTTGCTGTTTTTGTTAGGTGCCACCAAGTCGATTTTCAACTCATAGTGGCCCCAAATGGGCCTTATAATTAGTGGACTGGTATGGTATACAATAGGTTTAAGACAGTATTCCATCTTCGATGGTCCATTTTTGGAAGATTTAATTACTTCTTAATTTAAACAAATCTAATTAATATTAAATTAACAGATTTCATTATTTCTATTCTGTCAATTCTTATGCATTTTGTTGCAATCCATTATTGTTGTTGTTGTTAGGTGCCATCGACTCTGTTCCGACTCATAGCAACCCTATGCACAACAGGACAGAACACTACCTGGCCCTGCGCCATCTTACAGTCATTGTTATGTTTGAGCATATTGTTGCAGCCACTGTATTAATCCATCTCATTGAGGGTCCTTCTCTTTTCCACCTAACCTGTACTCTACCAAGCATGATGTCCTTGCCCGGGGACTGATCCCTCCTGACAACATGTCCATAGTATGTAAGTTGCAGTCTCGTCATCCTTGCCTCTAAGGAGAATTCTCTTTGTACTTCTAATCCGTTATTGAAAATTGATGTAAAAGCAAGTCCTGCTGAAATTTTTGAAAGCACATGAAATTTTATATGTAACTGAAATATATGTTATTGTTTAAAATTGTTATTAGAATTATTTGTTTTGTGTACTGTATGGGGTTGAATAAACCCATTGCCATCGAGTCGATTCCAACTCATAGCAACCCTGATAGGACAGAGTAGAACTACCCCATAGGATTTCTAAGGCTTTAATCTTTATCGAAGCAGGCTGCTACATCTTTCTTTCAGGGAGTGGATGGTAGGTTCAAACCACTAACTTTTCAGTTACAGCTGAGTGCTTAGTGACTGTACCACCAGGGTTCCATACCTGGAAAAGTGACTTTCATATAGCTGGCACTCAAAATACTCAAGTCCACCTGGAACCCAGGAATATGGTATTACTTGGAAAAGGATCTTTGCAAATGTACTCGAGTTAAGACGAGGTCATAATGAATTTAAGAGGACTTACATATGGCTGATGTCCTTATAAGAAAAGGGAAATTTGGTCATAGAAACCCAGAAACACAGAGGAGAAGGCTCTGTAAAGACAGAGGCAGAGTTTGGAGTGATGTATCTACATGCCAAAGAATGCCAAGGATTGCCAGCAACCACCAGAAGCTAGAAAAAATAGGGAGGAGATTCTACCTCAGAGCCTTCAAAAAACAAGCAAAAACAGCATTGCCATTGCCATTGCCATTGAGTGGATTCCTACTCATAGCAACCCTATAGGACACAGTAGAACTGCCCCATAGGGTTTACAAGGTGCAACTGATGGATTCGAACTGCTGATCTTAAGCCAACCTCTTAAACACTGCCAAATCCATTGACACATTGATTTCAGACTTCTAGCTTCCAAGACTGTGAAAAAATTAATTTCTGTTGTTTTAAGCCACCTGGATTGTGATACATTTTTACAGCAGCCCTAGGAATCTAATATAGGCTGTTTCACAGAATTATTTGGTTTGAGCTGTAAACACCCAAGATTATTTTGATTCTTGAAATGAAACCCTACGTACCCACAAAAGACTAAGGCCTTGCTCCTGCTAGAGATCAAAATGCAAAGAAAAACTCAAAACATAAAGCTTTGTGTCAGGTTTTTGATTAAAATATTATTCATCTTAAAAATACACCTCAATATATATATATTTTTTTAAAGCATGTATCATAGAAGATGGAATATTAGGCAGCTCCAAGCTCACGTCCACCACAGAAATATCACAAAACAATCAGAAACTGGCAGAACCAATCATGTCAGAATTCTGGAAATCAGTCAAAGTTTTACGGCTATCAAATTTTGAATCAAGAAAAATATGACCTCTAAATGGTTGAACACCTTTCTGGCTTTCTTACTTACATACCTATCCCAACTCAGCATTATCTTAAAGCAGTTCCAGTCTGTGGTCCCAGAGTAGATCCTGGTCCCTAGCTCTGGAGGGAACAGAACACGTCTTAAAAACAGAACACGTCTTATCTGTAAATTATTGTGTGTCTACTCTCACCTGCCTGGAGAATACCTGAGTGACTGACTCAGGCACTTGTCTCTATCTTGCCTAACTCAGAACTCAAGCCAGAAAAATGGAGGATGTTGCTTAAAAACACTGCAAGCAAGCTGAACTAACAACCTGCAGATGCCTGGGGCAAAAGATAATGGTCAAAATGTGACAAAAGATTGCTTAAGGGCCGGAAGCAAAAACTGGGGAGAGTTTCTTTGGGAAATTAGGACATTCAATAGCACCTATATATAAAGGGGAATTTGGCCAAGTACGGTGGCCAAGAAGCTGTCTTCCAAATATCTTGACATATACAAGTGAGCACCCACAGCACTGCATCTGTTTGTTGAAACATCTCAACCGGGGTTCTATTAATTCGTGGAGTTTTGCTTTTTGCTGATGCCTTCAGTGTACCTTGGACATCTTCCTTCAATACCATTGGTGCTTGATCATAGTCTACCGCCTGAAATGGTTGAACGTCTACCAATTCTTTCTGGTACAGTGACTCTGTGTATTCCTTACATCTTCTTTTGATGTTTTCTGTGTCATCATTCAATATTTTGCCCATAAAATCCTTTAATATTGCAACTCAATGCTTGAATTTTTTCATTAGTTCTTTCGGCTTGAGAAAAGCCGAGCATGTTCTTCCTTTTAGGTTTTCAGATCTTTGCACATTTCATTACAATATTTTACTTTGTCTTCTTGAGCAACCCTTCGAAATCTTCTACTCTGCTCTTTTACTTCAACATTTCTTACTTCCACTTTTGCTACTCTATATGCAAGAGCAAGTTTCAGATTCTTTTCTGACATCCATTTTGGTATTTTCTTTCTTTCTTGTCTTTTTAATGACCTCTTGCTTTTTTCATATATGATGTCCTTGTTGTCATTCTACAACTCATCTTGTCTTCAGTCATTTTTGTTCAATGCATCAAATCTATTCTTGAGATGGTCTGCAAATACAGCTGGGATATACTCAAGGTAGTACTTTGGCTCTTGTGGACTTGTTCTTGCTTTCTCCAACTTCAGCTTGAACTTGTATGTGAGCAATTGATGGTCTTCTGTTCCACAGTAGGCCCCTGGTCTTGTTCTGACTGATGATATTGAGATCTTCTTCTATCGTCTCTTTCTACAGATGTAGTTGTTTGATTCCTGTGGATTCCATCTGGTGAGGTCCACGTTTGCAGTCACCGTTTATGTTGCCAAAAAAATGTTTTTGCTGTGCAGAAGTCATTGGTCTTGCAAAATTCTGTCAAGCAATATTTGATGTTGTTTTTATCACCAAGGCCATATTTTCCAATTACCAATCCTTCTGTGTTTCCAGCTTTTACATTGCAATCACCAGTAATTATCAGTGCATCTTGATTGCATGTTTGATCAACTTCAGACTGCAGAAGCTGGTAAAAATCTTCAATTTTTTCATCTTTGGCCTTAGTGGTTGGTGCGTAAATTTGAATAATAGTCGTATTAACTGGTCTTCCTTGTAGGCGTATGGATATTGTTCTATCACGGACAGCGTTGTACTTCAGGATAGATATTAAAATTTTTTTTGACAATGAATGCATCATTTCTCTTCAATTTTCATTCCCAGCATAGCAGATCATATGATGATCTGATTCAAAATGGCCAATGCATTTCAGCTCACTAATGCCTAGGATATCTATGTTTATGGGTATCATTTCATTTTTGACAACTTCCAATTTTCCTAGATTCAGGCTTCATACATTCCACATTCCAAATATTAATAAATGTTTGCAGCTATTTCTTGTCGGCAAACGAAGGTACCAAAAGCTTTACTCCATCCGTGTCATTAAGGTCAACTGTACTTTGAAGAGGTAGCTTTTCCCCAATTGTATTCTGAGTGCCTTCCAACCTGAGCAGCTAATTTTCTGGCTCTATACCAGACAATCAATATGTGACCCAGCAATTCCAATCCTTGATATATAACCAAAATAATTCAAAGCAGAGAATGGAACAAATACTTGTACACTAATGTTTATAGCAACATTATTAACAGTAGCCAAAAGTTGAAAACAACATGTGTTCTTCAACAGATAAATGGGTAAACAAAACGTGGCATATACACAAAGTGGAATATTATTCTACCACGAAAGGAATGGCGTTCTGATGTATGTTACAATATGGACGAATCTTGAAAACATTATGCTAAGTGAAATAAGCCAGGCACAAAAGGACCAATATTAAGAATAACCAAATTTATAGAGACAGAAAGAAGATTAGACGTTATTAGGTACATTGTAATGAGGATTTGTTTTTTTAATGGGTACAGAGTTTCTACTTGGGGAGACACAAATATCTGGAAATAGTGGTGATGTTTCCACAATGTTGTGAATGTAATTAATGACACTCAATTGCACACTTAAAAATCTTTTTGTTATATATATATATATACATATATATATACATATATCAAAAAAAAAAAAAAAACTTTGCCGCCAAGTTGATTCCAACTCATAGCAGCCCTATAGGACAGAGCACAACTGCCTCATAGGGTTTCCAAGGAGTGGTTGGTGGATTTAACTGCCAATCTCTTGCTTAGCAGTCAAGCTCTTAGTCACTGTGCCACCAGGGCTCCTATATGGATATACCAAAATAAATATAAATATATACATATATTTTCCACAATAATTTTTAAAAGTAGATAATGAAGGAAATTTTCCACTTTTCTTTATTAAAAAAATCTTTTCCTAAAACTACAGTTTTAAATTTTTTTGACCTACAGATAATCATCATATTGTGACAATGTTCTTAATTAAACATGATATTGATTCAAGGTATTGACTTTGATCATTGAGAAAATAATATCACATACTTTGAGTTTAAAATAGATGTCATGCTTTAGCCATCTTATTCTTCAGTATGCCTTCTGAGCTGGTTAATATTTTACCTTGAATAATTTTATGTATTCCAAAAAAAGGGAAAAATTATTTTTTAAATCTTGGTTGATGAAGCATCTAGCATTTTAAGAACATTAAGTAATCCCAATTTTCATTTAATTTAACCTTCTTATACGTATCATAACCTCGGCTGCTAACCAAAAGTTTGGCAGTTTGAATCTACCAGCTGCTCCTTGGAAACACTACGGGGCAGTTCTTCTCTGTTGTATAGCATGACAATGGTTGGAATCAACTCACCGGCAATGTTTTTGTTTTTTTTTTTTTTTTTAATTTAAATATGTCTCAGGGAGCTCTCGGATTAAATAACAAATAAATATAAGTCTCAAAATAACTGGTATAAAGGAGATATTGTAGGTCACTTTTCTAATCAAAGCATTGAACATGGGGAAGGGGTTCAAAGACTTTGACAATAATACCGAATTTTCACACTCTTCAATGTAATGTGAAAATTATGCAGACAGCTACCTTTATTATCCCTGCATTCCCAGAATCTAAGTGGAGCCAATGCATAATAAACATCCAAAGACAAGTAGTGAATTTATAAATGGCAGTTTCTAATTATGATCAGATTTCCTACATTACCACTCAGCGGAAAGGTGTAAAATTTTACAGAATATCCTGACATCTTTTACGATGTAATGTAATGGTGCCTCACACCAGTCTAGAATACAACAATGAATTCTTTGTATTGTCCCTAAGATTAGAGAAAAATACACTTGTTAAGATCTCTTGCCATTTAGAGACTGCTGATGTCTACTACCGCATTTTTATATCGCTTCTCCTTGTGATGTTATATTTTGTATATGTAAATTTCTATATATTTTATTCTGTTGAATTTCGGGCCACTATCATCTAAATATCCTATTGTAAATTGTGTGTTAATTCAGAGTGTTGTTTAGCCCTTGGTGTCTTGAGAACACCAGTCTCCATGGTGCATTTTATTCATTCAAATAATACCCCTGAGTCCGTTGTCAATGGAGAAGATAAAATAGTGGCTAACTTGAATAACCTTACTTCTGCACAGAAAATCATAACATGTTGTCCATTAAGCTTGGAAAACATTGTACTATCCTTCATTTCTACTATCATTTATTTCAAGCATTTCATTATGTGGCAATAGGATATTCCAGGACCTCAGATCCTTTGGAGAAATTTGGGTGGGCATGTAGAAATGGGTTGATATGAATGTTTTTGTGAACATTGTAGAGGAGATCTTGGAATTTTCTTGATTATAAATATTTTTGATTTTTCTTTATAAATAAAAGATGACAGAGACAGAACAGATTGCAAATGGTTTTAAAAAATCCCACAGCCTTTACTTTTAAGCAAATGAAATGAGCCATTAAAGATGATACTGACTAAACCGTAAAAGTAAGTATGTTTTTGATTGTTTTCAAGACTACGTTATTTGTTGCAGTAATACATATCTATGCTTTATTCAAGTCACCTAAACTATGCATGACATTATCTATAAAAGAAATTAAATCACACGATTATTAAGAAATATAAGAAAGAAACAAAAGTTAAAAGCTACATTTCAATACATTCATGCAAGAATTTTAAGACAGCCTGAACATTCTGTGACTGATGGACTACCTTTTTTTCTGTGTGTGTATTCTTGCCTAGATATCTCATAATAATCACTTGCAACATAATCAATATCAGGAAACCAAGAGTCAAAAGGTTTTAGTTGATGTATTTTGACACTGACATGATATACTTTATACATTTACTTTTGCACACTGTGATTTTTATGCATAGTGAATGTTAGCATTGATCATATAAAGGCAGAAGACGAAAGGCCAGATAGCTTATGACCACAAAGAGAAGAGATGATGGGAAGTGGGAATACAACTCTCCTAGGAATTTTGTACGTAAAGATGAATCAGTAAATTCGTTCACAAAATGAATTAATCGGCTAACAAATAAAACGTCATTTCATAAGAAAGCTCTGACCTAAGAAGTAAATGAGACATTACAGACCCAGGAAGCTATCTGAGCAATTAGGCGTCTTAAAATTGACCTTAGATGATGACACTTTGAAGGCTTTTATGGAAAATAACTTTAAAAATGGACAAATGAGCGCACAAATTCTGTAAAAATTACAGTTGACATCAGAAGGAAAAAAAAAAGGAGAAACAAAAAATTAAACGTTGCCTCACCTTAAACTTGTCTTGATTCTTGAGCTATTCTCATTGTCTCACTCCTCAAGGAAACTATACTCAATATTGTGGAGAAGCGGTACATGTGGCTAGAGTTAGGATTACTAAGAATACTTACAGTTTACAAAAATAAAATTAGGGGTTAAATAAAAGTATGACTTTGTGTATCAGAAAGTAGATTAATGATAAGTAGGCAGTGAATAAAACTATAGTCGACGTGTGTACATTCCCATCTTACAAGACACTATTAAAACATAATATTAATTAAAAGTAGACTGCCTTGTGGTACAAATATTGAAATTAGAATTCAGAATAGAAAAGCAAATGAATAGGAAAGCAAACTACAAACTTCAAAGTGTGTTGGTTGGTGTACGCTGGAGTGAATTCTCAGATTTCTATGACCCGAAAAGTTTTTAACTGCTGAGATTTTAATTTTTTTTTTTCTTGTTTTAAGGGAAACTATTGAAACGTAAAGAAGACAGGGACTTGAAATATACTAAAATATACTAAAGGAAGTATAGTAATAATGAATTACATAAGGTAAAAAATACCAGTGTATTTAAAAGAATTTATTCACTTTTGTTTGAAACAAAAAAAAATTATTATTTTTTTCTTAGCTTTCCTTATTGATGCCATAACTTTCTTATTTTGCAGCTAAAGGCAGAAAAATACCATTATAAAAAAAGAAAATATGAGAAATTACACAGAAGCAACAGAGTTTATTCTACTGGGATTGACAAATGACCCACAGGGGCAGGTTGTACTTTTTGTATTTCTTCTTGTCACCTACATGCTAAGTGTGAATGGGAACCTGATCATTATCACCCTCACCCTTTCAGATCCCCATCTCCAGACTCCCATGTATTTCTTCCTTCGGAATTTCTCCTTCCTGGAAATATCATTCACGTCTGTTTGCATTCCCAGATTCCTAGTCACCTTTGTAACTGGGAACAGAGCCATCTCGTATAGTGGTTGTGTGGCTCAGTTATTTTTTTTCATCTTCTTAGGAGTGACAGAGTTTTACCTCCTGGCCGCCATGTCCTATGACCGCTATGTGGCCATCTGCAAACCTTTGCATTACACCACCATCATGAGCCGCAGAGTCTGTATCCTGCTCGTTTTTAGCTCTTGGTTTGCGGGATTCCTGATCATCTTTCCACCAATAATCCTGCTGCTGCAGCTGGATTTCTGTGCCTCCAATGTAATTGATCATTTTATCTGTGACTCTTCTCCAATTCTGCAGCTTTCTTGCACAAATACTCACTTTCTAGAACTCATGGCTTTTTTTTTAGCTGTGGTAACACTCATGGTCACCTTGACACTAGTTATTCTCTCCTACACGTATATCATCCAGACTATTCTGAGAATTCCTTCCACGAGTCAAAGGAAAAAAGCCTTTTCCACTTGTTCCTCCCACATGATCGTTTTCTCCCTCTCTTATGGCAGCTGCATCTTCATGTACATTAAGCCTTCTGCAAGGGAAAGGGTGACATTAAGCAAAGGAGTAGCTGTGCTCAATACCTCAGTGGCTCCCCTCTTGAATCCCTTCATATATACACTAAGGAATCAGCAAGTGAAACAAGCCTTCAATATCATGGTCCAGAGGATGGTCTTTTCTTTGAATAAATGAATATGCTTATATTAAAATGTATAATTGGAAGAAAAACCAAATGAAAAATCTCTACCCTTCTCTACATAAATTCTTTCTAAACACCTCATTTCAATACATCAATTAGACATACTTATGTATAATGAATGCATCTTTTTAAAATCAGCCTAAAAACCAGAGCTTAACTGCTTTATTTCTTATAAAATGCTTGTTGTTTCACCTATTTAACTGAATTTTAGTTAAATTAATAATCTTCACTGTTTCTCATATAAAGTCAAGGTGGATTATGAATTCAATCCCCAAAATAGAGGTAGTTATAAATAAATACTTTAAAACAAACAAAAAACAGCATGGGCAAATAAACAATTTATTTTATTTGAAATAAGTAAAACAAAGCATCTTAATTAATATTTCTGAAGCTCCTTCTTCAGTGTCACCAGGAGGAACATGTTATAAAATTAAAACCAGCATCAAAATTTTACTTGCATATATAAATAAAATGTAGTTAAAATATGTGACGTTAGATTTTAAGGTATTTTTTCAGAAACATTATCTTCATTATTTGAAATGAGGTTGCATTGATTTTGTATTTCTTAGAAAAAATTGGCAAAGTTTCGGTGTAAGAAGAGATGATATTTACCTTACATTTTTCCTTTAGTAATATTTCCTAAAAAATCTACTGAAGATTTCAGTATTTCTGCCAATTTTAATTGAAAAGGAAAATCACAGCTTGCAAATGCAAAGTAAATTTGCCTGATACAATTTGTATTTGTATTCAGATTCTTTCAATTGGTACAAAAATGCTCTTTCCCATTGACATGAAGAAAATGACAAACTCAGAATCTAGAATGCTGAGCTATATTGATTCTGTATAGATTATCTTGGAAATGATAGATTATGTCTTAGTTTTCCTTTATTACCAAACCTATAATACTGTCTTGATATTTCCATTACCTCTTTCACAGTCAGCTTCATCTGCTCTCTCATGTGCAATAAAATAACTTTTAGAGATATTTGAGAGGTGTAAAAAATGTGTTTAAGCCTAATTCTAATAGTTAACGAGACCACCAACTTTGATGGTGGTCTCGTTAACTATTAACAAATTGATTGTCTTGGGACGGTATACGTGAGTTTGACTAGTCACAGGGTAGGTGGATTTGATTTTGGTTTCTTGATTTTCAGCCTGGTCTGAGAATCTAGGCTAATGTAAAGAGGTCTAAGTGTTTTCTAAGTCTGTGATAGAATTTTTTTTTTCTTATTGTTCATATATGAGAGTATCCTAAAGTACTGACTTATTTCTTGCCATTGTGCTTTCATAGAATGGTCTACATTTTTTTTCAACCAGATTCTAACATAATATTTGACTATGAAATAAAACAATGCAAGTTTGCTTTTGTAATGCCCTAAAAATAAGAAGAAATGCAAAAGTGGAAAACAGAATGTGGAGACCTGGTCTTTGAAAGCTAAACAGGTTGATAAGTAACCAGTGAGTGTATATCATTAGTTTATTTCTTTTTGGTATGTAGTGTTTTCACTGCATACATGTATCGATTCAGCAGAAGCTGGAAATCATAAAGTTTAGATTTCATGTTTAGGTAGAAGATCTTGAGTTATTTGTATTTTTTTTTTTTTTAATTTTTATATATATATAAATATATACACTGAAGTTCAGATTTTGTGTATAGAAGTTTCAGTTTTTTCTAGCACCATGTGTTGAAAAAGCAATGTTTTGTCATTGCATTGTCTTGGAAAACAAAAACCCTTGGAAGCTGTGCTAAAAGTTAGTACATGTGTGGCTGTATATTTGGCTTCTCAATTCTGTCACTTGACTTGTCTATTCTTTTAGCATACCATACTGTCATAATCTATTTCATAATTACTTTGTTGTGTAAAATATTGATTTTGAAATCATTTGACATAAATAAAAAGTTTCCAGTACTCTCACTTATTTTTATCTGCTAATATGTATTTTTTTTAATATGTATTAAATCTTTCAGTCTTTAAATTTCGATTTAAATCTTTATCTCAAATATTCCATGTTCTCCAATTATGTTCATTATCAAAGTCATTTTAATTATTCTAAGTTTTTGGCTTTTTATATAAATTTTAGAATAAACTTGTCATTTTAACAACAGCAACACCAAAAAAACTTTTGATTTGAGCTTGACATATTAAAAACTTGGAAATTCCATTCTTAGCACAAAAAATAATAATAAAAAAAAACAACTGGGCAAAGTGAAAATTGATGAGTTTTCATGGACTCACTAGAGAACTGAGATTGCAGGACTAACTGCCATCACAAAAACACGAGATACGAGCAAATCCAGGGAGTCACAGCTGAGATCGCTTACCTGGAGCAGAAGTGCTAAAACCATACACTGATAATAAAAACTTAGTTAAAAGAGTCTCATGTCTTTAAAGAATACACACATAGATTAACTGGAAAAAAAAAAGAGTTCAGAAAGAGACCAACACATGTATGTCAGCTAATATTTGTTAATGGTGCAAAAGAATTTCAGTTGAGAAAGGAAAGTCTTTTCCACATATAGGACTAGTACAATTGTGCATCCATATGAAAATAAAAATAAAAATTACAAAAGAACTTAAACAACCACTGACTACTCTGGTAGGGATCACAATAAAGAGTCCCAGACAGAGCTGGAGAAAAATGTAGAACAAAATTCTAACTCAAAAAGAAAGACCAGACTTGCTGGCCTGACAGAGACTGGAGAAACCCTGACAATATGGCCCCTGGACAACTTTCAGCTCAGTAATGAAGTCACTCCTGAGGTTCCCACCTCAGCCAAACACTGGACAGGCTCATAAAACAAAACAAGACTAACGGAGCACACCAGCCCTGGGGCAAGGACTAGAGGACAGGAGGGGAAAGAAAAGCTGGTAATAGGGAACATACGACTGAGAAGGGAGAGTGTTGACATGTAGTGGGGTGGTTAACCAATGTCATAAAACAATATGTGTGCTAACTGTTTAATGAGAAACTAGTTTGTTCTGTAAACCTTCATCTAAAGTACAGTTAAAAAATTTTTTTAAAAGAACCTAAACAAAGAATTTTTACAAAAATTAACTTAAAGTGTGTCATAGACCCTACCATGCGATGCAACACCAAAACCAGGATACATCTAAGAAAAATATGTTAGATTTTAATAATATAAATACTTATTACCTTCTGCTCTGCAAAAGTGACAGACTGGGAGAGAGATATTTATAAAATATTTTTCAGATCTTATAAAAGATCTTAATCCAAAATATACAAAGACCTTTAAAACTTAACAATAAGAAAACAAATAAAGCAATAAGGCAATTTAAAAAATGTCCAAATGATATGGATACTTCACAAAGAAGATTTATGGTTGACAGGTAAGCATATGAAAAGATGCCCACCATCATTGTCTTTAAGTAATTTAAGCATCATTGTCATTAGGTAATTGCATATCCAAAGAACAATGAGATACCATTACATACATATTAAAATGGCTAAAATGCAAAAACCGTCAATACCAATTGTGGAGCAACAGAAACTTTCATACTCTCATTTATTGCTGACAATATTGTAAAATGATAAAACCACTTTGGAAGACAGTTTATTTCTGTCTTACAAATCCAAATATCATCTTACCATATAATCCAATAATTATAGTTTCAAGTATTTACCAAATTGATTAGAAAACTCATGTCTATAGAAAAACTCCCTGTGAATGTTTACAGTAGCTTTGTTTGTATTCAACAAAACCTGAAAGCACCCAAGATGCCTTGTTACATCCATACAGTGGCATATTATTCAGTGAGAAAAAGAAATGAGCTCTCAAGCTACAAACAGTCATGAATGAACCTTAACTTCAAAGTCAAAAAGGCTATATAGTATATGATTCTAGTTATATGATATTGTGGGAAAGGCAAAACCAAAAAAAAAAAAAAAAAACTATAGAGAAGTTAAAAAGGTCAGCGATTGCAGGTATTGGGGGGAGAAGAGGGAAATGGTTCCGTAGCTAAAGCACAGGGGACTTTAAGGGCAGTGAAGCTATTATGTATGGTTCTGTAATGGTGGGTTCATGGCTGTTATGGATTGAATTGTGTTCCCAAAATGGTAGCTTGAAATTCTAACCCCTTTTTTTTTTCATACCTGTTAAGGAACCCTCCTGGTGCCGTGGCTAAGAGCTTCGCTGCTAACTAAAAGGTCAGCAGCTCTGATCCATCAGCCGCGCCTTGGAAACCCTATGGAGCAGTTCTACTCTGTCAGTTCTACTCTGTACTATAGGGTTGCTATGAGTCGGAATTGACTCAAGGGCAACAAGGTTTTAAGTTTGGTACCTGTTAATGTGATCCTGTTTGGAAAGAGAATTTTCCTTTTGTTAGGTTAATTAGGTCATGCTGGGAGTAGATTGGGCCCTAAAATGAATTTTTTCTGATTTACGACTTATAAAAGGGGAAACCAAGCAGGAGGATAAACACACAAGAGGCAGCCAGGTGCCACTTGAATAAACATCCAAAAATGACAAGATAACACCAAGAAATCCCCAGGGCTACAAAAATTGAAAAAGACAAGGAATTTCCCTTAGAACCCACAGAGAGAGCCAGCCTAGCCATGTCCATGCCATGAATTCCGACTTCTAGCCTCCCAAACTGAGAAAATAAATTTCTGTTCTTTGCTACCTCCCACTTGTGGTGTTTTTGTTCCGGCAGCACTTGGAAATAATGGCACTATATACTAGTCAAAAATCAGAGAATATTATAATACAAAGAGGGTGCCTTAGTTTATCCACATATTGAAGATTCATTAGGGGGTTGGGAGATCACTGAGTGGAATGCAGAATATGCCCCTCCCCCTGAAAAGTAAATATACATATATGAAACAACCTTATGGAAGCGGGTGATCTTGAAAGTTCCTAAACTAAGTAACTTTGGAAATGATTAGAGGGTGTAAGAATAAAAACAAAATAAATAGTGTAAGTACTGTAGTTGTATGGGAACTGAATGATTAGGTAAATGAATGGTGGATGATGGAATCAGCTTTCTCGTTGTTGTAGTGGGAGGTTTCAGAGAAGTGAGAAAAGGAGGCTGTAGGAATCCGTGTGGAAAAGGATTAGATTTGTAGATAAAGTTATGAACTCATTTATAGCTTAATATATATTCATAAGGTTATATATAGAAGTGATTATTCACTGTGGGTCAGAATTAGCTGTACTGTAACAAGTTTGGGTTTTCTTTGTTGTTTGTTTGTTTACATGTGAGTTAGTAGGCACACATATAAAGGAATCATGGTGGCACAGTGGCTAAATGCTCAGCTGCTAACAGAAAGGTCAACCGTTTGAACTCACCATTTGCTCCACAGGAGAAAGACATGGCTTTCTGCTTCCATAAAGATTACAGCCTTGAAAGCCTACGGAACACTTCTGTTCTGTGCTACAGAGTTGCTATGATTTGGAATCAGCTCTATGGCAATCTTTTTTGTTTGTTAGTTTAAACACATACCTATTTCCTGGTGCTGCCTACATCCAATGATACTCCAATAGCCATGAGCTCGCCAAGAGCCTAGATTTTAGCTTCTTATGTCATTCTCAAATAAAAGAAACCAGAGGTCATTGGATAAAGGAATGACTAGAGGTCTGTAGTAGGGGATATAAAAAATGATACTGGAGCATTTTGTAGTGAAGAAAATAAGGAATTTCCAAAATAAATAAATAAATAAAGCAAAACAAATCCAGAACAGTATGATGAGTGTATGCCAAAGAACACAGGAGCCTATTAAGCAGGGTCCTCACCTACCCACATCAGAAGTCTGAGGACTGGTGGCTTCACCCATACCACCTGGCCATGCATGACAGTGGTCCAAGAATAAGTGGTACCTCCCAATTCTTACATCCAACAGCACTGGGTGCCCATAGTCCAGCTGCAAAACCCACCCACCTATGCGATCTAGGCAACAGGGGTGCACATTCCTCCCAGACACTCAGGGATGGCTGTCAGCCCCCTATATTACTGAGAACTTTACTACAGCCAGATACGGGTGCCTACTCCAATCACTGTTGCCCACTAGTACTGCAGGTAAGAGCCTATGACACACACTTGGTAACTGACTACCTGGATACCTGAGCTGAATCCATATGAGAAAATAGACTCCTGAGCTCACACACATACTAATAGCTCTAACCACCTGGTGACAGGAAATGAGAGCTTCAAAGGTGCCAATAATCAAACTAGCTCACATGACCAACCTATTCGATCATAGTGAAACAAAACAAAAAAGAAGCTAGGGCACAGTAGCAAACATAAAATAAATAAATATAATAACTTATTTATGGCTTGGAGACAACAGTCAATATCGAATTACATAAAGAGGGAGACTGTGATGGCTTCAGCAAGCACCCAAAACAAATAATCAAGAAACCTTCCAGAGGAAGATAGTAATGGGCATAGAGGAGGTAGATTTCAAACAATATACAGAGCTCTTCAAAAGAGCAGGAAGGAGATCAGACAAAATGCAGAAAAGCTAAGGGATACACAGATAAAGCAATAGAGGAAGTTAAGAAGGTAATACAAGACCATAACAACAAACTTAATAAGCTGCAAGAATTCGTAGAAAGACAACAAACAGAAATCCAAAAGATTAACAATAAAATTTCAGTTAGACAACTCAATAGAAAGTCATTGGAGCAGAATTGAAGCAATGGAAGTCAGAATTAGTGAGTTGAAGATAAAGCACTTGACACCAATTTATATGAGGAAAAATCAGATAAAGGAATTTTAAAAAAAAGAAACCCTAAGTGTTATGAGGGAATCTATCCAGAACAATAACCTATGATTGATTGCAGTACCAAAATGGGAGGTGGGGGAGCAGGAAACAGAAAATACAGAGAGAATTATTGAAGATTTGTTGGCGGAAAACTTTCCTGTCATGGATTGAATTATGCTCCCCCCCAAAAAAGTGCGTATCAACCTGGCTGGGCCATGGTTCCCAGTATTTTTTGGTTGTCCTCATTATGTGATTATAATTTTATCTTAAGGAGGATTAGGGTGGGATTGTAACACTGTTACTAAGGTCACATTACTGATCCAATGTAAATGGAGTTTCCAGGGCATGTGGCCTACACCACTTTTTATCTTACAAGAATAAAAGGAAAAGGAAGCAAGCGGGGGGTTGAGAGGAATCAAATACCACAAAGAAACCAATGCTGTGAGCAGAGAATTTCCTTTGGACCCAGGGTCCTTGTGTGGAGAAGATCCTCAACCAGGGGAAGACTGAGGACAGGAACATTACTCCAGAGCTAATACACAGAGAAAGTCTTCTCCTAGAGTTGACACCCTGAATTTGGACTTTTAGCCTACTTTACTGTGATGAAATAAATATGTATTTGTTAAAGCTATCCACTTGTGGTATTTCTGTTACAGCAGCACTAGAAAACTAAGACAATATCTATCCAAGAAGCTCATGGAACCCCAAACAAGGTAGATCCCAAAAAGAAAATCACCAAGACATGTTATAATCAAACTTGCCAAAACCAAAGAGAAAGAGAATTTTGGACTGGTTAGGGATAAATGAAAAGTTACCTACAAAGGAGAGTCTATAAGACTAAGCTCTGAAAACTCAACAGTAACCACGCAGGCAAGAAGGCAATGGGATGACTTAAATAAAGCCTTGAAGGAAAAAAAAATTGCCAGCAAAACTGTTTCTCAAATATGAGGTACAAATTAGGGCATTTCCAGATAAACAGAAGTTTATGGAATTTGTAACAACCAAACCAAATTATAAGAAATACTGAAAGCATTCCTCTGGTTAGAAAATCAATAGCATCAGATAACAACTCAAGACTAGAATACAGGACAGAACGACCAGAAACAACCCAAATAGGGAAGCCACAAAAATAAATCAAAGCTAAAACACTGAAAATAGGGAAACAGAGATGTCAATATGTAAAAGATGACAACATAAAAACAAACAAAAAAAAAAGGACTAAAAATGTAGTCACAGATCTTTCGTATGGAGGAGAATCAAGGTGATACAAAGAAATGAAAGATTCATTTAAACTTAGAAAAATAGGGGCAAACATTAAGGTAACTAAGAAGAAACTAACAATCCTACACATCAAAATAAAATAAAAACATAAAAACCAGCAAATACAAAATCAACAACAATGAAAAAGATGAAAAGAAAATATGTAAAGAAAAACGACTCAGCACAGAAAATTAAGTGGAACGAAGAAACTGTCAACAACACACACACACACACAAATCAAAATAACAGCACTAAACTCATAAAAATAGTACCTATCAGTAATTATGCTGAAGGTAAATGGACAAAAGGCACCAGTAAAGAGACAGAGAGTGGCAGAACAGTTAAAAAAGTACCATCCACCTATATGCTGCCTACACACCTTAGACTTAAAGACACAAGCTAAAACTCAAAGGATGGAAAAAGATATATCAAGCAAACAAAAATCAAAAAAGAGCAGGAGTGGCAATATTCATTTCTAACAAAATAGATTTTAAAGCAAAATCCACCACAATTGATAGGACACCATGTAATGATTAAAAGGTTAATACACCAGGAGTTTATAACCATAATACATATTTAAGCACCCAACGACGGAGATCCAAAATACATAAAACAAACTCTAACAGCATTGAAACGAGAAATACACAGGTCCACAATAATAATAGCAGACTTCAAAATACTACTTTCAGCGAAGGACAGAACACCCAGAAAGAAACTCAATAAAGACACGGAAGATCTAAATACCACAATCAACCAACTTGACTTCATAGACATATTCAAAACACTCCACCCAACAGCAACAAAGTACTCTTTCTTTTCCAATGCACATGGAACATTCTCCAGAAGAGACCACATATTAGGCCACAAAGCAAGCCTTAACAGAATCAAAAGCATCAGAATATTACAAAGCATCTTTTCTGACCATAAAGTCATAAAAGTAGAAATAAATGACAGAAAAAGCTAGGGGAAAAAAAATCAAATACAGGGAAACTGAACAATGCCTTGCTCAAAAACTATTGGGTTATAGAAAAAATTAAGGACTAAACACAGAAATTCACAGAATCAAATGAGAATGAAAACATACTGTATCAGAACCTTTGGGACACAGGAAAAGCAGTGCTCAGAGGTCAATTTAAAGCAATAAATACACATACCCAAAAAGAAGAATGGGCCAAAATAAAAATATTATCCCTACAACTTGAACAATTAAAAAGAGAGCCGCAAAAGAAGACTACAGGCACCAGAAGAAAGCAAATAATAAAAATGAGAGCAGAATTAAATGAAATAGAGAATGGGAAAACAATTAAAAGCGATAACAAGACCGAAAGCTGGTTCTTTGAGAAGATTAACAAAATTGACAAACCACTGACCAAACTAACAAAAGAAAATCAGAAGAGGAAGCAAATAACCTGAATAAGAAATGAGACTGATGATGCCAAAACAGACTCAACTGAAATTAAAGGTATCACAGCAGAATACTATGAAAAATTCTACTCCAACAAATTTGAAAACCTAGAGGAAATGGACAAATTTCTATAAACACGCTACCTACCTAAAGTAACACAAACAGAGGTAGAACAACTAAATAAACCTATAGCAAAGGAAGAAATTGAAAAAGTAATTAAAAAACTCCCAATAAAAATAAGCCCTGACCCAGACAGCTTCAGTAGAGAATTCTACCAAACTTTCAAAGAAGATATAGCACTACTACTACTAATGATACTTCAGAGAATAGAAAAGAATCGAACGAATACTCCCAAACCATTCTATGAAGCCAGCATAACCCTGACACCAAAACCAGTTAAAGACACCACAATAAAAGGAAATTACAGACCAATATCCCTCATGAACATACATGCAACAATCCTAACAAAATTCTAGCCAACAGAATTCAACATATCAAAAAAATAATTTCCCATGACCAAGTGGGATTCATTTCAGGTACGCAGGGATAGTTCAACATTAGAAAAACTATGTAATCCATCACATAAATAAAACAAAAGACAAGAACCACATGATTTTAAGAATCACGAAAGGCATTTGACAAAGCCCAACACTAATTCATGATAAAAACTTACAGCAAAATTGGAATAGAAGAGAAATTCCTCAACATAACGAAGGGCATTTATACAAAGCCAACATCATCCCAAATGGTGAGAGTCTGAAAGCATTCCCCTTGAGATCGGGAACCAGACACGGATGCCCTTTATCATCACTCTTATTCAACATTGTGCTGGAGGTACTAGCCAGAGCAGTTAGGCTAGATAAAGAAATAAACGCCACCCAAATTGGTAAGGAAGATGTAAAGGTATCCATATTTGCAGATGATATGATCTTATACACAGAAAAACCCCCCAAAATTCCAAAAGAAAACTACTGGAACTAATAGAAGATTTCAGCAAAACTTCAGGATACAAGATAAATATACAAAAATCAGTTGGATTCCTCCAGGCTAACAAAAAGAAAATTTAAGAAGAAATCACCAAATCAATAGCATTTACAATAGCCCCCAAGAAGATAAAATACTGAGGAATGAATCTAACTAGAGATGTAAAGGACCTATACAAGAAAACTACAAGACACTACTGCAAGAAACCAAAAGAGACCTACGTAAGTGAAAAACATAACTTGCTCGTGGATAGAAAGATTGAACATTGCGAAAATGTCGATTCTACCCAAAGCTGTCTACAGACACAGTGCAATCCCGATCCAAATTCCAGTGAAATTTTTTATTGAGATGGAGAAACAAATCACCAACTTAATTTGGAACGGGAAGAGTACGCAGATAAGTAAAACATTACTGAAGAACAAAGTGGTAGGTCTCACACCACTTGATTTTAGAACCTATTATGTCACTAACCCAGACCCAGTGCTTTTGAGTCGATTCCAACTCATAGCGACCCTATAGGACAGAGTAGAACTGCCCCATAGAGTTTCCAAGGAGCGCTTGGTGGATTCGAACTGCTGACCCTTTGGTTAGCAGCCATAGCACTTAACCACTAGGCTACCAGGGTTTCCATTATGTCACTATGGTAGTGAAAACAGGATGGTACTGATACAACAATAGATACATAGACCAATGGAACAGAATTGAGAATCCAGACACAAATTCCTCGGCCTATGAGCAACCTGGTAGCATAGTGGCTAAGAGCTATGGCTGCTAACCAAAAGGTTAGCAGTTTGAATTTACCTGACACTCTTTGGAAGCTCTTCAGGGAAATTCTACTCTGCTCTTTAGCGTCGCTATGAGTCGGAACTGACTTGAAGGAAAAGGTTTTATTTATTTATTTGTCTATCTATCAATCTATCAATCTATCTATCTATCTATCTGTCTATCTATCTATCTATCTATCTATCTATCTATCTATCTATCTATCTATCTATCTGTTCATCTATCTATCTATCTGTTCATCTATCTATCTATCATCTATCTATCTATCTATCATCTATCTATCATCTATCTATCTATCTATCTATCTATCTATCTATCTATCTATCTATCTATCTATCTATCTATCTATCTATCTATCTATCTATCTATTATTTTTATGACCTGGTGATATTCGACAAAAGCCCAAGTCTGTTAAATTGGGAAAAGACAGTCCCTTTTACAAATGGTGCTGGCGTAACTGGATATCCATTTCCAAAAAAATTAAACAAGACCCATAACTCACACCATCCACAAAAACTAACTCAAAATGGATCAAAGACCTAAATGTAAAATTTAAAACAATAAAAATCATGGAAGAAAAAATAGAGACAACACTAGAAGCCCTAATAGATCATATAAACAGAATACGAAACATTACTAACATTGCACAAACACCAGAAGAGGAATTAGATAACTGGGAGCTCCTAGAAATCAAACACTTATGCTCATCCAAATACTTCATCAAAATAGTAAAAAGACAACCTATAGACTGGGAAAAAAATTTTGGCTACGACATATCCAATGAGGGTCTAATCTCTGAAATCTAAAAATTACTGTGAAACCTCAATAACAAAAAGAAAAATAACCCAATTAAAAAATGGGCAAAGGATATGAACAGGTATTTCACCAAAGAAGACATTCGGGTAGCTAACAGATACATGAGGAAATGCTCACGATCATTAGCCATTAGAGAAATGTAAACCAGATCTACAATGAGATACCATCTCTCCCCAGTAAAGCTAGCATTAATTCAATAAACAAAAATAATAAATGTAGCTAGCATTAATTCAATAAACAAAAATAATAAATGTAGCTAGCATTAATTCAATAAACAAAAATAATAAATGTTGGAGACGTTGTGGGGAGACTGGAACACTTAGACACAGCTGGTGAGAATGTAAAATGGTATAACCATTTTGGAAACTGATCTGGCACTTCCTTAAAAACCTAGAAATAGAAGTACCATATGATCCAGCAATCCCACTCCTTGGAATATATCCTAGAGAAATAAGAACCATCACATGACTAGATATATGTACATCCATGTTCATTGCAGCACTGTTCAAAATATCAAAAAGATGGCAACAACCTAGGTGCCCATCAATGGATGAAGGGATAAACAAATTATGGTATATTCACACAATGGAATACTATGTATGCAACGATAAAGAACAAGGATGAATCTGTGAAACATAACATGGAGGAATCTGAAAGGCATTATGCTGAGTGAAATTAGTCAGTTGCAAAAGCACAAATATTGTATGAGACCACTATTATAAGAACACAAGAAAAGGCTTAAACTCAGAAGAAATCATTCTTGGATGATTACGAAGGTGGGGAGGGAAAGGAAGGGATATTCACTAACTAGATAGTAGGCTAGAATTATCTTAAGTAAAGGGAAAGACAACGCAGAATACAAGAGAAGTCAGCACAACTGGACTAAACCAAAAGCTAAGAAGTTCCCTGAATACAACCAAACACTTCAATGGATAGAGTAGCAGAGATGGGGGTCTGGGGACCATAGTTTTGGGGAACATATAGGTCAATTGGCATAACAAAGTTTATTAAGAAAACGTTCTGCATCACACATTGGTTAGTGGCATCAAGGGTCTTAAAAGCTGGCCATCAAAAATGCATCAATTGTTCCTAACCCACCTGCAGCAAAGGAGAATGAAGAAAGCCACAGACAGAAGGAAAATATTAGCCCAAGGGACAAAATGGCCACATAAACCAGAAACTCCATCAGCCTGAGATTAGAACTAGGTAGTGCTGGCTAGCACCAATGACCTTCCTGACAGGGAACACAACAGAGAGTCCCTGACAAAGCAGGAAAAAAGTGGGGTCCAGAATTCAAATTCTAGTAAAAATTCCAGACTTAATGGTCTGATTGGAAAAATCCCAGAAGACACGGCCCCTGGACAGTCTATTAACCCAGAGCTAAAACCATTCCCGAATCCAACTCTTCAGACAAAAATTAGACTGGATTATAAGTTACAAGTCGTGAATTGTCCTTCTTAGATAAACCAGTCGTGACATGAGGCTAAATGGGCAGCTTCAGCCTGGAGGCGAGATGAGAAGGCAGAAAGGGACAAGAGTTGTTTGAATGGACAAGGGAAATCCGAAGTGGAAAGGAGGAGTGTACTGACATATTTCAGAGATAGCAACTAGGGTCACATAACAATGTGTGTATAAATTTTTGTATGAGAAACTAACTTGAGCTGTAAACTTTCACTTAAAGCACAATTAAAAAAAAGAAAGAAAATGACAACATATAATGTAATATCCTAGAAGAGGCCTTGGAACATAAAAATGACACCAAGTAAAAGCTAAGAAAGTGTTGATAAAGACTTAGTTAATAATAATGTATCAATATTGGTTCATTAATTGTAATGCATATGCCCTACTAATATAAAACCAAACCAAACTCATTGCCTTTAAGTCGATTCTAAATCATAACAACCATATACGACAGAGTAGAACTGCCCCATAAGGTTTCCAAGGAACAGCTGGTGAATTCGAACTGTAGATCTTTTGGTTAGCAGCCAAACTCTTAACCACTGTGCCACCAGCACTCCGCATACTGATATGTTAATATTAGAGAAGACTGTGTGTGGAGTATGTAAGAATTCACTGTACTATCTTTAAATTTTTTCTTTGACTTTAAAAGTGTTTTAACTTACAAAGTTTATGGGGGGGGGAAGGCTGACTAAAGTTGTTTTGAGTCTATAGCTAGATTTATTGAGAATTAAGATCATTAAATATTAACTCTTATAAAGTATAAACATAGCGTCTTTTTTCATCTACATTAAAAAACCAGTTGCAATCAAGTCGATGGAATTTTTTTTGCTTACTGTTTAGATAATATATATTTTTCCACACTTCTGACATTTTTTGAAGTTTACAAATCAAGTCAGTCTCTCATACAAAAATTTATATACACTTTTTTGCTATATACTCCTAATTGCTCTCCCCCCATTTTTTTTTTTTTTTAATGAGACAGTCCACTCCTGGTTTAGTCCAGTTGTGCTGACCTCGCCTGTATTGTGTGCTGTCTTTCCCTTCACCTAAAATAGTTCTTGCCTACTATCTAAGTAGTGAATACCCCTCTCCCTCTCTCCCACCCCACGCTCATAACATCAAAGAATATTTTCTTCTCTATTTAAACTATTTCTCGAGTTCCTATAATAGTGGTCTCATACAATATTTGTCTTTTTGCAACTGACTAATTTCACTCAGCATAATGCCTTCCAGATTCGTCCATTAATGAAATGTTTCACAGATTCATCATTGTTCTTTATCAATGCGTAGTTCTAACATTTTCATTGTGGTTTTTGTTGTTATTTCCATCTTTCTTAGGAAATTACATATGGGATTATGCATATCATCTGTTGTCTACTTTCCCAGTTATAGCCTCTAACATATTAATCTTAGTTATTTTAAATTCCTTGTATGATAGTTTCAATACCTGTAATTTCAGACTCCAGTTCTGATTATTGTTTTGTCTTTTTGGGCTGTTATCTCACTTTTTTTATATGTTCCATATTATTTTGTTGAAAGAGGTACACATTGCACTGAAGAGTTAATGCTGAGATAATTTTTTTTTTAATATTTGAAGATGAATACACCTTTTTTTTTTTTTTCTCCCAGGTTTTCAGAATGGAGAATTGCATTAACCCAATAAAATTTGGAGCTCTGGTGGCACAGTGGTTCAGCACTCCGCTGCTAATCAAAAGGTCAGTGGTTTAAACCCACCAGCTGCTCTGCAGAGGAAACTGTGACAGTCTGCTTTTGTAAAGATTAGGTCCTTGGAATGCCTATGAGGAACTTCTACCCTGTTCTACAGAGTCTTTGTAAGAATTGACTCAACATCAATGGGTTTAATCTGAAATTGGGCTGTAATGAAGTTTATTATTCCTATGATTACCCTCCATCGCAACAGATTACAGATTGCTCCAGTGATATTTGTGCTCAGTGTGTGGGTTAATTTGCCAAAAGTTTCTTCTAAATGTTTATTCACACCCTGCTTGGGTCTTGAGACTTGACTGTGGCTATTCTCTTTGTACTCTTTTGTTAAGAAGTATAGTCATCCTCTTTCTCCAGTCGGTCCCGTTATTGCTCAATGAGCTCATGAACAAAGGGGCTGGTGGAAGGAATGGAGGTAATGCATAGGCTAAGCAACATGTACTTTCACTCAGAAAGGCCAACTTAGCTATAGCCATTGTTGAGTGGCAATCTGCCAGCAGAGCAGACCAACACTGAGTCCCCTGTATGGCACCATTCCTCAAGGTGATCAGACAGCAACCTGGTGGTAGGTTGATTACACTGGATCACTTCCAACATGGAAAGGGCAGTGTTTTGTTCTTACTGGAATAGGCACTTACTCTGGATATGGGTTTTTCTTCCCTGCACACAATACTTCTCCCAAAACTACCATCCGGAGACTTACAGAATGCCTTATCCACCATCATGGTATCCCACCCAGCATCGCCTTGGATCAAGAGACTTGCTAACCAGCGAATGAAGTGCAGCGATGGGCCTATGCTCATGGAATTTACTGGTCTTACCATGTTCCCCATCATTTTGAAACAGCTGGCTTAATAGAATAATGGAATGGCTTTCTAAAGACACTGTTACAATGCCAGGTAGGTGGCAATACCTTGTAGAGTTGAGGCAATGTTCTCCAGGAGGCCATATATGCTCTAAACCAGCATCCAATATATGGTGCTGTTTCTCCAATAGACAAGATTGGTGGGTTCAGGAATCTAAGGGTAGAGATGGGAGTGGCACCACTCACTATTACCCACAGTGATCCACTCACCAAACTTTTGCTCCTTGTCCCTGTGACCCTATGCTCTGAAGGTCTATAGGTCTTAGTTCCAAAGATGGAGTGTTCCCACCAAAAGACTCGACAATGGTTCTATGGAACTGGAAGTTAAGAATGTCATTCAGCACTTTGAGCTCCTCATGCCTGTGTTTCAACAAGCAAAGAAAAAAAAAAAGGAGTTACCATATTGGCTGGTGTGATTTATCCTGATTACCAAGGTGATATCAGACCGATATTACATAATGGAGCTGAAGAAGAGTATGTCTGGAATACAGGAGATGCCTTAGGACATCTTTTAGTATTACCATGCCCTGTGATTAAAGTTAATGGAAAATTACAGCAACCCAATTCCAACATGACCACTAATGGCCAAGTCCCTTCAGGAATGAAGGCTTGGGTAACTGCGCAGGGCAAAGAACCATCAACAAGTAAAGAGTTTGCTGAGAGTAAAGGGAATATGAAATGGGTGGTGGAAGAAGGTAGTTCTTAATACCAGCTACAATCACACAACAAGTTGCAGAAATAAGGACTGTGTTATGAGTATTTCTTCCTTGTATGTGTGCATTAAATATTTTTGCATTCTTCACTTATAAAATATAAGACTTAAACAGGCCTAACTCATTTTCAGTTGTAGGTTTGTTAGTTATATCATATTAGGCACAAGAATATTACTTTAAAAATTGCCTTTATTTAGAGATTTTTTATGGATTATGTAGATGTGTATGGGTTTCAAGCTGACAAAGGGTGGACTATGATGGTTAAAGTTGTGTGTCAACTTAACTGAGCCCTGATTCTCAGTGGTTTGGCAATTACAATGAAGTTTGGCAGCTATGTAATTATGTAATCACTTCCATGATGACATCTGCTATGAGCAGCCACTGGACTGAAAGGGAGTTTCCTTGGGGATGTGTCCTGCATCCAAAGTATGTGGACTTTCTGGCAAAAGGTCATTGGCTTTTGCTACTCTGAATCCTCCATCTGACCTGTGGTTCTTGGGACTTGAGCTTGCAGATTACCTGCTGACCTTGGGGTTTGTCAGCCTCTGCAGCCTGTGAGCCAGAGGCCTATTGTCTGACCTGCCGATCTTGGGTTCTTCAACCTTGAAGCTACATGAGTCATGAGACAACTGCAGTCTGAACCACGGACGTGGAACTTTACAAGTTCTACAGCCATGTGAGCCATTTCCTTGATAAATCTCTCTCTCTCGTTCATTCTCTCTCTCTGTCTCTATACACACACTTCACTGGTTTCACTTCTCTAGAGAATACAGCCTAAGAAAGTACTCAAATCAAAACTTTAACTTATGCTTGAACTGACAAAGATGGGTGATGGCAACTTTGGCCCAAATCTCATTTTGAATTAAAATTTAACTTGTCCTAAGTTCTTCTTTCTGCCTTCCTGAAAATAAAGCCTGTGATTTAGAGTCTGGTAACATGTAACTTCTTGTAAACCTTTAAATACCCTCAGCAAACAATGGAGAGGGCAAGGATATGGTTTATGAAGAAATGTTTATCAGGATAGTCTCAGAGGATGTTTGTGTAGCATGCTCCAGGAACAATATATACATAGATATCTCAGAAAATTACTTATTAATCCAGAAATCTGTTAGAACATAGACCAGCTAACAATGTAAAACTTCACCTTGTGATTGTCTCATGACTCTTTAACCATTCTCAGACCCATGCTTGTCAAAATTTCCTGCAACTGTAGTCACGTACTTCTTTCCCTGTTTTATCCTGTAAAAGATTCACCTATTTTTCAGTGAATTTGAACACATTGTGATCTCTCATTATACTGTGTTTCCCAATCTGGCTGTTCTATTCCCAAAATAAATCTCCGCTTTCACTTTAACAGAGTGCAAATTTTCTTAAGCACTATGACATTTTCCAGAGAGAATCTTCTCTTGCAGTTATGTTAGCTGTATTCCACTACTGTGTTTATTCAGCTCATGTTAGCATGATATGTGTGTGGGCTGGGGGCTGAGGAGGGAAATATTTTCTGCTGTTTTAATTAAGCCTCTGTCTTAGAATGGATTCACTAGAGAAGCAAAACCAGTAAAGCATATAAATATACAGAGAGATTTATATCAGGTAAATGGCTCATGTGGTTGTAGAAGCTGGAACTTCCCAAGTTCCTGGGTCAAGATAGAGGCTTCTCCTGATTCATGTAGTTGCAGGGGCTGGTGGACCCAAGATCAGCAGGGCAGGGAGCAGGGTTCTTACAGGTTCTGAAGATTGATGAATCATGGGATTCTTATGCAAAGCCAAAGGTAAGATGCTAGCTCAAGTTCTGAGAACCCAGGAGCCAGCTTCAGGGTCCAGAGACACCAAAAGCCCTTGAGCCGTGCCAGAATGTCCACTTACATACAATGCAGGTCACATGCCCAAGTAAATTCAGTATGAAGGGATTGGCTACACGATGCAAATCTCATCATGGAAGTGATCATATCATACGACTGCCAAACCACTGAGAATCATGGCCCTGTAAAAGTGACACACAACCTGAAACTTCATAGCCTCTGTCTTAAGCCAATTAGGTGAACCTAGGTCTCCTGTGAGTGCCCTCACAAGTATTTTGCTTTTTCTCCAAACATAATGCTCAGTATAACTTGTATTTCTACTATTTCTCCAGGAACACAGTTGTGGTTCCCTCCCCACATCTCCTTTCTGCTGCCACAACTGGGTCAATTCCCATCAGTGCTCTCAGGCTATAATTTCATGGCACTTCTCTCTGAATTTTGGGTCTTCTGTTCCTTAATGGAAATATGGGAAATGAGTTTAGTTTAGTCTGGTGGCCGCCATTCCTTTCCCACAGCAACGGCCCTCAGGCTACGTATTTGTTGTCCTTCTGGAAGATTTTTTTTTTTTGTTCCATAGAGGATGTAGGGGACTAGGCCTGAGAGGAGTTTCAGCAGTGACTACTGTTTCTGAACTCCAGCCAGCTCCATGGAGAATGCTTGCTTGACATTTTCTGTGATTTTCATTGTGAGAAGCATGAGTTTCCTGGAAAGTACATCTAGGAGAGTCCAGCACTCCCCACCTCCCTTCCCCACTCTTTCTTCACACTCTCCTGCTGCCCACCCTCAGCGTTTAGCAATTTGATAAAAATTTCTAGCTGAATGTTTAATGTTTTACATGCTTCTGTGGTGTTAGGGTGGCTTCTGCCACAGATAAGTAAATGCTTGGGTTTTGTATCTCCTTGCTGGTATCTATCTTTGTCTAGAAGAAAAAAACTAGACTTAGGGTTAATTATTTGCCTTGCAACCTTAGTTCTTTCATTAGTTTAGGAAAAGTCATTCATTTTGAGTTTGCCCTGGTTTTATATTTCTATGAGTGGAACTGATGCTCTCTCTAGCTCTCTACAGCTATGAGCCAAAATAGAGTCCCCTGATTATTTTTAAATCATTCTTAGCCATCTCAAATAATAACTCCAAAGGCCACTTAATTAAAAAAGTTTCAGTTTAAGTGTGGCATGCACTCTCTAGTTTTTCTTACTCTGAAGATTTATTATAATCTTTGATTTCCCTAGAAGAGAAAATCTCCATATTTATTTAAAGTTATTTAAATGAAATATGTATATTTGTGCTGTTGAATCAAGCTTGTGCCCAGAAAAAGCTGACATATGATAAGAATATTCTGTAGCAAATCTCATTACAGTAATTTATAAAGAACTAAAGAGTATATTGTTTATTAAATGGCATCATATACCTGATACCATTATTTTGTGATTATTATATATTTATCTATCAGTTTTTAATAATCAGATCATCTTTTTCTAGTGGTTACACAGGTATCTATATTTGATGAAAGATATTAAACTGTATACATAGAAGGGCAAGTTTTATGCTATGAAATTTATAGATTATTTAAAATTATTAAAATCATTAAAACTGGAAAGAGGTATTTCAATCGTATCAAGTCTGTGGATAAAGGGAGTTCTTTGGTTAGAAAATCAATAATATCAGGTATCAAAACAAGATGAGAACACTCAACAAAGCAATCAGATGTCAACCTAGACAGGGAAATCCCAAAAATATATCAAGATTAAGAAAAAAAAAAAAACTGTCAAAACAGGGAAACAGTGATGTTATTATGTAAAAGAAGACAACATTAAAAAAATAAAGAGGCACTAAGAAATGTAGTCATAGATCTTTCATATAAAGAGGAAGACAAGGCTATATAAAGAAATAAAATTTAGGTTTAAACTTAGAAAAATAGGGGCTAATATTAAGGTAACCACAAAAAAGACTAACTATCCTACTCACCAAAATAAAATACAATAAAAAAATAAAGACTCAGCAGAAACAAAATCAACCATGATTAAGAGGAAAAGACAATATATAAACTACTCAGCACAAAAATTAAGTGGGAAGAAGAAACTGTCAATGACACACACAAAAAGACATGAAAATGACAGCACTAAACTCATAAAAAAAAAATTTTTTTTACTCGTACCTATCCATAATTATGCTGAATGTAAATGGATTAAATGTAGCAATAAAGAGACAGAGAGTGGCAGAACGGATAAAAAAAACAACATCCATCTGTATGCTGCCTTGAAGAGACACACATTAGTCTTAGAGACACAAAAGAACTAAAACTCAAAGGAAGGAAAAAATATATCAAGCAAAAAACAATCAAAAAAAAGAACAGGAGTAGCAATATTATTTCTGAAAAAATAGACTTTAAAATTAAATCCACCACAAAACATAAAGGACACTATATAATGATAAAAAAGACAATACACCAGGAGGATATAAACATATTAAATATTTATGTACCCAATGACAGGGCTGTAGGATACATAAAACAAACTCTAACAGCATTGGAATGTGAGATAGACAGCTTTGCAATTATAATAGGAGAGTTCAACACACCACTTTTAGTGAAGGACAGAACATCCAGAAAGAAACTCAATAAAAACATGAAGATCTAAATGCCACAATCAACCAACTTCACCTCATAGACATATACAGAACATTCTGTCCAAAAGCAGCCAAGTATGCTTTCTTCTGTTGTTCACCTGGGACATTCCCTAGAATAGACCACATATTAGGTCATAAAGCAAGCCTTAACAGAATCCAAAACATCGAAATATTACCAAGCATCTTCTCTGACCTTAAGGCCATAAAAGTAGAAAACAATAACAGAAAAAGCAGGAAAAGAAATCAAACACTTGGAAACTGAACAATACCTTGCTCAAAAAAGACTAGATTATAGAAGACATTAAGGATGGAATAAATAAATTCATAGAATCCAATAAGAATGAAACACTTCTTATCAGAACCTTTGGGACAGAGTGAAAGCAGGGCTCAGAGGTCAGTTTATACCAATAAATGCACACATACAAAAAGAAGAAAGGGTCAAAATCAAAGAATTATGCCAATAACGTGAACAAAAGGAAAGAGAGCAACAAAAGAAACCCTCAGGCACCAGAATAAAGCAAATAATAAAAATTAGAGCTGGTTCTTTGAAAAAATTAACAGAATTGATAAACCTTTGGCCAAACTGGCAAAAGAAACACAAGAGAGGAAGCAAATAAACTGAATAAGAAATGAGATGGGCGATATCACAACCAACCCAACCGAAATTAAAAGAATCACATCAGATAACTAGGAAAAGTTGTACTGTAACAAATTTGAAAAGCTAGAAGAAATGGATGAATTCCTGGAAACACCTTACCCACCTCAACTAACACAGAGGTAGATCAACTTAGTAGACCCATAACAAAAGAAGAGATTGAAAAGGTAATCAAAAAACTCGACAACAAAAAAAAGCCCTGGCCAGGATGGCTTCACTGCAGAGTTCTACCAAACATTCAAAGAAGAGTGAACACCACTACTCCTAAAGGTATTTCAGAGCATAGAAAACTGTGGAATACTTCCAAACTCATTCTAAGAAGCCAGCATATGCCTGATACCAAAAGCAGGTAAGGACGCCACAAAAAAAGAAAATTTCAGACGTATATCCCTCATGAACTTAGATGCAAAAATCCTCAACAAAATTCTAGCCAACAGAATTGTACAACATATCAAAAAAAAAAAAAAAAAATTCACCGTGACCACATGGGATTCATACTTGGTATGCAGGGATGGTTCAACATTAGAAAAGCAATTAATGTAATGCATCATATAAGTAAAAAAAAAAAAAAGACAAGAATCACACGATTTTATCAATTGATGCAGAAAAGGCATTTGACAAAGTTCAAAACATATTCATGGTAAAAGCTCTCAGCAAAATAGGAATAGAAGGAAAATTCCTCAACATAATAAACGGCATTTATACAAAGCCAGCAGCCAACATCATCTTAAATGGAGAGAGCCTGAAAGCATTCCCCTTGAGATAGGGTACCAGACAAGGATGCCCTTTATCACCACTCTTATTCAACATTGTGCTTGAGTTCCTAGCCAGAGCAATTAGGCTAGATAAAGAAATAAAGGGCATCCAGATTGTTAAGGAGGAAGTGGAACCATCTCTATTTGCAGATGACATGATTTATACACAGAAAACCCTAAGGAATCCTAAAAAAACTACTGAAACTAAGAGAAGAGCTCAGCTGCATATTAGGATATAAGATAAACATACAAAAATCAGTTGGACTCCTCTAAACTAAAAAAAAAAAAAAAAGAATGTCAAGAAATTACCAAATCAATACCATTTATACTAGCCCACAAGAAGATAAAATATTTGGAATAAATCTTATCAGAGATGTAAAAGACCTATACAAAGAAAATACCAGACACCATTGCAAGAAACCAAAAGAGACCTACATCAGTGGAAAAACATACTTTGCTCATGGATAGGGAGACTTAACATTGCAAAAATGTCTATTCTACCAAAGCAATCTATAGATACAATGCACTTCAGATCCAAATTCCAACACATTTTAAACTAGATGGAGAAACAATCATCAACTTCGTATGGAACGGAAAGAGGGTCCAGATAAGTAAAGCATTACTGAAAAAGAAGAACAAAGTGGGAGGCCTTACTCTATCTGATTTTAGAACCTAGCATACCATCACAGTAGTCAAAACAGCCTGGTACTGGTACAACAACAGATACATAGACCAATGGCACGGTATTGAGAATCCAGACATAAATCCATCTGCATATGAGCAGTTGATATTTGACAAAGGCCCAAAGTCAGTTAAATGGGGAAAAGAGAGTCTTTTTAAAAATGGTGCTGGCATAACTGGATATCCATCTGCAAAAAATTGAAACAAGACCCGTACCTCACACCATGAAAAAAACTAACTCAAAATGGATCAAAGACCTAAATATAAAATCTAAAACAATAAAGATCATCGAAGAAAAAATAGGGACAATGCTAGGAGCCCTAATACATGGCATAAACAGTACACAAAACATTACTAACAATGCAGAACAGAATCCAGATAACTGTGAGCTCTTAAAAATCAAACATCTATGCTTATCCAAACACTTTACCCAAAGAGTAAAAAGAGCACCTACAGACTGGGAAAAGTTTTTAGCTATGACATATCTGATCAGAGCCTGATCTCTAAAATCTGTATGTTACCGCAAAAGCTCAACTGCAAAAAGACAAATAACACAATTAAAAAATGGGCAAAAGATAGGAACAGGCACTTCACTAAAGAAGACATTCACGTAGCCAAGAGATATATGAGGAAATTCTCATGATCAGTAGTCACTAGACAAATGGAAATCAAATCTACAATGAGATTCCATCTCACTCTAACAAGGCTGGCATTAATCCAAAAAACACAAAATAATCAATGTTAGAGAGGTTGTGGAGAGACTGGAACACTTATACACTGCCGGTGGGAATGTAAAATGATACAACCACTTTGGAAATAGATTTAGGGCTTCTTTAAAACCTAGAAATAGAACTACCATACAATGTAGCAATCCCAGTCCTTGGAGTAGATCCTAGAGAAATAAGACTCTTTACACAAACTGATATATGCACACCCACGTTCTTTGCAGCACTGTTTACAATAGCAAAAAGATGGAAGCAACCAAGGTGCCCATCGACAGATGAATGGATAAATAAATTACGGTATATTCACACAGCGGAATGCTAAGCATTCATAAAGAACAAGGTTTAATCTGTGAAACATTTCATAACATGGAGGAATCTGGAAAGCATTATGCTGAGTGAAATTAGTGAGTTGCAAAATGACAAATATTGTATAAGACCACTATTATAAGAACTTGAGAAATAGTTTAAACAGAGAAGAAAATACTCTTTGATGGTTACGAGATGGGGAGGGAGGAGGGAGGGAGAAGGGTTTTCACCAGATAGTAGATAAATATTTTAGGTGAAGGTAAATACAACACACAATAAAGGAGAGGTCAGCACATATGGACTAAACCAAAAGCCAAGAACTTTGCTGAATAAACTGAACACTTTGAAGGCCAGTATAGCAGGATCAGGGATTTGGGGACCATGTTTTCAAGGTATGTCTAAGTCAATTGACATCATAAAATCTATTAAGAAAACATTCTGCATCCCACTTTGGAGAGTGGCTTCTGGGGTCTTAAGTGCTAGCAAGTGGCCATCTAAAAAGCATCAGTTGGTCTCAACCCATCTGGAGCAAAGGAGAATGAAAAACACCAAAGACACAGGCAATTATGAGCCCAAAAGACAAAAAGGACCACAAAAACCAGAGACCACATCAGCCTGAGACCATAAGAACTAGATGGTGCCTGGCTACAGCCAGTGACTGCCCTGACAGGGAATACAACAGAGAACCCCTGAGGGAGCAGGAGAGCAGTGGGATGAAGACTCCAAATTCTTGTGAAAAGACCAGACTTAACGGTCTGAATGAGTCTAGAAGGACCCAGAGGCATGTTCCCCAGACCTTTTGTTAGACAGGAACCATTCCCAAAGCCAACTCTTCAGACAGGGATTGGACTGGACTATAGGATACAAGGAAACCCTGGTGGCATAGTGGTTAAGTGCTACCACTGCTAACCAAATGGTCGGCAGTTCGAATCCACAAGGAGCTTCTTGGAAACTCTGTGGGGCAGTTCTACTCTGTCCTATAAGGTCACTATCAGTTGGAATCAACTCAATGGCACTGGGTTTTTGGGTTTTATGGGATAGAAAATGATACTGGTGAAGAATGAGTTTCTTGGATCAAGTAGACACATAAGACTATGTTGGGATCTCCTGTCTGGAGGAGATATGAGAAGGCAGAAGGTTCAGATATTGGCCAAACGGACATGAAAATAGAGAGTGGAGGGAAGGAGTGTGTTTTGTCTCACTAGGGAGAGAACAATTAGGAATATATAGCAAGGTATATATAAATTTTTATATGAGAGACTCACTTTATTTGTGGACTTTCACTTAAAGCACAGTAAAAGTTAAAAAATATATATATTGATAGAGAGTTAGATAGACTGAACATAGAGAGATAGAGTTATAGGTATATATATAGAGAAATATGTTACACTATAATAAATGCTGTTTAATAATTATTAAAAAAAAACAATTAAAAATGCCTGTTATCAGATTGGAGCCCTGCTGGCACATTGGTTAAGAGCTCGGCTACTAAACAAAAGGTGGGCGGTTGTAATTCACCAGCTGCTCCTTGGAAACCCTATGGGGCAGTTCTATTCCGTCTTACGAGGTCACCGTGAGACAGGATCGAGAGGTCACTATGAGTCGGGGTTGACTGGAAGGCTATGGATAATTATCAGATTGAGTTGAAAAGTAATTAAAAGAACTCTCTGTAACCTCAATATAAAATACAAAGAGCATTGGCTTGTGTGTAGAACAAATGCTTTATTGAACTTATAGCAATAAACATTGTAGCTGTTAACACTTATGACAAAGAATAATAAACAGGGACTATAAAAGAAACTTCTATTAGAGTTACTGTAATTATATAGCTCACACTGATGTATTTAATAAATGTAATTGAACACCACTCTGTATCAAATAGCACGCTCAGTTTTGAAGGTAGTTGTGTTGAACAAATTAGATAGAGCTCCTACTCTCTCGGTGCTTCCAGACCATGTGAAAGAGATATTTAATGATGGAATCTTTGATACTAGTAAGTGCTATGGAGAAAAATTAATGAAAATAAGTTAATAATGATGGAGTAGCTATTCAAAAAATTTATTTGAAAACAGTAAAATTCCATTGTTTATACATTGGATTGTTACATATATTTATGAAAAGCCAGCAGTAGATTGAGTAATAATGGCTATTTGTGAGTGACAATCACTTAATATATATGTACATATCTATATATAGATCTGTATGTACAAATATATATGTATATTATGATGGTGTGGAGATTATGAACTCATCTACCCTCAATAAAAAGTGATCCCTTAGGAGAGAGTGAATTTGCAAGAAAGACAGATGTTGTTAGTTGCAGACAAGTCAGCTCCACCCATGGCTACTACCTTATGTACAACAGAAGGAAATGTTCCCATGTATTTCAAGATAGACTAGAAGAATAGTAAAAATCTTTCAGAGAATGGAATTTGAATTATAAAGAAAGAAACTTCAGAAAAAAAAGGACTACATGTCATGACACACTAATGAGAAAAATATGACATATTGCAAGACTTAAAACAGTTCTCTATGAGTTAAAATATATATTTTGGAAATTCCAAGTATAGGTTTTAGTTGCATCCTTTAGAATTTTACATAGCCAATCTTCTTTGCCTCCCAGGTTGTTTTTTTAAATATTTAGGATGGCTGTTCTTTATTGCAAAGTAATACCAGATTAAACAATCCCACTACTTTCACATAAAAAAAGAATATTGCTCATTTGTTATTTGCATAGGACTTGGATTTCAAAACCTACATAGGAAATTGAGATCTAACATCTACTCACTCTATGACTGAGGGATAATCTATTTAGACTCTTTAAATTAGCTTCCAGTATGAAGTACTCCTTCCTAAATGAAAAAGTTCACTTGATTTACAGTAGCACAGAGATTTGGAGATAATTTTTAGGTATCATCATTCAGAGTGCAGATCAACACTTCTACTGAGGTTCATGAAAGGAGCCTGAGTGGCACAGGCAGTTTGTAATAGGCTGCTAACCCAAAGGTTGGTGGTTCAAACCTACCAGCGGCTCTGTGGAGCCAGACAAGGCAAACTGCTTCTGCAAAGACTACAGCCAAGAAAACCCTGAACAGAAGTTCTACTACTAACACATGAAGTTGCCATTAGTCCAGTGCTGACTTCACAGAAGCTAAAAACAACAACAAAATTTAGGTTTATTATGCTGAAGGAAACTTTGACTATATTTGTAAAGTATTAGCATTAAATGGAATCAGAAAGAAACCTTTCCTAGAGATTTATAAAATCAAGTAAATGAATACTTACTGAATTCACAAATGATCTACATCTTGGAATGTCTACGTTACAAAAAGATGGAGGTATTTGATGAACTAAATGAATTCATAGTGGAATATCATTAGGATAAAGAAAATAAGGGAATTAAGTATAAAGTATGAAGCGATTCCAGCAATGCAGAAGAACATCCTGGGTACAGGTTAGACATTAAAAGGATGAAAAGCCAGCAGTAGATTAAATAACAATGGCTATTTGTGAGTGTCAATCACTATCATAATATAAAAATAAAATAAAGGGATAAAACAGCAGGGTAGAAGATAAAGGCTTCAATTTTCCACAAGCTTTATTGGTGTCCTTTTGTAAAAGCCAAAGTTATTGTTTTATGTAATAAAGATACCTCTTTTAATTACATCCTTCAGGGCTTGTTTCACTTTCTTATTTCTTAGAGTATATATGAAAGGATTTAAGAGAGGTGCAATTGAAGTGTTGAGCACGGCTACCCCCTTGTTTAAAGCTACCCTTTCCTCTGCAGAAGGTTTAATATACATAAAAATGCAGCTGCCATAAGAGATAGAGACAACAATCATGTGGGAGGAACAGGTGGAAAAAGCCTTCTTCCTCTGCTGGGCAGAAGGGATCTTCAGAATTGTTCTCAGAATATACGCATAGGAGAGTATCACCAGTGCCAGCGTAATCAGCAGTATGACAGTGGCTGAAATAAAACCTAACAATTCTATGGACCGTGTGTGTGTGCAGGAGAGTTTCAGGACAGGAGAATAGTCACAGCCAAAGTGGTCAATAATGTTGGCATCACAGAACTCCAACCTCAAGCCCATGATAAGCCCAGGAGAGATGGTTAACAACCCAGCTAACCAAGAGGTAACAAGCAGCTGGGTACAGACTCTGTTGTTCATAATTGTTGCATAGTGAAGGGGTTGGCAGATGGCCACATAGCGGTCATAGGACATGGCAGTCAACAGGAAGAACTCTGATGCACCCAAGAAGATGGCAAAAAATAATTGTGTCATACAAGCATCACAGGAAATCATGTTATCCATAGTCACAATGCTGACCAGGTACCTAGGGATCCAGTCAGATGTGAATGACATTTCTAAAAATGAAAAGTTCCGAAGGAAGAAATACATGGGTGTTTTGAGTTGGGAATCCAATAATGTGAGCAGGACAATGGTCAGATTTCCAGTGACACTGAATAAATATGTTAGAAATAGAAAAAGGAAAATTACAATTTGCCAGTTTGGATCATCTGTTAGTCCTACAAGAATAAATGTTGTTACCATTGTATGGTTTCTCATGGTTAAATTTCTTCTGAATTCTGTCAGCGCTGAAAAGAGAAAATAATTACTTTTAAGTTTAAAAAAGCATTACTAATATAAATGTAAAAGTGATATGAAGAATAAAGTATCTTAATTGAAATTCATATGGTTTTCACTCCCATGATTTTAACAATTTCTCATAGCAGTCAGACCCAGTAATTTTCCTTCTTATTTCATCTCCTTCTCTGGACACTCATTTTCTAAACTCCCTTTTCTCCTTTACCCTGCAGAAGAATGGCTTTTTATTTTCAGTTATAAGAACTGGAAAATTGATTTGGTTTAAGTTTTCTGCAAAACGGTAAAAGAAGTAACTCCTGCAATCTTACTGAACCCATTAGATTACATTTTTTTTTTTTTTTAGGTTAGGCCAATTTTATTTCTTGTTAATGTAATCTTCCAACAGTCTCTTTCAGTAAGATAATAGCTTTTCTGTATATGTTTCCATTTTGAACAAAGTCTCAGGCCTGAATTTTTGTAGTTATTCTATAACAGTGGTAATGTTCTCATGATATATTTTTGGTTAGTATTTAGCTTCCAGGAAACCCTGACAGCTGCTAGGCAAAAGGTCAGGATTTCGGATCCGCCAGGCGCTCCTTGGAAACTCTATGGGGCAGTTCTTCTCTGTCTATAGGGTCCCTATGAGTCAGAATCGACTGGACAGCAACGGGTTTATTTAGTTTCCATGGCACTGCCAATTACATCTTTTAATTGCACAAGCATTAATGATTTTTTTAGTACAATGCTAATCTTAAAATCAGTATCTAAATATCAAGCTAAAATTATACAAGAAATTTGAAATAATTTGACTATATTGTTCAGTCAGTTTCATCAGTATAAACATCTTTATCAATATAAGAAACACTGTTTTACATTCAGAAATATTTAAGTACCCAAGCCTTTCCCAAATACAAAGGAATATGTATCTATCAAATTTTTAATAAAAACTATTGAAAATTATTGATAATGGTTCTGTTTTTTATAAGTAAACTCAGGCACTCTTTCAGATATGTACATTGAAACTTTATGCAAGTATTTCCTTTGTGTCCAATTCCAAATTTAATTGCTTAATTCTGTGGTTACCTATTCAGAATAGAAAAGATTCTATGGTTATTCCTTTGTAAACAAATCAACACAATAATAAAAATACTTACTTTCCATGAATTCCGCAAAGGTTATGTTTGCTAATACATTATAAGATATTGCTATTGTGTCATTAACCTAGATGTAATAAGAATAGTTGTTGCTATAAAATTGTTATTTCTTTCTATCCCATCTTTTTTCTCTGCTTCCTCACTCTCAATGGAAAACATGTTCACATTAAAATCCAGGAATATTTTACAACAAATATAAATATTTGCGGACCTCTTTTTATATATATTCAATCAGCATACAGTTGGTAGAGTTTTCAAACATGTAGATATTGTTTATTTACTAATAAAAATGAATGTTTATCTCAGCTTAATTACCTAACTTAAAATCTAGAAACTGCATTTGTTTAGCCAGAATGAAAAACAGTAGTTTTTTTATTGTTGTTTTTATTAATAAGAAACCTCTCCTCATTCACTATAGTGTCTGATTCTCTCTAAAGAAAAATGCTTTTGCATCCACATTCCCATAGATTTATATTTGTTCTTTATTAACTTAGAGTATATTTACTCAGAACTGGTATAAGGCCCTAGGGGTTTTTGTGAAGAAGATACTAATTCACTATCTTCTCATTAACTCTAAAAACAAAACAAAAAATATTAATTAAAAGTCTAGTCATGGGTTCTACTGGAAAACCAGAAACATTACTATTAAAATAGACTGTAATTCCTGGGGGGTAGGGGGGATGAAAAGGCCATGTAAATAATAATGAGTTTTCCAAAGTATTTGAGCTTAGGCTGCTCCACAGGGAACAGAACTGGATCTCTTTCACACTCCATTCATATAGGACAGTTAAGACAGTAATGTTGGCCTCTGTGTAAAAAAACATTGTCCATAAACTACATTTCATTGAATCTTCTCCAGCTGGTTCTTAGTATGAGTTAGAGATCAAATGTACTTATTTCTTACCTGTCTATACAACTTCTTAGAAATATTAATTATATACTAATAAGTCTGCTCAAAAGCAATGGACAACTGATTCTTTGAGAAGTATCTAATTACAGATATGAAATTAATCAAATACTTTGAGAGAAAAATAATCTATGTATTTATGTATGTGTATGTCTATGCATTCTCTAAACCATGGAAGTGAATTATTCTTACATTAAATATAATGTAAAATCACAGAAAAATGAATCTTTATATTTCTTCTTTATTAAGAGATAGCTTAAATGTGTAAAAGATGATGGTGAACCTGAATTTGAAACAGAAAAATATAGGAAGGTTTTCTACAGAGAAGAATACCAGTATTTAATTATTATGAAAGGAATTTTTTTATTATTATTATTTTTGGTGTTTTCTTTGTTTTTGATGTACCTCACCCAAGCCACATATGCATTGTTTTCAATTGCCTCATATGCATGCTAGTGCTGGACAGTGAATAAGGAAGATCAAAGGAGAATTAACACCTTTGAATTGTGGTGTTGGCAAAGAGTATTGACTATACCATGGACTGTCAAAAAAATGAAAATATCTGTCTTGGAAGAAGTACAGCCAGAATGCTTCTAGAAGCAAGGATGGCGAGACTCCATCTCACATACTTTAAACATGTTATCAGGTGGGATCAGTCCCTCGAGAAGGACACCATGCTTGGTAAAGTAGATGGTCTTCAAAAAAGAGGAAGACCCTTGATGAGATGGATTGGCACAGTCCCTGCAATACTGGACTCAAGCATAACGAGGACTGTGAGAATGGTACCAGAGCAGGCAGTATTTCATTCTGTTGTACATAGGGTCACTGTGAGTTGGAACTAACTCCATGGCACCTAACAACAGTAACAACAACAACATGAAAGGAAGGAGCCCTGGCGGCACACTGGTTAAGCTAACTGAAAGTACAGTGGTTCAAACCCACCAACTGCTTGAAGGGACAAAGATGTGGCAATCTTCTTCTGTAAAGATTATAACCTTTCAAACATAATGGGGCAGTTCTACTCTGTCCTATAGGATCACTACAAGTTGGAACTGACTTGTTGGCAATGGGTTTATGCATGTATGGGATGAGGATATTGTGGGAGATGATTTAAATATATTTTAGAAAATGTCTACACTATAAATTATGTAACTAATAATAAAAATGTCACTTCCACTACGGTGATCCTGCTGGTATTTTAAATACTGGTGGCATAGCTTCCAGCATCATAGCAACACAAAAGCCACCATCATATGACACACTGACAAATGGGTGATTGGACAAGATATAAAACCACATAATAAGACAAGGTCACCTGGGGCATCATTTTACAGGTACTGTGGTTAGACGGGAAACCTTGGTGGTGTAGTGGTTAAGCGCTACAGCTGTTAACCAAGAGGTCAGCAGTTCGAATCTGCCAGGCGCTCCTTGGATACTCTAGGGGGCAGTGGGTTTGGTTTGGGTTTTGGGTGGTTAGATGTGTTGGAGGAAAGAGTTTCAAAACAGAAAAAAATAAAACCAAACTCATTGCTGTTGAGTTGATTCAGATACATAGCAACCCTATGGGACAGAATAGAACTGCCCCACACAGTTTCCAAGGAAATCCTGGTGGATTTGAACTGCTAACTTTTTGGTTAGTAACCATAGCACTTAACTGCTAGGCCACTAAGGTTTTAGACACTTAAAAAAAAAAAATGGGGAGGCGGGGCCAAGATGGCTAACTAGGTAGAAGCCTCCTCGGATCCCTCTTGCAACAAAGACTTGGAAAAACAAGTGAATCAATCACATACATGACAATCTATGAATCCTGGCCATCAAACACAGATCTAAAGAGTTAACCTGAGTGACAGGTGAGCGAAAAGCTGCATCCTGAAGCAGCATCTGCCTCTGGAGCTGGAGACTGGCACCACAGCCTTGAGCCCTTGTGGTTCCCTGGTGCTGAGTGGCGGGGCTCATTGCAGCTTGCTGAGGCAGAGCAGGCATGGGACACAGCCCTAACCCCTAGCCCCCTGGGGTAACCTCTGTAGAGACTCAGCCATCACAAGCAGGCTGCACACTGAAGTGGCAAATGAGAGAACAAGCAACCACGGGAAAGCAGTGACTGTTTTTGGAGCCTAGAGCCAGCGTCTCAATCAGAAAACGTTGGCACCGGGCTTTGGACTGAGAGCAGGGGAGCTGAGTACAGCATCCTGAGATGGTGCAAACACGGGATGCAGCCCTAGCCCCCAGAAGTGACCTCGGGGGAAGCCCAGCCAGTGCACGTAGGCAGTGCAGCGACGCGGCTGACAGGAGGATAAGTCACTGGGAGGCAGTGACTGATTTTGGAGCCTGGAGTACGGCATCCCAGCTGGGGAACCATGGCGTTGGGATTTGGACTCGGAGCAGAGGAATTGACCACAGCTTCTGAGACAGCACAAGCACAGGATGCAGGCCTGACCCTTGGGGGCAATCTCGACCCAGCCAGTGCACACAGGCTACACACCCCTCAGGAATCTCAGATAAAACAGTCATCACCAAACAAGATAAGTAACTTTGTCTATATTCCAGGGTGCTACTATCTCCTGTTTATCTGATCCCTCCCCTCCCCTCCCCTTCCCAGGTGGCTTCATTAATATTGGAATTTCCTGAGCAAGAGAGTGAAGTGCTCTGCGGTTTTTCTTTCTTTTTTGGCCTTTTCCTAACCCATTCTCCTGGCCTGAGAGAAGCAGCTACAAAAAACACAGGGACTAAAAATCCTTCCCTAATTGGACTAAAAACACAGAACCAGCTCCAGCCAAGCATATGAGATCCACACTCTTGGGCTTTCATCCCTACAGGGAGCAAGGTGGCTATTATAATGCAAAGGCAATTCTGATAGGGATCTGACTGTAATTGTTTTAGTGGATTACTGGAAAGACAAGTTTCCCAGGTCTGATATCTTTGCTTATTCAAAAGAGCCCTCACTGACCCACAACAGGGAACTGAGAGCTGAAGCTCCCCCCAGACCACCTAGCCTCCTGCCTTAGGGGTCTAAGGATGGTGACACTTACCAATCTGTAGAGGTACTTGCATTGGGGGCCTAAGGTACAGCTGCAGAGTGCACTCACCAAAGAACTTTAGGAATAGGGACACAGCTACCTCACTGGCACTTGGGGGAAGCCTGTCAGCATCCTGCCCGCCCCCCTGCCGGAGTGTGAAACCCTGCAGGTACTAGAATCTGGTGCACACAACTATCACCACTACTCCTCTAGGTGGATAGGAGATAGTCTGCACCACACACTTGATGATACAAAATCAGATTCTACTCAAGAATAGTGAACGGACTCTTAGGCTTATATATCTGGTAACAGCCCAAACCAGCTGGTAATAGGACATAAGTGAGTCAAGGGCTACAATCATCAAGGCAGCACAATCTAGTAGCCCATCTACATATATTGAAAGAAAACAAAACAAGACTCAGTGAGCAAATATAGAATAAATCACTACAATATCTTAGAGATGGCTCGGAAACAGCAGTCAATATCAAACCACATAAAGAAGCAGACCATGATTGCTTCTATAACTCCCCAAACTAAAGAATCAAAATCTTTCCCAAATGAAGATACAATCCTGGAATTTCCAGATGCAGAATATAAAAAACTAATTTACAGAATGCTTCAAGACATCAGGGATGACCTCAGAAATGAAATAAGGCAATCTACAGAAAAAGCCAAGGAACACACTGATAAAGCAGTTGAAGAACTCAGAAAGATTGTTCAAGAACATAGTGGAAAAATTAATAAGTTGCAAGAATCCATAGAGAGACAGCATTCAGAAATCTAAAAGATTAACAATAAAATTATAGAATTAGACAATGCAATAGGAAGTCAGAGGAGCAGACTCGAGCAATTAGAATGCAGACTGGGAGATCTGGAGGACCAGGGAATTAACACCAATATAGCTGGAAAAAAATCAGATAAAAGAATTTAAAAAAATGAAGAAACCCTAAGAATCATGTGGGACTCTATCAAGAAGAATAACTTGCATGTGATTGGAATCCCAGAACGGGGGGGATAAAAGAAAATACAGAGAGAATAGTTGAAGATCTGTTGGCAGAAAACTTCCCTGACATCATGAAAGACGAAAGGATATCTATCCAAGATGCTCATCGAACCCCATTTAAGATTGATCTAAAAAGAAAATCACCAAGACATATTATCATCAAACTTGCCAAAACCAAAGATAAAGAGAAAATTTTTAAAGAGGCCAGGCCTAAAAAGAAAGGTCTCCTACAAAGGACAATCAATAAGAATTAGTTCAGACTACTCAGCAGAATCCAGGCAGTCAAGAAGGCAATGGGATAACATGTATGGAGCACTGAAGGAGAAAAACTTCCAGCCAAGGATCATATATCCAGCAAAACTCTCTCTCAGAAATGAAGGTGAAATTAAAACATTTACACATAAACACAACCTTAGAGAATTTGCAAAAACCAAACCAAAGCTACAAGAAATACTAAAGGAATTTTTTTGGTCAGAAAATCAATAATATCAGATACCAGCACAACACAAGGTCACAGAACAGAACATCCTGATATCAACTCAAATAGGGAAATCACAAAAACAAATTAAGATTAATTTCAAAAAGTAAAAAACGCTCAAAACAGGGAATCATTGAAGTCAGTATGTAAGAGATCACAATAATCAAAAAGAGGAACTAAATACAGGAGGCACAGAACTGCCACATGAAGAGGGAAACAAGGTGATATAGGACAATACAAGTTAGGTTTTTACTTAGAAAAATAGGGGTAAATATTAAGGTAACCACAAAGAGGTATAACAACTCCATAACTCAAAATAAAAATCAAGGAAAACATAATGACTCAGCAAACGTAAATTCATCTACTATGAAAATGAGGAACACAATTTACAAAGAAAAACATCTCAGCACAAAAAAGTAAGTGGAAAAATGAAATTGTCAACAACACACACAAAAAGGCATCAAAATGACAACACTAAACACATACTTATCTATAGTTACGCTGAATGTAAATGGACTAAATGCACCAGTAAAGAGACAGAGAGTCCCAGACTGGATAAAGAAACATGACTCGTCTATATACTACCTATAAGAGTCACACCTTAGACTTGAGACATAAACAAACTAAAACTCAAAGGACGGAAACAAATATATCAAGCAAAGAACAAGCAAAAAAGACCTGGAGTAGCAATATTAATTTCCGACAAAATAGACTTTAAAGTTAAATCTACCACAAAGGATAAAGAAGGACACTACATAATGATTAAAGGGACAATAGACCAGGAGGATATAACCATATTAAATATTTATGCACCCAATGACAGGGCTGCAAGATACATAAAACAAACTTTAACAGAACTGAAAAGTGAGATAGACACCTCCACAATTATAGTAGGAGACTTCAACACACCACTTTCGGAGAAGGGCAGGACTTCCAGTGAGAAGCTCAAGAGAAACAGAAGACCTAATTGCTACAATCAACCAACTTGACCTCATAGACTTACACAGAACACTCCACCCAACAGCTGCAAAATATACTTTTTTTTCTAGTGCACATGGAACATTCTCTAGAATAGGTCACATACTAGGTCATAAAACAAACCTTTGCAGAATCCAAAACGTCAAAATATTACAAAGCATCTTCTCAGACCACAAAGCCATAAAAGTGGAAAGCAATAACAGAAAAATTAGGGAAAAGAAATCAAATGCTTGGAAACTGAACAATACCCTGCTGAAAAAAGACTGGGTTATAGAAGACATTAAGAAGGGAATAAAGAAATACATACAATGCAACAAGAATGAAAACACTTCTTATCAATACCTCTGGGACACAGCAAAAGCAGTGCTCAGAGGCCAATTTATATCGATAAATGCACACATACAAAAAAAGAAGGAGCCAAAATCAGAGAATTGTCCCTACAACTGGAACAAAGAGAAAGTGAGCAACAAAAGAATCTATCAGGCACCAGAAGAAAACATATAATAAAAATTAGAGCTGAACTAAATGAATTAGAGAACAGAAAAACAATTGAAAGAATTAACAAAGCCAAAAGCTGGTTCTTTGAAAAAACTAACAAAATTGATAAACCATTGGCCAGACTGACTAAAGAAATAGAGTAAAGGAAACAAATAACCTGAAAAAGAAACGAGATGGGCCACATCACAGCAGACCCAACTGAAATTAAAAGAATCATATCAGATTATTATGAAAAATTGTACTCTAACAAATTTGCAAACCTAGAAGAAATGGGTGAATTCCTAGAAAAACACTACCTACCTAAACTAACACATTCAGAAGTAGAACAACTAAATAGACCCATAAAAAAAAAGAGATTGAAAAGGTAATGAAAAACTCCCAACAAAATAAAAGCCCTGGCCCGGACAGCTTCACTGCAGAGTTCTACCAAACTTTCAGAGAAGAGTTAACACCACTACTACTAAAGATATTTCAAAGCATAGAAAATGATGGAATACTACCTAACTCATTCTATGAAGCCACCATATCCCTGATACCAAAACCAGGTAAAGACACCACAGAAAAAGAAAATTACAGACCTATATCCCTCATGAACATAGATGCAAAAATCCTCAACAAAATTCTGGCCAATAGAATTCAAGAACATATCAAAAAAATAATCCACCAAGACCAAGTGGGATTTATACCAGCTATGCAAGGCTGGTTTAATATTAGAAAAACCATTACTGTAATCTACCATATAAATAAAACAAAAGGCAAAAACCACATGATCTTATCAATTGATGCAGAAAAGGCATTTGACAAAGTCCAACACCCATTCATGATAAAAACTCTCAGCAAAATAGGAATTGAAGGAAAATTCCTCAACATAATAAAGGGCATCTATACAAAGCCAACAGCCATCATCACCCTAAATGGAGAGAGCCTGAAAGCATTTCCCTTGAGAACAGGAACCAGACAAGGATGCCCTTTGTCACTGCTCTTATTCAACATCGTGCTAGAGGTCCTAGCCAGAGCAATTAGGCTAGCCAAAGAAATAAAGGGCATCCGGATTGGCAAGGAGGAAGTAAAATTATCTCTATTTGCAGATGACATGATCTTATACACAGAAAACCCTAAGGAATCCTCCAGAAAACTACTGAAACTAATAGGAGAGTTCGGCAGAGTTTCAGGTTACAAGATAAACATACAAAAATCACTTGGGTTCCTCTACACCAACAAAAAGAACATCGAAGAGGAAATAACCAAATCAATACCATTCACAGTAGCCCCCAAGAAGACAAAAAACTTAGGAATAAATCTTACCAAAGATGTAAAAGACCTATACAAAGAAAACTACAAAGTACTAGTGCAAGAAACTAAAAGGGACCTACATAAGTGGAAAAACATACCTTGCTCATGGATAGGAAGACTGAACACAGTAAAAATGTCTATTCTACCAAAAGCCATCTATACATACAATGCACTTCTGATCCAAATTCCAATGACATTTTTTAATGTGATGGAGAAAGAAATCACCAACTTCATATGGAAGGGAAAGAAGCCCCAGATAAGTAAAGCATTACTGAAAAAGAAGAAGAAAGTGGGAGGCCTCACTCTACCTGATTTTAGAGCATATTATACAGCCACAGCAGTCAAAACAGCCTGGTACTGGTACAAAAACAGGCACATAGACCCTTGGAACAGAATTGAGAATCCAGATATAAATCCATCCACATATGAGCAGCTGATATTTGACAAAGGCCCAGTGTCAGTTAATTGGGGAAAAGATAGTCTTTTTAACAAATGGTGCTGGCATAACTGGATATCCATTTGCAAAAAAATGAAACAGGACCCATTCCTCACACCATGCACAAAAACTCACTCCCAGTGGATCAAAAACCTAAACATAAAGAATAAAACGATAAAGATCATGGAAGAAAAAATAGGGACAACCCTAGGAGCCCTAATACAAGGCATAAACAGAATACAAAACATTACCAAAAATGATGAAGAGAAACCCGATAACTGGGAGCTCCTAAAAATCAAACACCTATGCTCATCTAAAGACTTCACCAAAAGAGTAAAAAGACCACCTACAGACTGGGAAAGAATTTTCAGCTATGACATGTCCGACCAGTGCCTGATCTCTAAAATCTATATGATTCTGTAAAAAGTCAACCACAAAAAGACGAACAACCCAATCAGAAAGTGGGCAAAGGATATGAACAAGCACTTCACTAAAGAAGATATTCAGGCAGCTAACAGATACATGAGAAAATGTTCTCAATCATTAGCCATTAGAGAAATGCAAATTAAAACTATGATGAGATTCCATCTCACTCCAACAAGGCTGGCATTAATCCAAAAAACACAAAATAATTAAAGTTGGAGAGGCTGCGGAGAGATTAGAGCTCTTACATACTGCTGGCGGGAATGTAAAATGGTACAACCACTTTCGAAATCTATCTGGCGTTTTTTTAAAAAGTTAGAAATAGAATTACCATACAACCCAGAAATCCCACTCCTCGGAATATACCCTAGAGAAATAAGAGCCTTTACACAAACAGATATATGCACACCCATGTTTATTGAAGCTCTGTTTACAATAGCAAAAAGCTGGAAGCAACCAAGGGGTCCATAAACGAATGAATGGTTAAATAAATTATGGTATATTTACACAATGCAATACTATGCATCGATAAAGAACAGTGATGAATCTGTGAAACATTTCATAACATGGAGCAACCTGGAAGGCATTATGCTAAGTGAAATTAGTCAGAGGCAAAAGGACAAACACTGTATAAGAGCACTATTATAAGATCTTGAGAAATAGTATAAACTGAGAAGAACACATACTTTTGTGGTTACGAGGGGCGGAGGGAGGGAGGGAGGATGGGAGAGGGTTATTTACTGATTAGTTAGTAGATTAGAACTACTTTATCTACTCACTAAAAAAAATTTATCTACTAACTAATCAGTAAAAAAAAAAAATTTTTTTTTTTTTTTTTTAAGAACTACTTTAGGTGAAGGCAAGGACAACACGGAAGGTCAGCTCAAATGGACTGGACCAAAAGCAAAGAAGTTTCTGGAATAAACTGAATGCTTTGAAGGTCAGCAGAGCAGGGCGGGGGTTTGGGGACTATGGCTTAAGGGGACTTCTAAGTCAATTGGCAAAATAATTCTATTATGAAAACATTCTGCGTTCCACTTTGAAATGTGCCGTCTGGGGTCTTACTTGCTAACAAGCGGCCATCTGAGATGCATCGATTGGTCTCAACCCACCTGGAGCAAAGGAGAATGAAGAACACCAAGGTCACACGATAACCTTGAGCCCAAGAGACAGAAAGGGCCACAGGAACCAGAGACTTCCATCATCCTGAGACCAGAAGAACTAGTTGGTGCCCGGCCACAACCGATGACTGCCCTGACAGGGAGCACAACAGAGAGCCCCTGAGGGAGCTGGAGATCAGTGGGATGCAGACCCCAAATTCTCACAAAAAGACCAGACTTAATGGTCTGACTGAGACTAGAAGAATCCCGGCAGTCATGGTCCCCAAACCTTCTGTTGGCCCAGGACAGTAACCATTCCAGAAGACAGCTCATCAGACATGGAAGGGACTGGACAATGGGTTGGAGAGAGATGCTGATGAAGACTGAGCTACTTGTATCAGGTGAACACTTGAGACTGTGTAGGCATCTCCTGTCTGGAGGGAAGACAGAAGGGTAGAGAGGTTTAGAAACTGGCAAAAGGGTCAGAAAGGAGAGACTGGAAGGAGGGAGCGGGCTGACTCATTAGGGGGAGAGTAAGTGGGAGTATGCAGTAAGGTGTATACAAGCTTACACGTGAGAGACTGACGATTTGTAAACTTTCACTTAAAGTAGAATAAAAATTATTAAAAAAATTAAGCAAATACAAAATCAACAATGAAAAAGATGAATAGAAGATACGAATCACCACTTGGGGGTGGATATAGGACTCTAAGCATTTTTCAGCACTTATAGAACATTAAACCACCATAGTGACTTTTACTTAATGTGAATCAAAAATATTCGCCAGGATATTGGTGGAATTCAAAATGGAATGCAGACTATGACAGATGACTTCACTGTTTTACAAAATAATGACATATCCAATGTACAAGAGGGTGGGTAAGAAAGTCACTGACCTGAGTAATTTTGATAAGCACCATGTTTGAATACTCTGTAACTCGAGAGTAAAAGATAACAAACACTGTATTATGGGTGGTAAAACTGATTAATTGCACATGGTCTAGTACTTTTGAAATATGCTTACTGGGTTTGAATAAATAAGGGAATGTATTTTAATAATGAGAGCTAGGTCGCTGAGTGTCAGGGAAATAAATTACAAAGAAGCAAAGGGGAAATGCTATGATAAACTGTGGGCTGCAGAATTGGAGTCAGAAGCTTAAGAAAATATTTTGTCTTTTCAAAACCAACAATTACACTTCATCACATCAAAAGGATAAATAAAAAGTATACAGGTTTCCCCTGCTATCTGAAAGTAGGAAGTTCTTATAAAACCTTTTTAAGGCCCAAATGGTGTAAAGGGAAGAAGCAATTACCACTAATTTATAATTAATTTTTGAGTGTTACCAGATCCAAAATATAACCTACTAAATCATACCGAATAACATAAAACCTAAAATAGCACTAACACAGAGTATTCACAGATACAGTTGTAAGCTACGGTAGCTTTATAGCCCCTTCCCAGGCGGCTTCATTAATATTGGAATTTCCTGAGCAAGAGAGTGAAGTGCTCTGCGGTTTTTCTTTCTTTTTTGGCCTTTTCCTAACCCATTCTCCTGGCCTGAGAGAAGCAGCTACAAAAAACACAGAGACCAAAAATCCTTCCCTAATTGGACTAAAAACACAGAACCAGCTCCAGCCAAGCATATGAGATCCACACTCTTGGGCTTTCATTCCTACAGGGAGCAAGGTGGCTTATAATGCAAAGGCAATTCTGATAGGGATCTGACTGTAATTGTTTTAGTGGATTACTGGAAGGAGCTTGGGGATGCCGTCCTAGCTGCTCAGGGCGTGTTTCCTCATTAACAGCTTGCTGCAAAAAACAAAAACAAAAAAAACAGTGAATGCCAGTTTTGCTTTCTGCCTTTTTATCTAAAGGAGAAAATCATCTTGAGGTTTCTTTCAGTTACCAAAAACAGGTTCTAATATTAGCCTTTCATAAAAATGAAGTGGCTAAAAGCAAACTTTCAAAAAGTAGGGGACACCTGTGTTATTACATCAAGTGATCTAGAATGGACATTTATAAAATTTCAATACAAATTTATCATAAAATTCTCAGAAAACTGGGGATGGGGGTATATCCTCACCTTGATAAAGAACAGCTGCAAAAAACCTACACCTAACATGATATTTAACGTTGGGCCTTCCTCTTTGACTGTGGTGCTTCTCTTTGCTCTGTTATCAGAAAGCAGCTGTCTTTTATAGCTCTGCTTTCTGGATGTATTGCATTGGTATGTTTATCGAAAGCGTGTTATAGTGTGTTTGTGTGTGTGTGTGTGTGTGTGTGACTGGGAGAAGGAGTCATTCTCTGATGAACTAATTTAGCTTCAGTCTTCTGTCAGTGTAATCTGCATAGGCTCTTTAAGTTAGCTTCTGATATAAAGCACTCTTCTAAATGAAAAGTTCTTTGATTTATACTAACAGATTTGTAGGTTTTTAAAAAATATCTTCATTAAATCTAAACATGAGTACTTCTGTATAAGCTCATTATTATGTCATTAGCAACAACAAATGTTTTAGTAAAATATTAACATTGTGTAGTATAAGAAAGATTTCCTAGGGGTTTATAAAATCAAATGAATACTTGTAGATTTCACAAATGATCTACATTTCAACACATCTGTACTATAAAAACTTGGAGGTATTGGACTTCAAGTATTGATTCATAATGGAATATTTTGAAGATAAATAAGGGAATTAAGTTGAAGATAAGTAAGGGAATTAAGTTGGAAGAGTGCGGTGATTTCAGAAACATATAAGAGAACATTATGGATACAGTTTATACCGTTCAAGGAAAAAAATCAGGAGTAGATTGCCTGCACAATAATTAATTGTAGGTGACGTAACCATAATCCTAACACAAAAATGAAATAAACGGGTATGGTATCAGAGTAGTCTTATAGGCTACATTTTTCAATAAATGTTAGTGGTTTTCTTTTATAAAAGCTAGACTACGTTTTTAAAGTAATGATACATTTTTCAACTATAACCTTCGTGGCTTGTTTTACTTGCTTATTTCTTAGGGAATATATAAAAGGATTAAAGAGAGGTGCAGTTGAAGTGTTGAGCATGGCTACCCCCTTGTTTAAAGCTACCCTTTCCTCCTCAGAAAGTTTCATATAAATAAAAATGCAGCTGCCATAGAGATAGAGACAGTGATCCTGTGGGAAGAAAAGGTCAAAAAGCCTTCTTCCTCTGCTCGGCAGAATGGGCAGAAGAGATCCTCCGAGTTGCTCTTAGAATATATGCGTAGGAGAGTATCACTAAAAAAACCCCACTGTATCACTAGAGCCAGTGGAATCACCAGTATGACAATGGCTGAAATAAAGTCTAACAGTTCTATGGACCATGTGTCCGTGCAGGAGAGTTTCAGGACAGGAGAATAGTCACAGGCAAGGTGGTCAATAATATTGGCATCACAAAATTCCAACCCCAGACCCATGATAAGCCCAGGAGAGATTGTTAACAGCCCAGCTAACCAAGAGGTAACAACCAGCTGGGTACAGGCTCTGTTGTTCATTATTGTTGCACCGTGAGGGAGTTTACAGATGGCCACATTGCAGGGCAGTCAGCAGGAAGAACTCTGATGCACCAAAGAAGATGACAAAAAAACAGTGGTGTTACACAAGCATCATAGGAAATCATATTGTCCATAGCCACAATGCTGACCAAGTACCTAGGGATCCAGTCAGATGTGAATGACATTTCTAAAAATGAAAAATGCCTAAGAAAGAAATGCATGAGTGTTTTGAGTTGGGGATTCAATAGAGTGAGCAGGATAATTGTCAAATTTCCAGTGACACTCAATAAATATATTAGAAACAGAAAAAGGCAAATAACAATTTACCAGTTTGGAACATCGATTGGCCCAACAAGAATAAATGTTGTCACCATTGTATGGTTTCTCATGATTAAATTTCTTCTGAATTCCATCAGAGCTGGAAAAAAAATTACTAATTTTAAAAAATCACTACTAAATATAAATTTAAGTGATAGGAAAAATAATGTAACTCCATTGAAATTCACATGTTCTTTTGCCTCCATGATTTTAACCATTCACATAGCACTCAGAATCTAGGACTGATCCTGCTTATTTCATCTCCTTCTCCAAAACAAAATAAAAAACTAAACTCACTGCAGTTGAATGGATTCAGACACATAAAAACCCTACAGAACAGAGTAGAACTGCCCCATAACGTTACCAAGGCAATGATCTTTACAGAAGCAGATTGCCACACCTTTTCTCCTGCAGAGAAGCTGGTGGGCTTGAACCGCTGACTTTTGGGTTAGTAGGTGAACTCTTTATTCACTGTGCAACTAGGGCTTCTTCTCTCCTTATCTGGACACTCATTTTCTAATCTCCCTTTTCAGATCCTCTTTACGTTCCAAAACAACGGCTTTGCTACTAACTATTAAACGGATCTATAAAGTTCTCTTTTGAAGTTTTGTTTAAGATACTGAGATATAAAAAAAATATATAGCTTCTTCAATTTTATTGCATCCATAAGAAAACACTTTTTAGTAGATTAGATCAGTTATATCTATTGCTAAAACAATCTTCTGTTCAGTCTCTTCCAGTATGCTCTGTGTATTCTGTATTCTTTTACATTTAAAACAGCTAATCAAATGTGAATTTTTGTAGTTGAACTTTTATAAAAATGGCTATTTTCTGGGGTTATTTTTCTAGTTAATCTTTCGGTTCCTTGATACTATCAATTACAACTTCTTTCATTAGAAAGAACTTATGAAATATAGTAAAATGTGACTGTCAAAATTACTGTATAAATTTCAAGTTGAAATTTTACATGAAATATAGAATTACTTTTTTCAATTGTCCAGTCAGTTTCAACTTCATGAATAACTTTACTAACATAAGAAACATCAATTTCCATTCAGTAATAATAAAGCACCAAAAAGAAAAACAAACAAAACAAACCCATTCCCATGGAGTCAATTCCAATTTAGAGTTATGCTATAAAACAGAGCAGAACTTCCCCATAGGGTTTCCAAGGAGTGGCTAGGAGATTAGAAGGACTGGTCTTTTGGTTTGCAGGTGAGCTCTTAATCACTGCACCAGCAGGGCTCCAATAAAATATCCAAGACTTTATTTAATGCAAAGGAGTATGTGCAGTCAAATTTTTAAAGAACTTATTGAGAATTTTTGTTCATGATGCTGTTTGAATGCAGATGACCTTTCAGATATGTACATTGAAACTTTATCATGAGTCACACAAATATTTTCTTTGCTTGTAATTCTCAATTTAATTGGTTTAATCCTATGGTCTATTTCTCACAATGTAATAGATTCTGTGGTAATTATTTTGTACATAAAAAAATACTGAAAATACTCACTTTCCATGAATTCCACAAGTTTGTTTACTGATATATTGTGAATGTTTTCTTTTGTATCATAAACCTAAAAGGTAATAGGAATGAATTAAAAAAAAATTATTTATAGCTTTCAAACCCATATCAAATTTTTTTTTCCAATATCTGGGTTCTCGTCTTAACTTTTTTTGGTGGAGTCTTTTGATGAGCACCAAGTGTTTAATTTTTAGAAGATCCCTGTTATCTAGCTTATGTTCTGGGGTTTCTGTGTTGTCAGTTATGATGTGTATCCTGTAAATGCTGTGTATTAGGATCTCTAGAGTTGATTCTATTTTTTTTTTCCTATGATTTTTGTAGTTTTTGGTTTATATTTAGGTCTTTGATCTATTTTGAATTAGTTTTTGTGTATGGTGTGAGGTACGGGTTGTTTCATTTTTTTTACAGATGAACAACCAGTTTTGCCAGCACCACTTGGTAAAAGACTGTCTTTTTTCCATACTTTTTCTTTGCTTCCTCAATCTCTTTGGAGAACTTATTAATATTAAAATCTAGGAATATTTAATAACAAATGTAAAACTTATTGGATCTCCTTCTCTTTCCAATCAGCACATAGTTGGCTTATTCAGAGATATTTTTCTGATTTTCCTTCAAATAAAAGTGTGTAATATGTGGGTTCATTGTAACAGTCTAGTAATTAAGCTATTTATTTGGAATCAAACTAGTAGATTTGTTTTCAATAGATTTTCAGGTTCTCTCCTTACATCACAGTAGACTTATCTCTGCCTTTGATAACAGAGAGGAATTTACTCAGGTATAAGGTCCTGGGGATTCTTGTGGAGGAGATACTGATTGACTATCTTTATCATAAAATTAAAAAAAAATAAAAATAACAGAATTATTTTTTTTTATGGGATCTATTTTTTTTTTAATTGGGAAATACGAGATGTTAATGTTTAAAAGGAGTCTAATTCCCATAAAACCCAGTGCCGTCCAGTCAATTACTGACTCGTAGGGTTGCTAATTCCCATAAAAAAAAAAGGATTAAAAGATTGTATCAACAACTTGGGAAACGCTGGTGGCATAGGGGTTAAGTTTGGCTGCTAATGTAAAGGCCGGAAGTTCAAATTTACCAGTTGCTCCTTGGAAACTTTATTGGGCAGTTCTACTCCGTCCCTTAGGGTCACTATGAGTCAAAATCAACTCCACGGCAACAGATTTTTTGGTTATTTACAATTTGAGGGGCCCCTGGATGGTTTAAATGGTTAATTGCTCAACTAACAGCAACCAAAAAGTTGGCAGTTTGAACCCACACAGAGACACCTCGGTAGATAGGCTGAGCAATCTGCTTTGGAAAAGCCACAACCTTGAAAATCCTAAGGAAGAGTTTTATTCTGCCCACATGAGGCTAACTTTAGTTAATTGGAATTGACTGGAGGGCAACCAGCAGCAACAATTTGAAAATTGATGTTTTTCAATGTATCTGAGACAAGACTAATCCAAAGAGAAGAAAACTGAAGCTCTTCCATTCTCCATTTGAAATAATTGAGATCTAAAGAGATTAAAATTCCAGAAAGAAGGGAAACTTTCTGAAGTGATACCAATATTTTCCAGTGTTTTTTACTGGGGCTGATTGCTGTATCTGACCTGTGGTCAGAGATGAGAATTTGAGCTTGGTTCCAGTGGAGAAGTGTTTTTCTGGTTCAGAAAAACCAAGAAAACTGTTGGCAGTCAACAGAGTAGGAGTGAAAAATAGGAAAATATATGAACCTCAAATAAAAATTTAGACCACTTTCATCCCTAAAGACACCTGCCAAATTCCAAAGCTAGATAGCATTGAAGGCAAAACAGGTAAGCAGTTCCAGCAGGCTTCTCCTCTAGCACGTAAAGAGCTAATCTGTATAGTTCTGTAAAAACCTACTCTCAATGATAAGAAAATATAAATCCTGTCCCTACCACAGTTATTAATTGTACATTTGGAGAGCCATACAGTAGATATAGGAGTTTTCCAGAGGTAGACTGAGTCTAAGTAAAATCCAGCTTCAATTAAACACATTTTCACTTTTGATTAAGTTAATCAGCTTACTTCTATACGCATATCAGAGAAAAAGATAACAGAAGCATATAAAGGTTTTAAAAACAATTGCTTGCACTCAACACAAATAAAGAAGCATACCAACATAAACGATTATAAAACTAATAAAAGACAGAAGAATTAAAACCAGAAGTGATCCAGAATGCATATAGGTGACAGTGACCATAAATTTATTATTATTACATACAGGAGAATAGAAAATAGACAAAATAATTTTAAATATGTAGATTGCAATTTAAAATCTTTGTAAAGGAATCAATAAATATTTTAGAATAACATAGTAAATTATCAAAAGTTAAGAACACAGTGAATCATCTTAAAAGTAATAGAATACTGGATGTGTAAGATGGAATATGGGTCAATAATAAATACCCAAATGAAGCAGAGAAAGCAAAAAACAAAATGGTGCATAAGAGACACACGGTAAAGAGTCAAATGTTCTAATATTTATGTCAGTTGGCATCCCAGAGAGTAGAGCAAATATAGGATAGAAGCAATATTGAGAGCAATTAACTTCCAAGAATTTTCCAAGTGCTAAAGATTCCAATCCACAGACCCAAGAATGTCAATGAAACTCAAGAAGTAGAATTGTAATGACATCCACTTTTGATGGTCTCTCCAGTTCTCTGTTTTAAATCTTTTGGTTTTGAATAGTCCTTTTGAGTTTATTTCCTAGGTCGGTATCTGGCTAGTACGATCTTGTGTCCTAGATTCAGGCTGTCCTCTGAGGTTGTTTGTTCTCAAACCAAAGGACTCCCTTTTATAATTCTTGTAAATTTGGTTTGGTTTTTACATATTCCCTTAATTTCTGTTTATCTGGAAATGTCCTAATTTTACCACTATACCTGAATGAGAGTTTTGCAAGATATATTATTTTTGGTTGGCAATTTTTTTCTTTCAAGGTTTCACATATGTCATTTCATTGACTTCTTGCTTGCATAGTTTCTGCCGAATAATCAGAGTATAGTCTTATTCTTTCCCCTCTATATGTGACTTTTCATGTTTCTCAAGGTGCTCTCAGAATTCTTTCTTTGTTTTTGGTTTTAGTAAGTGTGAATACGATATCCCTTGGTGAGTTTTTTTTGTGGTCTATTATATACGGATTCGTTGAGCTTCTTGGATGGTCAGCTTTTCATCTTTCAGGATATTAGGAAAATTTCCTGTCAGCAATTTGTCTATGATCTTCTCTGTGTTTTCTGTTTTCTCCCCCTGTTGTGGAACTCTAATTCACTCTCAAATTTATTCTCAGGGCTTCTTCATTTATCTTTGTTCTTTTTTCTGATTTTTCCTCAAACACAGCGGTATACAAGTATTCATCTTCAGTTTCACTGATTCTCTCTTCCATTGTTTCCAATCTTTTCCTCACACCTTCTATGACACTGCCATTCCTGAAATTTTGTAGTTTATTTTTTGGATATTTAATTGTTCTTTTTGTAAGATTTTTGGCTCTGAATTTATGTTGACATTTTGTTCCTGGATTATTTTCCTGAATTCTTCCATTATTTTGTATGTATTTTTCTATTAATTTGTCTATTTTTTCTTCATTTTTGTCTGCTTTTTGCTCAACTCTTGGATAAAAAAAAAAAAAAAAAAAAACTCTTGGTTAGCTCTGAATATTAGAGATCTGAATTCCTTATCAAGTAGTTCCAGTACCTTTTTTTCTACTGGAAAGTCATCTGGTATTTTATTTTCGTTGTCTACTGGAACCATCCTGTCCTTTTTTTTTTGTATGTTTTGTTATTGTCTGCTGTCCTCAGTTCATTCAGTAACTATTTGCCTCATTTATTGATTGTAGATTTGTTTGCTTTATCCTGCTTTTTTGTTTTATTTTGGTTATGTCTGAACAGGCATGCTGTGCATTCTTTGTTGTTTGCTCATCTGTGGGCACGATACTTTTCACCTCCTTGTCCAATGGGCAGGCCAGTCACTCAGCTATGGTGCAATAGGACAGGTCCAGTGGGTGCTATACCTCCTGATGGGAACTCCAGGAAGCTGCTTTCCCATGCTTCCTGTCCACCAATCTCAGATTGCAGTCCAAGATGGCGAATCTGTGCCACATTAGCTGATAAGGGGGCCTCCTCTCATATCTCTCCTTGTTCCGTTTTTTTCTGTCAGTTATTATTCCATCCAGTGCTTGGTTGAGTTCTTTATCTCTTCATCTGACACTAAGTGTGCCAGTATTGACTTTTGTCTCTGTTTTGTGTAGTTTTTTGGGGTCTTTGTTGTGGAGGGATGGCAATGTGCTTCTGTCTATAGCACGATGTTTGAAAATCTCCTTCTTTCAATAGAGTTTTCAATGGATGATTTTTCAGAAGTAGATCACCAGACCTTTCTTCTGAGGTGACTCTGGGTGAACTTGAACCACCAAACTTTCAGTTAGCAGTGAGAGCATTAACTGTTAGTGCCACCCGGGAATTTTTATTTATCATCTATCTTTTATTATTAGATCAGCCCCTCTGTGATTACACACTCATATATGCCTGATAAAATCATTACACTGTAAAGTTAAAAGGATAATTTTTATGTAATTTAAACTCGTTTAAAGTCATTATAATATTAAAATTGGAAAAGACATTTCAATTAAATCATCAAGTGCTTGGTTAAAACAAAAATAGGAAGGATAGTTATAAAGAGTATGTTATATTCTTTCCTTGATTACTTGTACAGCGTTTTTTTGGTGTGCGTTTTTGGAAACCCTGGTGGCATAGTGGTTAAGTGCTATGGCTGCCAAGCAAAGGGTGAGCAGCTCGAATCTGCCACGTGCTCCTTGGAAACTCTATGGGGCAGTTCTACTCTGACCTATAGGGTCGCTATGAGTTGGAATCCACTCGTCAGCACTGGGTGGTAGGGGTGGGAATAGGGTCGCTATGAGTTGGAATTTACTCGGCAGGAACGAGTTTGGTTTAGTTTTTTTGGTATGTTCAAGACTATTTTTTCCAGATTAAACACTGTAATAATGTTTAATAAATATTTGTCTAATGAATAAAAACACCACTTAATGTCATACTGACTCAAAATTAAATGTTTTTCCCTTGATAAATACTGCGTTAGTGAAGGTTCATTGTTTACGGTGAGCATAGATGTGAGATTGATTTTTTTTCTTTTGTTAATATTAAATTAGGGTTGATAATTCCATGCAACATTTCCTATGGTTCAACCCCAAAAATTTATTCTCAATTTGTGCTGTGTTTATTGACATATTATCAAGTGTCGATGATTTGTGTTTGTGGTAAGTGCCAGTAAGGAATTGTTTTTGTTATTGATAGGTGCCATCAAATGGATTTGACACAGACTGACCCCATGTGATACAGCAGAGAACTACCCTGTTAAGTAAGGTTTTTTAGGCTGTAATCTTTGCAGAAGCAGTCACCAGGTCATTCTCTCACGAGCCACTGGTGAATTTGAACTGCCAACATTTCAGTTAGTTGCTGAGTACTTAACCATTGAACCACCAGGGCTACTTAGTAAAAAATTACTTATTTTTAAATGAGGTGAGAAACTCTTGAAATGAAAGATTTTACAGGTTTCATAATTTAAGAAAGATAAATAAATGTTTTGTAAAACACAAGGAATGATTGAAGAAAATGACTTTGAGGGTTTCTAAGGTATTATCTTGCTTGGTTCTTCATTGTCGAAGCTGGCATATGTATTCTATACTTTATTGAATTAACCCCAGAAAACATGAATGACTCTTCCAGTATTGTTCTGCTTGTCTTTACATTCATCTTTACCCAGTGCTGCTGAGTCTTGAAATGCCGACCATTTGGTTAGCATCTGTAGCACTTAATCACTTAACATTTATCTCTAGTAATTACTGATTTCCTTGGAACCTCTTTATAAAACAGGCAGTGCATTATTTCCATTTGTATTATTCTCCTACTTGACCAGGGCCTCTATAATCTCACTCACTCAATATAGACTTGGGAATTTAGTTGTGCCCATGGTATCAAAACTGTCCAGAAATCACACCACACGCCTATAAATATTCAAGTTGCTTTATTATATTCCTACTTAAACATAAGAGGAATTTTCTGGAGAAATTGTAATTCAAGAACCTTTAACAAAATATACACCGCATACTTTTTCTATAACTCCATACAAATATTGTAAATGATGTTAAAAAAAAAAAAAAAAAAAAAACATTGTTGTCAAGTCAATTCTGACGCACAGTAACCATATAGGAAATGGTAGAACTGCTCATAGGGTTTCCAAGGAGCACCTGGCAGATTCACCCTGCTGACCTTCTGGTTAGCAGTTGTAGCTCTTAACCACTATGCTGCCAGGGTTTCCAAATGATGTAAAGTGTACCTAAACTGAAGAAGAGAGTAGGAATGGGGCTATTATTGGACAAAATATTTCAGTAACCCTTGGAAGATGTAAAGACAGAATAGTGTTAATTGAGGTACTTAGATAGGAGAAGCTGGAGCTTTCTAGGTTTAAAAAGGAACCTAGCTAAAATTGTCCTGGAAGTCTGTATCACCATAATTATAGAAAACACATGGATAGAATAAACAATTTCATAACCATGCAAACATTTTGAAATATTCCACACTAACACAAAATACCACTACCTGTCTGTCAGTTTGTTATACTGTGATAGTTTTCATGTTGCTATGCTGGTGGAAGCTATCCTCGTATTTCAAATACCAGCAGGGTCATCCATGGTGGGCAGGTTTCAGTGACACTTCCAGACTAAGACTGTCTAGGAAGAGCGGCCTGGTCATCTACTTCTGAAAATCAGCCAATCAAAACCCCATAGATCAAAACAGAGTATTGTCTGATACGGTGATGGAAGATGAGCTCCATAGGGTAGAAGTCACTCAAAATAAAGAGTGGTCACAACAATGGAATCAAGCATTGCAATAATTGTGATTGTGAAGATGGCACAAGACCACTCTATGCTTTGTTCTGTGGGATTGCCAATAGTCAGAGCTGATTAGATAGCAACAAGCAACAACAGCTAAAAGTAATGTGGATTTGTAAATAGAAAATAATCATGTATAAGAAAAGAAGAAAGTGACAATAATAGTCCACAGCATCAAACCAATAAAGGAATCACCTTGAGAAATTGAGTGCACCTGTGAATGGAAAGCAGTGACTCAAAATCTTTCACATTATTTGTCCCCAAACTCAAAGGCAGTTTTCTTTTTAATAAGAATATTCACAGGTATTTTTTCTATTCTGAAATATTCTGATGTGTTAAGTAGAGTGATCCTTTTGTACATGATCAAGTATCACCAATAGAGCGACATGGCCACATTCTTAAAAGGAAGGGTGAAGGAAGTACTTGTTGTATTATGAGCTGTGGGGATGATTTACTGGATTTTGATAGATGCAACACATACATGCACAAGTCTTTTAAAGAAAATGTCATACATATATCATGTTTATAATTTTATTATTTTTATTGATTTATTTAGTTCAGAATATTAAATATCCAGGCAAAGGGGATGATGGAATTTATAAAAAATATAATGGGAGCTGTATACAACACTCTGCATTACAAGTGTATACCTCTAAATATTTGGCTAACAAATAGGAAAAATAAAAAAAATATATATACATATATATAAAATAATATATCCTATGAAAAAAAGGGATGGAAAATAATAATCGTTCAACACACTCAAAAAAAAAAAAAAAAGGGAAAATTACAGGAAAAAAAAAAAAAAAGCTATTTCTGAAAACATCCAGATCCAGAAGAAAAATTTAGGTGATCACATACCACGTTCAATACCGTAAAAAATATTAGGGGACATTGAGTTTCTGTTAAGGGTGATGGAAAAATTTGGAAATGGATATTGGTGATGGTTAAACAACAGGACAAACATAATTAATATCTAAATGTCTTAACAGACAGTAATCTTCCCAGAGTGTCTAGAAGAGTATCAATAAATAATGAGAGCACAGAATTTGGGAATAAATACATAAATAAACTTGATGCAAATGCAGTAATTATAGTTTAATCATTAATAAAATAACCAAAGACAAATTTTAGCAGTATCAATTTAGTATAAGCTACTGAAGAAAAACATGGAGTCTAGAGCATGTAGACTTGTCACAGGTGATTTTAGGGGAAGGGGTGATTTATCATCTATTTTTATATCTACTTAAAATTAAAAACATAAACAACAGTAACACCCAAAAATAATGATATCCATTTTCTGTGCCATTCTTTTGTCACAAGATACTCAGCTTCCCCAGTATGCTGATGCCAAAAATGTGGCTCTCTACATAGGAAAGATGAAAATTACCCAGGCTATGTGAATAAAAGTAATTAGTAGCCATTATAACAATAACAACAATAATAGCTGACATTATTGAGTGCTTTCCAAGGGGGCACCAGTGTTCTTGATGTATAATTTACATATAATCTTGCAACAAATCTATGAATTAAGCACAGTTATTGTCCCTACTTTACATGCAAAAATCTGAACCCCAGAGAACCAAAATATTTCCCCAAGTTTCAAGCTTGTAAGTGATAGAGCCAGAGTATAACTGAGGCAGCCTAATTCCAGTACCCTTAAACTTAACCAACATACTACTGCTACTAATCATATAACCGATCCTCCCAGATCAAAGAGGTGGTCTAGCGATTGGTACCTATTCAAAGATGGGTCAATCAACTTCTTCCAAATGGCATTTCTATTAGGTTCAGTGGCAGAAGTCTTTTGAACTTAAAAGAGTGAATTGAAAGCTTTAAGAAGTTGCACTGTTTATCACGTGACAAAATACTATTGCTATTAAGGAAGAAGGAAACAAAAATAAAACAAACATATGATGTGGGGGACAGAGAGACAGGGAAGCATAAAAGAGTGAGGTTGAGGACAAGAATAAGCCCTGGCATATATAATCCCCCTTTCTGGCTCCTGACCAAAGCAGAACTCTGATGACCTTGAAGGTCTTCCTAAAATTATCACTCTAGTAATTTTTTTTTTTCTCCTTAAGCTGTTTTTATTTTTTATGTGTATTTGGCAACCAATATTATCCTACATAATACAATGCATGAGACTTATAAAAATAGACTGGGAAAACTGATAAAGAGAGAAAAATATTGTTTTCTAGGACATTTTACACTTAGAGAGTCCTAAATCACACTTTGTAAGAAAGGTCCCCAGAGAGGATCACTCCCAAGCCAAATGTTTATAGCTTCCTGTAGAAACGTTTTATAGAAGCATGATTATATACCATTGCCCTTTCATTTAAGTAATAACTCTGGTTCGAAAAGCTGTATGTGCATAAAGTTATTTTTAATGGCATACTTTGTTATATTATTTTTATTTTTTAAGCACTCAGTGAATAAATTTCTCTAAAGACAAAAGAAAATCTAAGTATAAATTATGATTATGATATTTAATATATTTTAAAGAAATTTTACATAGACTATAAGTAAATTGTGAGTTAAATTTCTTGCTCATTGTCAAAAGTAATCTCCATCTCTTCCACGTTAATTCTTGATTTACTGCTTGTCTTTTTTCCCCTGTGTACAACAGTTATTCCTGTATCCCATATGGCTGACTTTCTTCTAAGCATCTTTCAAAGAAAAAACATTTAAACAGTAAAAATATATATATATACACACCGATATACAAACACATTAATTCATAAACACACATATAATAACTTAAAAAAGTAACATTGTTTTCAAATAAATTAGGCAGCAATTAATATCATCACAATGTATATTACTTGAAACACATAATTAATATAGGAGGTGACTTTAGTCCAATCTTTGTATTGTGCCATAGGACAATGTTTCAATTCAGTCCATATTAATTTCATACTTATATTAGTATAAGGAGGACTTGTAAGAACATTAAATCCAATATAGAATGAACAGTTGTATCTCTGAGAAGAGATGAAAGTAAGAAGACAGAAGAAATTAAACAGTGAAATATTTATTGATTCTCTGGTCAAAACTGCTTTGTGAGTGTTTCAGTTATCAACTGCACTCAGATCAATGTTTTTGAGGAAAGTGTCTTTTTTATAATATCCTTAAATGCTTGTTTCACTTGCTGGTTCCTCAGGGTATAAATAAATGGGTTAAGCATAGGAGCTGCAGAGGTATTGAGCATAGCTACTCCTTTCGTCAAAGCAACTCCTTCTGTTGCTGATGTTTTCACATACATGAAGATGCAGCTTCCATAAGAGATGGACACAACAATCATATGGGAGGAACAGGTTGAGAAGGCCTTTTTTCTTTGTGGAGCTGAGGGGACTCTCAGAATTGTTCTAAGGATGTAAGTGTAGGAGAGAATTACTAATGAAGGAGTGGACAAGAGAGTAAACACAGCTAAAACAAAGCTCATGAGCTCTAGAGTACTCGTGTCTGTACAAGAGATCTGCAGTAACGGAGCAGAGTCACAGGTGAAGTGGTCAATGATGTTGGAGTCACAGAAATCCAGCTCTAGGCCCATGATCAATGGTGGAAAGATAACCAAGAAACCAGCCAGCCAAGAGCTGATTACAAGTTGGTAGCAGATCTTGCTACTCATGATAGTTGTATAATGTAGAGGTTTGCAGATAGCCACATACCAATCATAAGACATAGAAGCTAGGAGGAAAAACTCAGTTGAACCGAGGAAGATGAAGAAAAATAGCTGAACTGCACAAGCATTATAAGAAATAGATTTGTCCCCAGTTATGATGCTGACCAAAAATCTAGGATTACAGACTGAAGTAAATGAAATTTCTAAGAAGGAGAAATTCCTGAGGAAGAAATACATGGGGGTCTTCAGATGGGAATCCAGCAGGGTAAGAGTAATGATGATTAGGTTTCTAGTGACACTCAGTAGATAAGTGAGAAATAAAAAGAAGAAAATCACAACCTGTACTTCTGGATTATCTGTCAGGCCCAAGAGGATAAAATCTGTCACTGATGTTCTATTTTTCATTTCTAATGGTTTAGTTTTGACAGTTTTTCCTGGAAAAATCAATGAAAATCAGTTAGTCTGTAGAGAAGCATAAATACCTGCCCATAGTTGTCCTGGTTGTATTTTCGCATAAACTGCATGAGATTACATTTTATTTATTTTTTCGGTAGTCCTTTTTATATGTAGGAGTCCTGGTGGTGCAGTGATTTAAGCAATCGACTGCTCACCAAAAAGCTGGCAGTTCAAAACCACCTGTGGCTCCCCAGGAGAAAGATGTAGCAGCCTACTTCTACATAGATTTACAGCCTTGGAAACCTTAAGGGGGGGCTATGAGTCAAAGCCAACTTGATGGTAGTGGGTTTTTATATACATATCCCCTGTTTTCCCCCACTCTATCTCTTAACAGTGTGTCTTCTGTGTTTGATATCCATCTTATTACTCTGAAAATGTTTTCTGATTCTTTTCTACGTTTACACTACTTCCATTTATTAAATTTATTTCTTGAGAAAAGTATTGACTGAACACGAACATTTCTAAATGCTTCATTATTTAGCTAAAATATAGAGAACATTATACTCTTATTAAGCATCTTAAAAAAAATTTTTTTTTTTTTAAGCATCTTAGGGGACAAAAATTTTGACTTATAGTGGAAACCAGTGATCAATCCAAACTTAATTAATATTGTCCAATGAAAATTCTTAATGTCCTTTCTGGGAAGATAGCCAATACTACTCTAATTAGTTTATTTATTGCCCTGCTTCATGTAAAAAGTCAGAGGCTAAGTCATTCTAGTAATGTGTTCTGGGTGTTTATTTATATTGAACAACAGTTATATAAATAATATCCAAAATTTTTTCAACCCACTCTCATCCTGTATTCAGTTATTAATGGAGCCTCTGAACTCATAACTTTCTTTCTCTTTAAAGAAACAGAAACTTTCCATAAAAATACAATACTTCATATACATAATTTATATATGAGCACACAGATAATTTATATGGAGTTTGTTCCTATCTGAAACACCCCATCAGGAATATGCATCAAGTGTTTCTAAAGTACACATGTATCGACATTAAGGAGAGTAACCCGTAAGCCATATTTCAGTTAATTGCTAGAAATCACCATTAAATTTTTTTACTATTCCATTTATTGATTTAACTATTGAGATATGTATATATATATACATATGAGAAAGAAATACACCAGTGCACAATAATCGATGTTGTAAAATAGATAGAAGTGGAAACATAAGATGAATATAAATTGAGATTACTTACTTATCTTCAAATGATTGATGGTTAGAGTTAGTTAATGTAAAATAATGTGCTCGATTCTCTTATATCTAAAGACAAGCAGTGTGTCAATGCTACATGGAGAAATAACTTTTTTCCCTCTCCTCCCACAAAACTGTAGATTCCCTTATAAAGACCTTGATGTTCCATCTCAAAACACCTAGCAAACTATTTTCCTCATATTTGTCCCAACATTGCACAAAATCATGAATCCTGAACTGTTCTACCTGTGACTTTAACACTAAATCTTTAGACTAATGCTGTGCTGCTATTAATGGAAAATATATTCTAGATTTATTTATTTGGTAGACTTTTCTGATATTTCACAGAGGGCCACTTTCCTCTTATTTTCCTTAAGAAAAGAGTAAGCTTAGCACCTTTAATGTGTTTTGCTATGTATAGCTTCAGAAATGCACTTGGAGACAAACAAATTCTTAATGACTTTTGGGATAAGAAGTAACAGGACACTAATGAATCATGCACAAGAACATCATTGAAAAGCATTTTTTAATTGGTCGATTATGAGATCTGCATCCCAGGAGAAGACTGAGAATATTTTGGAACATGTGAGGTCTAGCAAAAATAAACCAACATCCTTTGACATTCATTTTCATATCATCTATGATCATTCTTAAGAATATGAGGGAAATTAGTTTAAAATAAGAAAGAAAATAAGACAGAAGACTTTAATAGTCTTCTGCCTTATTTTATCTTTCTTATTTTTTTATTTAATATAAAAATATCATACTAGGACTTATGAAACAATGGTGAAATCTTTGAGATATACTATTCTAGCTAACACATACTTTGGTGGTGCCTTTCATCAGATGAGCTAAATAACTAGCATTACTCAAATTTCACCTTTATTTCCAATTCCAATTGATTATTATTTCCAATATATCAGTATGTTGTTAGCTGCCATCAAGTCATTTCTGACTCCCAGCTACCCTATGTGTGGACAGTATAACTGATCCACAGGATTTTCAAGGTCGTGATCTTTCAGAAGCAGACCGCCAGGTCTGTCTTCTTAGGTTCCTCTGGGTGAGTTCAAACTACAAACTTTCAGCTAGTAATCAAGTATTTAACCATTTGCACCACCCAGGGACATATGTGTGAGTATAAAACCTGAGATGTGTTTTTAATAAGGTGCCTCAAAACTATTCTTTACATATGAGCACATTAAGTCGAGTTTATTTCAGAGTGAATAAATACAATGCTAAATATATATATTATGGTGTTGGTGAAGAATATTGAATATACTATGGACTGCCAAAAGAATGAATAAATCTGTCTTGAAACGAGTACAACAAGAATGCATCCTTAGAAGCAAGGATGGCAAGACTGTGTCTCACATGCTTTGGACATGTTATCAGGAGGGATCAATTCCTGGAGAAAGACATCATGCTTGGTAAAGTAGAGGATCAGCAAAAAAGAGGAAGACCCTCAATGAGATGGATTGACATAGTGACTGCAACAATGGGCTCAAGCATAACAACAATTGTGAGGATGGCGCAGGACTGGGCAGTGTTTTGTTTTGTTGTACCTAGGGTGGCTATGAGTCAGACTGACTCAGTGACACCTAACAACAACAAATAGATGTAAATACATTATTACAGACTATCACAATTGTAGAGGGAAATACAATTTCAGAAAAAAAATCATAACACAGATCTTCTAATTTTGAAGTTGATTTCATATACTCCTTTATTTTTAAGAATAAATAATATCCCATTGTTGCCTAGTTGATTGGGACTCATAGTGACCATGTAGGACAAAGTATAACTGCCCACATAGGGTTTCCATGGCTGTAATGCAGACTGCCACATCTTTCTCCTACAGCATGGTTGATGAGTTCAAACCGCGAACCATTCGGTTAGCAGCCAAACGCTTAACAACTGCACCTCCAGGGCTTCTCTCTATACATGTATTTATATATTTGAAAATACTCACATCAAGAATAAAGTGTAACTCATACACAGTATGAATATAAATTGAGAATACTTATCTTCAAATGATTGAGGTTTGAGTGGAAGATAACAACAGACAACAGAAACAGCCTGTGAAAAGGGCCAAATTTTGTATTAGCTGACAAAGACTTCAAAGAAGTCGTTATAAATATGTTCAAAGAACTAAAGGAAATTATACCTACAGAAGGCTTAAAGAAAGTCTGATAAGAATGTTTAAAAAAATAAAATATCAGTAAAGATGTAGAATTATGAAAAAAAAAAAAGAACCAAATAGAAATTCTGGAGTTGAAAATTGCAAAAATTGAAATGAAAAATTAACTAGAGAGTCTCAGCAGTAGTTTTGAACTGGCAGATAAAAGGATCAATGAACTCGAAGATACATCAAAAGTGATTATATAATCTAAAAACCAGAGAGAGAAAGGAATGAAGAAAAATAAGGAAGGAAGCAATATAAACAGATCCTCAGAGAAACCTAGGAAACAATTAAGCCTACCAGCATATGTGCTGTTGAGTTGTCAGATACCATAGTGAGGTGGTCAATTAGGACAAGTAGCAAAACTCAAAGTAACAATCAAGTCTTTATGCATTTACTGCTTATTGTGCAGGTAAGGGGCAAAAAACAGAAAAGTGTTGTCTCCCCAATGTTCCATTTTCCCCACAGAGAAGCACAAAGATGAAGGTCAGTCAGATGGCCTACAGTGCAGGAGGGGAAAATAGTCTTAATGCTGAGGAAAATTGAACAAAAGGCTTCTGCCATTTTATGGACCCAAGGGCCAAGGGAAGCAAGAGAGTTTTGCAAAATGACATGGCAGAGGCAGAGGCATCTGGCCTCCTCTAACTTCATGCGGGGGACAGAGAGAATCATTTATTAGCTTTAACAGGCCAAGACTGATATTCATGAGGTGAAGGTCAGACATACCTTCAGTCTCTAACCTTTTTACCAATTCTGACAAGAGCCATCCTTCCTACGGCACTCTCTACCTCTCTGCTGGGTTCGATAGTTCATTTCAATGGCTACACAGAACTCACAGACAATATTCCCAGTTACGGGATTTAATCGGGAAGCAACAGGTTATATAGTTCAGGATCAGAAACAACTCAGGACACAGTTCTTGGATCAAAACGGCCTCTTCTCAACCATGCAGGCAGGAAAGCCTCTCTCTGGTCCTCAGCCCCTCTGCACCTCTGTTCAGCCTCTGCCTGGTTAGGGCAAGTGTTACAAAACTATTTAGTTCTGCAGATAAGTGCCCAGGGGCACCCCACTCCACCAGGAATCCTTGGCCCAAAGTCACTCAGCTTTCCTGCTCCTTGGGCTGGCAAGTCTAACTCTGCCAAATGCCCAGAGGCACCCTAATTCATCAAGATATCTTGGCCCAGAGGCATTCAGCTCTCTCACTCTGTGAGCTGGAACACCCACTGTAACCAAGAACTCCTTTCCAGTGCTCAAAAGAAGGACATATATAAACCTGTTTCTATATATACAACAAATTTCTTTAAGAATCTGCGATTCTTGGTTACCCTACTTATAGTCCCTTAAAGAGGTATTATCCTAATATTTGAAATTTAAAATATATGCACATTTAAAATATATATATATATATATATATATATATATATATATATAGTTGAAAAGAAGACAAATGAAATGTATTCCCAAGCTCGCTGGGCAAGATGATATGATTTTGCAGAAGTAATATTATTTAAGATGGCCAATATTTTATCTTCCCTATTTACAATAGGCTCAGGGGAATTAATTGAATAAATAAACAAAAGAAAACCAAGGAAATCCATGTTCTCAAGACACTGACTTCTAAACATTATTCCAAAATAGCACATAATAAAAAAATAAAATATTTAGGTGACAAAAAAAACAAAAAACTAAACCCTTTGCTGTCTAGTCAATTCCAACTCATAGTGACACTAGTGGGCAAAACTCAGAGCAAAAGAAGACATAGGACTTATTTCTTCATAACATCCTGTAACTTCACAAGGAGAAGGAACTTAATATTGGAATAATAGGGATTGATAATTTTTAAATACCAACAGACAATACTGGCAACTAATAGCAATAGCAGCATGCTGTGAACAAAGGGATTTCTCTCTAATCTAGAGGAAAAATTTAAAAATTCATGTGGTGTTCTAAGTTGGGGTTGCAGGCTCCATTATAGCACATCATAAAAGATGTTAGAATTGTCTTTAAGGCTTTACATAGCTCCACTGACTGAAAACATAGGAAACTTTATCATAATCAGAATCACTACCATTTATTCATCCAGTAATTTTCTTTTAGATGCTTATTATGTGTTGGGCTCAACCTTAGGTTCTGGGAATACGGGATGATAAAGACAGCTGTTTACATAGTTTTCCCAGCTTGTGGATGAGTGTTAAAAGTCTGCATCATTTGTGAAATCTCTACTCCCTTTCCCATTTCCAGTGCAAACAATTTCCCCCCACACATGTCATCTTGTTATTTACAGCTTTGATCTGAGAAGTTATCTGTTATATCCCCTTAACAGTAGTTATTTTGAGACATATTTAAACAACAAAAAAAATTAGTTACTATTAAATTCAAGAGATCTATTAAACTCATACATAGTTTAAATTAAATAAAAACTGGGATTATTTAATGTTCACAAAATTCTAGACACTTCCCCCCAAAAAAGGTTTTAAGATTGCATTTAGTGTTTCTTTGTGATATATAAAGTTTAAAACAGAGTGGAAACATAAACTTATTCAGGGTATATGATTAAGGAATATAGAGAGCATATTGAAGGAAGAAACTGCTAACCATAACAACTATTTTAAGTTCAAAATATTAAATTATCAATGACCAAAGTCAAGAATTTGAGTAACACATCATAAAAACACTGCTTTAATAAAAATATTGCTATAATACCATTTATATGATGGCTATATATAAGCCAAAATATTATCTTAAATTGTGTGCTTAGGAAATGTGTTACTAGTGAAACACAAGTGGAAATATTGCTTTAACATATACTTAAAATACAATTTAATTGTATTTATAAATAGTAATTAAAAAAAGAAAAATGATTGAGGCACATTGTGATTAATTTTAGTCAACATCTTAATACAGCCCTTTGCCCTGAATTTTTCAGTATGTCTTCTGTGGGTGTACTGTGTACCATCTCAAGAAGCATATATATTCGTATACAGAATAGAGAGCTCAGAAATAAACCCATACATATAGGGTTTATTGATTACTGACACATGTGCAAAGGAATATCTCTGCATATATTTAAGTCTTTAATTTCTGCCAGTGCTGTTTTGCAGGTTTTCGTGTAAAGATCTTGATCAAATTCATCAGATACATACCTAAGCTTTCATATTTTTATGTTCTTGTGAATGCTACCTTTGCATTTTAAACTCCAATTACTTATTGGCTGATTTTTGTATACTGATCTTGTGTTTTTGCAAACTTGTGAAAAGCATTTATTATTTCTGGTACCTTTTTAAAAATATTCTATAGGATTTTCTTGATGTATACTTTTTGTTTAATTTTAGAACACTTTAAGACTTCCAAAAAAATTGTGATGGTAAGATAGAAAATCCCATATACTCCACATACAGCTTCTTCTATTCTTAGCATCTTATAATAGTATAGCACATTTGTCGCAATCAGTGGTAATACATTATTATCAACTAAAGCCCATACTTTATTCAGATTTTCTTAGGTTTTACTTAATGTTCTTTTACTCTTCCAGGACCCCTTTCAAGATTCTACATTACATTGAGTTATCCTGTCTCCTTAGGCATCTTTTGACTCTGACAGTTTCTCAGACTTTCCTTGTTTTTGATGACCTTGACCGTTTTGAGGACTATGGCCAAATGTTGTAGGATGTTCCTCAGCTGGGACTTGTCTGATGCTTTTCTCACGATCAGACTTAAGTTATGGTTTTTGGGTGGACAACGGCAAGGGCCAATTTTCATTTTCATTACAGAACATCTATGGCAAATACTATGAGCATGAGTTATCATAGCTGATGTTGACTTTTATTGCCTGGCCAAGGTAGTGTGTTTCATATTTTGCTCTGTAAAATTACTTTTTTTTTTCTCTCCCTCCATTCCATATGGAGTCTTTGGAAGGAAGCTAATACACATAACCCACACTTAGGGAATGGGAGTTAGATTTCATTTCCCAGAGGACAGAGTATCTACACAAATTATTTAGAATATTTCTGCCTAGGAGGTTTGCCTATTCTTCTTCACTTATATATTTTCCATAAAATTGTTCAAAAATTTACTTGTTATCCTTCTATTATTAGTAGCATATCAGTGATAGTCCCAGTTGCATTGCCGATGTTGATAATTTGTGTTTTTTCCCTGTATCTGTCCTGATCAGTCTGGCCAGAAGTTCATCAATTTTAATGATCTTCTTTAGGAGCCAAATTTTGGTTTTATTTTTTCTTATTTATTCTTCTGTTTTCTGTTTCATCAAGTTCCACACCGTTGTAGGGAAACAACTTTCACAAAGCCTCTGTAACAAAGAGATTTTTATTGTGACATATCAGAAAATAGAATGGGAAACTGGCCACATGCACTTAGGCTGGCCCTAGGAAACAATTTAGGGTCTCATAATTTTTTAAGGGTACTAGAAATTTTGAGAAAGTTCTGAACTATAAAAATCATATGGGTTTCAATTGCCAGAATAATCAAACAGGAGAAAATTGCACCTTGAGATATCAAACGGAAGAAAAGCTTTTTTCAAGGGACCTTCAGATGAACCCAATGCTCAGCATTGGTAAATTCAAGACTGGAATAGAATAAAGAACAATAACAGTGTAGTTCATTAAAGACATTTCCTGGTGAGTGCATTGGGGTTTGATGGAAATATCAAAACCATACGTAAAGTAACTTTGGAATTTACACCAAAAAAACATTAAGCCAGATATTTTGCAATATTAAAGGGTGCAATTCGCAATGATATATAACACTTACTTACCTAATAGCATAGGTTAACAATTATAAAGCAAATATTGTAGAGATATAGATAGAGGCACAATAAAGACAGGAGACTCTATCCCACAGAAGAATTTATGCTAGTACTCCTTCCTTATGCACCAAGAAAATAAATAAACACATAAATAAAACTTTACAGAATTGTTTGATGATAACTTTTATTTAGATTTGAACGTGGTCCAGAGGAATAGTTCATCAATGATTGTTTACAAATAAATTATGGCATCCCTCTTAAAAATCATCCTCATGTATATGACAAAAAAATCACTCCCATGCAGAAAATTTTCAGAGCATATAAAATGTAAAATCAGTATAATAAAACTTAGAAGGATGGAGAACAAAACCTGAAAGAAAGGGAAGTTGAATTCAATACCCACCCCAGTGCCGTCGAGTCGATTCCAACTCATAGAGACCCTACAGGACAGAGTAGAACTGCCCCACAGAGTTCCCAAGGAGAGCCTGGTGAATTTGAAGTGCCAACCATTTAGTTAGCAGCTGTAGTACTTAACTACTATGCCACCAGCTTTTCCATCAAATTCAATAGTGAATGAGAAAAAGAATAATGCTAATATTGCACTAGGCAGAAAGTTCAATTTAAATTTGAGGCTTTGAATTTCCTCAGGATTGAAATTTATTTGAGAAGCATCCTTTGATTAAGTTCTTAAAAGCCTGTTTTACCTGTTGGTTCCTTAGGGAGTAAATGAAAGGATTCAGCATTGGGGCAACAGAGGTATTGAGCACTGCTATGCCCTTGGTAAAAGCCACCCCTTCTTTTGCCGAGGTTTTGACATACATGAAAATGCAACTTCCATACGAGATGGAGACAACAATCATGTGTGAGGAACAAGTGGAAAAAGCCTTTTTTCTTTGCTCAGCAGAGGGGATTCTCAGAATTGTCCTAAGGATTAAAGCATAGGAAAGAATCACGAATGTTAAGGTGACCACAAGAGTGACCACTGCCAGGAGAAACCCCAAGAGCTCTAGGAACGCTGTGTCTGTGCAGGAAATCAGCAGCATGGGAGAGGAGTCACAGGTGAAGTGGTCAATGATGTTGGAGTCACAAAAATCCAGTTGAAGTCCTAAGATTACAGGTGGAAAGATAAAAAGAAATCCAGCCAGCCAAGAGCTTATCACTAGCTGGATGCAGACTCTGCTGTTCATTATTGTTGTGTAATGCAATGGCTTACAGATGGCCACATAACGATCATACGACATAACCGTCAAAAGGAAAAATTCTATTGAACCAAGGAGTATGAAGAAAAACATCTGGGCCATACAAGAATTATAGGAGATGATCACGTTCCCTGTTATAATGCTAACCAGAAATCTCGGAATGCAAACTGTTGTGAATGAGATTTCTAAGAAAGAGAAATTCCTAAGGAAGAAATACATGGGAGTTTTGAGACAGGGATCTATCAGAGTAAGGGCGATAATTGTCAGGTTTCCAGTTATACTCAGTGTGTATGTGAAAAACAGAAAATGAAAAATTAAAATGTTTAGCTCCGGGTCATCTGTTAATCCTAGGAGAATGAATTCTTTCACAGATGACCGATTTTTCATTTTTTGTTGTTGACTTCTGTTAGGTCTATAAATGAATACAAGAAACAATAATTGAGTGAGCTCAGGGTTATGTTTTTATCACACCTGTTCAGTAAAAAAACATATAAGACCTATAATAAGATAATAAATTAATACCAAGTTTTAACGAATTCTGAAAAAATTCGTGAACCAGAATGAAGATAAGCTATGTCTTCTATATCGCTCACTAGACATGTAATCTTTTGTGAGTTATTGATAGGCTTAATATACACATGTATATAAGAATAATAAGTATGCTTATCAAAGGGGATTTGCTAACTTTTAAAAATTTAATTACATGTGTGAGAAACTATAAAATATAAAAAATTGCTTTTACTGTTGTTAACGTACTTTTGCCAATGATTCCATGTTCCAATTACTTCTTTGAAAATTTTATTTAAAAAAAAATTTTTTCTACTTTTTGTAAATTTTTTATGTCTCTCTGTATTCAAAATTAATAACTTAACAAAACAATAAGGGCTTTTAAAAGTAATGTTTGTGTTATTCTAACAAACAAACCCAGAATTAAAAGTTTTTTTCTATCTCAAACTATTAATTTTTCACTTTTTTAGAAGAGATTCTGACAGCTAAAGTTAAGTGAACTAAGTTGTACCATAATCAGAAAAATAGAAAAAAATAAATGAGTTGAGAAATGGAGAATGTACTTACAATAATGTAATCCCATGTGGTAGCAGTTTGGCTGACCAAACCGAAATGCTCTGTTAATTTACTGAAATTGAGAGTTGAGTGTGATGCTTTACATCTGGAGCACTTCACAGGCTTCCCAATTTGTTACTGACTGGTTTTCTTACACAATAACACACTTATATGATATGCAAGTGGAATATGACAAGATAATCCTGGTTACAAACAGTGAGGTAGGGAATAATGTGGGAATACATCCAGTAGAAAATCTGTTCCTAGAGAGGGAAACACCCAGACAGAAAGATGACATAGCCCCAGTGGCCAATAGCAGATACTATGGCTGGACAACAAGCCGAGGATCCAAGAGATTTTGTAATGTGACATCCAGGAAAGGGTTGGTAACATGGTGAAAACCTGATTGTCCCAATCAGTGGTAAAAGCTCTGAGGACAGTCAAATAAGTAGCCCATCCATCTTATGTAAAAGACTGAAACTCAGGTAGGTTTGCCAATGTTCCCACTGAGCCACAATGTTTTTGATATTAATTTATTGTTTACGAATAAAGCTAGAGGTACTTGTAAAGAAAGAGGGCAGATGTAAAATGGACCCTTGTCCTGAGTCTACAACTGGTTACAGAGCAAGAAATCAGAATGAAAAATATAGCTTCCATGGAATGTGAGTAGGATTCTTAAAAAAAAAAAAAAGGTAAATGTGAGATCCTGGTTACCAGGTTCAGGAAAATAGCTATGATTGAACAAGCAAGTAGAGGCAAAAGAATTGTGCACTTTGCTGATTCATTAAGTGAATTTTTTTTATTGCATAAGGAAGTCAGGGCCCAATCTATGAGTGAGAACCAAGAAACAATAGCTGTGAGGAAGAGGTGAGTGGCATGGCCTATGAATGAGAATTGGTGAGGAACAAAAAACCTTGAAATGTAAAGTAGCCTAACTTGCACAATCTGACACTAGACATTTACTATCTCTTGTTTCCCCAAATGTCCGTAAAAATAGAAAAATCCTAAATCCTAGATGTTAAAAAATATATACCTAATATAATATTTTACTTGGCTCTAAGTAACTCATATGCAAGAAAGATGGATTTTAAAATGATCTTTCTTTCTTCACCTTCCAAATAAAGAAGACGATTTTCCAAATATTCTTTCAACGCAAACAGAATAGTTTTATCTGTTTTTCTCAAAAAAGTCACAGGGGATTCTTGCAATAAAACAGAACTAAAATATCCCTGGGGAGAGATGATGCTGATGAGGTTGCCCTTAATTTAAGTTAAACAAGTTTAATTTGGACAGTGATATTTTTCAACATTATACTTCAGGGAAGTGTGTAATTTTAAAAATGAGGTAATAACAGACTTAGATTATTTTGACTTTCATATAGTCAATATCATTTTAACTAGAAATGTCATTCTAGATATTTAATTACATGAAAACACGAAATATCAGTAAATAACAGGGTACAGGGACACAAGTATGGAAAAGGTGTTATTCACATGTCTTATTTGTTAATAAAACATATTGAGCACCTATTCTTGGTAACCCCCACACATCTGTCAGTTTGTCATACTTTGGAGGCTGGCATGTTGCTGTGATGCTGGAAGCTATGCCACCAGTACTCAAATATAAGCAGGGTCTCCCATGGCAGACAGGCTTCAGCTGAACTTACAGACTAAGACAGACTAGGAAGAAGGATCCAGTGGTCTATTTCTGAAAAGAATTAGCCAGTGAAAACCTTATGAATGGCAGCAGAACATTGTCTGACATAGTGCCAGAAGATGAGCCCTTCAGATTGGAAGGCACTCAAAATGTGACTGAGGGAGAGCTGCCTCCTTGAAGTAGAGTCAACCTTAATGACATGGATGGAGTAAAGCACTCTGAACCTTCATTTGCTGATGAGGCATGACTCAAAATGAGAAGAAACAGCTGCAAACATCCATTAATAATAGGAATGTGGAATGCGTGAAGTATGAATTTAGGAAAATTGGAAATAGTTAAAAATGAAATGGAATGCATAAACATCAATATCCTAGGCATTAGTGAGCTGAAATGGACTGGTATTGGCCATTTTTGAATTGGACAATCATATGGCTGACTATGCCAAAAATGACAAATTGAAGAGGAATGGCATTGTGTTCACTGTCAAAAAGAACATTTCAAGATCTATCTTGAAGTACAATGCAGTCAGTGATACGATAATATCCATACACATACAAGAAAGACTAGTTAATATGGCTATTATTCAAATTTAAACACCAATCACTAAGGCCAAAGGTGAAGAAACTGAAGATTGTTACCAACTTTTGCAGTCTGAAATTGATCAAACATGCAATCAGGATGCATTGATAGTTACTGGTGAGTGGAATGCAAAAGTTGGAAACAAAGAAGAAGGATCAATAGTTGGAAAATATGGCCTTGGTGATAGAAATAATGTGGGAGATCACATGACAGAATTTTGCAAGACCAATGACTTCTCCACTCCAACAACCTTTCTTCAATAACATAAATGGTGATGTGGACCTTGCTGGATAGAATACACAGGAATCAAATCAACTATAACTGTGGTAAGAGATGATGGAAAAGCTCAATGCCATCACTCAGAACAAGGCCAGGGGCTGACTGTGGAATCAATGGCTCATATGCAAGTTCAATCTGAATGTGAAAAAAAATTAAAACAAGTCCATCAGAGCCAAAGTATAACTTTTAGTATATCCCATCTGAATTAAGAGACCATCTTAAGAGTAGATTTGACCCATTGAACAGTAATGACCGAAGACCAGATGAGTTGTGGAATGACATCTAAGACGTCATGCGTGAAGAAAGCAAGGGCTCATTAAAAAGGCAGAAAAGAAAGAAAAGGCGAAAACAGATGTCAGAAGAGACTCTGAAACTTGTTCTTGAACATTAGAGCTAAAGTAAACATAAGAAATGCTGAAGTAAAAGAGCTGAACAGAAGATTTCAAAGGGTGGCTTGAGAAAACAAAGTATTACAATGACAGGTGCAAAGACCTTCTGTTAGATAACCAAAAGAGAAGAACACACTCAGCATTTCTCAAGCTGAAAGAACTGAAGAAAAAATTCAAGCCTCGAGTTGCAATAGTGAAGGATTCTATGGGCAAAATGCTGAATGACACAGGAAGCTTCAAAAGAAGATAGAAAGATTAAGCAGAGTTACTGTACCAAAAAGAATTAGTAGACATTCAGTCATTTCAGGAGGTAGCGTATGATCAATAACTGATGGTACCGAAGGAAGCAGTCCAAGCTAAACACGAGGACATTGGCAACAAACAATGTTCCAGGAATTGACAGAATAATAATTGAGATGTTTCAACAGATAGATGCAGTACCTAAAGTGCTCACTCATCTATGCCAAGAAATATGGAAGACAGCTACCTGGCAAAACAACTGGAGGAGACCCATATTTATGACTATTCTGAAGAAAGGTGATCCAACCAAATGTGGAAATTATAGAAAAATATCATTTATATCACACACACATAGAATTTTCCTGAAGATCATTCAAAAGTGGCTGAGCAGTACATCAGCAGGGAACTCCCAGAAGTTCAAATTAGATTTACAAGAGGACGTGGAACAAGGAATAACATTGCTGATGTCAGATAGATCCTGGCTGAAAGTAGAGAACACCAGAAAGATGTTTACTTATGTTTTATTGAGTACTTACAGGCATTCTACAGTGTGGATCTTAACAAATTATGAATAATATTGATAAAAATGGGAATTCCAGAACACTTAAATGTGTTCATGAGTAATCCTTTGAACAGAACAGGGAGATACTGCATGGTTTAAAGTCCTGAAAGGTGTGTTTTAAGGTTTAATCCTTTCATCAAACATATTCAATCTATTTGTTGAGCAAATAATCTGAGAAGCTGGAATATACAAAGAATAATGGGACATTAGGATTAGAGGAAGACTGATGAACAACATACCATATACAGATGACACGACCTTGCTTACTGAAAGTGAAGAGAACTTGAAGCACTTACTGAGGAAGATCAAAGACTACAACCTTAAGTATGGATTACACCTCAATATAAAGAAAATAAAAAAATCCGCACAACTGGGCCAATAAGCAACATCATGGTAAATGGGAAAAAGATTGAAGTTCTCAAGGATCTCATTTAACTTGGTTCCACAATGAGCATCCACTGAAATAGCAGTCAAGAAATCAAGCGATGCATTGCTTTTAGCAAATCTGCTGCAAAAGACCTCTTTAAAGTCTTGAGAAGCAAAGATATCATGTTGAAGACTAAGGCGTGCCTGACCCAATCCATGGTGTTTTCAATCACCTCATATGCAAGGGAAAGCTGGACTGTGAATAAGGAAGATCAAAAAAGAATTGATGCCTTTAAATTGTGGTGTTGATAAAGAATATTGAATTATACCATGGACTACCAAAAGAAGGAACAAATTTGTCTTGGAAGAAGTGCAGTCAGAATGTTCCCAAGAAGCAAGAATGGTGACACTGTCTCAAGTGCTTTGGACATGTTATCAGGAGGGACAAGTCCCTGGAGAAGGACATCAAGCTTGGTAAAGCAGAGGGTCAGTGAAAGAGAGGAAGACCTTTATGGAGATGGACTGACACAGTGGCTGCAACAATGGGCTCAAACATAGCAAAGATTGTCAAGATGGCACAGGACTGGGCAGCATTTAGCTCTGCTTAACATAGGGTCACTTTGAATCTGAACAGACTTGACAGCATTTAATAACAACACATTTTTTTTTCCCCTTAGAATTATGTTCTTTGTATTTTCCTGGACTTGTCAGAGCAACTCTATGGGGGGATGTGTATAGGTGATTTGGGGCAATTCTTAAATCAAAAGAACTTTCTTCTGTTGCTGCCATGAAAGGCAGTATCTTTTTAATTAAAAAAATAAAATTCTTTTTTTTCCTGATATTTTGTAAATGCTATGTTTCAGTGTTTCATCCACTTGTCTGTCTCTTTAACTACCCAGTTTCCAGGGAAATTTCCTTTTACAAGATGTGTCAGATAGACTTTAAGTTATTTTCATGATCTCCAAACTTGGAGTTCATGCTCATGTATAATATCCAACCCATGAATGTGGGCAGGACCCGGGACTTTCTTTTAAAAATACATTATGGAAAGATGATGTGATATCATCCTTGTGATTTTGTTATGTTATGTAAAACTCTTGCTCTCAAACTTGCTCTAGAGCCTCTCTGTCCATTGCTGGCTTTGAAGAAGAAAGGTGCCATGAATTCTACACCCATAAGGAAAACAATTCTGCCAACAACCTGAGTAAACTTGGAAGTGGACCCATCCCCAGTCAAGCCTCCAGATGATGATGCAGCCTTGCTGAAAGCTTGATCGCAATTCTGCAGAACACCCAACTAAACAGTACCTAGGCTGCTAATTGACAGAAGCTCTGACATAATAAATGAGACAAAGTCTGTGGTGCTTTACGTAACATAGAAAACTAGCGTACAAGACACCTCTTTCTGCCTGAAAAGTGGTGTTTTTTTAAGAAAGCTAGTTAAGCTCCTGTAAGTTTTTCAATCCTTCCTCTTTGACTTCCTAGCAATTGGTAATCTGATGTACTAAATCCGTTACTTTTCCATTTAATGAAAGCCTTGTTCTCGAACTTGATGGAAGTGTTTTATTTTTTTTATTTTTTGGTCTTTCAGACGTGATCCACCTTGATCTTAACAATTTTTATTTATGTATTTTTTGTTTTTGATTTTGTGCTCCATATAAGACTCCAACTAACTTTCTTCCACTTTGAAGAATTGCTATATTAGTTACTGATATGCACTTGGAAATGACTCTTCTAGTCTTCTAATTATGTTGATGGTCCCTGGGTCATGCAAAGGGCCCGTAACTGGCTGGTGACCAAAGGGTTGGCACCAGAATAAAAGGTTAGAGATTTGCTCCCATGAAGATTACAGCCAAGAAAACTCTATGGAGCAGTTCTATTCTGTAACACATGATATCACTATGCAGAAAACAATAACAACTATGCTGAAGGCTTGAACTGTGTGAAATCTTACTTGCTCTTCTAGGCAATCTGCTGCTTTTTGAGTTTATGGCATCCCAATTTTCATAATGGAGACTAGGGCATTGAAAAGGAGCACCGTGGCAAAATTAGAAAATGGAAGAAACCACTTTTTTTTTGCCTGATACATGACTGACCAGGAGCCCTGGCGGTGCAGTGTTTAAGCACTTGGCTGTTAACCAGAAAGTCAATGGTTTGAACCCACCAGCAGCTCCATGGAAGAAAGATGTAGCAGTCAGTCCATGAAGATTACAGCTTTGGAAATACTGTGGGGCAGTTCTGCTCTGTCCTGTAGGATCTCTATGAATCGGAACTGACTCAACAGCAATGGGTTTTATTTTTTATATGTCTGACAGTCCACAGTGGCAATTGACTTTATAAAGGCATTTGACTTCAAGCTTTCAACTTATTTCACCAGTTTCATAACTAACCACATCATGGCTCTCAGCTCTCTCTATTCTTCATTGCTCGTGCATGTATGCTTTCTTTAAAAACAGGATTTAATTTTTTTCTTCTTCTTTTCTGGCTTCTGAACTCTTTGTTCTGCTTCCTAAAGGCACTTCAAAAACACTTCTAAAAACAGAGGCAACATTCTTTGATATATTTCCTCACCAGTTCCACAACTTTGCATGGCTTAATAGATTTATTTTTCTAAAAATTCTTTTATTCCATATTACTCATAGTAATATTGTTTCCCTTACCAAACTCTAACAAGTATGCCTTCTCCTCTGTTTTCAAAGGCCCTTGTGAAGGTAATATATTACCCTATAAAAGGGAAATATAGTTCTTGTAAGATATTTATAGTTCAGACATATATATATATATATAAAACGTATATGTAATTTTACCTGAATCCACAATCAACATCCATGGAAATAGCAGTCAAGAAATCAAACAACATATTGCATTGGGGAAACCTGCTGCCAAATACCTCTTTAAAGTGTTAGAAAGCAAAGATGTTACTTTAGGGCTAAGATGCACCTGACCCAAGCCATGGTGTTTTCAATCACCTCATTTGCATTCAAAAGCTGGGCAATGAATAAAGAAGACCTGAGAAGAATTGATTCCTTTGAATTATGGTGTTGGAGAAGAATATTGAATATACCTTGGATTGTCAAAAGATCAAACAAATCTGTCTTGGAAGAAGTACAGCCAGAATGCTCCTTAGAAGCAAGGATTGTGAGACTTTATCTCACATACTTTGGACATGTTATCAGGAGGGATCAGTCCCTGGAGAAGGACGTCATGCTTAGAAAAGTAGAAAAAAAAAGGAGAAGGTCAGCAAAAAAAAGAGGAAAACCCTCTACGAGATGGATTGACACAGTGACTGCAACAATGGGCTCAAGCATAGCAACCATCATGGGTGTAGCGCAGGACCAGGCAGTGTTTTTTTCTGTTGTACGTAGGGTTACTATGTGTCGGAACTAACTCTACAGCAACAACAAATGTATATATATATATATATAAAATTATTGGTATCCCCCTTTGTAGAAAATCCCTTCACATTCTTCTGTTTTAAACCAAGTTATTTTTTAATCATCTTTTACACATTTAGCTATAGTTCTCTAAAGAAAGAGTAAATATGCAAGATTTATATATCTTATTTTTATGTAATTTTGCCTTATAATGAAAGTAAGAATAACTTTCATGGTTTAGATGACATATGGAAAAACTATAGATCCCTTTTTTTCTCTGAAAAGATTTCATTAAATATATTTTATGATTAAGTGCTTTTAAAAAGTCAGTTATGCCACTGTTTTCCTGCTGTCAAATTACTTTAAAATAAATCATTTAAACTAGAGGTTGTGTGGAGAGGGTAGGAAATAAGTATGTTTGAACTCAAAAGCATATTTGATGATACAACTGGAGAATAGTCAATGAACTGGAGGTTATGGACAATGTTGTCATTAGGCACTGGCCCACATTACTATCTTGATTTTCTTGTTGAAAAGGAGAATGGGAGATTTCCAGTTTTTTTTTTTTTTTTTTCCTCTTTGGAGTAATTTAAACTCGGGTACTCTGAAAAACTCAACGTTATTTATAATGCCTTTCAATCCCCACTCTGGGAATTAGAGTCCATTTTAACATAAAGCTTTCAGGCTCCCCAGTAATTAACATTTTTATTTTGTATTTTGTCTTTTTAGATAATGATGAGAGAGTTAATTAGCATCTTCTCCAAAGAATCCCCAGCTCTATACTGGCTCTGAGTAATATTCTCTTTGTTATTAAAGAACAAAGATAAATCTATGGTGATACAGAGACAAAAGAATTTTTCCTTAAGAGAGAATCAGAAACTGTAATGAATGACTAGAATTCTTATTTAAAAATCTACTATTTTGACTCCAGATAAATAACTTAGATGTTCGGATTTTATGTTAACCTATTAGTCTGAAGCCAGACATTTATTTTTATTTGTAGAGAAATTAGAAAAACATATGCTTGAAAGTATGGCCACGTCTATGCTGATTGAATAGAGAGATGAGAAGACCTACCAATATTTATATTTTGTTCTTAAATGTTCCTGCCTTTTAATGTGGAGAAGATCTCCATTGTGATTGAATACACAAGTATAAACATGGGTTAGAAAGAAATATTTTACAGCCACAATCATTCCTATTACATTTTAGAGTAATGACACAAAAGAAAAATGTCACGATATATCAGCAAACCAAACCATTGAGGAATCCATGGAAAGTAGGTATTTTCAATATGTTGTTGTTTTTTTTTTTTTTTTTTTTTTAGTGTTCAAAGTAGTTACCATAGAATCCATTCTGTTCTAAATATGTGACCATAATTAAACAAGTACATTTTGAATTAGAAACAAAGGTTATTTGTGTAACGCATGATTAAAGCTTCAATGTACATATCTGACGGGGGTCTGAATTAGTTTAGTGCAACAGCACTATAGCAGTAATTCTCAATATACTTATTACAAATTTGACTGGCGCATACGCCTTTCTATTTAGTAAAAGCTTTATGGAAGATAGTATTACTTACGGTGATAAAACTGAAGTCGAAGTTTAGCTTACATTGATAAAGCTATTTATGAAGCTGAAATGGACTGAATAAGTAAAATAATTCAAAGTTTCATGTCAAATTTCAACTTGATGTTTCTTTATTAAATTGGAGATTCACATTGTACTAAAATTCATAAAAGTTCATTCAATTGAAAGTTCTCATTGGTAGTGCACCAAGGAAGTCAAATGTTAACCAAAAATGTAACATAGAAACATAATCATTTTTGAAAGAATAACCACAAAAATCCAGGCCTGATTATCTGTTTGAAATATAAAAGTGTAGAGCAAAGATATCTTATGGAAAGAGACTAAGCAGAAGATTGTTAATAATAGATACAATCAACATAACCTAAAATAAATACATTTTCCTGTGGATTCAGTAATATTGCAGGAGTTACTGTTAAGGATCTTGGACAAAACTTTAAACCATAGAAATTTTAGAGATGCTTATAGCAACAATTAAAAAAATCAATTCTTCTAAAGTAAAGGAGATCTGAGGAGAAAATTTAGAAAATCAGTGCCCAGAGAAGGAGATGGAATAAGAAGACTTGATCCTGGGTTCTGGCTGCTTTGTGAAATGGTTCAGATCACAGAAACAAAAGGGAATATGTATGTCCTTTGAGTTACTTGGTTCTTCATATTGGTTTTAAATCTGTACTCAATTACGCCGTTTTAAAAGGAAATAATTTTGTACTGTTTTCACAGATCTGATGGAATTCAGAAGAAATTTAACCCTGAGAAACCATACAACGGTGACAACATTTATTCTAGTGGGACTAACGGATGATCCAAACTGGCAAATTGTAATTTTCCTTTTTCTATTTCTAATATATTTATTCAGTGTCACTGGAAATCTGACCATTGTCCTGCTCACATTATTGGATTCCCAACTCAAAACACCCATGTATTTCTTCCTTAGGCATTTTTCATTTTTAGAAATATCATTCACATGACTGGATCCCTAGGTACCTGATCAGCATTGTGACTATGGATAACAGGATTTCCTGTGATGCTTGTATGACACAATTATTTTTTGCCATCTTCTTGGGTGCATCAGAGTTTTTCCTGTTGACTGCCATGTCCTATGACCGCTATGTGGCCATCTGCAAACCCCTTCGCTATGCAACAATTTTGAACAACAGAGTCTGTACCCAGCTGCTTGTTACCTCTTGGTTAGCTGGGTTGTTAGCAATCTCTCCTGGGCTTATCATGGGCTTGGGATTGGAATTCTGTGATGCCAGCAATATTGACCACTTTGCCTGTGACTATTCTCCTGTCCTGAAACTCTCCTGCACGGACACACAGTCCATAGAATTGTTAGGTTTTATTTCAGCCATTGTCATACTGCTGATTACGCTGGCACTGGTGATACTCTCCTATGCATATATTCTGAGAACAATTCTGAAGATCCCTTCTGCCCAGCAGAGGAAGAAGGCTTTTTCCACCTGTTCCTCCCACATGATTATTGTCTCTATCTCTTATGGCAGCTGCATTTTATGTGTATGAAACATTCTGCAGAGGAAAGGATTGCTTTAAAGAAGGGGGTAGCAGTACTCAACACTTCAATTGCACCTCTCTTAAAGCCTTTCATGTATTCCCTAAGAAATAAGCAAGCAAAACAAGCCCTGAAGGTTATAGTTCAAAAATGTATCACTACCTTAAAAAAATAGTTTGGCTTTTACAAAAGGAAACCACTAACATTTATTGAAAAATGTAGCCTACTCTGATACCATATCCATTTATTTTATTTTTATATTAGGATTAGGATTATGTCACCTGCAATTAATCATTGTTATGCAATCTACTCCTGATTTTTTTCCTTTAATGGTATAAACTGTATCCATGATGTTGTCTTATGTGTTGCTGAAATCACCTCACTCTTGCAACTTAATTCTCTTATTTATCTTCAAAAAATACTCCATTATGAATCAATACTTGAAGCCCAATCGGTCTAAGTCTTTATAGTGTAGATGTGTTGAGATGTAGATCATTTGTGAAATCTACAAGTATTCATTTGATTTTATAAATCTGTAGGAAACCTTTCTTATACTACATAATGTTAATATCTTACTAAAACATTTGTTGGTCCTAATGACATAATAATGAACCTATATAGAAGTATTCATGCTTAGATTTAATGAAGATACATTAAAAAAAAATCTACGAATCTCTGTGTTAGTATAAATCAAAGAAGAACTTTTCATTCAGGAAAGAGTGCTTTACAGGGGCTAACTTAAAGAGCCTATGCAGATTATACAGACCTAAGACTGAGGCTTAATTAGTTCATCAGAGAATGCCTCCTTCACACACACACACACACACACACACACACACACACACATTATAACACACTTTCGATAAACATACCAGTGCAATACAGTCAGAAAGCAGAGCTGCAAAAGACAGACACTTTCTGATAGGAGAGCAAAGAGAAGCACCACAGTCAAAGACGAAGACCCAACATTAATTATCATGTAGGTGCAGGTTTTTCATAGATGTTCTTTATCAAGGTGAGGATATTCCCCCCATTAGTGTTTTCTGAGACTTTTTATTATAAACTGGTATTGAAATTTTATAAATGTCCATTCTAAATCACTTGATATAACACTACAGGTATCCCCTACTTTTTGGAAGTTTGTTTTTAGCTGCTTCATTTTTACAAAAGACTAATATTAGCACCCGTTTTTAGTAACTGAAAGAATTCCGAAGAGGATTTACTCCTTTGCATAAAATGGTGAAAAGCAAAACTAGCATTCACTGTTTTTTTGCAGCAAGCTGTTAAAGAGGAAACATGCCCTGAGCAGCTAGGGTGGCATCCCCAAACTCCTTCCCCTGGAACTACACTTAACGTCCCAGCATAAAGCCACCGTAGCTTAGAGCTATATCTTTGTATACTATGTGTTAGTGCTATTTTAGATTTTTTTAACTTTTATTGAGCTTCAAGTGAACGTTTACAAATCAAGTCAGACTGTCACATATAAGTTTATATACACCTTACTCCATACTCCCACTTGCTCTCCCCCTAATGAGTCATCCCTTCCAGTCTCTCCTTTCGTGACAATTTTGCCAGCTTCCAACTCTCTCTATCCTCCCATCCCCCCTCCAGACAGGAGATGCCAACACAGTCTCAAGTGTCCACCTGATACAAACAGCTCACTCTTCATCAGCATCTCTCTCCTACCCACTGTCCAGTCCCTTCCATGTCTGATGAGTTGTCTTTGGGAATGGTTCCTGTCCTGGGCCAACAGAAGGTTTGGGGACCATGACTGCCGGGATTCCTCTAGTCTCAGTCAGACCATTAAGTCTGGTCTTTTTGTGAGAATTTGGGGTCTGCATCCCACTGATCTGCTGCTCCCTCAGGGGTTCTCTGTTGTGCTCCCTGTCAGGGCAGTCATTGGTTGTGGCTATTTGGTAGCTTATTTTTTGGATCTGGGAATGCTCAAAAAATAACTATAAATTAATGGTAATTGCTTCTTCACTTTACACTGTTTGGACTTAACAAAGGTTTCATAAGAATGTTCTGCTTTCAGATACCAGGAGAAACCTGTGTACTTTTTCTTATTTATCCTTTTGATGTGATGAAGTAAAATTACTTGTTCTGAAATGATGAAAAAAAAAAAAATTAAGCCCCTGGACTGATTGAATCTTATTTTTTATGCTACACCTACTCCTCACTGATTGACTATCTCATTAGCTAATATTTCACATTTAAGATTTCAGAAAAAAAATTTCAAGTGGTGCCTATGATGGTCTGGGCTGCTTGCAGGGGCATGGCTGGGCCTGGGGCATCCTCCAAGAGCAACCCTGAATTATGATATACCAGAGGGCCTGGGGACGACTGGGCCATGCCAGGGACGGCGGTCGGCCAAACACAGGACACCTTCTCCGTTTCGTCCTCTATGTCTCAGTCTTGCCACAGAGGGTGTGGGTCAATGGTGGGATGAGGCAAGATTGTGGATGGGCCAGGAGAGCAGAGAGAGGGCCTGAAGGTGCTAGGGAGGTTGGTGGGGGAGAGAGGTGGGTGGCAGGAAGAGGTGGAGAGGGAACTGGAAGGCCTGGGATTGTGGGGCTGGGGTAGATGGAGGATGAGCAGGGTCCCCACCCAGGGCAGGCAACACCCAACCACCAACATTACTACCTCCAACCCCTGGGGGCTCCACCATAGTGGGGAAGGTGTGATGGGCAAGGGGGGCCTGCCACAGCATCCACATCTGGAGATGGGGGGCGGGCCAGCGGTGAGCGATGGTGGAGATGGGGAGGCAACCCCGCCAAACTGGGGTGCAGCCCTCACCTCTCACATAAGGTCAATCTCCCATAACAACCTGGTCTTTAGAACCTAACATTGTGGATACCTAAGGAGTGAGTGTATTTTTATGTTTACCAAATTCCTTTCTCCTTAGAATTATGTCTTTCATATTCTCCTGTACTTGTCAGAGCAGGCCATTCTATGGGTTTGAGAATTATAGTTCACTTAGGCTGATTATCTTATTTCAGAAAAACTTCTCTTGTGTCCATGAAAGACAGTATTTTTTAACTTAAAAATGGTACATTGAATGGCTTTTTCTAATGTTTTATGAATGTTATGTTTTAGTGTTTCATTCAATTTCAATTTCCTTTTGCTACCAACCTTCCAGGGAAATATTTCTTTTACAAGGTGTAGCAGATAGACTTTAAGGTAGTGTCCCTGACCCCCAACTCTTGGCGTTCATGTCCTGGTATAATCTCCTCCTCAGGAATGTGAGAAAGACCTTTTAGCTTGCTTCTACTTAATGCCATATGGTTATTGTAATTGTTAGATGTTGTAAGAAAGACGCAAAGCCACTCTTGGATTGTGCTCTCATGTGTATGACCTCTTGCTAGCTGAATTTCTCTAGAGTTTCTCTTCATTGTTGGCTTTGAAGAAGCAAAGTGTCATCAATTCTACAGACATAAGAAAACTGATTCTGCTAACAACCTGAGTTAGCTTTGGAAGAGGATCCATCCACTATTGAGCCTCAAGGTGAGGATGCGGCCATTGTGAAATCTTGAAGGCACCATGCTAAGCAGTGGCCATGCTCTTGCCTTACAGAAACTCTGACATAATGAATGTGTGCTGTTTAAATGTTCTAAGTTTTTGGTCCTCTGTTTTTTAGTTCTTCTTGGATTTGTCAGTGGACAGAGATAGAAAGTTTCAGTTTGTACACTAAACTATGTATACATGTATGACTCATCTATGTATCCATCAATCTGTATAAAAAACAAACCTAAATTCTGAATGATGCTTCTGACTGCAATCCTGCAGCCCACAGTTTATCACAGCATTTCCCATTTGCTTCTTTGTAATTGCTTTTCCTCTTAGGCAGGGACCTAGCTCTCATTATTAAAATATATTCCCTTATTTGTTCAAAACTAGTAAGCATATTTCAAAAGTGCTAGACTATGTACAATTAATCAGTGTTTCCACGCATAATACAGTGTTTGTGATCTTTTACTCTTGAGTTGCAGAGTATTCAAAAATGGTGTTTTCAAAATTACTCATGTCAGTGACTTTCTTATCCACCCTCTTGAGTATTGGATATGTCATTACTTTGTAAATCAGCGAAGTCATCTGTCAATAGTCTGCATTTCATTTTGAGCTCCACCAACACCCTGGTGATTTATTTTTAATTCACATTCAATAAAAGTTGCCGTGGTAGTTTAATGTTGTATAAGTGTTGAAAAATGCTTAGAGTCTTATATCCATCCCCAAGGGATGATTTGTATTTTCTTTTCATCTTTTTCATTGTTGTTGATTTTGTATTTGCTTAATCTTTGTTTTTTTTTTTTATTTTGTTGTGTAGGATTGTTTGTTTCCTTTGAGTTTACCTTAATATTTACCTCTGTTTTTCTAAGTTTAAACCAATAGATTTTTTTTTCTTGATATTTCTTCGGCTTCCTCTCTACGTGAAAGCTCTATGTTATTTAGTCCCTCTTTTTTGTTTTAATGTTGTCATCTTGTACATATTGACGTCTCTGTTTCCCTATTTTCAGTGTCTTAGCTTTGATTTATTTTTGTGACTTCCCTATCTGTGTTGATGTCTGGTTGATCTGTCCTGTGTTCTAGTCTTGAGTTTTATCCTATATTATTGATTTTTTTTAACCGGAGGACCCCCCTTTAATATTTCTTGTAATTTTGGTTTGTTTTTTACAAATTCTGTAAATGTCTGTTTATCTGGAAATGCTCTAATTTCTCCATTGTATTTGAGAGACAGCTTTGCTGGATATATAATTCTTGGCTGGAATTTTTTTTTTTTCCTTCAAGGCTTTATATATGTCATCCTATTGCCTTCTTGCCTGCATGGTTTCTGCTGAGTAGTCAGGGCTTAGTCTCATTGACTGTAGATGACTTTTCATTTACTCCTAGCCACTCTTAAAATTCTCTCTTTGTCTTTGGTTTTGGCAATTTTGATTTTAATATGTTTTGGTGATTTTCTTTTGGGATCCACTGTGTGTGGTGTTCGATGAGCTTCTAGGATAGGTATTGACTGATCATAACAATATCAAGGAAGTTTTCTGCCACAAATCTTCAACAATTCCCAGTGTATTTTCTTTTATCCACCCCCACCTCCCTGTTCTGGTACTCCGATCACTTGTAGGTTATTCCTCTTGATAGAGTCCCACATAATTCTTAGGGTTTCTTCGTTTTTTAAATTCTTTTATCTGATTTTTCCTCAAATAAGTTGGTGTCAAGTGTTTTATCTTCAATCTCACTAATTCTGACTTCCATTGCCTCAATCCTGCTCCTCTGACTCTCTATTCAGTTGTCTAATTCTGAAATTTTATGGTTAATCTTTGGACTTCTGTTTGTTGTCTTTCTATGAATTCTTGCAGCCTTTTAAATTTGTCATTATGTTCTTGTATAACTGTCTTACATTCCTCTGTTGCTTTGCCTGTGTGTTCCTTGGTCTCTGTTTTGTGTGATCTCCTTCCTGATCTCTTGAAAAGTTCTGTGTTATTAATCTTTTGAATTCTACCTCTGGTAATCCCAAGACTTTCTCTTCCTCTGGGAGGTTTGTTTCTTCTTTGTTTTGGTTGCTTGCTGAAGCCATCATGGTTTGCCTCTTTATGTGATTTGATATTGACTGTTTTTCTGAGCCATCAATGAGTTATTATATTTATTTATTTTTTGTTTGCTCACTATGTCCTATGTCCTAGCTTCCTGTTTTGTTTTGTTTTGATATGCCCAAATAGGCTTGTAGTGTGAATTAATTTGATTATTGGCACTTTCGAAGCTCTCACATCCTGTCACCAGGTGGTTAGAGCTGTTACTAGGTATGTGAGCTCAAGAGTCTGTTTAGTTTTCTAGTGTAGATTCAGCTCAGGTGTCGAGATAATCACCGAGTGTGTGGTGCAGGCTCTCATCTACAATCCTAGACTGGCAGGGGTTGATTGGAGTAGGCACAAGTATCTGGCTGTAGTAAAGGGTCATGTGCAGAGCAAGGCAGGGGGCTGATGGCTGCCCCGAGTGTCTGGAATGGAAGGTGTATCCCTGTTCCCTACAGTGTGTAGGTGGGTGGGTTTTGCAGCTGGACTTTGGGCACCCAAAGAAGCTGGCTGTAAGGACTGGAAGGTACCACTAATTCTTGGACCCCTTTTGTGGGTAACTAGGTAGACTGGGTGGAGCCACCAGTCCTCAGGCCCCTGATATGGGTAGGTGAGGACTCTGCTTAATGGCAGGGTGGTGTCAAATGCCATGAATCTGCCACTCCCACTTATACCTGTTGCAGTTGAAAATAGGCTTCAGGTATGTACCCTGTTGTGCCGTGCTAATGAGGGCCTCTGCTGTTGAAATGCACCCCCACAGGTCTAGGCAGAGGCGAAAGTCATTCAAAGTCTGTGGACCCCTTATGCCCGTGCCTAGGCAAGGTGGTTCTGCCTGCCCTGAGTTCCCAGATTAGGGGAGCTGGCAGATTATTTTTTCTTGCTTGTTTATTTCCTCCCTCTTCAAAGTCAGAAGAATGGGTTGGGCCATGAGATGGTTCCTACTTCTGGCCCAGCAACTGGTGAAGCCAGACTGGGACCCATAGCAGAGTGGGGAAGTAGCAGATAAACGGGAGAGAGATACTTCCCAAAAGGGGGAAGGGTTTTTTTGATTGGGTCAGGGGATTAGATGCTTGCACTTATTTTTCACCAACTGAGCGCCACTTCTCCCTGGTTCCAGAGGCTTCAGTAGACTCTCTGCTGCTCAGTTTCTTCTGATGTAGAAAATGCCACCCAAGCACTACTGCTTGCCTTAGCCTGTGTGCGCCAGCTGATCCAGCCTGCAGGGTGCTGGCCAGATCAGGTCTGCGAAATTCTCTCTGCTTCTGAACTGTCTCTCCCTCCCCCTGATGCTCAATCGTACTCTTCAACTTTGTCTTTGATTTTCAGGACTCCTAGATTGTCATATATAACCAATTCACTTTTTTTTTTTTTAGATCTTTGTTGTAAGAGGGACCACAGGAAGCCTCTGACTACACACCATTTTGGACTTGCCTCCCATATTTTTGTTGTCTTTATGTTAAAATTTAATCCATACTGAAGGCTGTAGTCTTTGATCTTTATCAGTAAGTGCTTCAAGTTCTCTTTGCTTTCAACAAGCAAGGTTGTGTTATCTGCATATGACACAGGTTGTTAGTGAGTCTTCCTTCAATCCTGATGCTATTTTCTTCTTCATAAAGTTCAGTTTCTAGGCTTATTTGCTCAGCATACAGAGTGAATAAGTATGTCGGAAGGATACAACTCTGATGCACACATTTTGTGACTTTAAACCATGCAGTACACCCTTGTCCTATTGAAACAACAGCCTCTTTGTCTATGAACAGGTCCTGTATGAGCACTATTGAGTGTTCTGGAAGTCCCATTGTTGGCAATGTTATTCACACAGTCGAAGCTTTTGCACAGTCACTAAAACACAGGTAAACATCTTTCTGATAGTCTCTGCTTCAGCCAAAATCCATCTGACATCAGCAAGGACATCCCTTGCTCCACGTCCTCTTCTGAATTCACCTTGAATTTTTGGCAGTTCCCTTCGATGTTCTGCTACAGCTGTTTTTGGAATTATCTGTGCAAATTATTACTTGCATGTGATATTAATGACATTGTTTGTTAATTTAATCATTCTGTTGGATCACCTTTCTTTGGAATGGGCACACATGTGGCTCTCTTACTGTCAGTTGGCCAGGTAGCTGTTTTCCAAATTTCTTGTCATAGTCTAGTGATCACTTCCAAAATTTCATCATTTGTTAAAACATCTTAATTTGTATTATTTCAGTTGCTGGAGGCTTGTTTTTTTGCAAATGCCTTCAGTGCAACTTGGACTTCTTCCTTCAGTATCATTGTTTCTTGATCATATGCTATCTCCTGAAATGGTGGAATGTTGATAAGTCCTTTCTGGTAAAGTAACTCTGTACTTTCCTCCTGTCTTCTTTTGATACATCCTGGATTATCCAATTTTTTGCTCATAGAATCCTTTAGTATTTCAGCTTGAGACTTGAACTTTTTCTTCAGTTTTTTCAGCTTGAGAAATGCTGAGTGTGTTTTTCCCTTTTGGTTTTCTAACTCCAGGTCTTTGCACATGTCATTATAATACTTTACTTTTTCTTCTCAAGACGCCCTTTGAAATCTTCTGTTCAACTCTTTTACTTCATAATTTCTTCCATTTGTTTTAGCTACTCTAATTTCAAGAGCAATTTTCAGAGTTTCTTTTGACACCCATTTTGGTCTTTTCTTTCTTTCCTGTCTTTTTTATGACTTTTTGCTTTCTTCATGTATGAGGTCCTTGATGTCATCCTATAACTCAAGATTGTACTTTGGGATTAAATAACAGTGTTTAAAAATAATTTAATTTTAAATAAGTAGAACAATTTTTTTAAGGCTTTGTAACTTACAAAATTATTTCAACACGACTTTCATGATATAATCATAAAAATTAATTCCCGTAATGGTAAAATTTGTCATTTTCTCCCCCTACATTTTTTAAAAAGTGTCAAAAACCCTGGTGGCCTAGTGGTTATGTGCTTTGGCTACTAACCAAAAGGTTGGCTGTTCAAATCCACCAGGCGCTTCTTGGAAACTCTATGGGGTGGTTCTGACTCATAGCAACCCTATGTACAACAAAATGGAATACAGCCTGGTCATGTGCCACTCTCACAATTCTTGTTATGCTTGAGTCCATTATTGCAGCCACTGTGCCAGTCCATCTCATTGAAGGTCTTCCTCTTTTTCACTGACCTTCTACTTTACCAGGAATGATGTCCTTCTCCAGGGACTGATCCCTCCTGAAAACACATCTAAAGTATGTGAGATGGAATCTTGCCATCCTTGATTCTAAGGAGCATTCTGGCTGTACTTTTTTCAAGACAAGTTTTTTCGTTCTTTTGAGAGTCCATGGTATATTCAATAGTCTTCATCGAATGCTGCAATTCAAAGGTGGCAGCTCTTCTTTAGTCTTCCTTATTCACTGTCCAGCACTCGCATGCATATGGGGCAACTGAAAACAATGCATATGTAGCTTGAGTCAGGTGCACCAAAAAAAAAATATATATTTTCCTTTCATACAACTTAATTAAATACTGGTATTCCTTCTGTAGAAAATCTTCCTATATTTTTCTGTTTCAAATCCAGGTTATTTTTTCTCCCATCAACTTTTACACATTTGAACTATCTCTTAATAATGATGAAATATAAAAAATTCATTTTTCTGTAATTTCACATTATATTTAATGCAAGAATAATTCACTTCCATGATTTAGAGAACATGTAGACAAATACTTAATTTTTTCTCTCAAAGTACTCGATTTAATTTCATATCTATAATTAGATACTTTTCAAAGAATCAGTTATGTCGTTACTTTTAGTATGAAATTAATATTTCAATATAAGAGGTTGTGTAGTGGGTAAGAAATAAGTACATTTGACCTCTAACTCGTATTATGAACTGACTGGTGAATATTCAATGAAATGGAGTTTATGGACAATGTTTTTTTACACAGAGGCCAACATTACTCTCTTTTCTCCCCTGTGTGAACGGAGAGTGGAAGAGCTCCAGTTGTATTCCCTTTGGAGCAGTCTAAGCTCAGGTCCTTTGAAAAACCCGTCATTATTTATGTGGCCTTTTCATCCCTCCCTCACCCCCGGGAATTACAGTCCATTTTAACACCGACATATCCGGTTTTCCAATAGAACACATGACTAGACTCTTAATTAACATTTTTGTTTTGTTTTTAGAGTTAATGAAGAAGATAATCCATTAGTATCTTCTTCACAAGAATCCCCAGGGCCCTATAACATTTTTGTTTTGTTTTTAGAGTTAATGAAGAAGATAATCCATTAGTATCTTCTTCACAAGAATCCCCAGGGCCCTATACCAGCTCTGAATAAACATCCTCTTAGTTAATAAAGAGCAAATATAAATCTATGGGGATGTGGATGCAAAAGCATTTTTCTTCAGAGAGAGTCAGAAACTATAGTGAATGAGCAGAGATTTCTTCTTAACAACAAGAGCAATAAAAAACTACTTTTTTTATTCTGTCTAAATAAATGCGATTTCCAGATTTTAAGTTAGGTAATTAGGTTGAAACAAACATTCATTTTTATTAAGTAAAGAAATAGAAAAAACTCTATATGTTTGATAATGCTATCAATTATATGCTGATTGGATATGTATATAGAGAGGTCCCCCAATATTTACATCTGTTGCAAAACATTCCTGGATTTTAATATGAACGTGTTTTCCGTTGAGAGTGAGGAAGCAGAGAAAAAGATGGGTTAGAGAGAAATAACTATTTGATAGCAACAATTGTTCTTATTTCATTTGTTTTTTTAGAAAAGTAAAATCTCATACTGTATTAGCAGACAAAACCTTGTTTTGTGGAATTCATGGAAAGTAAGTATTTTTATTATTATGTTGATTTGCTTACAAAGGAATAGCCATAGTATCTATTCTATTCTGAATAGGTGACCATAGGATTAAGCAATTAAATTTGGAATTGGAAACAAAGAAAACACTTGCATAAAGTTTCAATGTAGATATCAGAAAGAGTGAGTTTACAGATAAAAAACAGCACCATAAACAATAATTTTCAATAGTTTTTTTTGTTAATATTTTGACGGATAACATTCCTTTGTATTTGGGAAAGGCTTGGATGTAAAATAGTATTTCTTATATTTTAAAGATGTTTATACTGACAAAACTGACTGAACAATATAGTAAAATTATTTTAAATTTCTTGTATAATTTTAGGTTGATATTTAGATACTGATTTTAAGTTTCTCATTGTACTAAAATTCATAAAAGTTTGTTCAATTAAAAGTTGTAATTGGTAGTACCATAGAAACTAAATACCAACAAAAAATATATCATGAGAACATTACCACTGTTATAAGAATACAAAAATTCAGACCTGAGGCTTCGTCTCAAATGGAAAAGTATACAGAAAAGCTATATCTTACTGAAAGAGACTGATGGAAGATTATATTAACAAGAAATGTAATTGACCTAACCTAAAAAAAAAAAAAAAAAAGGAATCTAATGGATTCAGCAAGATTGCAGGATTACTTCTTATCATTTTGGAGAAAACTTAAACCAGATCAATTTTCCAGTTCTTATAACCAAAAATAAAAAAGCCATTCTTCTGCAAGATAAAGGAGAAAAGGGAGTTTAGAAAATGAGTGTCCAGAGAAGGAGATGATATAAGCAGGATCAGTCCTGGGTCTGACTGCAATGTACAATGGTTAAAATCATGGGAGTGAAAGACCATATGAATTTCAATTGAGGTACTTTATTCTTCATATCACTTTTACATTTATACCTAGTAAAGCTTTTTTAAACTTGAAAGTAATTATTTTATTTTTCCAGCACTGACAGAATTCAGAAGAAACTTAACCATGAGAAACCATATAAGGGTGACAACATTTATTCTTGTCAGACTAACAGATGATCCAAACTGGCAGATTGTAATTTTCCTTTTTCTATTTCTAACATATTTATTGAGTGTCACTGGAAATCTGACCATTATTCTGCTCACAATATTGGATTCCCAACTCAAAACACCCATGTATTTCTTTCTTAGGCATTTTTTGTTTTTAGAAATGTCATTCACATCTGACTGGATCCCGAGGTACCTGGTCAGCATTGTGACTCTGGATAACAGGATTTCCTATGATGCTTGTATGACACAATTATTTTTTGCCATCTTCTTGGGTGCATCAGAGTTCTTCCTGTTGACTGCCATGTCCTATGACCGCTATGTGGCCATCTGCAAACCCCTTCGCTATGCAACGGTCATGAACAACAGAGTCTGTATCCAGCTGCTTGTTACCTCTTGGTTAGCTGGGTTGTTAACCATCTCTCCTGGACTTATCATGGGCTTGAGGTTTGAGTTCTGTGATGCCAACATTATTGACCACTTTGGCTTTGACTATTCTCCTGTCCTGAAACTCTCCTGCACAGACACACGGTCCATAGAATTGTTAGGTTTTATCACAGCCACTGTCATAGTGCTGATTACGCTGGCACTGGTGACACTCTCCTATGCATACATTCTGAGAACAATTCTGAAGATCCCTTCTGCCCAGCAGAGGAAGAAGGCTTTTTCCTCCTGTTCCTCCCACATGATTATTGTCTCTATCTCTTATGGCAGCTGCATTTTTATGTATATTAAACCTTCTGCAGAGGAGAGGGTAGCTTTAAACAAGGGGGTAGCAGTGCTCAACACTTCAATTGCACCTCTCTTAAATCCTTTCATATATACTCTAAGAAATAAGCAAGTAAAACAAGACCTGAAGGATGTAATTAGGAGATGTATCTTTATTACATAAAGCAATAGCATTGGATTTTATAAAAGGATAGCACTAAAGCTTTTTAATAATCGCAGCCTTTATCTGCTACCCTACTATTTGATCCCTTTATTTTATTTTTATATCATGATAGTGATTGACACTCACAAATAGCCACTGTTATTTAATCTACTGCTGGCTTTTCATCCTTTTAATGTCTAATCTGTACCCATGATGTTCTTCTGCTTTGCTGGAATCACTTCATTCTTTATACTTAATAACCTTATTTTCTTTACCCTAATGTTCCACTATGAATTCATTTAGTTCATCAAATACCTCCATCTTTTTCTAGTGTAGACATTCCAAGGTGTAGATTATTTGTGAATTCTGTACTCATCTACTTGATTTTCTAAATCTCTAGGAAAGATTTCTTTCTGATTCCATTTAGTGTTAATACTTTACAAAATAGTCAATGTTTCCTTCAGCATAAGAAACCTAAACTTTTGTTGTTTTTAGTTTCTGTGGAGTCAGCACTCCAGTAATGGCAACTCCATGTGTTACAGAGTAGAACTTCTCCGTAGAGTTTTCTTGGCTGTAATCTTTACAGAAGCAGTTTGCCTTGTCTGGCTCCACAGAGCCGCTGGTAGGTTTGAACCACCAACCTTTGGGTTAGCAGCCTATTACAAACTGCCTGTGCCACTCAGGCTCCTTTCATGAACCTCAGTAGAAGTATTGATCTGCAGGCTTAATGATGATGCCCCCAAATTATCTCCAAATCTCTATGCTACTGTAAGTTAAGTGAGCTTTTTCATTTAGAAAAGAGTACTTTATACCAGATGCTAATTTAAAGGGCCTAAACAGATTATCCTGCTGTCACAGAGCAAGTAAATGTTAGATCTTAATTTTTTATGTAGGTTTTGAAATCCAAATCCTATGCAAGTAACAACTGAGCAATATTCTCTTTTTATGTGAATGTAGTGGGATTTTTTAATCTGGTATTACTTTGGGATAAAGAACAACCATTTTAAATATTTAAAAAACCAACTTAGGGTACAAAGAAGATTGTCTATATAAAATTCTAGAGGATGCAACTAAAACCTATGCTTGGAATTTCCAAAATACAGATTTTAACTCATAGAGAATTGTTTTAAGTTTTGCAATATGCCATATTTTTCTCACTAGTCTGTCGTGACGCATGATCTTTTTTTCTCCCTGAAATTTCTTTCTTTGTAGTTCAAATTCCATTCTCTGAATGATTATTAATATTCTTCTAGTCTATCTTGAATGAAAGGGGCAACATTTCCTTCTGTTGTATACAAGGTAGCCATGAGTGGAGCTGGGCTTCCAGCAACTAACAACATCTGTCTTTCTTGCAAATTCATTCTCTTCTAAGGGATCACTTTTTATTGAGGGTGGATGAGTTCATATGTCTCCACACCATCATAACATATATATATGTACATATAGATGTATATATAGATATATACATATATATTAAGTGATTGTCCCTCACAAATAGCCATTATTATTCAATCTACTGCTGGCTTTTCATATACATATATAACAATCCATTGTGTAAACAATGGTATTTTACTGTTTTCAGTCAAATTTCTTGAATAGCTACTCCATCATTAGTAATTTATTTTCATTAATTTTTCTCCATAGCACTCACTAGTATTAATGAATTCATCATTATCTCTTTTATGTGGTCCGTAAGCTCAGTGAGAGTAGAGCTCTATCTAATTTGTTCAACACACTATTTTCAAAGACGAGTGTGCTATTCGATACAAAATGGTGCTGAATTATATTTATTAAATATGTAAATGTGTATTATACAATTACAGTAACTTTAGTAGAAATATAAAAAAAATTGTTTCTTTTATTGTCCCTGTTTATTATTTTTTGTCATAAGTGTTATCAGCTACTACTGTGTTTATTGCTATAGGCTTAATAAAGCACTTGGTCTACATACAAGGCAATGTTATTTAGATTAAACTGAGGTTACAAATAGTTCTTTTAATTATCTTTTTCAATCCATTCTGATAATTACTGTAGCCTTTGAGTGATTCTGACTCATAGTGACCCTGTAAGACAGAATAGAACTGCCCCATAACGTTTCCAAGGAATGGCTGGTGAATTCCAACTGCCCACTTTTTGGTTAGTAGCCAAGCTTTTAACCAATGCACCACTAAGGTTCCAGTCTGATAATAAGACCAAATAAATACCCAAACCCATTGCCGTCAAGTCAATTTCGACTCATACTGACCCTATAGGACAGAGTAGAACTGCCCTGTAGAGTTTCCAAGGAACACCTGGTGAATTCAAAGTAGAGATCTTTTGGTTAGCAGCTGTAGCATTTAACCACTATGCCACCAGAGTTTCCAACCTGATAATCCAATAATAGGTATCCTTAATTTTTTTATTTAATAATTATTACATTGTTTATTATAGTATAACATATTTCTCTCTATATATATTATAGTGTAACATATTTCTCTACCTATATATCTATAACTATCTCTCTTTATCATCAATCTACCAGCCTCTATCAAATATTATAATTACATTTTGCCTAAAATAATCTTTTTCTCCAGTAGTTATCTGTATTTCCTCTCCTTTCCCACAGATTATTCTCTCTACTGAAATAATATTACTGTTATTTGTTTTCCACACTTATTAAATTCTTTTTTGGCATTTTGGGAACTGGTAGTCTAAATTTTGAGACAGTTTTTTTTGTTTGTTCTTTTAATTACAATTTAAATTTGCTGCAATATGACTTATGAATTATTAATTTTGCTTATATTTCACTTTAGACTATTTCTTTGAAGAGCTTTTTTAAATATTATCCACTTTTCTGCTAAGCCTTTTCTTTTAATCTTGTTTTATTTTTATCATTGCCTTAATTAGATTCTTCTATTTTGTGACATTTAATTCCCTGCTAATAAACCATATGTTTTATACAGTGTTGAACTTGCCAAGTGCTCTCTCAAATTCGCTTCGGATATGGAATTTTCTAGTAATAGCTTTTTAAATTTCATTATTCTTTTTTCCTGTTGTCTTCTATTTTCCTCTTTTATTCCTTCTTTTTCTATTCTCTCCGTTTTATTTCTTTCTTCTTTTTTTTACTGTATTAACCCACTGCTGTCAAGTCGATTACTGTATTGGATAATAGGTATTTTCCATATTTTTTATCTTCTCATTTTTCATAGGTATTCTATTAAATTTTTTTTAATATATTTTTTCTTCATTTTCTTTTTTTTGTGACAGCCAAATCTTTGTAAGACAGAATGTTGTATACAGCTGCATTCCCACTTTTTATTGTGAGACGTTCTATACCCCCTTTTCTGGTTGATCCTCTACACTAAAGGAATCAATAATAAAATAGAATCATCAATATGCTATATGCAAATATTTTCCAAAAAAGACTTGTGTATGTGTGTGTTGTATCTATCACAATCTAGTAATGACCGCCATCTCACCCCACAACATGCACTTCCTTTATACTTTCTTTTACGGGTGCAGCCATATTGGAGATACATGGTCACATCCAAAGGGGGGAGGGGGGTATCATTCTGACTACTTCAACTCTAAATTTATGAGAGTAGAAAAATGGTTTTAATTTTCACAGAAAAACAAACAAATGAAAACTTAGCTTCTGATCTCATAACAAAGAATTGAGAAAATCTGAAGACATTTTCTACCATTTTCACGTGGACCTAATTTCCTGAGATGATTTCTTCATAGGCCTTACGCTGAGGATTATTATTTGCATTTTCCTTTTTCTTATTTTTAATAATTTTTAAGTTCCAAATCCACTTTAATTTTAGCTAGTGGGAACAGTTTCAAATTAATTGTGTTAGGTTGTCTGCAATTTGTGTTACTTTTCATGAATATGAGAGTTTTCTTTGTATACTGTGTATTCGCATGTATCCTGTAACTCAAAAGATAGGCTTAAGGGAATAGTTTTTGATACGTTTCTTTTTAAATCTAAAAAGCTCTAGCTTCTTCTACCAAGCTACATCAGTTACCATTTCTCCATCTTTCAATCTTACAAGTCACTGAAATATTGTGTCCAATGATAACCCCATCCATGTTCTTTCCTTCAATTTGAGTGCACATTCTACCATTTATAATAGCTTTGCTGTGGATTTGCAGAGGAGAAAAAGTAATCTACAAAGTATAATTTGTCCCTGTTTAACTAGAGGTTTCTGAATTACTATTTCTGCAGGTGACTCTGCTTTTAAATGTGAATCAAATAAAGCAAGCTGCATATACAAAAGAATGTGATATGATGTGATTTCTGGACAATTTTCTTGCTACCCATGGACACAGTAAATGCCCAAGTGTATACATCTCCTTTCTGAGTTAGATTGTAGAGGCTCTGTTTAACCAGGGACATGAAAGACATGGAGATAATGCACTGCCTGCTTTACAAGGAAGCCTCAAGGCTAATAGTTTTTATTAACTGAATGTGAATTTAAAGGCTAGCAGAAATGATATTGAAAGAGTTGTTCATGTTATTGAGGATTAAATCTATAATGCTTAGATATGCATCTACTAGTTTTGGCAAAGAAGTGTTAAGATAATATTTCCAGTCATTCCTAAAGTCCTAAAACTAAATATTCATTGCAGTTTTACCGCACAAGTTATTAAAAAAAAGAAATCATTTGAATTTTAAATGCTCTAATTATAAGAGGCCCTGGCCCCATTTAAAAAATTAACTAATCTCTTGACACTCATGAAAACCCAAATCTTTGACACTTGATAAAATGCAAATATACATACAGTGAAAAAGAGAATAAATTTGCAGGCAAAATCGTAGGGTGTGTTATTTGAAATTATCCATACTAGTTTAATCTTATAAAAACAAAAACAAATCAATTCTACGTCTACTCTCACCATTGATGGACCTCCATAAACACAATGTTTGCCCAGGGAAAGTCATTAAACTCTGTGTCAAAATAAAATAAAAGGTGTATATATTCATTTGGTAAATATTTATTAAACAATATGAGTAAATATAGTGCTGAACATAGACACATGCAAAAACACCCTGAATAAGATATAATACAAATACAATATCATGACCTGCTGTTTTCTTCAGCCAAGGACTTGATGATATGATTGAAATGCCTCTTTCCATTTTTAATTATTTTAATGATAACTTTAAATAAAATATAAATTTCATAGCATAAAACTCACCTTTCTATGTATAGAGTTTAATAAGTTTCATCAAAAGTAGATACCTGTGTAACCACTAGAGAAAAGTGATCTGATAATTAAAAACTGATCAATAAATATATAATAATCACAAAATAATGGGATCAGATATACGATGCCATTTAATAAACAATATACCCTTCTGTATAAATTACTGTAATGAAGAGAAGATTAACTGCAGAACATTAATTTTCATTACATCGGGGCTTTTTCTCGAAATAACCTTGACTCAACAGCACAAACATATGTATTTCATTTGAATAACTCAAAATAAATATGGGAATTTTCTCTTCTAGGGAAATCAAAGAAAATAATAAATCCCACACGCCACGCTTAAACTGAAACATTTTAAATTAAGTAGACTTTGGAGATATTATTTGAGATGGCTAAGAATGATTTAAAAATCATCAGAGGACTCTATTTTGGCTCATAGCTGTAGAGAGCTGGAGAGAGCATCTGTCCCACTCATAATGACGTAAAACCTGGACAAACTGAAAATTAATGACTTTTCCTAAACTAATAAAAGAACTAAGGTTGCCAGGCAAATAACTAACCCTAAGTCTAGACAAAGATAGATGCCAATAAGGAGAAACAAAACCCAAGTATTTGTTTATTTGTGGCAGAAACCACCCTAACACCATAAAAGCACGTAAAACATTGAATATTCAGCTAGAAATTTTTATCAAATTGCTAAATACTGAGGGTGGGCAGCAAGACAGTGTGAAGAAAGAGTGGGGAAGGGAGGTGGGGAGTGTTGGACTCTCCTAGATGTGCCTTCCAGGAAACTCATCAGTTTCTAACTATGGAAATCAAAGAAAATGCCAAGCAAGCATTCTCCATGGAGCTGGCTGGAGTTCAGAAACTCCTCTCAGACCTATTCTCCTACATCCTCTATGGAACAAAAACTAAATCTTCCAGAAGGGCAAGAAATATGTACCCTGAAGGACATTGCTGTGGGAGAAGAATGGCAGCCACCTGACTAAACTCATTTCCCATATTTCCATTAAGGAACAGAAGACCTAAATTCAGGGTGAAATGCCACAAAATTATAGCCTGAGAGCATTGATGGGAAAACATGCAGTTGTGGCAGCAGAAAGGAGCTGTGAGGAGGGAACCACAACTGTGCTCCTGGGGAAAGAGTAGAAATACAAGTTACAATCAGCGTTATGTTTGGAGAAAAGGAAGAATTCTAGCGAGGCCACTCACAAGAGATCTAGGTTCACCTTAACTGCTTAAGACAGAGGCTGTGATATTTAAGGTTGTGTGTCAACTTGACTGGGCCATGATTCTCAGTGGTTTGGCAGTTGTATTATGTGATCACTTACATGATGAGATTTGCTTTGAGCAGCCAGTCATTCGATAGGGAATTTCCTTGGGCATGTGACCTGCATTGTATGTAAGTGGACATTCTGGCAAGACTTGTGGGCTGTTGCTAGCTCTAGATCTTGAAGCTGGCTCCTGGGTTCTTGGAACTTAGGCTAGCATCTTACCTTTGGTCTTGCGTACAGATCTTGTGATTCATCAGTCTTCACAACCTGTAAGAGCACTGCTCTCTGACCTGCTGATCTTGGGTCCAGCAGCTCCTGCAACTACATGAATCAGGAGAAGCCTCTATCCTGACCCGTGGACTTGGGTAGTTCCAGCCTCTACAACCACTTGAGCCATTTCCTTGATATAAATCTCTCTATATTTATTTATATGCTTTACTGGCTTTGCTTCTCTAGAGAATCCATCCTAAGACAGAGGCTTAATTAGAACAGCAGAGAATGAGTCCCTCCTCAGTCCCCAGCCCACATACATACCAAGCAAACATGTGTTGAATAACACAGCAGTGAAATATAGCTAGCAGAACTGCAAGAGAAGATTCTCTCTGGGAACTGTCATGGCGCTGAACAAAACTTGCATTCCGTTAAAGTGAAAGCAGGGATTTATTTTGGGAAACACAGTGTAATGCAAAATCACAATGTGTTCAAATTCACTGAAAAAGAGGTGAATCTTTTACAGGGTAAAAGTGGGGAAAGAAGTACGTGACCACAGTCACAGGGGGATTTTCACAAGCATAGGCCTGAGGGTAGTCAAAGGGCCATGAGGCAATCACAAGATAATGTTTTACATTGTTAGCTGGTCTGTGTCCTAACATAGATTGCTTGGAGTTAAACTAGTAAGTGATTTTCTGAGATATCTACCTATCTATCTACCTATCTACCTATCTACCTATCTATCATCTATCTATCTATCTATCTATCTATCTATCTATCTATCTATCTATCTATCTATCTATATCTATCTATCATCTAACTATCATCTATCATTTATCTATCATCTATCTATCTATCATCTATCTATCCATCTATCATCTATCTCTCTATCATCTATCTATCTATCTATCTATCTATCTATCTATCTATATCTATCTATCATCTAACTATCATCTATCATTTATCTATCATCTATCTATCTATCATCTGTCTATCTATCATCTATCTATCCATCTATCATCTATCTCTCTATCATCTATCTATCTATCTATCATCTATCTATCTATCTATCTATCTATCTATCTATCTATCTATCTATCTATCTATCATCTATCTATCTATCTATATTCTTCCTGGGGCATGTTACACATACATTCTCTGAGACTATCCTGATAAACATTTCTTGACAAACATTTCTTCATAAACAACATCCTTGCCCTCTCCATTGTTTGCTGAGGGTATTTAAATATTTACAAAAAGTTACACTTTACCTAACTCTAAATCATAGACTTTATTTTTAGGAAGCTAGAAAAAAGAACTTAGGACAAGTTAAATTTTAATTCAAAATGAGATTTGGGCCAAAGTAGCCATCAGCCATCTTTGTCAGTTCAAGAGCCTAAGTTAAAGTTTTGATTTGAGTACTTGTCTTAGGCTGGATTATCTAGAGAAGCGAAACCAGTGAAGTGTGTGTATATATATGCACATACACACACACACACACACACAGAGAGAGACACACACATATATATATATAGAGAGAGAGAGAGAGAGAGAGAGAGATCAAGGAAATGGTTCACATGGTTGTAGAAGCTGGAAAGTCCCAATACCATGGTACAGGCTGGAAGTGCCTCGTGACCCATGTAGCTGCAGGGCTGAGGAACCCAAGATCGGCAGGTCAGATGATAGGACTCTAGCTCACAGGCTGCAGAGGCTGACAAATCTTAAGATCAGTTGGTAAGCTGCTGGCTGAAGCTCCAAGAACCAGAAGTCAGATTCAGGATCCAGAGTGAGCAAAAGCCAATGAGCTTTGCCAGAAAGTCCACATATATTGGAAGCAGGACACAACCCCAAAGAAAGTCCCTTTCAGTTGAGTGGCTGCTCATAGCAGATCTCATCATGGAGGTGATTACATAATTGCATAGCTGCCAAACTACATTGTAACTGCCAAACCACTGAGAATCATGGCTCAGTCAACTTTACACACAACTTTAACTATCACCATTCACTCCTTGTCAACTTGATGCTCATACACATCTCCATAATCCGTAAATAATCTCTAAATAAAGACAGTTTTTAAACTATTTCTTGTGCCTAACATGATACATCAAGCCTACAACTGAAAATGAGTGAGCCCTGTTTACATCTTGTAAGTGAAGAAAACAAAAACAGTGCATATGTATAAGGAAGAAATATTCATAACACAGGCCTTATTTCTGCAACTGGTCACACGTTCATAGCTGGTATTAAGAACTACCTTCTTCCACCACACATTCCATATTCCTTGTACTCTCCACTAGCACCTTAGCTGGTCATGGTTCTTAGCCTGGTAGGGTTAACCAAGGCTTTATTCCTGAAGGGTCTTGGCCATGAGTAGTCATGTTGGAATTGAGTTGCTGTAGTTTTACATTAACTTTAATCACAGATCGTGGTAGTACTAAGAGACGCCCTAAGGGATCTCCTATATTCCAGACATACCCTTTTTTACCTCCATTATGTAATATCAATCCAATTTCCTCTTGGTAATCAGGATCAATCACACTAGCCAATATGGTAACTCCTTTCTTTGCCTGTTGCTACACAGGCTTGAGGAGCTCAAAGTGGCCGAGTGACATTCTTAATCCCCAGTTCAATGGAATCATTGTTGTGTCTCCTGGTGAGAACATTTCCTCCTTGGAACTAAGACCTATAGACCTGCAGAGCATAGGGTAATAGGGACAGGAAGCAAACATTTGGTGAGTGGATCACTAGGGGTAATACTGAGGGGTGCCACTTTCATTTCTACCCCTTGATTTCTAGACCCATGAATATTGGCTATGGGAGAAACAGCACCATATATTGGATGCTGGCTTAGAGCATATACCACCTCCTAGAGAACACTGCCCCAACCCTGCAAGGTATTGCCACCTAGCTGGTGTTGTAACAGTGTCTTTAGAAGGCCATTGCATTCCATCATTATATTAAGCCAGCTGTTTCAGAATGAGGGGGAACATGGTAAAACCAGCAAATTCCATGAGCATGGGCCCACTGATGCACTTCATTTGCTGGGTAGTGAGTCCCTTGATTCAAGGAGATGCTGTGTAAGATACCATGATATTGGATAAGGCATTCTGTAAGTCCACAGGTGGTAGTTTTGGCAGAAGCATTGCATGCAGGGAAGACAAGCCTGTATCCAGAGCAAGTATCTATTACATTAAGAACAAAATGTTGCCCTTTCCATGTTGGAAGTGATCCAATGTAATCAACCTACCATCAGGTATCTAGCTGATCACCTCTAGAAATGGTGCCATATAGGGGTCTCAGTGCCGGCCTGTTCTGCTGGCAGATTGCCACTCAGCAATGGCTGTAGCTAAGTTGGCCTTTGTGAGTGGAAGTATGTGCTGCTGAGCCTATGCATAATGTCCATCGCTGTCAATATGGCCATTTTGTTCATCAGCTCATTGGGCAATGACAGGAGTCACTGGAGAAAAAGAATGACTGCACTCCTCAACAAAATAGTACAAAGAGAAGAGTCACAGTCAAGACCCAAGCAGGGTGGGAATAAACATTTAGAAGAATCTTTTGGCAAATTAACCCACAAAATGAGCATAAGTATCACTGGAGCAATGTGAAATCTGTTGCGACTGAGGGTAATCATAGGAATAATAAACTTCAGTACAGCGCAATTCCTGACTAAACCCATTGATGCTGAGCCAATTCTTACAGAGACCCTGTAGGACAGAGCAGAACTGCCTCATAGGGTTTCTAAGGATATAATCTTTACAAAAGCAGACTGCCACACTTTTCCCCTGTGGAGCAGTTGGTGGGTTCAAACCACTGACCTTTTGATTAGCACCAGAGCTCCAAATTTCTGTCCAGATTAATGCAACTCTCCATCCTAAAAGTCTGGGAGGAAAAAATAAGGTGTACTCATCCTCAAGTATTTAAAAAAAATTATCTCAGCATTAACTGTTCAGTGCAATGTGTACCTCTTTCAATAAAATAATATGAAGCATATCTAAAAAACATGTAATTTCTTAAGAGAGATGGAAACGACAACAAAATCCACAATGAAAATGCTAGAACAGTGATAAATCCATGAAACATTTCGTAACACAGAGGAATCTGGAAGACATTAAGCTGAGTGAAATTAGTTGCAAAAGGACAAATACTGTATGAGACCATTATTTTAAGAACTCAACAAATAGTTTAAACAGAGAAGAAAATATTCTTTGATGTTATGAGAGTGGGGAGGGAGGGAGGGAGAGGGGTACTCACTAATTAGATAGTAGGCAAGAACTACTTCAGGTGATGGGAAAGACAACACACAATACAGGAGAGGTCAGCACAGCTGGACTCAACTAAAGGCAAAGAAGTTTCCTGAATAAACTGAATGCTTCAAAGGGCCGGAGGTTTGGGGAGCATGGTTTCAGGGGACATCTAGGTCTATTGGCATAATAAAATCTGTTAAGAAAACATTCTGCAACCTACTTTAAAAAAAAAAAAGAGAGAGAGAGAAAAGAGAAGGCTGCCAGAAATGAAGAAGCGGATTAAAGGAGAAAAAAATTTCCTTTTTGTTTTTAATTGTTCTAAAAGATAACTGTTTAAGAAAAAATAGTAAAAATGTGTTGTGTGTTCATAGCACAGTTAAATGTGAAATGTATTATCACAAAGTCACAAAAGATGACAGAGATAGAGAAATTGAAAATGTATCGCTATAAGGAACTTACACTAAGCATAAATTGGTGTAACATTATTTGAAATTTGACTCAAATTAGTTAAAACACATATTGCAGGTTGTCGCCCAACCACTAAAGTGTTAAACACGTATATAAACCAAAAGTCAATAGAGGAGATAAACAGAGTTAAAAAAAAAATGCTTATTTAAACCAAGAGAAGGTAGAATAAGAATAAAAAATTGGCAAAGAACAAATGGAAATAGTCCTAAACAGGTACCAAGATGGTAGATTGTAATCTAATTATAATAATATTAATTTAAATATGAATGTTCCAAAACACCAGTTAAAAAGCAGAGATTGTCACATTGGATAAAAAAGAAGACACAATTCTACTTGTCTCACATTGTGTTATATATAAAGACATAGATAACTTCAAGTAAAATGTACATGGGGACACTAACAAGAAAAGAATCTGGAGCAGTTCTACTACCTTCGGTTAAAGTAGGTTTCAAAATAAGGTCCTTTATTAGTGATTAGAATTTGAGATTTCAGTATAAAATACTGGTATATTAAAAATAGATAGATGATGCTGCTGAAGATGTACAGATACATCTTGCTGAGTGACCAGATATTGTTTTCTAAATATGATTTTCTAATTAAATGTACCAGAGCTCTTGGGTGAAGTTGTTTATTCAGGTCTGGGCAGGAATAAATGCAAGATAAGCAGAGAACATCTTCTAGCAACAGAAATAAGGAAGACTTAGGAAAAAAAAAAAAAAAGAACTGAAACAAATAAACAAACAAAAACCCAAGATCATGTCAAAAACACTCAGGATGCAACATGAAAGGGCCAAGCAAAGCCTAGAATGGATTTATACATACTATTCCCCCATAAACATAACTAAGACTCTTTGAAGAAATGATTCTAGGCCTGGGAATGGGAAATAGGAAGATGAGCCTGGAGCATATTTTAGTAATAGAAGGTAACATATTGCTGGAAAAAAGATGGTGTCATGACAAAATGACAGAGGAGTTAACATAAAGGAGCCACCAATGACAAAACAGATAAAAAATTGAGAAATAATAAAAATGTGCCATAAACCACAGTATATACCTAATATCCATTAGTCCCTTCTGATATAAATTATCCAGTAAACAAATAAAAGTGGAAGAGGCAAATTTTCCCTCCAAATTACCCTGAGTAATATATGTAGGTATCATCCACACCTGAGTACAGGGATGAATTTCATTCCCTGAGTATAGACTGGACTCAGTGACATACTCCCCAAGAATAGAGAATGGAAAAGGAAAATCAGTAACCTTAAGTGGAGAAACCCTGAAAACTCCACCATAACCAAGTGATCAAGGTAAGTGTCATCAGTGATACATTTATGTTGATATCATATATTCCAGATATGATGTGGTGAGAACTGCAGCTCATCTCTTTGGTATTTGTCATAGACTGACTTGTGTCTCCAAAAAAATATGTCAGCTTGGTTAGGTCATGATTTCCAGTATTGTGTGGCTGTCATCCTTTTTTTTTGTGATCTGATGTAATTTTCCTATGTATTGTAAATCCTAATCTCTGTCTGTAGCTAATAAGGCAAGATCAGGTTCTGTTAAAGAGGATTAGGGTGGGATGCAAGACCCTTACTCAGGCCACATCCTTGATCTACTGTAAAGGGAGTTTCCATGGGATGTGGCCTGCATCACCTTCTATCTTACATGAAATAAAAGGAGAGAGAAGCAAGCAGAGAGGGAGGCCTTGTGCCAGCAAGCAAGAAGACCCAGGATGACAGCGCGTCCTGTGACCCAGGGTCTCTGTGCTGAGAAGCTCCTATATCAGGGGCAGATTGATGACAAAGACCTTGCACCAGAACCTACAGAAAGAGAAAATCTTTCTCTAGAGCAGGCACTCTGAATTCAGATTTCTATCCTCCTAGACTGTGAGAGAATAAATTTCTGTTTGTTAAAGGCATCCACTTGTGGTGTTTTTGTTACAGCAGCAGTAAATAACTGAGAAAGAATTCTTCGGAAAAACATCAAACCACAGTCTAATTATGAGAAAATATCAGACAAATCCAAATTGGTTGGCATTCCACAGAATACCTGAACAGTGCTTTGTTAGTCTCCTTGGGCTATGATAACAAAGTATCAAAAATTTGATGGCTTAAAACATCGGAAATTTATTTCTGAAATCTGAAATCAAAATGTCCACAGGACCATGCTCTTTCTGAAGGCTTCAGGGAAGAATTCTTCCTTGCCTCTACCTAGCTTCTGGTAGTTATCAGCAATCCTTGTCATTCCTTGGCTTGTAGCTCCATCATTCCAGTTATGCTTTCATCTTCATACCTCTCTTTGTGTGTGTCTGAGTCTTCATGGTTCTCCTCTATAAGAACACCAGTTATATTGGGTTTAGGTCCTATCTTAATCCAGTAGAGCTTTATTTTAGCTTAACTAATTACATCTGCAAACACCTTGTTTCCAAAAAGGTCACATGCTAAGGTAGACATGAATTTGGGGGAACACTAGTCTATGCAATAAAACAGTCATGAAAAACCAAAGTCTGAGACACTGCCACAGCCTGAAAGAGACAAAGAAGAAGAGTTGAGTAAATGCAATATGGTATTCTGATTGGATCCTTGTCATGGATTGAATTGTGTCCCCCAAAAATGTGTGTCCACTTGGCTAGGCCATGATTCTCGGTATTCTTTGATTGTCCACCATTTTGTCATCTGATGTGGTTTTCCTATGTGTTGCAAATCCTATCTCTATGATGTTAATGAGGCAGGATTAGAGGCAGTTATGTTAATGAGGCAGGACTCAATCTACAAGATTAGATTGTGTCTTTGAGATCTAAGAAAGAAGTGACCAGAGAGGCATGGGAACCTCATACCACCAAGAAAGTAGTTCCAGGAACAGAGTGTGTCCTTTTGACCAGGGTCCCTGTACGAAGAAGCTTCTAGTCCAGTGGAAGATTGATGGCAGGACTTTCCTGCAGAGCCATTGGAGAGAGAAAGCTTTCCTCTGGAGCTGACACCCTGAATTTTGGACTTTTACCCTACTAGACTGTGAGGGAACAAACTTCTATTTCTCAAAGCCATTAGTTGAGGTATTTCTCTTATAACAGTACTAGTTAAGAAAATTGGCATTAGTGGGAAAACTAGTAAAATCTACATAACATCTGTAGTTAATAGTATTGAACTAATGTTAACTTATGAGTTTTAACAAATATATCACAGTTAGTTAAGATATTAACATTAGAAGAAGCTGGGGGCAAATTATATCCAAACTCTCCGTATGATTTTTGCAAAATTGTCTATAAATCTAAAAGTAACTCCCAAACAACTCTGTACTGTATTAAAATGTAAAAAGGATGGAAAAATATATACTACTTAAACAATAAGCAAAAAAAAAAAGAAAAAAATTTGCATAGACTTGATTGCATCTGTTTTTTTTATGCAGATGAAAAAAGATGCTATGTTTATACTTTAAAAGAGTTAATATTTAATGATGTTAACTCTCAATAAATCTAGCTATAGACTCGATACAATTCCAGTCAGGACCCAATCAGGTTTTTTTTTTTTTTTTTTTTTCTTTAATAAACTTTGTAAGTTAAAACTCTGAAAGAAAAATTTTAAAGATAGTACAGTGAATTCTTACATACTCCACACACAGTTTTCTTTAATATTAACATATTAGTACGTGGATCCCTGGTGGCCCAGTGGTTGAGAACTCGGCTGCTAACCAAAAGATCAGCAGTTTGAATTCACCACCCGTCCCATGGAAAGCCTGTGGGGCAGTTCTACTCTGTCCTATAGGGTTGCTATGAGTCAGAATCGACTTGAAGGCAATGAGTTTGGTTTGGTTTATATTAGTAGGGCATATGTGTTACAATTAATGAACCAATATTGATATCTTATTATTAACTAAGTCTTTATCAATACTTCCTTAGCTTTTACTTGATCCCGTTTTTATATTTCAATGCCTTTTCTAGGATATTCCATTAGGTGTTGTCATTTTCTTTCTTCCTTTCTTTTTTTAATTGTGCTTTAAGTGAAAGTTTACAGCTCAAGTTAGTGTCTCATACAAAAATTTATACACACATTGTTATGTGACCCTAGTTACTATCCCTATGGTATGTCAGTAAACTCCTCCTTTCTACTTCGGATTTCCCGTGTCCATTCAACGAGCTCTTATCCCTTTCTGCCTTCTCATCTCGCCTCCATGCAGGAACTGCCCATTTAGTCTCATGTGTCTACTTGAACTATGAAGCACAATTCATGAGCATCATTTTATGTCTCATAGTTCAGTCTAATTTTTGTCCGAAGAGTTCGATTCAGGAATGGTTTTAGTTATGGGTTAATAGAATGTCTGGGGACCATGTCTTCTGGGGTTTCTCCAGTCTCAGTCAGACCGTTAAGTCTGGCCTTTTTACTAGAATTTGAATTCTGCACTCTACTTTTTTCCTGCTTTGTCAGGGACTCTCTGTTGTGTTCCGTGTCAGGGAGGTCATTGGTGCTAGCTGGCACTACCTAATTCTAATCTCAGGCTGATGGAGTTTCTGGTTTATGTGGCCATTTTGTCCCTTGGGTTAATATTTTCCTTGTGTCTTTGGCTTTCTTCATTCTCCTTTGCTCCAGGTGGCCTGGGACCAATTGATGCATCTTAGATGGACACTGGCTAGCTTTTAAGAGACCAGATGCCACTCACCAAAGTGGGATGCAGAACATTTTCTTAATAATCTTTGTTATGCCAATTGATTTACATGTCCCCCGAAACCATGGTCCCCAGACCCCTGTCTCTGTTACTGTGTCCCTTGAAGTGTTTGGTTGTATTCAGGAAACTTCTTAGCTTTCGGTTTAGTCCAGTTGTGCTGACTTCCCTTGTATTCTGTGTTGTTCTCCCCTTCACCTAAGGTAATCCTTGTCTACGATCTAGTTAGTGAATACCTCTCTCTTTCCCTCCCCACCCTCAAAACCATCAAATAATGTTTTCTTCTGTGTTTAAACCTTTGCCTCAGTTCTTATAATAGTGGTCTCATACAATATTTGTCCTTTTGTGACTGACTAATTTCACTCAGCATAACACCTTCCAGATTCCTCCATGTTATGTGATGTTTCACAGATTCATCCTTGGTCTATAGAGTTGCAGAGTATTCCATTGTGTGAATATACCATAATTTGTTTATCCCTTCATCTGTTGATGGGCACCTTAGCTGTTTCCATCTTTTTGCTGTTTTGAACAATACTGCAATGGACATGGGTGTGCGTATATATACTCTTGTGATGGTTTTTATTTCTCTCGGATATATTCCAAGGAGTAGGATTGCTGAATTATATGGTACTTCTATTTGTCTTTTTGTTGTTGAGGTTTTGCAGTATCTTGTAGATTTGTGGAAACCCTGGTGGCATAGTGGTTAAGTGCTATGGCTGCTAACCAAAGGGTCGGCAGTTCAAATCTGCCATGCGCTCCTTGGAAGCTCTATGGGGCAGTTCTACTCTGTCTTATAGGGTCGCTATGAGTCGGAATCGAATCAGCAGCACTGGATTTGGTTTGGGTTTGGTTTGTAGATTTTAGAGATTAGGCCCTGATCAGATATGTCGTAGCCAAATTTTTTTTCCCAGTCTGTAGGTAATCTTTTTACTATTTTGATGAAGTCTTTGGATGAGCATTAAGTGTTTGATTTTTGGTGCTCCGAGTTATCTAGTTTTTCTTTTGGTGTTTGTGTACTGTTAGTAATGTTTCGTCTTCTGTTTATACCATGTATCAGGGCTTCTAGTTTTGTCTCTATTTTTTCTTCCATGATCTTGATTGTTTTAGATTTTATATTTAGGTCTTTGATCCATTTTGAATTAGTTTTTGTGCATGGTGTAAAGTATGGGTCTTGTTTCATTTTTTTGCAGATGGATATCCACTTATGCCAGTGCCGTTTGTTAAAGGGACTGTTTTATTCCCCATTTAATAGACTTGCGCCTTTGTCAAGTATCAGCTGCTCATTAAAAAAAAAAAAAAAAAAGTAGCCTTCCAGGCAATTTCGATTCCTAGCGACCCTACAGAACAGAGTAGAACTGCACCATAGAGCTTCCAAGGAGTGCCTGTTGGATTTGAACTGCCAACTTTTTGGTTAGCAGCCTTAGCTCTTAACCCCTGTGCCACCAGGTTGCTCATAGGTGGATGAATTCATGTTTGGATTCTCAATTCTGTTCCATTGGTCTACATATCTATTGTGTATCAGTACTAGGCTGTCTTGACTACCATGAAGACATTAAAAAAAAAAAAAAAAAAAAAGGCCCTAAAATCAAGTAGTTTGAGGCCTGCCACTTTGTTCTTCTTCAGTAATGCTTTACTTATCTGATGTCTATTTTACCAAATGAAGTTGGTAATTTTTTTCTCCTTCTCATTAAAAACTGTTATTGGAATTTGGATCAGGATTGCATTGTACCTGTAGATGGCTTTGGGTAGAATTTACAATTTACAATGTTGAGTCTTTCTATCCAAGGGCAAGGTATATTTTTCCACTTATGTAGGTCCCTTTGGTTTCTTGCAGTAGCGTCTTATAGTTCTCTTGTATAGGTCTTTCACATTTCTGGTTAGATTCATTCCTAAGTATTTTATCTTCTTGGGGGCTATTGTAAATGGTATAGATTTGGTGATTTCCTCTTTGAATTTCTCTTTCTTGGTGTAGAGGAATCCGACTGATTTCTGTATGTTTATCTTATATCCTGAAGCTTTGCCGAAATCTTCTATTAGTTCCAGTAGTTTTTTCTTTCTTTTTCTTCTTTATCTTGCTTTAAGTGAAAGTTTACAAATCAAGTCAGTCTCTCACACAAAAACTTACATACACCATGCTACATACTTCCAGTTGCTCTCCCTCTAATGAGACAGCCCACTCCCTCCCTCCACTCTCTCTTTTTGTATCCATTTCACCAGCTTCTAACCCCCTCTACCCACTCATCTCCCCTCCAGACAGGAGATGCCAGCATAGTTTCAAGCGTCCGCCTGATCCAAGAAGCTCACTCCTCACTACCATCTCTTTCCAACCCATTGTCCTGTCCAATCCCTGTCTGAAGAGTTGGCTTTAGGAAGGGTTCCTGTCCTGGGCCAACAGAAGATCTGGGAGCCATGACCACTGGGGTCCTTCTAGCCTCAGTCAGACCATTAAGTCTTGTCTTTTTACAAGAATTTGGGATCTGCATCCCACTGCTCTCCTGCTTCCTCAGGGGTTCTCTATTGTGTTCTCTGTCAGGGCAGTCATTGGGTATAGCCGGGCACCATCTAGCTCTTCTGGTCTCAGGCTGATGTAGTCTCTGGTCTTTCTGTCTCTTGGGCTCATAATTACCTTGTGTCCTCGGTGTTCTTCATTCTCCTTTGATCCAGGTGGTTTGAGACAAATCGACGCATCTTAGATGGCCGCTTGCTAGCGTTTAAGACCCCAGACACCACTCTCCAAAGTGGGATGCAGAGTGTTTTCTTAATAGATTTTATTACGCCAATTGACTTAGATGTCCCCTGAAACCATGGTCCCCAAACCCCCACCCCTGCTACACTGGCCTTCAAAGCCATTCAGTTTATTAAGGAAACACCTTTGCTTTAGTTTAGTCCGGTTGTGCTGACCTCCCCTGTATTGTGCGTTGTCTTTCCTGTCACCTAAAGTAGTTCTTATCTACTATCCAAAGTGAATACTCCTCTCCCACCCCCTCATCCTCCCCCTTAACCATCAAAGAATATTTTCTTCTCTGTTTAAAAACTATTTCTCGAGTTCTTATAATAGTGGTCTTATACAATATTTGTCCTTTTGCAACTGACTAATTTCACTCAGCATACTGCCTTCCAGATTCCTCCATGTTATGAAATGTTTCACAGATTCATCGCTCTTCTTTATCAATGTGTAATATTCCATTGTGTGAACATAGAGCATAGTTTATTTATTCATTTATCTGTGGGTGGGCACCTTGGTTGCTTCCATCTTTTTAATATTGTAAACAGTGCTGCAATGAACATGGGTGTGCATGTATCTGTTTGTGTAAAGGCTCTTATTTTTCTAGGATATATTCCAAGGAGCGGGATTGCTGGATAGTATGGTAGTTCTATTTCTAGACTTTTAAGAAAGGGCCAAATTCATTTCCAAAGTGGTGTAACATTAACATTCCCACCAGCAGTGTGTAAGTGTTCCAATCTCTCCAAAGCCTCTCCAACATTTATTGTTCTGTGTTTTTTGGATTAATGCCAGCCTTGTTGGAGTGAGAAGAAATCTTATTGTAGTTTTGAGTTGCATTTCTCTAATGGCTACTGATTTTGAGAGTTTCCTCATGTATCTGTTAGCTAGCTGAATGTCTTTAGTGAAGTGTCTATTCATATCTTTTGTCCATTTTTGAATTGGGTTATTAGTCTTTTTGTAGTTAAGTTTTTACAGTATTATACAGATTTTAGAGATCAGGTGCTGATCAGAAATGTCATAGCTAAAAGCTGTAGCTAATTTTTTACTCTTTTGGTGAAGTCTTTGGATGAGCATAGATGTTTGATTTTTAGGAGCTCCCAGTTATCTACTTATTCTTCTGCATTGTTAGTAATATTTTGCATACTGTTTATGCCATGTATTAGGGCTCCAAACTTTGTCCCTATTTTTTCTTCCATGATCTTTATCGTTTTAGATTTTATATTAGGTCTTTGATCCATTTTGAGTTAGTTTTTGTGCATGGAGTGAGGTATGGGTCTTGTTTCATTTTTTTGCAGATGGATATTCAGCTATGCCAGCATGATTTGTTAAAAGACTGTCTTTTCCCCATTTAACTGTTTTGGGGCCTTTGTCATATATCAACTGCTCATATGCGGATGCCTTTATATCTGGATTCACAATTCTGTTCCATTGATCTATGTATCTGTTGTTGTACCAGTACTAGGCTGTTTTGACTCCTGTGGCAGTATAATAGGTTCTAAAATTGGGTAATTAGTAATGTTTTATTTATCCAGGACCTCTTTCCCTTGCATACAAAGTTGGTGATTTCTTTCTCCATCTCATTAAAGAATGTTGTTGGAATTTGGATCAGAATTGCATTAAATCTATAGATCGTTTTTGGTAGAACAGTTTTATAATGTTACGTCTTCCTATCCATGAGGAGGGTATGTTTTTCCACTTAATGTAGGTCTCTTTTGGTTTCTTGCAGGAGCGTTTTGTAGTATTGTTTGTATAAGTCTTTTACATCCCTGCTAAGACTTATTCCTAAGTATTTGATCTTCTTGGAGGCTGCTGTAAATGGCATTGATTTGGTGAATTCCTCTTCGATGTTTTTTTTGTTGGTGTAGAGAAGCCCAACTGATTTTTGTATGTTTATCTTGTATCCTGATATTCTGCTGAACTCTTCCATTAGTTTCAGTAGTTTTCTGAAGGATTCCTTAGGGTTTTCTGTGTGTAAGATCATGTCATCTGCAAATACAGATAATTTTACTTCCTTGCCAACCTGGATGTTCTTTATCTCTCTATCTAGCCTAATTCCTCTGGCTAGGACCTTCAGCAAAATGTTGAATAAGAGCCGTGATAAAGGGCATCCTTGTCTGCTTCCTGATCTCAAGGGGAATGCTTTCAGGCTCTCCATTTAGGATGATGTTGGCTATTGGCTTTGTATAAATGCCCTTGAACATTTTGAGGAATTTTCCTTCTATTCCTATTTTGCTGAAAGTTTCTATCACGAATGTGTGTTGAACTTTGTCAAATGCCTTTTCTGCAACAAATTGATAAAATCATGTGATTCTTGTCTTTTGTTTTATTTGTGTGGTGGATTACATTAATTGTTTTTCTAATGTTGAACCATCCCTGCATACCTGGTATGAATCCCACTTGGTCATGGTGAATTATTTTTTTGATATGTTGTTGAATTCTATTGGCTAGCATTTTGTTGAGGATTTTTGCATCTATGTTCAAGAGAGATATAGGCCTGTAATTTTCTTTTATAGTAGTCTATTTCCCTGGTTTTGGTATCAAGGATATGGTGGCTTCATAGAATGAGTTTGGGAGTATTCCATCCTTTTCTATGTTCTGAAATACCTTTAGTGGTAGTGGTGTTAACTCTTCTCTGAAAGTTTAGTAGCACTCCACAGTGAAGCTGTCTGGGCCAGGACTTTTTTTATTGGGAGTTTTTTGATTACCTTTTCAATCCCTTGTTATGGGTCTATTTAGTTGTTCTACCTCTGTTTGTGTTGGTTTAGGTAGGTAGTGTGTTTCTAGGAATTCATCCATTTCTTCTAGGTTTTCGAATTTGTTAGAGTATAATTTTTCATGCTAATCTGATATGATTCTTTTGATTTCAGTCTGGTCTGTTGTAATTTTGTCCATCTCTTTTCTTATTTGGGGTATTTGCTTTCTCTCCTGTTTTTCTTTTGTCAGTTTGGCCAATAGTTTTTCAGTTTTGTTTATCTTTTCAGAGAGCCAGCTTTTGGTCTTGTTAATTCTTTTAATTGTCTGTTTTCTATTTCATTTAGTTCTGCTCTAATTTTTATGAATTGTTTTCTTCTATTGCCTGAGGGTTTCTTTTGTTGCTCTCTTTCTATTTGTTCAAGTTGTACAGATAATTCTTTGATTTGGGCCCTTTCTTCTTTTTTCTTCTTTTTGGATGTGTGCATTTTTTGATATAAATTGACTTCTGAGCACTGCTTTTGCTGTGTCCCAAAGGTTCTGATAGGAAGTGTTTTCATTCTCATTGGATTCTTTGAATTTCTTCATTCCATCCTTGATATCTTCTATAATCCAGTCTTTTTTGAACAGGATATTGTTCAGTTTCCAAGTGTTTGATTTCTTTTCCGTGCTTTTTCTGTTATTGATTTCCACTTTTATGGCCTTATGGTCAGAGAAGATACTTTGTAATATTTCAATGTTTTGGGTTCTGCTAAGGTTTGTTTTATGACCTAATACGTGGTCTATTGTACAGAATGTCCCATGTGCACTAGAAAAGAAAGTATTCTTGGTTGCTGTTGGGTGGAGTGTTCTGTATATGTCTATGAGGTCAAGCTAGTTGATTGTGCCATTTAGATCTTCCATGTCTTTACTGAGCTTCTTTCCGGATGTCCTGTCCTTCACTGAAAGTGGTGTGTGGAAGTCTCCGACTATTATTGTGGAGCTGTCTATCTCACTTTTCAATGCTGATAGAGCTTGTTTTATGTATCTTTCAGCCCTATCATTGGGTGCATAAATATTTAATATGGTTGTATCTTCTTGGTATATTGTCCCTTTAATCATTATGTAGTGCCCTTCCTTACCCTTTATGATGGATTTAGTAACTTTAAAGTCTATTTTGTCAGAAGTTAATATTGCCACTCCTGTTCTTTTTTGCTTCATATATATATTTTTTCCATCCTTTGAGTTTTAGTTTTTTTGTGTCTGCAAGTCTAAGGTGTGTCTCTTATAGGCAGCATATAGATGGATCATGTTTTTTAATCCATTCTGCCACTCCCTGTCTCTTTATTGGTGCATTTAGCCCATTTACATTCAGTGTAATTATGGATGGATATGAATTTAGTGCTACATTTTGATGTCTTTTTTTGTGTGTTGTTATCAGTTTCTTTTTCCTACTTAATTTTATGTGCTGTGTAGATTATCTTTAAATATTGTCTTTTCCTCATATTCTTTGTTGTTGATTTTGTTTCTGCTGAGTTTCTATTTTTCTCCTGTCTTTTATTTTGATGTGTAAGATGGTTTGTCTCCTTTGTGGTTATCTTATTATTTACCCCATTCTTCTAAATTTAAAAATAACTTTTATTTCTTTGTATCGTCTTATCTTCCTCCCCATATGGAAGATCTATGACTACATTTCTTAGTCCCTCCTTATGGTTTTGATGGTGTCTTCTTTTACATATTAACATCGCTGTTACCCTGTTTTGAGCTTTTTTTTTTTTAATCTTCCTTTGTTTTTTTGATTTCCCTGTCTGGGTTGACTTCTGATTGCTCTGCCCAGTGTTCTAGTCTTGGGTTGATACATGATATTATTGGTTTTCTAACCAAAGAACTCCCTTTAGCATTTCTTGAAGTTTTGGTTTGGTTTTTATGAATTCCTTAAGCTTCTGTTTATCTGGAAATGTCCTAATTTCACCTTCATATTTAAGAGACAGTTTTGCTGGATATATGATTCTTGGCTGACAATTTTTTTCCTTCAATTTCTTGCCTTCTTGCCTGCATGGTTTCTGCTGAGTAGTCTGAGCTTGTTCTTATTGGCTCTGTTTGGTAGGTGACTTTTCGTTTATCCCTCGCTGCTTTTAAAATTCTCTCTTTATCTTTGGTTTTGGCAAGTTTGATTTTTATATATCTTGGTGACTTTCTTTTAAGATCTACCTTATGTGGAGTTCGATGAGCATCTTGGATAGATATCTTCTCAGCTTTCATGATATCAGGGAAATTTTCTGCCAACAAATCTTGAAAAATTCTGTCTGCATTTTTTGTTATCCCCCCAGTTCTGGTACTCAGATCACTCGTAGGTTATTTCTCTTGAGAGAGTCCCACATGATTCTTAAGGTTTCTTCATCTTTTAAAATTCTTTTATCTGATTTTTCTTCAAATATATTAGTGCCAAGTGATTTATCTTCAAGTTCAGAAATTCTGGCTTCTACTTGCTCAATTCTACTCCTCTGACTTTCTACTGAGTTTTCTACTTCTGTAGTTTTATTGTTAATCTTCTGAATTTCTGATTGCTGTCTGTAGATTTTCCTAGCTTATTAAATTTTTCATTATGTTCCTGAATAATCTTTTTAATTTCTTCATTTGCTTTATCTGTGTGTTCCTTGGCTTGTTCTGCATATTGCCTTATTTGCTTCTTGATGTATTGAAGGGTTCTGTAGATTAATCTTTTGTATTCTGCCTCTGGTAATTCCAGGAATGCCCTTTCATCTAGGAGATCCATTGATTCTTTGTTTTGAGAGATTGTTGAGGTGATCATGCTCTGTTTCTTTATGTGACTTGATATCGACTGTTGTCTCCAAACCATCTATAAGTTATTGTATTAGTTTATTTCATGTTTGCTTATTGTGTCGTAGCTTCTTGTCTTGTTTTGTTTTGATATACCCAAATGGGTTGCTTGAGTGAGCTACCTTGATTATTTTCACCTTTGAAGCTATGACATCTCGTCCCCAGACGGCTAGAGTTGTTATCAGGTATATCAGTCTAGGAATCCATTCAGTTTTCTTCTATGAATTCAGCTCAGATTTCCAGGTAGCTGATCACCAAGTGTGTGGTACAGACTCTGTTCAGCAGTCTTAGAGGGGCAAGGGTGGTTGGTGTAGGTACTGGTATCTCGTTGCAGGAGGGAATCATTCTCTGAACAAGGCAAAGTCTGAAAATCATCCCCCATGTGTCTCTGAGGAAAGTGTGTCCCTGATCCCTAGAGCATACTGGTGGGTAGGTTCTGCAAATGGACCATGGACGCCCAATGTTTTTGGTTGTAAGGACTGGGAGGTACCACTTATCCTTTTACCCCTGTCTTGGGTGGCTGTGTGACCTGAATGGAGCTACCAGTCCTTAGGCCCCTGATGTGGGTAGGTGAGGACCCTGTTTTATAGGCTAAGCAATGTCAAACATCAAAGACCCAACTCTCTGCCACACAGCTAAAATGGTTGGAGTCTGCCAACAGGGGCCTATTCCCCTTAAATAGGCCCACAGAGGTCCATGCAGAGGGGAAAAGTTCTCAAAAGTCCACAGACCATTTATGCCTGGACAGGAGCCACTTCTGTCCTGAGCTCCCTCAGTTAGTGGAGCTGGCAAATTATCTTTTCCCCCTATTGCAATTTTTTTCCTTCTCCAAGGCCAGGAGTTTGGCTCTAGGTGCTCAACAGATCCTATCTCAGGCCCAGGGAATTCAGCAGCTGAAGTAAGCTTGGAGCAGCGGGGGCCGCAGTAAAATATGTGCAAATACTTAGCTTTTGCTGAGAGCGCCATTCTTCTCTGGTTCCGGAGGTACGAGTAGGCTGTGTGGCTGGCTGAGGAAACTGCAGCCCAACGCTAGTACCAGTCTGCCACCCCTGCTCCAGGAATGATGCCTGAGGGCTCCCCAAGATTCAGGTCCAGTAACTCCTCTCTGCTTCTGAACCATTTCTTTCTCCCCTGCCCCTCAGTTCGTTTTCTAAGCTTGCCTTTGATGCTCAGAGACCCTAGCTTGACATAAATATACTTGTTTCACTTGTTTTTTTCAGGTCTTTGTTGTAAAGAGGGCTCGCTGGAAGAGTCTGTCTATTCCACCATCTTGGCTCCACCTCCCCTCCAGTAGTTTTCTTGAGGATTTTTTGGTGTTTTCTGAGTGTAAAGATCATATCATCTGAAAATAGGGAGACTTTTACTTCTTTCTTACTAATTTGGATGTACTTTATTTCTTTATCTAGACTAACTGCTCTGGCTAGAACCTCCAGGGCAATGTTGAATAATAGTGGTGATAAAGGACATCCTTGTCTGGTTCCTGTTCTCAAGGGGAATGCTTTCAACCTCTCCATTTGGGGCGAGGTTGGCTTTGTATAAGTACCCTTTATTATGTTGGGAAATTTCTCTTCTATTCCTATTTTGCTGAGAGTTTTTGTCATAAATGGATGTAGGACTTTGTCAAATGCCTTTCATGATTCTTAAAATCATGTGGTTCTTGTCTTTTGATTTATTTATGGGGTGGGTTACATTGTTTTTCTAATGTTGAACTATCCCTACATACCTGCTATGAATCCTACTTAGTTATGGTGAATTATTTATTTGATATGTTGTTGAGTTCTATTGGCTAGAATATTGTTGAGTATTGTTGCATGTATGTTCATGAGGGATATTAGTCTGTAATTTTCTTTTTTTGAGGTGTGTCTACCTAGTCTCGGTATCAGGGATATAGTGGCCTCATAGAATGTGTTTGGGAGTATTCCACCCTTTCCTATGCTGTGAAATACCTTTACTAGTAGTGGTGCTAACTCTTTCCAGACAGTTTGGTAGAATTCTCCAGTGAAGCTCTCAGAGCCAGGGCTTTATTTAGTTAGGAGTTTTGCAGGTGTACTATGGGCACCCAATGCTGTTGGTTATAAGACTTGGGAGGCACCACTTATTCTTGCACTCCTGTTGTGTGTGGCTAGGCGGAGTGGGTGGAGCCACCAGTTCTCAGGCCCCTGATCTGGGTAGGTGAGTACTCTGCTTAATAGACCCCTGTGTCCTTTGGCATACACTCATCACAACGTTTTAGCTTTGTTTTTTTGGAAATTCCTTATCTTACTTCACTAAAAGGTGCTCCACTATTATCTTTTATACCCCCTATCACAGACCTCTAGTCATTTCTTTATCCAATGACCTCTGGTTTCTTTTATTTGAGAATGACATAAAAAACTAAAATTAGGCTTTTGGTGTGCTCATTGCTATTGGAGTATCATTGGATAGAGGCAGAACCAGGAAATATATACGTGTTTAAACTAACAAAAAAAAAAAAAAAAAACAGTTGCTGTAGAGCTGATCCCAACTAATAACCACTCTGTAGGGCAGAATAGAATTGCCCCATAGGCTGTCAAGACTGTGATTGTTATGGAAGCAGAAAACCATGTCTTTTACCTGTGGAGCAGATGGTGGTTTCAAACTGTTGATCTTTCTGTTAGCAGCTGAACACTCAGCCATTGTGCCATCAGAACTCCTTTATATCTGTGCCTACTAACTCACAAGTAAACAAACAAACAAAAAACACACACCTGTTACAGTACAGTTAATTCTGACTCACAGCAAATAATCACTTCTATATGTAACCCTATGAATATATATTAAGCTATAAATGAGTTCATACTTTTATCTACAAATCTAATCCTTTATCACATGGATCCCTATAACCTCTTTTCTTGCTTCTCTCAAACCTCCCACTACAACAAGAAAGCTGATTCCATCATCCACCATTCATTTACTTAATTATTCATTTCATATATATGTATCTCTTTGGAAACACTGATGATGTAGTGGTTAAGTGCTATGGCTGCTAGCCAAAGGGTCAGCAATTCAAATCCGCCAGATGCTCCTTGGAAACTCTACGGAGCAGTTCTACTCTATCCTATAGGGTCGTTATGAGTCGGAATCAACTTGACAGCACTGGTTTTGATTTTTTTTTGGTTATATGTCCTTATCAGAATCGTTAGTTTGTACAGTCATGAGAATTGTTGTTGTTAGGTGCCATCAAGATGGTTCCGACTCATAGCAACCCTTTGCACAACAGAACAGAACACTCCCTGGTCCTCCACCATCCTTACAATCGTTATGCTTGAGCTCATCATTGTAGCCACTGTGTCAATCCACCTCACTGAGTGTCTTCCTCTTTTCCTCTGACCCTGTACTTTCCCAAGCATGATGTCCTTCTCCTGGAGCTGATCCAAAATGACAACATGTCCAAAGTATGCAAGACGCAATCTCACCATCCTTGCTTCTAAGGAGCATTCTGATTGCAATTCTTCCAAGACAGATTTGTTCATTCTTTTGGCAGTCCATAGTATAGTCAATATTCTTCACCAACACCACAATTCAAAGGCATCAACTCTTCTTTGGTTTTCCTTATTCATTGTCCAGCATTCACATGCATATGATGCAATTGAAAATACCATGGCTTGGGTTAGGATCACCGTAGCCTTCAAGGTGACATCTTCAGTTTTTAACACTTTAAAGAGGTCTTTTGCAGCAGATTTGCCCAATGCAATGCATCGTTTGATTTCTTGACTGCTGCTTTTGCGGGTGTTGATTGTGGATCCAAGTAAAATGAAATCTTTGACAACTTCAATCTTTTCCCTGTTTATCATGATGTTGCTTATTGGTCCAGTTGTGAGGAGTTTTGTTTTCTTCATGTTGAAGTGCAATCCATACTGATGACTGTGGTCTTTGATCTTCACTAGTAAGTGCTTCATGTCCTCTTCACTTTCAGCAAGCAGGGTAGTGTCATCTGCATAATGCCAGTTATTAATGAGTCTTCCTCCAATCCTGATGCCCCATTCTTCTTCACATAGTCCTGCTTCTCAGATTATTTGTTCAACATACAGATTGAAAAGGTACAGTGAAAGGATACAACCCTGACACACAACTTTCCTGCCTTTAAACCAATCAGTAGCCCCTTGTTCTGTCTGAGTAACTGCCTGTTAATCTATGTAAAGGTTCCTCACTAGCACAATTAAGTGTTCTGGAATTCCTATGATTAGCATAGACGAATGCCTTTGCATAGTCAATAAAACACAGGTAAACATCCTTCAGTTTGTCGTTGTAGTAATCATGAGAATATACTCTGTCATCTAGAGTACAGTACTTATATTTATACTTTTATACTTAAACTTTTATACTTAAACTTTTATACTTAGTTCAACAACTTTCAAGCCCACCCTCTTCAGTAAGATTGTTTCATATATGTATAATACATTTACTTTTTTGGGGAAGGGCATATTCTGCACTCCACTCTGTGATCTCCTAACTCCCTAAGGAATCTTCCAAATGTGCACAAACTAAGGCACTCTCTTTGTATTGTAATGTTCTCTGATTTTTGACTAATGTATAGTGCCATTATTTCCAATGCTACCAGAATAAAAATACCACAAGTGGATGACAGTAAAGAACAGGATTTTATGTTGTCACTTTGGGATGCTAGAATTCAGAATTCATGACATGGGCATGGCTAGGCTGGCTCTCTGTGAGGGTTCTAAGGGGAAATCTGTGTCTTTTTCAATTTTTGTAGCCCTGTGGATTTCTTGGTCTTACTTGTCATTTTGGATGTTTATTCAAATGGTCCCTGTCTTCCTCCAATGTGTTTATCTCCCTGTTTGTGTTCCCTTTTATAAGATGCCAGTCAGAAAAGATTCAGTTTGGGACCCAATATACTCCCAGTATGACCTCATTAACATAACAAAGAAAAACTCTTTCCAAAGAGGACCACATTAATAGGTACCAAACTAAAAAACCTCTTGCCTTGAGTCAATTTCAACTCATAGCAACCCTATAGGACAGAGTAGAACTGACAGAGTAGAACTGCCCCATAGGGCTTCCAAGGAGTGGCTGGTGGATTCGAACTGCTGACCTTTTGGTTAGGAGCCAGGCTCTTATCTACTGCACCACCAGGGCTACTTAACAGGTATAGGGATTAGAATTTCAACCTATCTTTTTTGGGAACACAATTCAATCCATGACAGAAATGAACCGACCATTACAGAACCTTGCATAATAGTTTCACTGCCCTTAAAGTCCCCTGTGCTTTAGCTATAGAACATTTCCTCTCTCTTCCCAATCCCTGCTTGTTGTTGTTGTTGTTAGGTGCCATTGAGTCGGCTCCGACTCATAGTGACCCTATGCACAACAGAATGAAACACTGCCCGGTCCTGTGCCATCCTTACAATCATTGTTACGCTTGAGCCCACTGTTGCAGCCACTGTGTCAATTCACCTCATTGAGGGTCTTCCTCTTTTCCACTGACCCAGCACTTTGCCAACCATGATGTCCTTCTCCAGAGACTGATCCCTGTACAAAGTATGTAAGATGCAGTCTCGCCATTCTTGCTTCTAAGGAGCATTCTAGTTGTACTTCTTCCAAGACAGATTTATTTGTTCTTCTGGCAGTCCATGGTATATTCAATATTCTTCACCAACACCACAATTCAAAGGCATCAATTCTTCTTCGGTCTTACTTATTCATTGTCCAGCTTTCACATCCATATGATGCAATTGAAAATATCATGGCTTGGGTCAGGCGCACCTTAGTCTTCAAGGTGACATCTTTGCTCTTCAACTCTTTAAAGAGGTCCTTTGCAGCAGATTTACCCAATGCAATGAGTCTTTTGATTTTTCGACTGCTGCTTCCATGGCAGTTGATTGTGGATCCAAGTGAAATGAAATCCTTGACAACTTCAATCTTTTCTCCGTTTATCATGATGTTGCTCATTGGTCCAGTTGTGAGGATTTTTGTTTTCTTTATGTTGAGGTGCAATCCATACTCAAGCTTGTGGTCTTTGATCTTCATTAATAAGTGTTTCAAGTCCTCTTCACTTTCAGCAAGCAAGGTTGTGTCATTTGCATAATGCAGGCTGTTAAAAAGTCCTTCTCCAATCCTGATGTCCTGTTCTTCTTCGTATAGTCCAGCCTCTCGGTTTTTTTGCTCAGCATGCAGTTTGAATAGGTATGGTGGAAGAATACAACCCTGGTGCACACCTTTCCTGTCTTTTAACCAATCAGTATCCCCTTGTTCTGTCTGAACAACTGCCTCTTGATCTATGTAAAGGTTCCTTATGAGCACAATTAATTTTTCTGGAATTCCTATTCTTCCCAATGTTATCCATAATTTGTTATGATCCACACAGTCGAATGCCTTTGCCTAGTCAATAAAACACACGTAAACATCCTTCTGGTATTCTCTGATTTCATTCAGGATCCATCTGACATCAGCAATGATATTCCTGCTTCCACATCCTTTTCTGAAACCGGCCTGAATTTCTGGCAGTTCCCTGTCGATATACTGCTGCAGCCATTCTTGAATGATCCTCAGCAAAATTTTGCTTGCGTGTGATATTAATGATATTGTTCTATAATTTCCACATTCAGTTGGATCACCTTTCTTGGGAATAGGCATAAATATGGATCTCTTCCAGTCAGGTGGCCAGGAAGCTGTCTTCCACATTTCTTGGCATAGAGGAGTGAGCACCTCCATGGCTGCATCCATTTGTTGAAACATCTCAGTTGATATTCCATGAATTCCTGAAACCTTGTTTTTCAACTATGCCTACAGAGCAGTTTGGACTTCTTCCTTCAGTACCATCAGTTCCTGATCATATGCCACCTCTTGAAATGGTTGAACATGGATTAATTCTTTTTGGTATAATGACTCTGTGTATTCCTTCCATCTTCTTTTGATATTTGCTGCGTCGTTTAATATTTTCCCCATAGAACTTTTCACTATTGCAGCTCAAGGCTTGAATTTTTTCTTCAGTTGTTTCAGCCTGAGAAACACCGAGCATGTTCCTCTCTTTTGGTTTTCCATCTCCAGCTCTTCACACATGTCATTGTAATACTTTGTCTTCTCGAGCTGCTCTTTGAAATCTTCTGTTCAGTTCTTTTACTTCATTATTTCTTCCTTTTGCTTTAGCCAGTCGACGTTCAAGAGCAACTTTCAGAGTCTCCTCCAAGATCCATCTTGGTCTTTTCTTTCTTTCCTGCCTTTTCAATGACCTCTTGCTTTTTTCATGTATGATGTCCTTTATGTCATTCTACAACTCATCCGGTCTTTGGTCACCAGTGTTCAATGCATCAAATCTATTCTTCAGATGGTCTCTAAATTCATGTTGGATATACTCAAGGTCATATTTTGGTTCTTGTGGACTTGCTCTGATTTTCTTCAGTTTCAGCTTCAACTTGCATATGAGCAATTCATTGTCTGTTCCACAGTCGGCCCCTGGCCTTGTTCTGACTGATGATATTGAGCTTTTCCATCGTCTCTTTCCACAGAAATAGTCAATTTGATTTCTGTGTGTTCCATCTGGCGAGGTCCATGTGTATAGTTGCCGTTTATGTTGATGAAAGAAGGTATTTGTGATGAAGAAGTCTTTGGTCTTGCAAAATTCTATCATTGAATCTCCAGCATTGTTTCTAACACCAAGGCCATATTTCCAACTACTGATCCTTCTTCTTTCTTTCCAACTTTTGCATTTCAATTGTCAGTAATTATCAATGCATCTTGATTACATGTTCAGTCAATTTCAGACTGCAGCAGCTGATAAAAATCTTCTATTTCTTCATCATTGGCCCTAGTGGTTGGTGCGTAAATTTGAATAATAGTCATATTAACTGGTCTTCCTATCACTGACAGCATTGTGTTTCAGGATAGATATTGAAATGTTCTTTTTGACGATGAATGCAACACCACTCCTCTTCAAGTTGTCATTCCCAGCATAGTAGACTATATGACTGTCCAGTTCAAAATGGCCAGTACCACTCCATTTCAGTTCACTAATGCCTAGGATATAGATGTTTATGCATTCCATTTCGTTTTTGGTGATATCTGATTTTCCAAGATTCATACCTCGTACATTCCAGGTTCCAATTATTAATCTATCTTTGCATTTTTTCTTCTCATTTTGAGTCATGCCCCATCAGCAAATGAAGGTCCCGAAAGCTTTACTCCATCCATGTCATTAAGGTCGACTTTAGTTTGAGGAGGCAGCTCTTCCCCAGTCATCTTTTGAGTGCCTTCCAACCTGGGGGGCTCATCTTCCAGCATTATATCAGACAATGTTCCACTGCTATTCATAAGGTTTTCACTGGCTAATACTTTTCAGAAGTAGACTGCTGGGTCCTTCTTCCTCATCTGTCTTAGTCTGGAAGCTCAGCTGAAACCTGTCCTCTGTGAGTGACCCTGCTGGTATCTGAATACCAGTGGCATAGCTTCCAGCATCACAGCAACACACAAGCCCCCACAGTATGACAAACTGACAGACTCGTGGGGGCAATCCCTGCTATCACTGATCTTTTTAACATCTCTATAGTTTTGCCTTCTCTGTAGTATTGTATAACCAGAATCATATGGTATGTAGCCTTTTTGACTTTTGACTTTGCAGTTAAGGTTCATCCATGTCTCTTTTTGGCTTGATAGCTTATCTCTTTTTCTCACTGAATAATATGCCATCGTATGGATATAACAGGGCATTTTGGGTGTTTCCCGGTTTTGTTGAATATAAATAAAGCTACTATAAACATTCACAGGGGGTTTTTGTATAGACATGAGTTTTCCAATCGATTTGGTAAATACTTGAGACTGTATTTATGGATTATATGGTCAGACTATATTTGGATTTGTAAGAAAGCACCATACTGCCTTCCAAAGTGGCTTTATCATTTTACAATGTCATCAGTAATAATGACAGTATGAAATTTCCTGTTGCTCCACAACTTTGCCACAATTGGTATTGATAGTTTTTACATTTTAGCCGTTTTATTCTGTATGTAGTGGTATCTCATTGTTGTTTTAATTTGCAATTGCTTAATGACAATGACTCTGAAATTACTTAAAGACAATAATGGTGGAGGTCTTTTCATATGCCTACCTGTCAACTGTATATCATCCTCTTCGTGAAGTATCCAGATCATTTGGTCATTTTTTAAATGACTTGTTTTTTGTTTTCTTATTGTTAAATTTTAATGTTCATTGTATATTTTGGATAAATATCTTTTAGAAGATATGAAAACTATTTTACAAATCTCTCTCTGCAGTCTGTGGCTTTTGCATAGCAGAAGATAATAAATATTTATCTTATTAAAATCTAACTTATATTTTTCTTCAATATATCCTGATTTTGGTGTGGCATTGCGCAGTTAGGACTATGATACGTTCTAAGTAAATTATTGTAAAAATTCTTGTTTACTGATGGAGCAGAAGAGCAGTGGGATGCAGACCTCAAATTCTCATAAACAGACCAGACTTAATGGTCTGACTGAAACTAGTGTGACCCAGGAGGTCATGGTACCCAGACCTTCTGTTGGCCCAAGACTGGAACCATACCTAAAGCCAACTCTTCAGACAGGTATTGGACCGGACTATGGAATAAAATATGATACTGTTGAGGATTGAGCTTCTCGCCTCAAGTGGACACAGGAGACGATGTGGCCAGCTCCTGTCTGGAGGGGAGATGAGAAGGCAGAAGGGAACAGAAGCAGGCTGAATGGACACGGGGAATACAGGGTAGAGAGAAAAGGAGAGAGCTGTCTCATTAGGGGGAGTGCAACTAGGAATACACATCAAAAAAAAATTTTTTTTTCAAGGTGTATACAAATTTTTGTATGAGAGATTGACTTGATTTGTAAACTTTCACTTAAAGCACAATACAGAAAAAGTGTCAAGGTCATGACAGACAAGGAAACATGACAACTAAATGCATGAGACCCTGGACTGGATCCTGGAACAGGAAATGGACTTTAATGGAAAAACTGGGGAAATCCAAATATGATCTCTAGTTTAGTTAATAGTGTTGTAATGATGTTAACTTCCTGGTTTTGATCATTGTACCATGGTTATGGAGCATGTTAATATTACAGGAAATTGGGTAAAAGGGTATATGGGAACTCTCTTATTATTTTACAACTTTTAGGTAAGCCTAAATTTTTTTTTTTTAAAGTTACTTCAAAATTAAAAGTTAAAAAAATTCTTTGATTAGGTGGTTTTTGTTTTTTTTTTTTCATACAGATGCATAATTTTACTAGTGCTATATGTGGAAAAAACTATCCTTTCTTAATTGAAATTTTTTTGCTCCATTGGCAAATATCAGCTGACATATGTGTTGGTCTCTTTCTGAGCTCTCTTTGTTCATTGATTGATGTGTGTATTCTTTAAAGATATGACACTATTTTAACAAAGTTTTTATTATCAGTTTATGGCCTTAGCAGTTCTGCTCCAGGTAAGCAGGTCTCAGCTGTGACTTTTTGGATTTGCTTGTCTTTCATGTTTTTGTGATGGCAATTTGTCCTGCAACCTCAGTTATCTGATGAGTAGAAGAAAAGTCATCAATTTTTGTTCAGTTGTCTAGTTTGTCCAGTTGTTTTTTCTCTTATTCTTTTATTTTTTTGTGGTAAGAATGGGATTTCCAAGTTTTTTATAAGCAAAGCTGAAACCAGAAGTTTTTTTTTTACTGTTGCTGTTGTTAAAATTACAAGCTTATTCTAAAATTTATATAGAAAGCCAAAAACTTAGAATAATCAAAATAACTTTGATAAAGAACATAATTGGAGAACATGTAATATTTGATTTAAAGATTTAAATTAAAATTAAAGACTAAAAGATTTCATACATATTAGCAGATAGTCAGAAATAATTGAGAGGCTGCTGGAAATTTTTCATTTATGTTGAACAATCTTGATATCAATATTTTATACAATCAATTATTAAGCTATTATATATTATAAAATAGATAAATTATGACAGTATGGTAATGCTAAAAGAATAGACAAATAGATCAAGTGACAGAATTGAGAGTCCAAATATACAGCTACACATGTATGAACTTTTAGCCCAGGTTCCAAGACAAGGCAATGGCAAAACATTGTTTTTTCAACACATGGTGTTAGCAAAATCTGAAACTTCTATAAACAAAATCTGAACTTCAGTATATACAATATATATATTACATTATGTAAAAATAAAATAAAAATAAAAAAATTCTAGATCTTCTATCTAAACATGAAATCTAAACTTTATGATTTTCAGCATCTGGTGAATCGATATATATACGCGGTGAAAATACTACATACCAAAAAGAAAGAAACTAATGATATACACCTATACTTCACTTATCCACTTTTGCATTTCTTCTTACTTGTTATGGTCTTACAAAGCAAACTTGCTTTGTTTCATTTCATTTCATAGTAAATTAAACAATCAGTTAATTTTCATTTTGTGGTGGTATGCTAGAATCTGGTTGAAAAAAAAGAAGGTAGACCATTCCATGAAAGCACAATGCTAAAAAATAAGTCAGTGCGTTAGGATACTCACATGTATGGACAGTAAGAAAAAGTATTTTTATCAAGATCTTAGAAAATACTTAGACCTCTTTACATTAGCCTCAGACTAGGCTGAAAATCAAGAAACCAAAATCAAATCCACTTACACTGTGACTTGTCAAACTCACCTATACCATCCCAAGACAATCAATTTGTTAATGATACATTAAAGCTGGTGGTCTCATTATTAGAATTAGGTTTAAACACATATTTTACAATTCTCAAATATCTCTAAAAGTCATTTTATTGCATACGGGAGAGGGAGTGAAAGAGGTAATGGAAATATCAAGACAGTATTACGGGTTTGGTAATAAAGGAAAACTAAGACATAAATCTATCATTTCCAAGATAATCTATAGAGAATCAATATAGTTCACCATTCTACATTCTGAATTTGTCATTTTCTTCATGTCAGTGGGAAAGACCATTTTTGTATCAACTGAAAGGATCTGAACACAAACACAAATTGTATTAGGCAATTTAATTTGCATTTGCAAGCTGTAGTTTTCCTTTTCAATTAAAATTGGCAGAAATAGGGAAATCTTCAGTAGATTTTTTAGGAAATATTACTAAAGGAAAAAATGTAAGGTAAATATCATCTCTTCTCACCCTGAAACTTAGCTAATTTTTTTCTAACAAATACAAAATCGATGCAACCTCATTTCAAAGTACGAAGATAATGTTTCTGCAAAATTGTCTTAAACCTAATGTCACATATTTCACTTACATTTTATTTATATGTTCAAGGAAGATTTTAATATTGTTTTTAATTTTATAACATGTTCTTCCTGGTGACACTGAAGAAGGAACTTCAGAAATATTTAATTAAGATGTTTTGTTTTAGTTATTTCAAATAAAATAAATTGTTTATTTGCCCATGCTGTTTTTTGTTTGTTTTAAAGTAAGTATTTATTTATAGCAACCTCTATTTTTGGGATTGAATTCATAATCTACCTTGACTTGATTTGAGAAACAGTGAAGATTATTAATTTAACTAAAATTCAGTTAAATAGGTGAAACAATAAGCATTTTGTAAGAAATAAAGTAGTTAAGCTCTGGTTTTTAGGCTGATTTTAAAAAGATGCATTCATTATACATAAGTATGTCTAATTGATGTATTGAAATGAGGTGTTTAGAAAGAATTTATGTAGACAAGGGTGCATAAATTCAGGTTGTCTTCCACGAATACAGTTTAATATAAGCATATTCATTTATTTGAAGGAAAGACCATCCTCTGGACCATGATATTGAAGGCTTGTTTCACTTGCTGATTCCTTAGTGTATATATGAAGGGATTCAAGAGGGGAGCCACTGAGGTATTGAGCACAGCTACTCCTTTGCTTAATGTCACCCTTTCCCTTGCAGAAGGCTTAATGTACATGAAGACGCAACTGCCATAAGAGAGGGAGACAACGATCATGTGGGAGGAACAAGTGGAAAAGGCTTTTTTCCTTTGACTCATGGAAGGAATTCTCAGAATTGTCCTGATGATATACGTGTAGGAGAGAATAACTAGTGTCAAGGTGACCATGAGTGTTATCACAGCTAAAAAAAAAGCCATGAGTTCTAGAAAGTGAGTATTTGTGCAAGAAAGCTGCAGAATTGGAGAAGAGTCACAGATAAAATGATCAATTACATTGGAGGCACAGAAATCCAGCTGCAGCAGCAGGATTATTGGTGGAAAGATGATCAGGAATCCCGCAAACCAAGAGCTAAAAACGAGCAGGATACAGACTCTGCGGCTCATGATGGTGGTGTAATGCAAAGGTTTGCAGATGGCCACATAGCGGTCATAGGACATGGCGGCCAGGAGGTAAAACTCTGTCACCCCCAAAAGGATGACAAAAAATAGCTGAGCCACACAGCCACTATAGGAGATGGCTCTGTCCCCGGTTACAATGGTGACTAGGAATCTGGGAATGCAAACAGACGTGAATGATATTTCCAGGAAGGAGAAATTCCGAAGGAAGAAATACATGGGAGTCTGGAGATGGGGATCTGAAAGGGTGAGGGTGATAATGATCAGGTTCCCACTCACACTTAGCATGTAGGTGACAAGAAGAAATACGAAAAGCACAACCTGCTCCCGTGGGTCATTTGTCAATCCTAGTAGAATAAACTCTGTTACTTCTGTGTAATTTTTCATATTTTCTTTCTTTTTTATGGTATTTTTCTGCCTTTATCTGCAAAATAAAAATAAGAAAGTTATGGCACCAGTAGGAAAGCTAAAAAAGAAAAAAAAATTGCTTTCAAACAGAAGTGAATAAATTATTTTTAAATACACTTGTTACCTTATATATTAGTGCTATATTTCCTTTGGTATTTTTATATATATATATTTCATTTTAAGTCTCTGTCTTTTTAATGTTTCAGTAGGTTTCCTTAAAAGAAGAAAAAAATATTACAATCTCAGCAGTTAAAATCTTTTCCGGTCGTACAAATCTGAGAATTCACTCCAGGGTACATCAACACACTTTGAAATTTACAATTTGCTTTCCTATTCATTTGTTTTTCTATTTTTTCTATCTTGAATTTTAATTCCAATTTTGTTCTGAGACATTTTAGTTTTAATTAATACCATGTTTTAATAGTGTCTTGTAAGATGGGAATGTATGCATGTTGAGTATACTTTTATTCACTGTCTACTTATCATTAATCTACTCTCTGGTACATAAAGTCATACTTTTATTTAGCCCCTAATTTGATTTTTGTAAACCACAAGTGTTCTTAGTAATCCTATCTCTAGACTAATGCAGCACTTCTCTACAATATTGAGTATAGTTTTCTTGAGAGTGAAACAATGAGAAAAGCTCAACAACCAAGATAAGTTTTGAATGAGGCAAAGTTTACTTTTTTGTTTCTTTTTATTCCCTTTTTTTTTTTTTGCTTCTGATGTCATCTGTAATGTCTAGATAGCTTCCTGAATCTGTAATCTCTTATTTATTTCCTAGGTCAGAGCTTTCTTATGAAGTAATGTTTTATTTATTAGCCAATTAATTCATTATGTGAATGAATTTACCAATTCACCTTTACCTACAAAATTCCTAGGAGAGTTGCATTCCCACTTCCTATCATCTCTTCTCTTTGTGATCATAAGCTATTTGGCTTTTTGTATTCTGCCTTTATATGATCAATGCGAACATTCACTATGCATAAAATTCACACTGTGCAAAAGTAAATGCATAAAGTGTATCGGGTCAGTGTCAAAATACATCAACTAAATTCTTTTGACTCTTGTAGAGTAATGATTCTATGGTTTCCTGATATCGATTATATTACAAATGATTATTCTGAGACATCTAGCAAGAATACACACACAGAAAAATGTAGTCCATCAATCACAGAATCTTCAGGCTGTTTTAAACAAAATTATTGCATGGATGTACTGAAAAGCAGTTTTTAACTTTTGTTTCATTCACACATTTCATAATAGTCATGTAACTTAATTTCATTTATATATAATGCCATGCACAATTTAGGTGATGAATAAAGCATAGATGTACACTACAGAAACAAATAATATATTCTTGAAAGCAGTTAATCAGAAACGTACTTACTTTTGTGGTAAATATGACTAGTTTAGTCAGTGTCATCTTTAATGGCTCATTTAATTTGCTTAAAAGTAAAGGCTGTGAGATTTTTAAAAAACATTTCAATCTGTTCTGCCTCTGTCATCTTTTATCTGTAAAAAAAAAATTCAAAATATTTATAAACAAGAAAATTCCAAGATCTCCTCTACAATGTTCACAAAAACATTCATATCAACCCATTTCTATATACCTACCCAAATTTCTCCAAGGATATAAGATCCTGGAATATCGTATTGCCACATAGTGAAATACTTAAATAAATTATAGTTGAAATGAAGGCTATTACAATGTTTTCCAAGCTTAATGAACAACATCATATGATTTTCTGTGCAGAAGAAATGTTATTCAAGTTAGCCACTATTTTATCTTCTCCATTGACAATGGTCTCAGGGCAATTATTTGAATGAATAAACAAAATGCACCATGGAGATTGGTGTTCTCAAGACACCAAGGGCTAAAGAATATCCAAATCAACACACAATTTACAATAGGATGTTTAGGTGATAGTGGCCTGAAATCAGACAGAATAAAATATAGAGAAACTTAGATATTCATAATATAACTTCACAAGGAGAAGCCATATAAGAATGCAATAATAGACACTGGCAGTCTCTAAATGGCAACAGATCTTAACAAGTGTGTTTTTCTCTAATCTTAGGGAAAATACAAAGAATTCATTGTGATATTCTAGACTGGTGCCAAAGTCACAATTACATTACATCATAAAAGATGTCAGGATATTCTATAAAATTTTACACCTTTCCACTGAGTGGTAACACAGGAAATCTGATCATAATTAGATGCTACCGTTTTTAAGTTCACTAGTTATTTTTGAATGTTTATTATGCATTCATTCAACCTTAGATTCTGGGAATACAGGGACAATAACACTAGCTGTTCAAATAATTTTCACATTACATTGAAGAGTGTGAAAATTCTGTATTATTATCAAAATCTTTGAATCCCTTCCCCATGTTCAATGCTCTGATTTGAAAAGTGATCTACAATTTCTCCTTTATACCAGTTATTTTGACATTTATTTGTTATTTAATCTGGGAGATCCCTGAGACATACTTAAAAAAAAAAAAAACCTTTGCCATCCAGTTGATTCTGACTTATAGTGACCTTATAGGGCAGAGAAGAACTCCCCTCAAAGGGTTTCCAAGGAGCGGCTGGGTGCATTCGAACTGCCAAACTTTTTGGTAGCAGCCGAGCTCATGAGACATGTAAGAAGTTTAAATTAAATGAAAATCAGGACTATTTAATGTTCTTAAAATGCTAGATGCTTCATAAACCAAGATTTGAAAAAAATAATTTTTCCTTTTTTTTGGAATACATAAAATTATTCAAGGTAAAAGATTAAACAATCAAAATGCATACTGAAGAACGAGACAGCTAAAGCATGACATCTATTTTAAACTAAAAGTATATGATATTATTGTATCAATGATCAAAGTCATTACCTTGAATCAATATCATGCTTAATTAAGAACATTGTCACAATATAATGATTATCTGTAGGTTAAAAATATTTAAAACTGTAATTTGAGAAAACATGTTTTTAATAAAGAAAAATGGAAAATTTCCTTGATGTATCCACTTTTAAAAATTATTGTGGAAAATATATGTATATATTTATGTTTATTTTGGTATATACATATAGGAGCCCTGGTTGCACAGTGGTTAAGAGCTCGACTGATGACCAAAAGATTGGCAGTTAAATTCACCAGCTGCTCCTTGGAAACCCTGTGAGGCAGCACTACTCTGTCCTATAGGGCCCCTATGAGTTGGACTCACTCGAAGGCAACAGGGGTTTTCTGGTATATATATATATGTACCTCTTTCTCTTTCTTGGGTTTTTCTCTTTCTATATATAGATATAACAAAATGATTTTTAAGTGTGCACTTTAGTGTCATTAATTATAGTCACAATATTGTGGAAACATCACCACTATTTCCAAACACTTTTCTCTCCCCAAATAGAAATTCTGAACCAATTAAACAATAAATCCTCATACACTGTACCTAATAACTTCTAATCTTCTTTCTGTCTCTATACATTTGCTTATTCTCAATATTGGTCCTTCTGTGTCTGGCTTATTACAGTTTTTATAGTGTTTTCCATATTCATCCATATTGCAACATGTATCAGAACATCATTCCTTTCATGGCAGAATAATATTCCACTTTGTTTATGTGCCATGTTTTGTTTACCCATTTATCTGTTGAAGGACACTTGTTGTTTTCAACTTTTCATTACAGTTAATAATGTTGCTATAAATAGTAGTCCACAAGTATCTGTTCAATTCCTGGCTTTGAATTATTTTGAGTATATACAAAGGAGTGGAGTTGCTGGGTCTGATATAGTGCCAGAAAATGATCCCCTCAGGTTGGAAGGCACTCAGAATACAACTGGGGAGGAGCTGCCTTCTCAAAGTACGGTTGACCTTAATGACATGGTTGGAGTCAAGTTTTTCAGACCTTTATTTGCTGATCTGGAACAACTTAAAATGAGGAGATACAGCTGCAAACATCCATTAATAATTAGAATGTGGAATGTATGAAGTATGAATCTATATGAAATGCATAAACATAGATATCCCAGGCGTTAGTGAGCTGAAATGTATTGATCATTTTGAATCAGGCATCATATGGTTTGCCAGGATGGGAATGACAAATTGAAGAGGAATGACATTGCATTCATTGTCAAAAAAAAAAAATTAATATCTATCCTGAAGTACAACACTGTCAGTGACAGAACAATATCCATATGCCTACAAGGAAGACTAGTTAATATGACTATTATTCAAATTTACTTGCCAACCACTGAGGCCAAAGATGAAGAAATTGAATATTTTTACCAACTTTTGCAGTCTGAAATTAATAAAACATGCAATCAGTATGCACTGATAATTGCTGGCAATTGGAATGTAAAAGTTGGAAACACAGAAGAAGGATTGGTAGTTGGAAAATTTGCCCTTGGTGACAGAAACAACACCAGAGATAGCATTATAGAATTTTGCAATACCAACGACTTCTTCATTGTGAAAACCTTTTTTCGGCAACTAAAATGGCATCTATGCACATGGACCTCACCAGATGGAATACACAGGAATCAAATTGACTACATTTGTGGAAAAAGACAATGGAAAAGCTCAGTATCATTAGCCAACTGTGGAACAGATCATCAATTGCTCACATGCAAGTTCAAATTGAAACTGAAGAAAATTATAAGTCCACGAGAGCCAAAGTACAACCTTGATTATCTCCCACTTGAATTTAGAGACCATCTCAAGAACAGATTTGACGCACTGAACAAAAATGACTAAAGACCAGATGAGTTGTGGAATGACATTAAGGATATCATACATGAAAAAAGCAAGAGGTCATTAAAAAGACCGGAAAGAAAAAAAAGCCCAAAATAGATGTCAGAAGAGACTCTGAAACTTGCTCTTGAACATAGAGTAGCTAAAGTGAAAGGAAGAAATGATGAAGTAAAAGAGCAGAACAGAAGATTTCTAAGAGTCTCTAGAAGACAAAGGAAAGTATTATAATGAAAAGCGCGGAGACCTGAAGTTAGAAAACCCAAAGGGAAGAACATGCTCGGCTTCTCTTAAGCTGAAAGAACTGATGAAAAAATTCAAACATCAAGTTGCAATTTTGAAAAAATTTTATGCGCAAAATATTGAATATTCACACAGAAAACATCTAAAGAAGATGGAAGGAATACACAGAGTCAGTGTACCAGAAAGAATTGGTGGATGTTCAACCATTTCAGGAATATGATCAAAATCCAATGATATTGAAAGAAGAAGCCCAAGCTGCACTAAGGGATTGGCAAAAAGCAAGGCTCCAGGAATTGATGGCATACCAATTGAGATGTTTCAACAAATAGATGCAATGCTGTAGATGCTCACTCTTCTATGACAAGAAGTTTGGAAGACAGCTTCTTGGCCATCCAACTTGGCCAACTCCCTTTTATATATAGACGCTATTGAATGCCCTAATTTCCCAAAGAAACTCTCCCCAGCTTTTGCTTCTGGGCCTTAAGGAATGTATTGTCACATTTTGACCACTCTTTTTTTGCCCCAGGCATCTGCAGTTTGTTAGTTCAACTTGCTTGCAGTGTTTTTAAGCCACATCCTCCATTTTTCTGGCTTGAATTCTGAGTTAGGTGAAATAGAGACAAGTGCCTGTGTCAGTCATTCAGGTATTCTCCAGAGGTGAGAGTAGACACACATAATAATTTACAGATCGGGTGTGTTCTGTTCCCTCCAGAGCTAGGGACCAAGATCTACCCTGGGTACATGGACTGCCACTGCTTTAGAGATAATGCTGAGTTGGGATATGTATGCCATGAGCAAGTAGGAAAGCAAGAAAGGTGTTCAACCACTTGGAAGTCATGTTTTTCTTGACTCAACATTTGATTGCCTTAAAATTTTGACTGATTTCCAGAATTCTGACATGGTTGGTTCTGCCAGTTTCTGATTGTTTTGTGATATTTCTGTGGGTGGATGCAAGCTTGGAGCTGCCTAATATTCCATCTTCTATCATACATGCTTTTAAAAAGACAATATAATGAGGTGTAAGATTTTTTTTTTTTTTAGGATGACTGATATTTTAATCAAAAACCTGACATAGAACTTTATGCTTTGAATTTTTCTTTGCATTTTGATCTCCAGCAGGAGTGAGACCTCAGTCTTTTGTGGGTACGTAGAGTTTTATTTCAAGAATCAAAGTAGTCTTGAGATGTGTACAACTCAAACCAGCTAATTCTATGAAACAACCTATATTAGATTTCTAGGGCTGCTGTAAAAAAGTACTGCAATCTGGGTGGCTGAAAACAACAGAAATTAATTTTTTCACAGTCTTGGAAGCTAGAAGTCTGAAATCAAGGTGTCACTGGATTTGGCAGTGGTTTAGAGATTGGCTGCTAACCAAAAAGCAGGCAGTTCAAATCCACCATTCTCACCCTAGATACCCTATGGGGCAGTTCTACTCTGTCCTATAGGGTAGCTATGAGTCGGAAACCATTTGATGGCAGTGGCAATGGGCTTTTTTTTTTTTTGGAGGTCCTGAGTAAGAATCTCTTTCCTGCTTCGTCTAGCTTCTGGTTGTTGCTGGCAATCCTTGGCATTCTTTGGCAAGTAGATACATCACTGCATACTCTGCCTCTATCTTTACAGAGCCTTCTCCTCTGTGTGTCTGGGTTTCTATGACCAAATTTCCCTTTTCTTATAAGGACATCAGTCATATTTAAGTCCTCTTCATTATGACCTTATCTTAACTTGAGTAAAGTTACAAAGGTCCTTTTCCAAGAAATGCCATATTCCTGGGTTCCAGGTGGACATGAATATTTTGAGTGCCAACTATATGAAAGTCATTTTTCCAGGTATGGAACCCTGGTGGTGCAGTCATTAAGCACTCAGCTGTAACTGAAAGGTCAGTGGTTTGAACCTACCAGCTGCTCGCCGAAAGAAAGATGTAGCAGCCTGCTTCGACAAAGATTACAGCCTTAGAAATCCTATGGGGTAGCTCTACTGTGTCCTATCAGGGTGGCTGTGAGTTGGAATCGACTCGATGGCAATGGGTATATTCAACACAATACAATACACAAAACAAATAATTCTAATAACAATTTTAAACAATAACATGTATTTCAGTTGCACATAACATTTCATGTGCTTTCAAAAATTTCAGCAGCTGGAAAAACACTTAATAGACTATAGATAAATGGAAATTTGGTGAAGGGTAAGACAATACACAATACTGTGGAAGCCAGCACAAACTCTACAAGGCAAGGTCATGGTAGCTCCATAGACACATCCAAACTCTCTGAGGGGAGGGACCGAATTGCCGGGCTGAGGGCTGTGGTGACCATGATCTCAGGGAATATCTAGCTCAATTGGCATAACATATTTTGTAATGAATATGTTCTACATTCTACTTTGGTGAGTAGCATCCGGGGTCTTAAAAGTCTGTGAGAGGCCATATAGGATACTCCACTGGTCTCATCCCTTTGGGAGCAAGGAAGAATGAAGAAAATTAAAAATACAAGGGAAAGATTAGTGCAAAAGACTAAGGGACTGCATGTACCAAGGCCTCCATCAAACTGAGTCCGGGACAACTAGATGGTGCCCGGCTACCACCACTGACTGCTCTGACAGGGCTCACAGTAGAGGGTCCCAGACAGAGCTGAAGAAAAATGTAGAACAAAATTCTAGCTCAAAAAGAAAGACCAGACTTGCCGGCCTGACAGGGACTGGAGAAGCCCTGAGAGTATGGCTCTTGGACACCCTTTCAGCTCAGTAATGAGGTCACTCCTGAGGTTTACCCTTCAGCCAAAGATTGAACAGGCCAGTGGAACAAAACAAGACTAAGGGGGTGCACCAGCCCTGGGGCAGGAACTTGAAAGCAGGAGGGAATAGGAAAGCTGGTAATAGGGAACCCAGGATTGAGAAGGGAGAGTGTTGACATGTCGTGGGGTTGTAAATCAATGTCATAGAACAACGTGTATGCAGTTCGATGTGAAACTAGTTCTGTAAACTTCCAATTAAAGTACAATAAAAAAATTATTTTTCAGCAGGACTTGCTTTTATATCAATATTTTCAATAATGGATTGCAACAAAATACGTAAGAATTGACAGAATAGAAATAATGAAATCTGTTAAATTAATATTGAATTAGTTTGAATTAAGAAGTAATTAAATCTTTCAAAACTGGACCATCGAAGATTGAATACTACCTTAAACCTATTGTATACCATACCAGTCTACTAATTATAAGGCCCATTTTTATGAGTTGGCAGCACTTGGCCTCAACTTGGCAGCACCTAACAAAAACAGCAATAATATATGCTAGTGTTCTGGCTTTTTTTTTTTTTAGTTGACTTTGAAATTCACGCCTGGGACCCTATTTCTTTTACCAAAGTGATTGAAGTAATACTGTTTATTGCATGGTTATCTTCTATGCACCGTAAGGAAATGAAATAAAAGGATATTTTGCATTGTCTTCATTTCACAAAACTGATAAATAAAAATTACTAAATTGTATATATGCAAACCTATAAAAAGTGGTCAAAAATGAAATGAAAAAATGATGGATAAAATTCATCTACAATATATTAATAAAACCATTTTTTGCTGGTTTATATCTCATGGATTTGATTTTATCTTCAATAGTAAACAAAGTAATGTTCTTTAGGGCTTGCCAAGGGCTTGCCAAATATAATGTATTTTATAATATTTGCCATTAGCCTGGCTCTGTTTCTCACACAATTCTGACTTGAAAGATACAAAGTGATATTAATTCAGTGGGTAGAAATAGAAACAAACAAACAAAAATGTAACAGGAGATTTTAACTATGTGTAGGGGTTAGATAAAATGATTTAAATATTCTGAGTCCCGAAGAAAGAAATGCTCAGAATTTCCAAAAGGATTTTCTTATTCAATAAAATGGAAGTTCAAGAAACAACAATTTCAGGTATATGGAAATTAAAAGCATAAGTAATTGAGTATTTATAGATATATTTTATAATCTTACCTCTATATTTGTACATGTTGGAAAGTAAGCATAACTAAAAAAGACAGAATAGATTGTTGTTAGATACCATTAGGCCTCAGATTTCTAAAACCTTTTATTTTGCAATGGTTTAAGAACAGTGCCAAGAGTTTCTGTATACCTTTCACACAGCTTCTCTTAATTGCAAAATCTTAAATGTAACCATAGTACAGTTATCAAATCTAATAAATTAACTATGGATTTTATTTGGATTTCACTAATTTTTCTATTAGTGTCTTCCACCTGTATAAAGATAAAATTCCAAATCCTGAATTGCTTTTGGATACCATGTTCATTAGTTTTCTCCAATTTGTAGAAGTTCCTAAGTATTTGCTTGTCATTCATGATCTCCCCCTCTTTAAAGACTGTTGTTGTTGTCGCTAGGTGCCCTCGAGTCAGTTCCGACTTAGCGATTCTGTGTGCAACAGAAAAAAATACTGCCCCATCCTACACCATCCTCAGGATCATTGCTATGTTTGAGCCAATTGTTACAGCCACCACGTCAATTCACCTTGTTAAGGGTCTTCCTCTTTTTTAATGACCTCTACCCTACCTAGCATGATGGCCTTCTCCAGGAACCTGTCACCCCTGATAACATGTCCAATGTTCGTGAGATGAAGTCTCACCACCCTCGCTTCCAAGGAGCACTCTGGCTGTACTTCTTCCACGACAGGCCTGATCCTTCTTCTGGCAGTCCATGGTGTATTCAATAGTCCTCACCAATTCTTCTTCAGTCTTCCTTATTCATTTGCCAGATTTTGAATGCACATGAGGTGATTGAAAATACCGTGGCTTAGGTCAGGTATACTTTGGTGCTCAAAGGGACATCTTGGATTGTGAATAATTTAAGGAGGTCTTTTGGAGCAGATTTTACCAATGCAATGTGTCATTTGATGTCTTGACCTCTGCTTCCATGGGCATCGATTGTGGATCCTAGTAAAACGAAATCTTTGACAACTTCCTGTCTTTGCTCCATTTATCATGATGTTGCTTATTGGTCCAGTTGTGAGGATTTTTGTTTTCTTTATACCAAAGGCTGTAGCCTTTGATCTTCATTAGTAAGTACTTCAAGTCCTCTTCACTTTCAGCAAGCAAGGTTGCGTCATCTGCATATTGCAGGTTGTTAATGAGTCTTCATCCAATCCTGATGCCCTGTTCTTCTTCCTATAGTCCACGTTCTCAGATTATTTGCTCCGCATACAGGCTGAAAAAGTATGGTGAAAGCATAGAATTCTAATGCTCACCTTTCCTGATTTTAAACCACGCAGTGTTCTGTTCAAATGCATACCTTTTGTTCTATGAACGGTTTCCACATAAACACAATTAAGTGTTCTGAAATTCCCATTCTTTGCAATCTCATCCATAATTGTTATGATCCACATAGTCGAATGCCTTTGCGTAGTCAATAAAACACAGATAAACATCTTTCTGTTGTTCTGTGCTTTCAGCCAAGATCCATCTGACATCAGCAATTTCATGTCCTTTTCTGAATCAATCTTGAACTTCTGGCAGTTCCCTGTTCATGTACTGCTACAACTGCTTTTGAATGATCTTCAGCAAAATTTTACTTCTGTGTGATATTAATGCTATCGTTTGATAATTTCCACATCCAGTTGGATCACCTTTCTTTGGAATGGGCACGAGTATGGATCTCTCCCAGCTGGTTGACCAAATTTCTTGGCATAAATAAGAAAGCACTTCCAGGGCTGTGCCTGTTTGTTAAAACATCTCTATTGGTATTCTGCCAATTCCTGGAGCCTTGTTTTTCACCAATGCCTTCAGTGCAGCTTGGACCTCTTCCTCCAATACCATCAGTTCTTTGTCATATGCTACCTCCTGAAATGGTTGATTATTGACCAATTCTTTTTGTTGCAGTGACTTTGTGTATTTTTTCAATCTTCTTTGATGTTTCCTGTGTTGGTCCATATTTTTCTCATAGAATCCTTCAAAATTGCAACTACAGGCTTGAATTTTTTTCTTTAGTTCTCTCAGCTTGAGAAAGAAAACACCAAAATAGACGTCAGAAGGGACTCTGAAACTTGTTCTTGAAAGTAGAGTAACTAAAGTGAATTGAAGAAATGGTTAAGTAAAAAAAAAATTCCAAAAGGTGGCTGGAAAAGACAATGTAATGTATAATAAGAAATGTTGAAGAGTACTAGTCAGTTATTTTGCAGAGCGCTTCACAGCTTTGTTTGTCTAATGTTGTCTCCCAGTTAGAATTAGGTTGTACATTTTGTGGCGTCCCTGGGTGGTTCAAGTGGTTAACAAGCGTGGTTGCTAACAGAAAGGTTGGAGGTTCCAGTTCACCCAGAGGTGTCTCAGAAGAAAGACCTAACAATCTACTTCTGAAAAATCAGCCATTGAAAATCTCATGCAGCACAGTTCTACTGTGATACACAAGGGGTTGTCGTGAGCCAGATTCGACTTGACAGCGACTGGGTTGCTACATTTTTGTGAAGAGTACCACAGAGTTGTTATACTCTTTTCAGTACATTCCGTCAGGGTGCATATGATGTCGATATGTCTTGTATCTGGTAATGCTTATCTTGATAACTTAGTTAAGGGGTGTCTGGTAGATTTCTCTTTTGTAGAGTTAAAATTTTCACTTTGATATTATTAAATATATAGGGAAGAGACTTTGACGTTATGCAAACATCCTCTTTCTTCTTAAGCTTTCGTCTCCTTATTTTAGTATTCTTCAGTGGATCTTGTCTGCAGCAAATATTATTGTGGTGTTTGGATGATTTTATATTTCTCTCATTTCTCCTACATTTAACAGTTGTCAATCTTCTTTAAGAAAGAGTTGTCCCTTTTCCACCTTTTATTTGTATATTCCATCATTTATTTCTAGTAGCATGCACTAAGGAATATTAATTTTATTCTTTGGTTATAGGCCAATATTGCATTATTTATTTTGCTGTCAAGATTTTTCAGCTTTGGCCATTGGGAGCTTTTGCAGGTCGGTTCCTGAGATTTTCAACATGGCCCTACATTTAAAAAAAATTTTTTAAAGCCTTCTTAAGGTCTGCCAGAGGACATAAATGGGAAATCTATGTGTGCCCACAAATTCTGTACACACACACACATGCATTTATGTATCAATTTCTCTCTCTCTCTTTCTGTATATATATATAATATATATAGCATAAAAATGATACTTCTGATTCCAACCCTGCACCCAGAGTTTACTCTAGTATTCCCTCTTTGCTTATTTGTAATTCCATTCCCCAGTAGGGAGCGGCCTTGTGTTCATGATCAAAACATATTCACTTATTTGATCAAACACGGTAAGATGTAGAGTAATTTCAAAATTGCTAAACCATATAGCTACGAGAAACAAATTTACCACCCATAGTACAATGCTTTTCAATACTTTCATCCTTCAGTCTAAGAATTTCCAGTCAAAACATTGTTGTCCAAAATTCATCAGGTCAGTGTTTTTCTTGCTATGCCCTTCAGTGTTGACTATGGAATGAATTTGTAAAACTGTCATATTCATTTGTCACAGCGTGCATTTCATCTTGAGTTCCACCCACATCCTGATTGGTTTTTTAAAATTTGCGTTCAGTAAAAGACACTATGGGTCTTTTACCATTCTAGTGTGCTGAAAACTACAGTCACATATCCACTCCCAAGGCACCCAATACAACAGTTGCATCATTGCTTAAATTTCATTTTTCAGGGACTCATGCAGTGGCTGAAGACAGAATAAAAAAGATAAGGAGCTAATCAATTTAATAAATATACTAAGAGGACATGCTATGTAAATGTGGGACCTTACAGGAGACGGCAGGGAAACTTACCTGTCTTTAATTTGCCACTATGCTTGGAAACTCTATGGGGCAGTTCTACTCTGTCATACAGGGTCGCTACAAGTCGGAATCGACTCAACGGCACTGGGTTTATGCTTTTAGTAGTGTGTGTGTGTGTGTGTGTGTGTGTGTGTGTGTGTGTAGGAGGGCAGGAGTGGGTGGGATGGGTGTTCTGATAATTAATAGTCACATATTCATAAGCTGACCTGTAGTAAAATGTCCATTTCAAATTTACATCTCACTGGAAAAATGAAAAAACACAAGATTAGTAATTGTTTTAGGACTGACTTTCATAGATAGAGTTCTATGCTCCTGGCAGAAATCTCCTAAGGCTGCAAACCCTAAAGACAGAATTACAAAGAAATAAAACCTCACAGGATATGGTTGTTCTAGAAAGAAAGATCCCTGAAAATCCACTGGCACCTAGACATTTTTACCAGCTTCGGCTGTTAAATCAGTAACCATATTTCCAATGAATAATAAGGATCAACCACCACAGGCCCTTTTATACCTGTTGTCTCTGGATAATATAGTGTATAGTGAGACAAATTCATAAAGATATTCTTTTTTATACTTCTTTTATTATTTACTGAGTTCCTTTTTCAAAATTTTACGTATGTCTTTGTATTCCCCCATAAAACGGACTACCATTGAGTCAATTCCGAATCATAGTGACTCTATGGGACAGAGAAGAACTTCCCCATATGGTTTCCAAGGAGCACCTGGTGGATTCAAACTGCCAAACTTTTGGTTAGCAGTCATAGCTCTTAACCATTATACCACCAGGGTTTCCTGTCTTTGTAACAGTGTAAAAAAAAAAAAGCAAATAGTAATTCACAGATGGTACAACAGACTGAAATATTGCCCGCTCCTATATCACCCTCAAGATGGCAGATATGTTTGAGTCCATTTCTATGGCTATTGTGTCAATCCTTCTAACCAAGTGTCTCTCTCACTCTCTTTGGTCCTCTAATTCACCAGACATGACGTCTTCTTCTGGTTATTGACACCTCTTGATGACATGTCCAATGCAAGCAACACAGAGAATGTTCTGTTGTGATCCATGAGGTTTTCACTGGCTAATTTTTGAAAGTAAATCACCAGGCCTTTCTTTCTAGTCTGTCTTAGTCTAGAAGCTCTACTGAAACCTGTCTACCATGGTGACCCAACTGGTATTTGAAATACTGGTGGCATAGCTTCCAGCATCATAGCAACCACCACAGTACAATGAACTGACACATGGTGGTAGATGATTAATTTACTACTGTGTTGTTGTTAGGTGCTGTCGAGTCAGATCTGACACATAGCCACCCTATGTACAATAGAACAAAACACTGCCTGGTCTTGCACCATGCCCACAATCGTTGTTATGCTTGAGCCCAGTTTTGCAGCCACTGTGTCAACGGATGTTTGTAGCTGTTTCTTCTTATTTTGAAACCTGCCTCATCAGCAAATGAAGGTCCCAAAAGCTTGACTCCATCCACGTCATTAAGGTCAACTCGGAAACTCCATGGGGCAGTTCTACTCTGTCCTGTGGGGTCGCTATGAGTTGGAATCGACTCGACAGCACTGGGTTTTGTACTTTGAGGAGGCAGCTCTTCCCCAATCATCTTTTGAGCGCCTTCCAGCCTGGGGGGGTCATCTGCCAACACTATATCAGACAAAGTTCCACTGCTATTCATGAGGTTTTCACTGGCTAATTCTTTTCAGAAGTAGACTGCCAGGTCCTTCTTCCTAGTCTTAGTCTGGAAGCTCAGCTGAAACCTATCTGGCATGGGTGGCCCTGCTGGTATCTGAATACCAGTGACATGGCTTCCAGAATCACAACAACATGCAATATAAATCTCCGTGGTTATTTTTTTATTACCACTCTAGGCATGCTTCCGTCTTTCTTCTGGAAGTATGCTACCACAGGGCTTCATCATTCCAAGATTTAAAGGACCCATTTCGATAGCAGTATCTCCCATTTCCATGACCAACTACATTGCCTTTTCTTTTCCTCAGCTTAAAAACAGTGTATTTCAAAGATACTTGTTTTTGTTTCAGATTTTATTCTATCAGGGGAAGTAGTCAGGAGGCTGATAAGTGAGAGAATACAATATTTGTCCTTTTGTGTCTGATTTACTTCATGCAGCAGAATGTTTTCAGTATTCACACGTTATGGCATGTATCAGGACTCCATTTCTGTAAGCTGAGTAATTATTTCCTTTGTGTGTATACACCAAATTTTGTTATCCATTCAACTGTTGAGGAAATCCTGGTGGCTGCTAACCAGGAGGTCGGCAGTTCGAATCTGCCAGGCGCTCCTTGGAAACTCTATCGGGCAGTTCTACTCTGTCCTATACAGTTGCTATGAATCTCAATCGACCTGACAGCAGTGGGTTTGGGTTTGGCTTTGGGTTTGGGTTGGTGTTCAACTGTTGATGGACATTTAGGTTTTTTTCTCCCTTTTGTCCATTGTGCATAATACTGCAATGAACATGGCTGTACATGTCTGTTTGTGCCACTGTTTTCAAGTGAAACTGCTGGGTCATATGGTTGTTCTTTATTTAACTTTTTTCTTTTAATAATTTTTATTGTGCTTTAAGTGAAAGTTTACCAATCAAGTCAGTCTCTCACACAAAAACCCATATACACCTTGCTACACACTCCCAATTACTTTTCCCCTAATGAGATAGCCTGCTCTCTCCCTCCACTCTCTCTTTTCATGCCCTTTTCGCCAGTTTCTAACCCCCTCTACCCTCTCATTTCCCCTTCAGGCAGGAGATGCCAACATAGTCTCAAGTGTCTACCTGACCCAAGGAGCTCACTCCTCACCAACATCCCTCTCCAACCCATTGTCCAGTCCAATCCATGTCTGAAGAGTTGTCTTCGGGAGTAGTTCCTGTCCTGGGGCAACAGACGGCCTGGGGGCCATGACCACCAGGGTCCTTCCAGTCTCAGTCAGACCATTAAGTCTAGTCTTATGAGAATTTGGGGTCTGCATCCCACTGATCTCCTGCTCGCTCAGGGGTTCTCTGTTGTGCTCCCTGTCAGGGCTGTCATCGGTTGTAGCCAGGCACCATCTAGTTCTTCTGGTCTCAGGATGATGTAGTAGCTGGTTCATGTGGCCCTTTCTGTCTCTTGGGCTCTTAATCACCTTGTGTCCTTGGTGTTCTTCATTCCCCTTTGACCCAGGTGGGTCGAGACCAATTGATGCATCTTAGATGGCTGCTTGCTAGCGTTTAAGATCCCAGACACCACTCTTCAAAGTGGGATGCAGAATGTTTTCTTAATAGATTTTATTATGCCAATTGACTTAGATGTCCCCTGAAACCATGGTCCCCAAACCCCTGCCCCTGCTATGCTGGCCTTCAAAGCATTCAGTTTATTTAGGAAACTTCTTTGCTTTTGGTTTAGTCCAATTGTGCTGACCTCCCCCGTACTTTGTGCTGTCTTTCCCTTCACCTAAAGTAGTTCTTATCTACTATCTAATTAGTGAATACCCCTCTCCCACCCATCCACCCTCCCCCCTCTCGTAACCACAAAAGACTGTTTTCTTCTCAGTGTAAACTATTTCTCAAGTTCTTAAAATAGTGGTCTTATACAATATTTGTCCTTTTGCAACTGACTAATTTCACTCAGCATAATGCCTTTCAGGTTCCTCCGTGTTATGAAATGTTTCACAGATTCCTCACTGTTCTTTATCGATGCGCAGCATTCCATCGTGTGAATGTACCATAATTTATTTATTCGTTCATCCGTTGATGGGCACCTTGGATGCTTCCATCTTTTTGCTATTGTAGACAACACTGCAATGGACATGGGTGTGCATATATCTCTTGGTGTAAAGGCTCATATTTCTCTAGGATATATTCCAAGGAGTGGGATTGGTGGATCATATGGTACTTCTATTTCTAGATTTTTAAGGAAGTGCCAATTCAATTTCTGTAGTGGTCGTACCATATTACATTCCCAACAGCAGTGTCTAAGTGTTCCAATCTCTCCACAGCCTCTCCAACATTTATTATTTTGTGTTTTTTGGATTAATGCCAGCCTTGTTGGAGTGTGATGGAACCTCATTGTAGTTTTGATTTGCATTTCTTTAATGGCTAATGATAGTGACCATTTCCTCAGGTGTCTACCCGAATGTCTTCTTTAGTGAAGTGTCTATTCATATCTTTTGCCCATTTTTTAATTGGGTTATTTGTCTTTTTGCAGCTGAGTTTTTGCAGTATTATGTAGATTTTAGAGATCAGGCACTGATCAGAAATGTCATAGCTAAAAACTTTTTCCCAGTCTGTAGGTAGTCTTTTTACTCTTTTGGTGAAGTCCTTGGATGAGCATAAGTGTTTGATTTTTAGGAGCTCCCAGTTATTTAGTTTGTCTTCTATGTTCTTTAAAATGTTTTCTATACTGTTTATGCCATGTATTAGGGCTCCTAACGTTCTCCCTATTTTTTCCTCCATGATCTTTATCGTTTTAGATTTCATCTTTAGGACTTTGATCCATTTTGAGTTAGTTTTTGTGCATGGAATGAGGTATGGGTCTTGTTTCATTTTTTTGGAGACGGATATCCAGTTATGCCAGCGCCATTTGTTAAAAAGACTGTCTTTTCCCCATTTAACTGTTTGGGGCCTTTGTCAAATATCAACTGCTCATATGTGGATGGATTTATGTGTGGATTCTCAATTCTGTTCCATTGGTCCATGTATCTGTTGTTGTACCAGTACCAGGCTGTTTTGACTACTGTGGCGGTATAATAGGATCTAAAATCAGGTAAAGTAAGGCCTCCTACTTTGTTCTTCTTTTTCAGTAATGCCTTATTTATCCGGGGCCTCTTTCCCTTCCATATGAAATTGGTGGTTTGTTTCTCCATCTCATTAAAGAATGTTGTTGGGATTTGGATCGGAATTGCATTAAATGTATAGATCGCTTTTGGTAGAATAGACATTTTTATAATGTTAAGTCTTCCTATCCACGAGCAAGGTATATTCTTCCACTTATGTAAGTCTCTTTTGGTTTCTTGCAGAAGTGTCTTGCAGTTTTCTTTGTATAAGTCTTCTACATCTCTGGTAAGATTTATTCCTAAGTATTTTATCTTCTTGGGGGCTACTGTAAATGGCATTGATTTGGTGATTTCCTCTTTGATGTTCTTTTTGTTGGTGTAGAGGAATCCAACTGATTTTTGTATGTTTATCTTGTGTCCTGATACTCTGCTGAGCTCTTCTATTAGTTTCAGTAGTTTTCTGGGGGATTCCTTAGGGTTTTCTGTGTATAAGATCATGTCCTCTGCAAATAGAGATACTTTTACTCCTTCCTTGCCAATCTGGATGCCCTTTATTTCTTTAACTAGCCTAATTGCTCTGGCTAGGACTTCCAGCACAATGTTGAATAAGAGCAGTGATAAAGGGCATCTTTGTCTGGTTCCCGATCTCAATGGGAGTGTTTTCCGGCTCTCTCCATTTAGGGTGATGTTGGCTGTTGGCTTTGTATAAATGCCCTTTATTATGCTGAGGAACTTTCCTTTTATTCCTATTTTGCTGAGAGTTTTTATCATGAATAAGTGTTGAAACTTGCCAAATGCCTTTTCTGGATCAATTGATAAAATCACATGATTCTTGTCTTTTGAATTTTGTTTATGTGGTTGATTACATTAATTATTTTTCTGTTGAACCATCCCTGCATAACTGGTATGAATCTCATTTGGTCATGGTGAATTATTTTTTTTGATATGTTCTTGAATTCTTTTGGCTAGAATTTTGTTGAGGATTTTTGCATCTAAGTTCATGAGGGATATAGGTGTATAATTTTCTTTTTTTTTGGTGTCTTTACCTGGTTTTGGTATCAGGGATATGGTGGCTTCATAGAATGAATTTGGTAGTATTCCATCCTTTTCTATGCTCTGAAATACCTTTAGTAGTAGTGGTGTTAACTCTTCTCTGAGAGTTTGGTAGAACTCTGCAGTGAAGCCATCCGGACCAGGGCTTTTTATTGTTTTGGGAGTTTTTTGATTACCTTTTCAATCTCTTCTTTTGTTATGGGTCTATTTAGTTGTTCTATCTCTATTTGTATTAGTTTAGGTAGGTAGTATGTTTCTAGGAATTCGTCCATTTCTTCTAGGTTTTTGAATTTGTTTGAGTATAGTTTTTCATAGTAATCTGATATGATTCTTTTAATTTCGGTTGGGGCCGTTATGATATTGCCCATCTCATTTCTTATTTGGGTTATTTGCTTCCTCTCCTGTTTTTCTTTTGTCTGTTTGGCCGATAGTTTATCAATTTTGTTGAGTTTTTCAAAAAACAGCTTTTGGCCTTGTTAATTCATTCAATTGTTTTTCTGTTTTCTATTTCATTTAGCTCAGCTCTAATTTTTATTATTCCTTTTCTTCTGGTGCCTGTGGATTTCTTCTGTTGGTCTCTTTCTATTTTTTCAAGTTGTAGGGGTAGTTCTTTGCTTTTGGCCCTTTCTTCTTTTTGGATGTGTGCATTTATTGATATAAATTGCCCCCTGAGCACTGCTCTTGCTGTGTCCCAAAGGTTCTGATAGGAAGTATTTTCATTTTCATTGGATTCTATGAATTTCTCTAGTCCATCCTTAATGTCTTCTATAATCCAGTCTTTATTGAGGAGGGTATTGTTCAGTCTCCAAGTGTTTGATTTCTTTTCCCTGCTTTTCCTGTTGTTGATTTCCACTTTTATGGCCTTATGGTCAGAGAAGATGCTTTGTAATATTTCAGTGTTTTGGATTCTGCTAAGGCTTGCTTTATGACCTAATATGTTGTCTATTCTAGAGAATGTTCCATGGGCACTAGAAAAGAAAGTGTACTTGGTTGCTGTTTGGTGGAGTGTTCTGTATATGTCTACGAGGTCAAGTTGGTTGATCGTGGCATTTAGATCTTCCGTGTCTTTATTGAGCTTCTTTCTGGATGTCCTGTCCTTCACCAAAAGTGATGTGTTGAAGTCTCCTACTATTATTGTGGAGTTGTCTATCTCACTTTTCAATGCAGGTAGAGTTTGTTTTATATACCTTGCAGCCCTGTCATTGGATGCATAAATATTTAATATGGTTATATCTTCTTGGTGTATTGTCCCTTTAATCATTATATAGTGTCCTTCCGTATCTTTTCTGATGGATTTAACTTTAAAATCTATTTTGTCAGAAATTAATGTTGCCACTCCTGCTCTTTTTTGATTGTTGTTTGCTTGATATATTTTTTTCCATCCCTTGAGTTTTAGTTTGTGTCTCTAAGTCTAAGGTGTGGCTCTTGTAGGCAGCATATAGATGGATCTTGTTTTTTAATCCATTCTGCCACTCTCTGCCTCTTTATTAGTGCATTTAGTCCATTTACCTTCAGAGTAATTATGGATAGGTATGAATTTAGTGCTATCATTTTGATGTCTTTTTTTGTGTGTTGTTGACAGTTTCTTTTTCCCACTTATGTGCTGAGTAGATTTTCTTTATGTATTGTCCTTTCCTCATATTTGTTGTTGTTGATTCTGTGTCTGCTGAGCCTGTATTTTTCCACTGTATTTTATTTTGATGAGTAGGATAGTTTGTGTTCTTTGTGGTTACCTTATTATTTACCCTTATTTTTCTAAATTTATAACTAACTTTTATTTCTTTGTATCGCCGTATCTTCCTCTCCATATGGAAGGTGTATGATTACATTTCTTAGTCCCTCTTTATTATTTAATGTTGTCTTCTTTTATATAATAACATCGCTGTTACCCTGTGTTTGCTTTTTTTTTTTTTTTAATCTTGCTTTTTTTTTTTTTTTTGGAGTTCCCTGTCTGGGTTGACTTCTGGTTGCTCTGCCCAGTGTTCTAGTCTTGGGTTGATACCTGATATTACTGATTTTCTAACCAAAGAACTCCCTTTAGTATTTCTTGTAGTTCTGGTTTGGTTTTTACAAATTCCCTGAACTTGTGTTTATCTGGAAATGTCTTAATTTCACCATCATATATAAGAGACAGTTTTGATGGATATATGATTCTTGGCAGGCAATTTTTTTTCCTTCAGTTTTTTAAATATGTCATCCCATTGCCTTCTTGCCTGCACGGTTTCTGCCGAGTAGTCCGAGCTTATTCTTATTGGCTCTCCCTTGTAGGTGACTTTTCGTTTATCCCTCGCTGCTCTTAGAATTGTCTCCTTATCTTTGGTTTTGGCAAGCTTGATTATAATATGTCTTAGCGACTTTCTTTTAAGATCTACCTTATGTGGAGTTCGATGAGCATCTTGAATAGATATCTTCTCATCTTTCACAATATCAGGGAAGTTTTCTGCCAACAAATCCTCAACAATTTTCTCTGTATTTTCTGTTATCCTTCCCTGTTCTGGTACTCCAATCACTCGTAGGTTATTTCTCTTGATACAGTCCCACATGATTCTTAAGGTTTCTTCATTTTTTTTAATTCTCTTATCTGATTTTTCTTCAAATATATTAGTGCCAAGTGGTTTATCTTCGAGTTCAGAAATTCTAGCTTCTACTTGCTCAATTCTGCTCCTCTGACTTTCTATTGAGTTATCTAATTCTGTAATTTTATTGTTAATCTTCTGAATTTCTGATTGCTGTCTGTCTATGGAGTTTTCCAGCTTATTAACCTTTTCATTATGTTCCTGAATAATCTTTCTGAGTTCTTCAGTTGCTTTATCTGTGTGTTCCTTGCCTTGTTCTGAATATTACCTCATTTCCTTCCTGATATCTTGAAGGGTTCTGTATATTAAACTTTGGTATTCTGCATCTGGTAATTCCAGGAATGCACTTTCATCTAAAAGATCCCTGGGTTCTCTGTTTTGAGAGCCCGTTGAGGTGATCATGGCCTGTTTCTTTATGTGACTTGATATTGACTGCTATCTCTGAGCCATCTGTAAGTAATTGTATTAGTTTATGCTGGCTTACTGTGTCATAGCTGCTCGCTTTGTTTTGTTTTGGTATACCCCTATGGGTTGCTCGAGTGAGCTAACTTGATTATTTTTGCCTTTGGAGCTCTGGTGTCCTGTCCTCAGCTGGCTAGAGCTGTTATCAGGTATATCAGTCTAGGAGCCCATTCAGTTTTCTTGTATGAATTCAGCTCAGGTGTCCAGGTAGCTGATATCAAGTGTGTGGTACAGGTTCTTTCCTACAGTCTTAGAGGGGCAGGGGTGATTGGCATATATACCTGTGTCTGATTGCAGCAGGGGCTCATGTTCTGAACAAGGCAGGGGGCTGAGAACCAACCCCCAAGTGTCTCTGAGGAAAACACATCTCTGTTCCCTAGAGCGTGCTGGTGGGTGGGCTCTGCAGAGGGACCATGAGCACCCAAAGATTTTGTTGTAAGGACTGAGAGGTACCAGTTATCCCCGGGCCCCAGTTGCGGGTGGCTTGGCAACACAAGTGGAGCCACTAGTCCTTAGGTCCCTGTTGTGGGTAGGTGAGGACCTTGTTCAATAGGCAAAGCAATGTCAAACCTCAAACACCCACCTCTCCACTGCATGGCTAAAAGGGTTGGAGTTTGCCAACAAGGGCCTATTCTGCCAAAATAGGCCCACACAGGTCCATGCAGAAGGGAAAGGTGCTCAAGGTACATGGACAGTTTATGCCTGGATAGGAGCCAGTCCTGTCCTGGGCTCCCCCAATTAATGGAGCTAACAAATTATCTTTTCCCCCCAGCTGGAAATTTTTTCCTTCCCCAAGGCCGGGAGGACTGCTCCAGGTGCTCACCAGGGTCTATCTCAGGCCTAGGGATTCAGCCACTGAAGCTGGGTTGGGGGTGGGGGGTACAGTAAAATATACACAAGTACTTAGCTTTTGCTGAGAGCTCCCTTCTGCTCAGGTTCCGGAGGTGTGAGTGGGCTGTGTGGCTGGCTGCTTCTCCCTGAGGAAACTGTGGCCAAATGCTAGGACCAGCCTGCCACCACAGCCACTCCTGGAACGGCACCTGAGGGCTCCCCACGGTTCAGGTCCGGCAACTCCTCTCTGCTTCTGAACGGTCTCTTCCTTCCCCTGCCCCTCAGTTCATTGCCTAAGCTTGCCTTTGATGCTCAGGGCTCCCAGCTTGTCACAAATATACTCGTTTCACTTCTTTTTTGGGGTCTTTGTTGTAAAGAGGGCTGGACGGAAGCGTCTGTCTGTTCCGCCATCTTGGCTTCTCTTTATTTAACTTTTTGAAGAACTGTCAAGAATTATTTTTAACAGAGTATTGAACAGTTTAAAGAATTATCAAGAGGCTGAAAGGCAGTTATTACCATAAGTTTCCTTAAATGTTTCTCAAAGCCACATCACCAAATTGTGCCTGTATCTGAGCTGCTCTTCAGGAAGACAGTAATAATGCTATAAGACTGTGGGTCATCTGTGTCTACTGTAATACACACCAGCAAAATAGGTGCCTAATGCCTATTTCTCTCCCTCTCAACTAAGTTTAAAATTTACAAATTTTATGAGTGTATCTGATTGGGGCAACTAAAAATGTAGTCTTTGCATTCACTGCATAGAGATTGACAAACTCGAAGAAATTTGGACGTGTTACATGAATTATAAGTGTATTAATATAAAGTGTTTTGAGACTAAATATATCCAAAGGAGAAATCTAAGTAATTCATTTCAAAAAATTAAATTCAAATTACCATACAAAAACAGAAGAGGAGACAGGAAGGCTTCATTTATGCGTGTAAGAGTATAACACACAATGAACCTTACAAGGGCCATCTGGAAGGCATTATATTGGCTTATTGGTGGGAGTATATAATTGAGTCACTCTTCAGTTATTTATGGGTCAAGTGTATGTTTCTTATTTTCTGTGAATCTCTGTGCCTCCCTCTTTAAAAGGAGAATAAAAAAACCCATTTAAAGACACTTTCAGAGTCTCAGAGAGTTAGATAACACACTTTATTTAACGTAGCTTATGATACATAATAATCACACATAATAATCACACTAGAAAATTGAGAATTGCTTTTATAGTATTATTTTGTTTTATATAATAAATTGAAGCAATAAAATCAGCTCTTCCATGGAAAGCATAAAAAAAAAGTGTTTTTTACTGGAATTTTTCTATTCATGATTCACAGGAAAGTTCTTCCTTCACTTTTACAACTCTGTCTATTTGTAATTATGCTTCCCTTTGCCCAGAATGAAAACCCTGGTAGTGTAGTGATTAAGAGCTACTACTGCTAACCAGAAGGTTGGCAGTTTGAATCCACCAGCTGCTCCTTGGAAACTCTATGGGGAAGTTCTACTCTGTTCTATAGGGTTGCTATCAGTTAGAATCAACTTGACAGCAATGTTTTTTTTTTTTTTTATGCCCAGAATATTCACCTAATTGTATTTATTATTCCCACTGAGATTATTTCACAGATTACCATAAATGTGAGCAACTACACCTTTTCTATTGATATAACCCTTGGCGTATCCTTTTATAAAAAGAAAAAAGTATATGTAAATGTTTACCTTTTTATCTGTCTCCTAAAGTTCTACAGGTCAGTGATGGTATGTTCTATTAATCCCATGGCCAGCACTTGCCTGCTACCTAGTTGGGATTTAAAATTTATTTGTAGAAATAATGTCTGAAAGAATTTCCCTGAACATATAAACATTAGAAAACAATTATATCAGAAGAATCTTATAATCCATCTCCATGAAGTCGATTCTGACTCATAGCAACCCTAGAGAACAGAGAACTGCCCCATAGGGTTTCCAAGCAGCAGCTAGTGGATTCAAACTACCAAAGTTTTGGTTAGCAACCAAATGCTTAACCACTGAACCACGAGGGGCCTATTCTACCTATTATTATCCACATATGGATATTGAAATAGGAACAAAATATTATGTATGTAATCATTTATTTTATTATCGACAAGATAATGTTTTGTAGTTTTCAATATGTATTAATTGTTACTGGTTTTTCGGTTTGTTTCACATGTGGATTTATTTTGGGAATTATATTCCAGTGTTTCCTAGATGGGATAGGCAGAACACTTGAAGTAGTCTGGCATCTCCTAGAAATCTTGGGTGTAGCCTTTGATATAGCTTCTTCCAAACAGACCTGGAACAATAGTAGATATGTCAGTACACAGGCAAACTGAGTAGAAGACCAGGTCACGATCCACATACAGGATGAGGCTACAGGAAGTCTCACTGGAGAGATTTCCCTGCTGGGAGACCATCACAGCCCTGTTCCCAGTTACCCTTTTTACTCAGGAAATAGTGCAGTCCATAATAACACACAAGACAATAACCAAGAAGAATAATCAAAGCAAAAACTAAGGTGACAGGCAAAGCAGACAAGGTTTATCATATGCTCTAACTTACTTTAGAGTTAAAATGAAACTATATTTAGCAAGCGTTATGAATTGTACTATAATCTTGCTAGAAGAAAAGGCAGAGAAACTGACATTGTACTTTTGTCAGTAGGTAACATTACCAGGTCTATCGGCTGATTTAAATGTTTCATTTATCAAGTTAAATTTTAATTATGTAAAATTTTTATCCTCGATGCCTGTTATAATTAAGTGTAGCCTGAATGAATTTATGATACATTAGAAAGTCCCTTAACTATTGTAATATTTAGCATAAACTTCTATTCATAAACTACTATATATGAAAATCAGTGTATTGTAACTCTATCGGTCTGGATTTTTGGGACAGATAGAAATAAATTTAAATCCCATTTCTGAAACCTACGATTTCTGTGACAATGAACAACCCTCAACCTGTATTTTACTCTGTTGCTTCAACTATAAATTGTTGTTGTTGTTAGGTGCCGTTGAATTGGTTCTGATTCATAGCGACCCTATACACCACAGAACGAAACACTGCCTGGTCCTGCGATATCCTTACAATCGCTCCTATGCTTGAGCTGATTGTTGCAGCCACTGTGTCAATCCTATCATTGAGGGTCTTCCTCTTTTCCGCTGACACGGTACTTTACCTATCATGATATCCTTCTCCAGGGACTGATCCCTCCTGACAACATGTCCAAAGTATGTAAGATGCAGTCTCACTATCCTTGCTTCTAAGGAGCATTCTGGTTGTACCTCTTCCAAGACAGATTTGTTCTTTCTTCTGGCAGTCCATGGTATATTCACTATTCTTTGCAAACACCATAATTCAAAGGTGTCAGTTCTTCTTCTGTCATCCCTATTCACTGTCCAGCTTTCACATGTATATGATGTGACTGAAAATACCATGGTTTGGGTCAGGCGCACCTTAGTCTTCAAGGTGACATCTTTGCTTTTCAACACTTTAAAGAGGTCCTTTGCAGCAGATTTGCCCAAAGCAATGCATCTTTTGATTTCTTGACTGCTGCTTCCATGAGCATTGATTGTGGATCCAAGTAAAATGAAATCCTTGACAAATTCAATCTTTTCTCCATTTATCATGATGTTGCTCATTGGTCCATTTGTGAGGATTTTTGTTTTCTTTATGTTGAGGTGCAATCCATACTCAAGGCTGTGGTCTTTGATCTTCATTAGTAAGTACTTCAAGTCCTCTTCACTTTCAGCAAGCAAGATTGTGTCATCTGCATAAGGCAGGTTGTTAATGAGTCTTCCTTGAACCCTGATGCCTTGTTCTTCTTCATATAGTCCAGCTTCTCATATTATTTGCTCAGCAAACAGATTGAATATATATGGTGAAAGGATACAACCCTGACACAAAACTTTCCACTCACCTATAAATTAGAATTAATAATAACATTAATCTTCTGAAAAGTGTTGTAAGATGAATGTTGAACTATTTTCCTAATTCAAAGTCATCATGTCAAATACTATCAGCAAATGTTATTTTTCTCTGCTATCTTCAAAAACATGGAAGTCATTTCTAGACCCCCAAATTAAAACCCAAATTTCCGGAAAGGTGAACTCTCAACAGTTATCTTAGTCATCTAGTGCTACTATAGCAGAAATACCACAAGTGGTTGGCTTTAACAAAGAGAAGTTTATTTTCGCACAGTAAAGTACACTAAAAGTCCAAATTCAGGGTGTTAGCTCCAGGGGAAGGGGTCCCCCCTCTGCAGGCTCTGGAGGAAGTTTCTTGTCGTCAGTCTTCCCAAGATCAGGGAGTTTCTCAGGCACAGGGACCCTGGGTCCAAAGGACGCACTCAGCTCCTAGCATTGCTTTCTTGGTAGTATGAGTTCCCCAATTCTCTGCTTGCTTCTCTTTCCTTTTATCTCTTGAGAGATAAAAGGTAGTGTAGGCCACACCCTAGGAAACTACCTTTACATTGGATCTGAGTAAGAGTGGTGTTACAATCCCACCCTAATCCCTTCAACAAAAAATTACAGTCACAAAATGGAGGACAACCACAGGATACTGGAAATCATGGCCTAACCAAGTTGATACACACACTTTTTATCATAGTTTCATGCATTTTGCTTGCTTTATGTTACTTTGGCTGTTATCTATATTACATTAATCTTTTCAGGTATTTAATTTACCTAAAGAAAAATACTGATCAATAGGAAATAACTGTAGGTAGCTCATAGAGTTGTTGGAGAGATGACTATAATTTTATACAAATAACGCTCACGTTGTATGTTTTTGCATGGTGGCAACCCCTGCACATTATTTTCATAAGTGTTCTTTACTTATTTATTTATTTGTTTTATTTGTTGCTGACTTCATTTTGTTTTTTTTTTCTGTCCGATAGACTTAATGTCAAGTCTTCATCTTGGTGCCTATCGATACGGATGTTTGGTTCCCAGCAACAGACATTTACCAGCCTACCCTTGAATTTCTAAAGCAGCCTATATCCTGTCAGGATTCCTTCTCTGCTCTGTAAACAGCTTTCTCCACTGCAGGAGAAATCATTTTTTCCATTCCAGAAACAGCCTTTGCCAGGGCGGCCAGCCCCAGGTCAGGTGCATGTGCGTCTGTGTACCCTGGGCCAGAGAGGCCACTCAGCTGGGCAGTTTTCGCATTCTGACCCACTGTCCAGCTGGCTAGCTGCCGCACGCTGGCCATTTGAATCTCCCACCTGTGAGGACTCCAAGGGCCCTCTAGGCTGGGGCAGTCAGAGAGGGCACTTGCACTGTCTTCCCACCCAGGCTTCTGGTGGGGCTGGCACCGTGGGACCCTTGTGTGTGCAGGTAATGGCCCCAACAGCCACAGGACCAGCCCATGCTCAGGCTGTGGCAGCCCTGTTGACAGCCCTCCGCCCATCTCTCTCTCTTTTTTTTTATATTAGCTTTTATTAAGCTTCAAGTGAACGTTTACAAATCCAGTCTGTCACATATAAGTTTACATACATCTCACTCCCTACTCCCTCTTGCTCTCCCTCTATTGAGTCAGCCCTTTCAGTCTCTCCTTTCGTGACAATTTTGCCAGCTTCTCTCTCTCTCTATCCTCCCATCCCCCTCCAGACAAGAGATGCCAACACAGTCTCAAATGTCCACCTGATATAATTAGCTCACTCTTCATCAGCATCTCTCTCCCACCCACTGACCAGTCCCTTTCATGTCTGATGAGTTGTCTTCGGGGATGGTTCCTGTCCTGTGTCAACAGAAGGTCTGGGGACCATGGCCACCGGGATTCCTCTAGTCTCAGTCAGACCATTAAGTATGGTATTTTCATGAGAATTTGGGGTCTGCATCCCACTGATCTCCTGCTCCCTCAGGAGTTCTCTGTTGTGCTCCCTGTCAGGGCAGTCATCGATTGTGGCCGGGCACCAACTAGTTCTTCTGGTCTCAGGATGATGTAGGTCTCTGGTTCATGTGGCCCTTTCTGTCTCTTGGGCTCTTAGTTGTTGTGTGACCTTGGTGTTCTTCATTTTCCTTTGCTCCAGGTGGGTTGAGACCAATTGCTGCATCTTAGATGGCCGCTTGTTAGCATTTAAGACCCCAGACGCCACATTTCAAAGTGGGATGCAGAATGTTTTCATAATAGAATTGTTTTGCCAATTGACTTAGAAGTCCCCTCAAACCATGGTCCCGGGCCCCCGCCCTTGCTCTGCTGACCTTTGAAGCATTCATTTTATCCCGAAAACTTCTTTGCTTTTGGTCCAGTCCAATTGAGCTGACCTTCCATGTATTGAGTGTTGTCCTTCCCTTCACCTAAAGCAGTTCTTATCTACTGATTAATCAATAAAAAACCCTCTCCCTCCCTCCCCACCTCGTAACCACAAAAGTATGTGTTCTTCTCAGTTTTTACTATTTCTCAAGATCTTATAATAGTGGTCTTATACAATATTTGTCCTTTTGCCTCTGACTGATTTCGCTCAGCATAGTGCCTTCCAGGTTCCTCCATGTTATGAAAAGTTTCACAGATTCGTCACTGTTCTTTATCGATGCATAGGATTCCATTGTGTGAATATACCACAATTTATTTAACCATTTATTCGTTGATGGACACCTTGGTTGCTTCCAGCTTTTTGCTATTGTAAACAGAGCTGCAATAAACATGGGTATGCATATATCTGTTTGTGTGAAGGCTCTTGTATCTCTAGGGTATATTCCTAGGAGTGGGATTTCTGGGTTGTATGGTAGTTCTATTTCTAACTGTTTAAGATAACGCCAGATAGATTTCCAAAGTGGTTGTACCATTTTACATTCCCACCAGCAGTGTGTAAGAGTTCCAATCTCTCCGCAGCCTCTCCAACATTGATTGTTTTGTGTTTTTTGGATTAATGCCAGCCTTGCTGGTGTGAGATGGAATCTCATCATAGTTTTAATTTGCATTTCTCTAATGGCTAATGATCCAGAGCATTTTCTCATGCATCTCTTGGCTGCCTGAATATCTTCTTTAGTGAAATGTGTGTTCATATCCTTTGCCCACTTCTTGATTGGGTTGTTTGTCTTTTTGTGGTTGAGTTTTGACAGAATCATGTAGATTTTAGAGATCAGGCACTGGTCTGAGATGTCATAGCTGAAAATTCTTTCCCAATCTGCAGGTGGTCTTTTTACTCCTTTGGTGAAGTCTTTAGATGAGCATAGGTGTTTGATTTTTAGGAGCTCCCAGTTATCGGGTTTCTCTTCATCATTTTTGGTAATGTTTTGTATTCTGTTTATGCCTTGTATTAGGGCTCCTAGGGTTGTCCCTATTTTTTCTTCCATGATCTTTATCGTTTTAGTCTTTATGTTCAGGTTTTTGATCCACTTGGAGTGAGTTTTTGTGCATGGCGTGAGGTATGGGTCCTGTTTCATTCTTTTGCAAATGGATATCCAGTTATGCCAGCACCATTTGTTAAAAAGACTCTCTTTTCCTCACTTAACTGACACTGGTCCTTTGTCAAATATCAGCTGCTCATACGTGGATGGATTTATATCTGGGTTCTCAATTCAGTTCCATTGGTCTATGTGCCTGTTGTTGTACCAGTACCAGGCTGTTTTGACTACTGTGGCTGTATAATAGCTTCTGAAATCAGGTAGAGTGAGGCCTCCCACTTTCTTCTTCTTTTTCAGTAATGCTTTGCTTATCCGGGGGTTCTTTCCCTTCCATATGAAATTAGTGATTTGTTTCTCTATTCCCTTAAAATATGACATTGGAATTTGGATCGGAAGTGCGTTATATGTATAGATGGCTTTTGGTAGAATAGACATTTGGTCTATTCTACCAAAAGCCATCTATAGACATTTGGTAGAATAGACATGTTAAGTCTTCCTATCCATGAGCAAAGTATGTTTTTCCACTTCAGTATGTCCTTTTGAATTTCTTGTAGTAGAGCTTTGTAGTTTTCTTTGTATAGGTCTTTTACATTCTTGGTAAGATTTATTCCTAAGTATTTTATCTACTTGGGGGCTACTGTGAATGGTATTGATTTAGTTATTTCCTCTTCGGTGTTTTTTTGTTGATGTAGAGGAATCCGAGTGATTTTTGCATGTTTATTTTATAACCTGAGACTCTGCCAAACTCTTCTATTAGTTTCAATAGTTTTCTGGAGGATTCCTTAGGGTTTTCTGTGTATAAGATCATGTCATCTGCAAATAGTGATAACTTTACTTCCTCCTTGCCAATCCAGATACCCTTTATTTCTTTGTCTAGCCTAATTGCCCTGGCTAGGACTTCAAGCACGGTGTGGAATAAGAGCGGTGATAAAGGGCATCCTTGTCTGGTTCCCGTTCTCAAGGGAAATGCTTTCAGGTTCTCTCCATTTAGAGTGATATTGGCTGTTGGCTTTGCATAGATGCCCTTTATTATGTTCAGGAATTTTCCTTCAATTCCTATTTTGGTAAGAGTTTTTATCAGAAATGGGCGTTGGACTTTGTCAAATGCCTTTTCTGCATCAATTGATAAGATCCTGTGGTTTTTGTCTTTTGTTTTATTTATGTGATGGATTACATTAATTGTTTTTCTGATATTAAACCAGCCTTGCATATCTGGTATAAATCCCACTTGATCATGGTCAATTATTTTTTTGATATGTTGTTGAATTCTATTGGCTAGAATTTTGTTGAGGATTTTTGCATCTATGTTCATGAGGGATATAGGTCTATAATTTTCTTTTTTTGTAATGTCTTTACCTGGTTTTGGTATCAGGGAGATGGTGGCTTCATAGAAAGAGTTGGGTAGTATTCCGTCATTTTCTATGCTTTGAAATACCTTCAGTAGTAGTGGTGTTAACTCTTCTCTGAAAGTTTGGTAGAACTCTGCAGTGAAGCCGTCCGGGCCAGAGCTTTTTTTGTTGGGAGTTTTTTGCTTACCGTTTCAATCTCTTTTTTTGTTATGGGTCTTCTTAGTTGCTCTACTTCTGAATGTGTTAGTTTAGGTAGGTAGTGTTTTTCCAGGAATTCATCCATTTCTTCTAGGTTTGCAAATTTGTTAGAGTACAATTTTTCGTAGTAATCTGAAATGACTCTTTTAATTTCATTTGGTTCTGTTGTGATGTGGTCCTTCTCGTTTCTTATTCGGGTAATTTGTTTCCTTTGCTGTATTTCTTCAGTCAGTCTAGCCAATGGTTTATCAATTTTGTTAATTTTTTCAAAGAACCAGCTTTTGGCTTTGTTAATTCTTTCAATTGTTTTTCTGTTCTCTAATTCATTTAGTTCAGCTCTAATTTTTATTATTTGTTTTCTTCTGGTGGCTGATGGGTTCTTTTGTTGCTCATTTTCTATTTGTTCAAGTTGTTGGGACAGTACTCTGATTTTGGCTCTTTCTTCTTTTTGGATGTGTGCATTTATTGATATAAATTGGCCTCTGAGCACTGCTTTTGCTGTGTCCCAGAGGTTTTGATAGGAAGTATTTTCATTCTCGTTGCTTTCTATGAATTTCCTTATTCCCTCCTTGATGTCTTCTATAACCCAGTTTTTTTTCAGGAGGGTATTGTTCAGTTTCCAAGTATTTGATTTCTTTTCCCTAGTTTTTCTGCTATTGATTTCTAGTTTTATTGCCTTGTGGTCTTAGAAGATGCTTTGTAATATTTCGATGCTTTGGACTCTGCGAAGGTTTGTTTTATGACCTAATATGTGGTCTATTCTAGAGAATGTTCCATGTGCGCTAGAAAAAAAAAGTATACTTTGCAGCAGTTGGGTGGAGAGTTCTGTATAAGTCAATGAGGTCAAGTTGGTTGATTGTTTTAAGTAGGTCTTCCGTGTCTCTATTGAGCTTCTTACTGGATGCCCTGCCCTTCTCTGAAAGTGGTGTGTTGAAGTCTCCTACTATATATGTGGAGGTGTCTATCTCACTTTTCAATTCTGTTAAAATTTGATTTATGTATCTTGCAGTCCTGTCATTGGGTGCGTAAATATTTAATATGGTTAAGTCTTCCTGATCAATTGTCCCTTTTATCATTATATAGTGTCCTTCTTTATCCTTTGTGGTGGATTTAAGTCTAAAGTCTATTTTGTCAGAAATTAATATTGCTACTCCTCTTCTTTTTTGCTTATTGTTTGCTTGATATATTTTTTCCATCCTTTGAGTTTTAGTTTGTTTGTGTCTCTAAGTCTAAGGTGTGTCTCTTGTAGGCAGCATATAGATGGATCGTGTTTCTTTATCCAGTCCGTGACTCTCTGTCTCTTTATTGGTGCATTTAGTCCATTTACATTCAGCGTAATTATAGATAAATAAGTTTTTAGTGCTGTCATTTTGATGCCTTTTTATGTGTGTTGTTGACAATTTCATTTTTCCACTTTTTTGTGCTGAGACTTTTTCTTAGTAAATTGTGAGATCCTCATTTTCATAGTGTTTGACTTTATGTTAGTTACGTTTTTCTTGGCTTTTATCTTGAGTTATGGAGTTGTTATACCTTTTTGTGGTTACCTTATTATTTACCCCTATTTTTCTGAGTAAAAACCTAACTTGTATTGTTCTATAACGCCTTGTATCACTCTCCATATGGCAGTTTAATGCCTCCTGTAGTTAGGCCCTCTTTTTGATTATTGTGGTCTTTTACCTATTGACTTCCATGATTCCCTGTTATGTGTATTTTTTTTTAATTAATCTTAATTTGTTTGTTTTTGTGATTTCCCTATTTGAGATGATATCAGGACATTCTGTTTTGTGACCTTGTGTTGTGCTGGTATCTGATATTATTGGTTTTCTGACCAAACAATATCCTTTAGTATTTCTTGTAGCTTTGGTTTGGTTTTTGCAAATTCTCTAAACTTGTGTTTATCTGTAAATATCTTAATTTCGCCTTCATATTTCAGAGAGAGTTTTGCTGGATATATGATCCTTGGCTGGCAGTTTTTCTCCTTCAGTGCTCTGTCTATGTCGTCCCATTCCCTTCTTGCCTGCGTGGTTTTTGCTGAGTAGTCTGAACTTATTCTTATTGATTCTCCCTTGAAGGAAACCTTTCTTTTCTCCCGGGCTGCTTTTAAAATTTTCTGTTTGTCTTTGGTTTTGGCGAGTTTGATGATAATATGTCTTGGTGTTTTTCTTTTTGGATCAATCTTAAATGGGGTTCGATGAGCATCTTGGATAGATGTCCTTTCATCTTTCATGATGTCAGGGAAGTTTTGTGTCAGGAGTTCTTCAACTATTTTCTCTGTGTTTTCTGTCCCCCCTCCCTGTTCTGGGACTCCAATCACCTGCAAGTTATCCTTCTTGATAGAGTCCCACATGATTCTTAGGGTTTCTTCATTGTTTTTAATTCTTTTATCTGATTTTTTTTCAGCTATTTTTTTTTTTTTTTTAAATGTTGGTGTTGATTCCCTGGTCCTCCAGATGTCCCAGTCTGCATTCTAATTGCTCGAGTCTGCTCCTCTGACTTCCTATTGCATTGTCTAATTCTGTAATTTTATTGTTAATCTTTTGGATTTCTACATGCTGTCTCTCTATGGATTCTTGCAACTTATTAATTTTTTCACTCTGATCTTGAATAATCTTTTTGAGTTCTTCAACTGTTTTATCAGTGTGTTCCTTGGCTTTTTCTGCAGTTTGCCTTATTTCGTTTGTGATGTCTTGAAGCATTCTGTAAATTAGTTTTTTATATTCTGTATCTGACAATTCCAGGATTGTATCTTCATTTGGGAAAGATTTTGATTCTTTTGTCTGGGGGATTGGAGAAGCTGTCATGGTCTGCTTCTTTATGTGGTTTGATATGGACTGCTGTCTCTGAGCCATCACTGGGAAACTAGTTTTTCCAGAAAATCCGCTAAAAAAAAATGCTGTCAGATCCCTATCAGAGTTCTCCCTCTGGCTCAGGCAATTCAGATGTTAATGAAGCCACCTGGGGAGGGTGGGGGAGGGATCAGAGAGATAGGAGAGTAGCACCTCAGAATATAGCCAGAGTTGCTTGTCTTGCTTGGAATGACTACTATATCTGAGATTCCCATGGGGCGCGTCGCCTATGTGTGCTGGCTGTGTGGAGATTGCCCCCGGGGGGTCTGGCTCACTGAAGTCATGGTCAGATCTTCTGCTGCCAGCCCCATGCCCAACGTCAAGGTTCCCCTACTGGGACAGTGCACTCTGGACTCCAAAATCAGTCACTGCCTCCAGGGGACTTCTCGTCCCAGCAGCCACGTCGCCGTGCCTCCCCCACGAACCGGCTGGGCCCCCTCCCGGGGTTATTTCAGGTGAGTGGAGCAGCTCTCTGTGCTTGTGCCGTGACCGCGTGTCCCGGCTGGGACGCTACTCTCCCCACTCCAAGACCAGTCGCTGCCTCCCGGGGACTTCTCCCACCAGGTGCGTTGCCACGCTGCCCTCACGAACCGGCTGGGCCCCCTCCCGGGGTTATTTCAGGGGAGTGGAGCAGCTCTCCGTGCTTATGCCATGCCTGCGCCCAGTCGAAATTCCGGCGGGATGGTTCCCCGGCTGGGACGCTGCTCTCTCCGCTCCAAGACCCGTCACTGCCTCCCAGGGACTTCTCCCACCGGCTGCATTGCCACGCCACCTGCGCGAACCAGCTAGGCCCCCTCCCGGAGTGAGTTCGGGAGCTAGGGCTGGGCCCCTTGTTTGTGCCGTCTGCTCCCCTGGGCTCTGCCCTAAGTCTGGCGCCAGAGTTTACCTGACTGGTACGCTGGCTCCAGGCTCTGAAAACAATTGCTGCTTCCCCGTATTTGTTTGTTCTCCATCTCTAAATCTGTGTTTGTTGTTCAGGGTTCATAGATTGTTATGTATGTGATCGATTCACTTGTTTTTCTGAGTCTTTGTTGCAAGAGGGATCCGAGGTAGCGTCTACCTAGTCCGCCATCTTGGCCCCACCTCCAGTATTGAATCCACCCATCTCTTTTGCGATGTACCTGGGCACAGATAGGTTACATGGAACTCCCCCATTCTCAGGCCTGGCTGCCACTACCCTAGAGCAAATGCACAGTTTCAATTGTTTATTTTCAGATTACTTGGGCACTTCTAAACTAGATCCATGACTTCTTGACCAAGGCTTGTGCCTTTAATGTACAATCAAAAGTAACATTTTCATGCTATGGAATTAGGGTGAATGAGGCCAAAATTCATTTCTGGAAATGTCTACACACCTGCTGAATATGTGCAAGGACATGCTATGTTAGAACTTTTTTCATATTCTGGTCATTTACACAATTTATATGTTTGTGCATGTTATTTACATGGGCATACAACTTGCAAAAAAAAATAGCATAAGCTTGCAAGGTATGCAGTATGAGTTTTTGTTAAGGAAAAAGTAATTTTTACCTAAAGTAAGATAACTGGTTGTTCCCGAATAAGAGAATATCAGACAAATCCTGAGTGGATATGAAAAGTTGTAGAAGGTTTGTGGAAAAGCAATTTTATTTTTTGTGGTCAAAGTTGGCTAAGATTTGATAGCTTTATTTATAATTGTTTAAAGCATCCTGGTATCAAAAAGAATACTAATGCAGACCAGGATCTGGTTTTCTCTCTGATAAAAAATAAGAGGCAGTTGGGCTCTGTACACATGGCGTCACTATGAGGAGTCAACTTGAAGGTAACTAACAACATCATGCTTTGGTTAAGTACTAAGACACTCAGCATAACAATCATAAAAATGAACCTGCTTGACGTAGATCCTCCTCAGCAATTAGTGCTATTAGAGTTATAGGAAAATGATTTCAAGAAATTCTTGGAGGTAATTTGAGAGTTTGATTAGCATTTAATTTAAATCTTCTCATACCTGCCAACTGAAAACTCCCTGAGTAATGAACTGTATTTAATTCTTCCTTTATTGTTCTATATTCAATATTTTAAACAATCATTTGATACTTAATAGGGAGTCTTTTATGAAGACATTTTATTAGATGAGGAGGAAAATTGATTGTTTACACATTAAAGTCTTTCCAGTATCTTATTTGGCAAGGAAAAAAAAAAAACAAAACTGTTTTTCAGAGAAATCCAGGTTTAGGGAATTCAGAAACCCTTGCCTAAATCCTTCCTATATGTAGATATCTTCTCATTTAGGAAGAATGCAAAATATTCTGCACAATCGTGACCTTTCCATGCCTGTTGTGTCTCTTTGGACATTGTGCCTCAAGGTTCCTGGTCCAATTCAGTACTAATGTTGATAACATTTTTATAACCCTTAGTGTATTTTTCCTTGGCTTTTGTTGGCACGTTTAATTCTCTGTAGTAATTACCATGAGCCTGGGGAAGATATGGTAGAGAAAACACTATATGGTTTAAACACATTAAAATCCGTATAAAAACCATGTCCATAAAGGATCGCAGTAACTCTTTACCTTTCTTCTCTTTACTATTTTGCTCCCCATGGCTACAATGGGAAATATGTCAAAGAATATTAGCTATAGGACTAAAATAATCTCAAATGCATTAACTGAACTGAACCCATTGCTGTTGAGTTGATTTTGAGTCATAGCAACCCTATAGGATAGTGTAGAGCTGCCCCATAGAGTTTCCAAGGAGTACCTGGTGGATTTGAACTACCAGCCTTTTGATTAGCAGCCGCAGCACTTAACCACTATGCCACCAGTGCTTTTCAAATGTATTAGGAGAGAATTATATTTAGAAATGCTGGATTTCTTGGCCTAAATCAGAAACAGTTGCGTGTATATATATATATATATATATATTTTTTTTTTTTTTTCAACCAGCCAGTACGATGTATTTGTGTGACAAACAGAGGTAAGACTACAAAGTTGAAGTCCATGAAAATTATCTTTGTCTCATTCATAGCTTAGCTTTTTGTCAGATTGAATAGAATAAATTTGTATTGTTGTTTCTTTCTGTATATTAAGGATTGTGAAAAATTAGTACATTTCCATTTTATGTTTATCATAATAATTTATTTATCTACTAATTTTGAGGAATTTATTGTCTTTGAGTTTGGTCTTTCTCATTAATTATAGGTATTACAGTCTTCTATTTAATAAATAGCACATGTTTTGGTTTTAGACAAAGGCAATCAGAATTCTAGTTCTACTGCTTATTAGCTGTATGATCTTGTTTATGTTGCTCAACTTCTGTCTGTGTGAGTTTCTTCAAACTTAATCACAGAGTTATATAACTTATATCTAAAGTACAGAAAGGCTTAGCATTGCCCCTCAAATGAGTTGCCTCAAAAAATGCTAATTATTTTTTTATATTGGACCTATCTACCTCAAATTTGGGGGTTTATTTAATTTTTATGAATAACAAAGATGAGATAGACAGCTCCATGATAATAGTAGCAGACTTCAACACACCACTTTCGGTGAAGGACAGGACATTCAGAAAGAAGCTCAGTAAAGGCACAGAAGATCTAAATGTCACAATCAACTAACTTGACCTCATAGACATATACAGAACACTCCACTCAACAGCAAACCAAGAATACTTTCTTTTCTAGTGCACATGGAACATTCTCTAGAATAGAACACATATTAGGTCATAAAACAAACATTAGCAGAATCCAAAACATTGCAATATTACAAAGCATCTTCTCTGACCATAAGGCCATAAAAGTAGAAATCAATAACAGTAAAAGCAGGGAAAAGAAATCAAACACTTGGAAACTGTACAATATCCTGTTCAAAAAAGACTGGATTATAGAAGATATTAAGGATGGAATAAAAGAATTCAAAGAATACAATGAGAATGAAAACACTTCCCATCAACCTATGGGACACAGCGAAAGCAGTTCTCCAAGGTCAATTTATATCAATAAATGCACACAAACAAAAAGAAGAAAGGGCCAAAATCAAAGAATTATCCCTACTACTTGAATAAATAGAAAGGGAGCAACCAAAGAAACCCTCAGGCACCAGAAGAAAACGAATCATAAAAAATCAGAGCAGAATTAAATGAACTAGAAAAACGAAAAACAATTGAAAAACTTAACAAGAGCAAAAGTGGGTTCTTTGAAAACATTAACAACATTGATAAACCAATGGCCAAACTGACATAAGAGAAACAAGAGAGGAAGCAAATAACCCGAATAAGAAATGAAATGCGCGATGTTACATCAGACCCAACTGAACTTAAAAGAATCATATCAGATTACTATGAAAAATTGTACTCTAACAAATTTGAAAACCTAGAAGAAATGGATGAATTCCTAGAAACACACTGCCTACCTAAACTAAGACAAACAGAGATAGTCCAACTAAATAGACCCATAACAAAAGAAGAGATTGAAAAGATAATCAAAAAACTCCCAACAAAAAAAAAGTCGTGGCCTGGATGGCTTCACTGCAGAGTTCTACAAAACTTTCAGAGAAGAGTTAACAGTACTAATACTAAAGGTATTTCGGAGCATAGAAAAGGGCAGAATACTCCCAAACTCATACTATGAAGCAGCATGTACCTGATAACGAAACCGGGTAAAGATGTCACAAAAAAAGAAGATGACAGACCTGTATCCCTCATGAACTTAGATGCAAAAATCCTCAACAAAATTCTAGCCAATAGAATTCAACAACACATCAAAAAAATAATGCACTGTGACCAAGTGGGACTCATACCAGGTATGCAGGGATGGTTCAACATTAGAAAAACAATTAATATAATCCATCAAATAAGTAAAACAAAAGACAAGAACCACATGATTTTATCAATTGATTCAGAAAAGGCATTTGACAAAGTTCAAAATCCATTCATGACAAAAAAACTCTCAGCAAAACAGCAATAGAAGGAAAATTCCTCATCATAATAAAGGACATTTATACAAAGCCAATAGCCAACATCATCCTAAATGGAGAGAGTCTGAAAGCATTCCCCTTGAGATCCGGAACCAGACAATGATGCCCTTTATCACCACTCTTTATTCAACATTGTTCTGCAGTTCCTAGCCAGAGCAATTAGGCTACATAAAGAAATAAAGGGCATCCAGATTGGCGAGGAAGAAGTAAAAGTATCTCTATTTGCAGGTGACACTATCTTATACACAGAAAACCCTAAGGAATTCTCAAGAAAACCACCGGTACTCAGCAGAGTATTGGGATACAAGACAAACATACACAAATCATTTGGATTCCTCTACACTAACAAAAAGAACATTGAAGAGGAAATCACCAAATCAATACCATTTACAGTAGCCCACAAGAAGATAAAATACTTAGGGGATAAATCTTACCAGAGACGTAAAAGACTTATACAAAGAAAACTACAAAAAACGTCTGCAAGAAAACAAAAGAGACTTACGTAAGTGGAAAAACATACCTTGCTCATGGATAGAAAGACTTAACATTGTAAAAATGTCTATTCTACCAAAAGTGATCTATAGATTTAATGCAATTCAGATCCAAATTCCAATGACATTTTTTAATGAGATGGAGAAACAAATCCCCTTATTATACCTTTCTTTTTCAGACATAAAATTCCTAGAGTTAACTGGGTTTTCCCATGCTGTGTTTACACTAATGTTCACTTTGGCATTAATAATTCTGTCTTACATATATATCATCCAAACAATTCTGAGAATTCCTTCTACTAGCCAGAGGACAAAGGCCTTTTCCACATGTTCATCCCACATGATTGTCATCTCTATCTCTTATGGCAGCTGGATTTTCATGTATGTTAATCTGTCAGCAAAAGGCAGAGTGTCTTTGAGCAAGGGAGTACCTCTGCTAAACACCTCAGTAGCTCCCATGCTGCACCCATTTATTTACAGCCTAAGAAATCAGCAGGTCAAGTGAGCCTTCGTGGACATGGCAAGGAAGACTGCATTTTTCTCAAGCAAGTGAAAAAATAAAGGTGCCGCCACAAATTAGAGGCATAATGAAGAACAATTAAATTTTTAAAAAGTACCTCTCAAAAGACAATTAAAACCCACATGGCCTGCCTAGAATTATTTTTAATTGCTTACACTTTCGTGACCAATAATTGACAAGTTAGTTCGAAGATATAGATACATATAAGTAGAAACTGCATATTTTCTCATTCAAATTTCAGTCCTTCTCTCCTGCACTTCTCTTGGGCTTGTCTTTCTATTCCACAACTATGGGACTGATCTTTTTTTAAACATTTCTTTTTTTAATTTCAAGTTCTTTCACAATAATTCTCCAAAAAACAGAGCAAGAGCGTGAGTGTGAGAAATGCATTTTAAGATTTTCCCAGGAACATACTATTTCTAGAATTTCAGATCAAAAATCACATTTAACATTGTTTTTAATTGAATATAAAAAAAAAACTATAAATATAATTTAGTGACAGTCTTTTCAGAATATTTCAGATGCATTCTTTTCCAAATTGTAACCCATTAGTAACTGCGTGAATAACAGTACCGCTAAAGGAATAGCATAGTTAAATATATTCTATAGAAATCAAAAAATATTTTTCATTACCCAGTTAAAAAATTTCTGGCTCATATAATTTATCAATTTATAAAATGCTTATCAATACATACTTGCTTAGGGAAAACTGTCAAATAGCCCCCATGTTTCAGAACTTCATAATTACCATATACACAATTCCATTGTTTAAAAAGGGTTTGAATACATACATACATATTATTAGATACCTGAAATGACTACATTTTCTGTGACTCAGAGGTAATTCAATTTACAGAATAATAACTCAATTATATGGATGGAACTCAGTAAAAATCAGACATCTTGCTGGGGGAGTGATCTATAAAGGATGATAAAACATCACTGGAATTTATTAGCAACGTACACTGAAATTATTAGTAGAATCATGTTATTTCAAGTTTCCACAATAAAATCTTAAAATATTTGTGTCTTTAACCATTTTAATGTGTTACATTTGATTTTTGAAGTTTGAATGTATTACTGAAGAATATTTGTAATTGAAGCTCTCTCTCCACTTTCAAAGAAGAATGAAGCCAGGTAGCTGAACTATATTTTATTGGCTTAAGACGTAGATACTGATTGTCCTCAGAATAACTTGGGTGTAATTTAAAATATTATTATTCAACAGGTATCCTACTAGCTTATAGTTAAGAATGTACAAGATATATCTGTTTAAATTAAAAATGAAATATTAGGAGAACCGGAGAAAAGTTGTTGTTGTTAGGTGCCGTCGATTCAGTTCCGACTCATAGCAACCCTATGCACAACAGAATGAAACACTGCCTGGTCCTGTGCCATTCTTACAATCTGGAGAAAAGTTAGGTACGTGATTAAAACCAGTTGCCATCAAGTTGACTCTGACTCATGGTGACCCCATGTGTGTCAAAGTCGAACTGTGCTCCATAGGGATTTCAGTGGCTGATTTGTTTTAGAAGTAGATCACCAAGCCTATCTTCCAAGGTGTCTCTGGGTAGATTCAAACCTCCAACCTTTTGCTTAGCAACTGAGCAATTTAACCTTCAACACACCTCAAGAACTCTAGAGAGGTGATAAAAACTTGCTGCCGTTGAGTCAACTCCAACTTATAGAGACCCTATAGGACAGAGTAGAACTGCCCCATAGAGTTTGCAAAAAGCACAGGGTAGATCCGAACTGTCAACTTTTGGTCAGCACTCATAGCTCTTAACCGCTATGCCACCAGGGTTTCCAGAGAGGTGATAGGAACTAGTAATAAAGAAAGAAGAGTAGAAGAGAGTGAGAAAATGATTCTCTCAATATACATATATATATTTGAAAATACATCTAGAGTAAACTGCAACACATACATAGGGGAAAACAACAATAGACAACAGAAACTGCCTGTGTAAAGGCCCAAATGTTATTTTAGCTGACAAAGACTTCAAAGAAGTCATTATAAACATGTCAAAGAACTAAAGGAAATTACACTTACAGAAGGCTTAAAGAAAATATGATGATAATGTTTCATAAAAAGCATCTAATATCAGTAAAGGTGTAGAAATAATTTTAAAAAAAGACTACTAAATGGAAATTCTGGAATTGAAAATTACGATAATTGAAATGAAAAATAACTGAAGAGTCTCAACAGTAGATTCAACCTAGCAGATGAAACGATCAGCATACTTGAAGATACATCAAAACAGATTATATAATCTAAAAAATAGAGAGACAAAGGAATGAAGAAAAATGAATAGATCCTCAGAGAAATGTGGGAAACAAGCCTACCCTCACATGTGCTGTTGAGCTGCCAGGTACCATAGAGAGGTGGTCAAATACGACAAGGAGGGAAACTCAAAGTAGCAATCAAGTCTTTATTCACTTACTGCTTATTGTGCAGGTAAGGGGCCAAAAAGAGAAAAATGCTGTGTCCCCAATGTTTTATTTTCCCTCACAGAAAGGCAGCAGATGAAGATCTGTCTGATGACCTACCATGCAGGTGGGGAAAATAGTCTTAAATCTGAGGAAAATTGAACAAAAGCCTTTTGCTATCTTACAGACCCAAGGGGCCAAGGTAAGCAAGAGAGGTGTAAAAAAATGACATGGCAGAATTGCCTGACCTCCTCTAACTTTATGATGGGAAGAGAGAATCGTCAACAAGCCAAGGCTGATTCCTATGAGGTGGAGGTCAGATATACCTCTACTCTCCAACCTTTTTACCGGTTCTGACAAGAGCTGTCCCTCCCACAGCACTCTCTAGTTCTCTGCTGGGTTCGATAATTCATTGCAACGACCACACAGAATTCACAGACCATATTCACAGTTACAAGGTTTAGTGGGGGAAGTAACAGGTTATAGTTCAGGATCAGATGCGACTCAGGATAAAATTCTTCAGTTCCTCGGCACCTTGGCCCAGTCTCTGCCCGGCTAGGGCAAGTGTTCCAAAGCTCTTAACTCTACCAATAAGTGCCTGGGGATACCTCACTCCACGAGGAATCCTTGGCCCAAAAGCACTCAGCTCTCTCACTCCATGGGTTTGCAAGCCTAGCTGTGCCAAGTGCCCAGAGGCACCCAATCTACCAGAAAATCTTGGCCCAAAGGCATTCACCTCTCTCGCTCTGCAGGTCGGCACACCCACTGTAATTGCCAGGAAGCCCACTGTGTAGTCTCACACCACTATCGCTCTTGCTACTGCTGAACCAGTGTCTCTCACTGTTTCCTGGGCCTAAGAAGTTCTCAGTGCAGGGACTCTGGGCCCAAAGGACATGCTCCATTCCCATCTCTTTTTCTTGATGGTAGCAAAGCCACCCTGTGCATCTCTGGGATGGCTCATTTTTGAGCCTAAGAGGACATCCCAATCATTTTACCAGTCCAAAACAGTCACTAACAATTACTCCTTCAGTAGGGCAAAGAGTCCTCAGAGCAAGGTTACTCATGTACAAATTTTCAGGCCTGTTGAAGGTATCCATCTGGTCTGTTCATATTCTTCAAAAGTTATTTCGTCTTTACCCATTCTGGCCTCTGATAAAATTTCACTGAGATTAGATTATTCCCTTGCTCTGAGTCTCCTGAAGTATCAACATAGCAAAACCTTTACGGGATTTTCCTTTCAGCCACTGTCCTCTAGTTCAGCACTGCCTCCTTCTTACTCCACTCGTTCACGGTTATTGGTTCTACAATTAAAATTTTTACAGTCACAAACCTGTTAACCATCATCACTCACAACTGAATAATATAATCCTATCGACATCATTCTGTACCCTCTCTTTCCCTGACCCATCAGGAAAAAAGGAAAATATTCAGTGGGGATCCTCCCTTGTTTCCCTCCTTTTGAGGGTAAGCACACTTATGAAGGCATATAAGCTGGACAATTCATGCCTTTATCTCCCCCAGTTTTAGATAGCCAAGGTTTACATTGCTTATCCCTATCAAATGAGTACTCTAAGGAGACAAACATGTTCCTTGATATGAAGAACCTTCTGTTCCATTTGAGGCTTTAGGCATCTGTATCCATAAACAAAGTTCAGTTCAGAGCAAGACATCGAATTGCAACAATTTACACCAGCTCACAGGATCAAACATTTCTCTCTTTCCTTTTATTCTGTCAGGTTTTATCAGCTCATCCTTAGCCTGACTGACAATGAAATAAAATGGTAATATTTGAATTAGTAAAATAGAGGACTTTATTACAGATTTTACAGAAATGAAACAAGACTATAAGGTATGTCAGTAAGAATGTCATGTCAACTACTTAGACAATTTAAGTGAAATGACATATTCCTAGAAAAGCACGAATTACCAATACTGACCTAAAAAGAACTAGAAGGTCTGAACTAACATTTACCTTAGGCTGGGTTTTCTAGAGAAGCAAAATCAGTAAAGCTTATAAATATGTAGAGAGATTTATATCAAGGAAAGGGCTCATGCGGTTGTAAAGGCCGGAAAGTCCCAAGTCTGTGTCACATCTTCTGGCTCACAGGCTGCAGAGACTGACTTATCCCAAGATAGGCAGGTAAGACAGCAGGTAAGATGCTAGCTCAAGTTCCAAGAACTGGAGGCCAGATAAACAGGAGCCAGCTGCAGGATTCAGAGTGAGCAAGAGCCCCTGAACCTTGCCAGAAATTCCACCTATGTTAGATGCAGCCAACACCCCCAAGGAAATTCCCTTTCGACTGATTGGCTACTCACAGCAGATCCCATCACAGAGGTGATCACATTATATCAGGTCTCATTGTGGAAGTGATTACTTCATTATACTACTGCCATACTACATCATAACTGCCAAACCACTGAGAATCACGGCCCAGCCAAGTTGACACACAATCTGAATGATCACAACATTTAACAAGTAAAGAAATAGAACTCAACATATAACAAAAAAGAGATTTAAAAACCAAAGCCCAGATGGCTTTCCTGGTGAATTTTACTAAATATCTGAAACAGAATTCATAATCATATTTTAAGCTTATTTTGGAACCATTTGTATCATCTGGAAAAACAGACTCTTTGTCTTCTCATTTTGAGTATATATGGATCTTCTGTTCTGTGTTTCAGCCCTGGCTAAAAGTTTTCTGGAAAAAAAAGTCTCTAGAGCATTTAATAAATAGAGGTTAGAGGAGATATCATTAAACCCACTGCTTGCTTATTGAGTATTTCGTTGTCTGACATTTTGCTTTTACAACAATAGTAAAAAATCTACTAGATATTTTGCTCATTAACGACATACTTTGGGCAGTAAAGAACGCCAAGTTGCTAGGCAAGAATAACACTGGCTGTGATGGTTAAGGTTATGTGTCAACTTGGCTGGGCCATGATTTTCACTGGTTTAGCAGTTATGTAACAATGTAATCTGGCAGTTATGTAATGATGTAATCTGGAAGTTGTAGTCATCCTCTGTTTTGTGATCGAATGTGGCCAACCTCTACTTTCACATAATCACGATTTTCACTTGAGGGCCTGATCTTTGGAAACTAAACAAGTCAATAAGTGAGGAGTGGGTGTATTTTGTTGCCATTAGTATGAATGATACCAGTTTTTCACCTTGAGTGAGATTTTAATTGTTCATTTCGTATATATTTTCTTTATGGCTTTGGTATAGTTATATGTATGTAAGCGTTACCTTGCAAGTTTTTTCTGTTTTTCTTTGAAGATTCATGGCCAAATAATATATCATGAGATTTTTAAAAATTATTTTTCTCCTATGACCTGTTTAAAGGATACCATGTTGCATTATATCACAAAATTTTCTAATAATTGTGTTTTTGTCCCTTATCTTATACAGTTACATTTTCTTTATTTTATTTATTAGTATCTTAGGATTTTATAGGGGATATATGCATATTATTCTACAGTTTTTTACATATTAATAACAAACATTTTTCAACTATTTTATGGTCTGTCACAGTATGAATATATATTTTGATGAATTATTTACTCATTTAAGGTTTACAGTAAGATACTAATAAAATCATGGGGATATTTGAAGACACAACTTTTAGAACTTTGTATTTTTTAATAAGGCTTTCCATTGTTAAAATATACATCCAGGTTATCTGCTACTTTATGAACATTTGCTAATTCATTTTTTTCCTATACATTTTCAAATAATTGTACATAGTACCATTACTCAGTGCCATCGAGTCGATTCCGACTCATAGCGACCCTATAGGACAGAGACCTGAGCATTGCTTAATCACACAATTTTACTGTTTTATTAATATTAGGAATAATTATACATCTCGTTATCTCATGTTTTTTATGGTGTTATAATTGCAGAGATTATTTTAGTAATTAGCTTTTGTATCAACCTTACAGTTTATTTTTTATTAATTTCCATGTGTCTTAATTTTCTTTGGTTTTTGACAAATTTTTTTTGTTTGATTAATTTTATTGCTAATTCAAAACACCTCGAATTTTGTATTTAATTCCAATATTTTCATTCATATTAATTAAATAATGTGAGCTACTTAGAGTGATTGTTTTCAGATAGCACAGGTCTGTGATAAGTCTTTAGACTTCTTTCATTTATTTGAGTGCTGAGAAAATTGTGCTTGTAATTTATGTGCACGTTCAAAAAAACCCATTGCTGTCGAGATTATTCCAAATCATAGTGACCTGACAGGACAGAGCAGAACTGCCCCATAAGGGTTCCAAGGAATTACTGGTCTATTTGAACCACTGGCCTTTTGGTTAGCAGCCAAGTTCTTAACCACTGCGCAAACAGGCCATGTTTAATAGATGTGAGTAAATCCTCATTAACTTTCAGTAACTTAATAGACTGAACTTTATCATTTCCCATCATTGATGATGAAATTTTATAATAATATATGTCCAAAACAAACAAACAAAATGGAAGCCACTACATGCAGTATGAAAGCAGTCATTCCTATTATCCTTGTTTATAGCCCTTCATTGGAGATCTCTCTCCCTAGTACCTTCCTTCTTCCCAATTCTTCTTTATTGTTTAGCAGAAGGTGTGTAATCTGAAAAGATGTGGATAAATATGCCTGATTGGGCAGAGTTGGTGGAACAGTAACCTGGACGGTTTAAAATAACCCATCTTCATAAAAAGAATATTATTGTTTCTCGGGTATTTTTCCATATACAGGTTCTGAATATCTGACTCAATAGAATGATGGCATAAAGCGAAGGGTTAATCAAAGCCCATTCTTTAAAGAAAACAAAAACTTCATAACAAAATGAAGGTTGCACAAAGTAATTGGTATTAATAGGCAGTACTGAATCGTACACATAAAAATGTTGATTGGCAACTGTTCTTCTATACGTATTTATAACTACAATAATAATAAAAAGAACAATTTTCTAAGTATTGAAATTAGGGATCATTTAATTAATTAACTGGGCTTCACTGAATATTTCTTTAGGCTAATTTTTTTTTTAGGTAGGTTTTAAATATGCTATCTAAAGCTTGCTACGTATCTTCTACTGCAAAAAGTAATATTTTACAGTCATACCTCATAGTCTCCCTATGTTTGATACCACCGTACTAGATAAACATCTGCACCTGGGAAATTTTCAGAAAAGAAAAAAGATTAATTATACAGGGAAATAAGTTTAATAATGTAGGAAAAACAAAATAAAAAAGAACTTTAAAATGACTGAAATCTTTGATCGGCCTATTTAATTTGAATTCTACCCACTGTTTCCTTACTGTATTCCCTGTTTCTTGTAGCATTTATCAATTACTAGTACTTACTTCAGGTAAAAATAAAATTTACTTATGTATTATGGTTGCTATTTGATGGGTATCTCCCTCACTAGAAGTAAGCTCTACAATGGCAGTGACCTTTGTGTACCTTATTCTCTTCTGGGTATCCACCACTTAGAACAATGATTTGTGTTTGTTTGGGGTTTACTTTTGGTTTCAGCTACAGTTTAGTGCTTGCTTGATAATAACTTTTTCTAGGTTAAGTCCTTAATGGTCTGTTTCACCTGCTGGTTCCTTAAGGTGTAAATAAAGGGATTCAACATGGGAGCAACAGAGGTATTAAGCACTGCTACACCTTTGCTCAAAACCACACCTTCTTTTGCTGACGTTTGTACATACATGAAAATGCAACTCCCATAGGAAATGGAAACCACAATCATATGCGAAGAACAAGTGGAAAAAGACTTTTTCCTTTGCTGAGCAGAAGGGATCTTCAGAATTGTTCTGAGGGTGAGTGTGTAGGAGAGAATCACCAAGGCCAAAGTTGCCATGAATGTGAATACTGCTAAGAAAAATGCCATAAACTCGAGAAACTTTGTGTCTGTGCAAGCAATCAGCAACATAGGAGAAGAGTCACAGGTGAAGTGTGGAAGGACTGTAGAGTACCTATAATCTCAGGCTTTGCATGAAGTAAAGGGAAATCTTGATGAAACAATGATATCTTGTTTGATTATTTATCCTTCTGATTATTATTTTAAATGGTGAGAGACTCATTTTGTCTTCACTCTCTGTCTTGTATCAACCTTCCATCATATATCCATCCTCCGTCTTTCCTCCACCCACCATCTTGTCTGTTCCCTCTATTTTATTTTCTTCCTCCATCTTGTATCTATCCTCAATCTTGTTTCTACCTACCATCCTTCATCTTGTCTCCATCTACCATCTTGGCTTCATCCTCCATCTATCTCCATCCTCCATCTTGTCTCTATAATCCGTTACGTCTCCAACCTCCAGATGATCTCCACACTCCATCTAGTAACCGTCTTCCATCTTGTCTCCATTCTCCATCTTACCTCCACTCTTAATCTTGTCTCCACCCTCCATCTTATTTCCACTCTCTATTTGATAAAAGAAAAAGAGTGGAGAAAAGATGGCAGGTAGGTCCATGATAGAGGATGGAGACAAAATCAAGAGTGGGGAAAAGATGGAAGAAGGACACATGATCCATTGTTTCTCTACTCTGCATGTGCTTTCCATCACAAATCTTGGGTCCATCTTCCATATTGCCTTCACCCACCATCTCACCTCATGCCTATGTCTTGTCTTCTCCTTCCAACTTCTCTCCTACCTCTGTCTTATCTCCGCCCACCATCTTCTCTCTGCCTTCCATCTTTTTTCCACCATCCACCCTCTGTCTTGTTTCCCCCCCCATCTTTTCTCCACCCACCTTCATGTCTCAATCCTCTACCTTTTCTCCATCCTCTATGTTGTGTCCATCTATCGTCTTGTCTTATCATCCATTATGTCCCATCCTTCATATCCTCTCCAAACTCCATCTAGTACCCACATGCCATCTCGTTTCTACCCTCTATCTTGTCTGCACCTGCCATCCTCTATCTGTCCTCCATGTTAACTTCACCATAGATCCTTCCTTTGTCTTTGCCTTCTATCTGGTATCCATTTCTCACCTTGTGCCCATTCTCTATCTTGTTTACACATTCCATGCTGTATCTACCCTCTATCTTGTGTCAACACTTCTTTTTGTCTCCACCGTACATTTTGTGTCCTTCTTCTGTCTTATCTCCACTCTCCATTCTGTCTACAACCTCTATCATGGATCCACCTGCCATCTTTTCTCCACTCTTTTTCTTTTATCAAGCTTCTATCCTGTATTCACCTTCCAACTTATTTCCACTCCCATCTTGTACCTACCTTCCATGTTGTGTCACCCTTCATTTTATTGCCACCCTATATCTTGTCTCCATCCTACATCTTGTATTTACTTTCTATCTTGTTTGCACTATCCACCTTGTCTCCATTCTACATTGTGTTTCCACCCACTAACATCTCTCCATTTTACAACACGGCTCCACTCTCCATTTTTTTTTTAATTATTTTTATTGTGCTTTAAGTGATAGTTTAAAAATCAAGTCAGTCTCTCACAAAAAAAAATATATATATATATATATATATATATATATACCTTGCTACATACTCCCAATTACTCTCACCCTGATGATACAGCCAGCTCCCTCCCTCCACTCTCTCTTTTCGTATCCATTTCGCCAGGTTCTAACCCCCCTACCATCTCATCTGCCCTCCAAGCAGGAGATACCAACGTAGTCTCAAGTGTCCACCTGATCCAAGAAGCTCACTCCTCACCATCATCTCTCTCCAGCCCATTGTCCGGTCCAATCCATGTCTGAAGAGTTGGCTTCGGGAATGGTTCCTGTCCTGTGCCAACAGGTCTGGGGGCCATGACCCCCGGGGTCCTTCTAGTCTCAGTCAGACCATTAAATCTGATCTTCTAATGAGAATTTGTGGTCTGTATCCCACTGCGCTCCTGCTCCCTCAGGGGTTCTCTGTTGTGTTTCCTGTCAGGGGAGCCATCAGTTGTAGCTGGGCACCATCAAGAACTTTCAGTCTCAGGCTGATGTAGTCTCTGATTCATGTGGCCCTTTCTGTCTCTTGGGCTTGTAATTACCTTGTGTCCTTGGTGTTCTTCATTCTTCTTTGATCCAGGTGGGTTGAGATTCATTGATGCATCTTAGATAGTTTCTTGCTAGCTTTTAAGACCCCAGACACCATTCTTCAAAGTGGGATGCAGAATGTTTTCTTAATAGATTTTATTATGCCAGTTGACTTAGATGTCCCCTGAAACCATGGTCTCCAAACCCCTGCCCCTGCTATGCTGGCCTTCAAAGCATTCAGTTTACTCAGGAAACTTCTCTGCTTTTGGCTTAGTCCCTTTGTGCTGACCTCCCCTGTATTGTGTGTGTCTTTCCCTTCACCTAAAGTAGTTCTTTCCTACTATCTAATTAGTGAATGCCCCTCTCCCACCCTCCCTGCGTCTGCCATCTCGTAACCACAAAAGAGTGTTTTCTTCTCAGTTTAAACTATTTCTCAAGTTCTTGTAATAGTGGTCTTATACAATATTTGTCCTTTGCAACTGACTAATTTCACTCAGCATAATGCTTTCCAGGTTCTTCCATGTTATGAAATGTTTCACAAATTCATCACTGTTCTTCATCGATGCGTAGTAGTCCATTGTGTGAATGTACCAGAATTTATTTATCCATTCATCCATTGATGGGCACCTTGGTTGCTTCCATCTTTTTGCTATTGTAAACAGTGCTGCAATAAACATGGGTGTGCATATATCTGTTTGTGTAAAGACTCTTATTTCTCTAGGATATATTCCAAGGAGTGAGATTGCTGGATTGTATGTCAGCTCTATTTCTAGCTTTTTAAGAAAGCACCAAATCGATTTCCAAAGTGGTTGTACCATTTTACATTCCCACCAGAAATGTATAACCATTCAGTCTCTCCACAGCCTCTCCAACGTTTATTTTTTTGTGTTTTTTGGATTAAGGTAGCCCTTTTTTTTTTTTTTTTTCCTTGGAGTGAGATGAAATCTCATTGTAGTTTTGATTTGCATTTCTGTAATGGCTAATGATCCTGAGCATTTCCTCATGTATCTGTTAGCGACCTGAATGTCTTCTTTAGTGAAGTGCCTGTTCATATCTTATGTCCACTTTTTAATTGGGTTATTTGTCTTTCTGTAGTTGAGTTTTTACAGTATCATGTAGATTTTAGAGATCAGGCACTGATTGGAAGTGTCATAGCTAAAAACTTTTTCCCAGTCTGTAGGTAGTCTTTTTACTCTTTTGGTGAGTCCTTGGGTGAACATAGGTGTTTGATTTTTAGAAGCTCCCAGTTATCTAGTTTTTCTTCTCCATTCTTAGTAATGTTTTGTATACTATTTATGCCATGTATTAGGGCTCCTAACATTGTCCCTATTTTTTCTCCCATGATCTTTATCGTTTTAGGTTTTATATTTAGGTCTTTGATCCATTTTGAGCTTGTTTTTGTGCATGGAGTGAGGTATGGGTCTTGTTTCATTTTTTTGCAGATGGATATCCAGTTTTGCCAGCACCATTTGTTAAAAAGGCTGTCTTTTCCCCATTCAACAGTTTTGGGGCCTTTGTCAAATATCAACTGCTCATATGTGGATGGATTTATATCTGGATTCTCAATTCTGTTCCATTGTTCTATGTATCTGTTGTTGTACCAGTACCATGCTGTTTTGACTACTGTGGTGGTACAATAGGTTGTAAAATCAGGTAAGGTAAGGCCTCCCACTTTGTTCTTTTTTAGTAATGCCTCACTTATCCAGGGCCTCTTTCCCTTCCATATGAAATTGGTGATTTGTTTCTCCATCTCATTAAAGAATGTTGTTGGGATTTGGGTCAGAATTGCATTAAATGTATAGTGGCTTTTGGTAGAATAGACATTTTTATAACGTTAAGTCTTCCTCTCCATGAGTAAGGTATGTTTTTCCACTTGTGTAAGTCTCTTGGTTTCTTGCAGAAGCATATTGTAGTTTACTTTGTATAAGTCTTTTACACCTCTGGTAAGTTTTATTCCTAAGTATTTTATCTTCTTGGGGGCTATTATAAATGGCATTGATTTGGTGATTTCCTCTTCGATGTTCTTTTTGGTGGTGTAGAGGAATCCAACTGATTTTTGTATGTTTATCTTGTATCCTGATACTCTGGTGAACTCTTCTATTAGTTTCAGTAGTTTTCCTGAAGATTCCTTAGGGTTTTCTGTGTATAAGATCATGTCATCTGCAAATAGAGATACTTTTGCTTCTTCCTTGCCAATCTAGATACTCTTTATTTCTCTATCTAGCCTAATTGCTCTGGCTAGGACCTCCAGCACAATGTTGAATAAGAGCAGTGATAAAGGGCATCCTTGTTTGGTTCTTGATCTCAAGGGGAATGCTTCTGAATTTCTGACTGCTGTCTGTCTATGGATTTTTCCAGCTTATTAAACTTTTCATTATGTTCCTGAATAATCTTTCTAATTTCTTTAATTGCTTTGTCTGTGTGTTCCTTAGCTTGTTCTGCGTATTGCCTCATTTCCTTCCTGATGTCTTGAAGTGTTCTGTATATTAAACTTTTGTATTCTGGCTCTGGTAATTCCAGGAATGCACTTTCATCTAGAAAATCCCTGGATTCTTTGTTTTGAGAGCCTGTTGAGATGATCGGGTCTGTTTCTTTATGTGATTTGATATTGACTGTTGTCTCTGAGTCATCTATAAGTTATTGTATTAGTTTATGCTTGCTTACTTTGTCAGAGGTTTTTGTTTAGTTTTATTTTGATATACCCAGATGGTTTGCTTGAGTGAGCTAGCTTGATTATTCTCACCTTTGGAGCTCTGGCGTCCTGGCCCCAGATAGCTACAGCTGTTTTCAGATATATCAGTCTAGGAGTCCACTCAGTTTTCTTGTATGAATTCAGCTCAGGTTTCCAGGTAGCTGATCATCAAGTGTGTGGTACAGGCTCTGTCCTACAGTCTTAGAGGGGCAGAGGTGATTGGCATATATACCAGTATCTGATTGCAGCAGGGGGTCACACTCTGAACAAGGCAGGGCACTGAGAACTGACCCCCGAGTGTCTCTGAGGAAAGTGTGTCCCTGTGTCCTACAATGTGCAGGTGGGTGGGTTCTGCAGACAGACCTTGGGCACCCAAAGTTTTTGGTTGTAAGGACAGGGAGGTACCAGTTATCTTTGGACCCCTGTAACTGGTGGCTGGGTGACCTGAGTGTAGCTACCAGCCCTTAGGCCTCTGATGTGGGTAGGTGAGGACCTTGTTTAATAGGCAAAGCAATGTCAAACATCAAACACCCACCTCTCCACCAAACAGCTGAAACTGTTGGAGTCTGCCAACATGGGCCTATTCTCCTGAAATAGGGAGTTCCATGCAGAAGGGAAAGATGTTCAAAGCCCACAGACCATTTATGCCTGGACAGGAGCCACTCCTGTCCTGAGCTCTCCCGGTTAGAGGAGCTAGCAAATTATCTTTTCCCCCAGTTGCAAATTTTTTCCTTCCCCAAGCCCGGGAGGATGGCTCTAGGTTCTCAACAGTGCCTGCGTCAGGCCCAGGGAATTCAGCCACTGAATCCAGCTTGGGGGTGGGAGGGGGTGTGGTAAATATACTCAAGTACTTAGCTTTTGCTGAGAGAGCAGTTTTTCTGTGGTTCCAGAGGTGCGAGTAGGCAGTGTGGCTGTCTGCTTTTCCCTGAGGAAACTGCGGCTGAATGCTAGTACCAGCCTGCAGCCGCAGCGCTCCAAGAATGGTGCCTGAGGGCTCCCCACGATTCAGGTCTTGTAACTCCTCTCCGCTTCTGAACCATCTCTTCCTTCTCCTGCCCCTCAGTTCATTTTCTAAGCTTGCCTTTGAAGCTCAGGGCTACCAGCTTGTCATAAATATACTCATTTCACTTGTTTTTTTCGGGTCTTTGTTGTAAAGAGGGCTCTCGGAAGCATGTGTCTATTCTGCCATCTTAGCTCTGCCTCCTCCCCATCTTTTCTCACCTTCTGTATTATCTCCTTGCTTCCTCTTGTATTTGTCTTACATTTTGTTTTCCCTCTCCACCTTGTAGCCACCCCCCATCTTGTACTCATTATCTGTCTTGTTTCTATCCTTTGTCTTGTGTGTGCACATATGAGCATACACACACATACACAGCATGTGTTGAACATTTAGGATGTGCTAAGCACTTCCCTACACCTGGAAAGCAGCAAAGAAGTCCCTGTGTCCATATCAATAACATTCTAAATGGAAGAGAAAAACTAAATCAATACATAATACAGAAAATGTCTTCAGATATTGCTGCAGAGAACGGAAATGAAGCAGGGAAAGGGACACAGAGGTCTGGTGGAAAGCAGTGTGACTATGTTCCAGAGGATGGTCAGGGCAGCCTTTTCCAAAAGGTTCCAGAAGCTGACATGTGGATGTGGGTAAAGAAGAGACAGTGTGTTGAGATAAAGCCCTACTAAATTATGTAGAAATTTTTGCTGAAGTGGAAACCCTGGTGGCGTAGTGGTTAAATGCTACAGCTGCTAACCAAAGGGTCGGCAATTCGAATCTGCCAGGTGCTCCTTGGAAACTCTATGGGGCAGTTCTACTCTGTCCTATAGGGTTGCTATGAGTCAGAATCAACAGCACTGGGTTTTTGTTTTTTTTTTTTTTTTGGTTTATTGCTGAAGCTGAGACCCAGTGTCTGGCTATACATACATCACTCATTTCTCTTTCAGGCTGGCAGCACATTTTTTAAAAAATAATTTATTGTATTTGTTGTTGTTGAAAATATACACAGCAGAACGTACATTTCAACAACTTTTACATATATAATTCACTGATATTGATTGTTATTCAAGTTGTGTAATCATTCTTACCCTTCTTTTCCAAATTCTTCCTCCCTCACATATATAAACTCACTACAGAATACCAATTGAGATGTTTCAAAAAACAGATGAAGTGCTGGAAGTACTCATTTGTCTATGCCAAGAAATTTGGAAGACAGCTACCTGGTCAACCAACTGGGAGACATCCATATTTATGCCTATTCCCGAGAAGATGATCTAACCAAATGCTGAAATTATCGAACAATAATGTTAATATCACACTGAAGTAAAATTTTGCTGAAGATCATTCAACAGTAGCTGCAGCAGTATATCCACAGAGAACTGCCAGAAATTCAGGCTGGATACAGAAGAGTATGTGGAAAGAGGGATATCATTGTTGATGTCAGATAGGTCCTGGCTGAAACAGGCAATACCAGAAAGATGTTTACTTGTGTTATATTGACAATGCAAAGGCATTTGACTGTGTGAATCATAACAAATTATGGATAACATTCTGAAGAATGGGAATTCCAGAACACTTAATTGTGTTCATGAGAAACTGTACATAGATCAAAAGGCAGTTGTTCGAACAGAACAAGGGGATACTGTGTGGCTTAAAGTTAGGAAAGATGTGTGTCAGGGTTGTATCTTTTTGCCATACCTGTTCAATCTGTATGCTGAGCAGATAATCCGAGAGGCTGGGCTGTATGAAGAAGGATGGGGCATCAGGATTGGAGGAAGACTCATTAACAACCTATGTTATGCAGATGACACAACCTTGCTTGCTGAAAGTGAAGAGGACTTGAAGCACTTACTGATGAAGATCAAAGACCACATCCTTCAGTATGGATTACACATCAACATAAAGAAAACAAAAATTCTCAGAACTAGACTAATAAGCAGCATCATGATAAATGGAGAAAATAACGAAGTTGTCAAAGATTTCATTTTACTCAAATCGACAATCAACATCTATGGGAGCAGCAGTCAAGAAATCAAAAGACGAATTGCTTTGGGCAAATCTGTTGCAAAAGACGGCTTTAAAGTGTTGAAAAGCAAAGATATTACCTCTAAGACTAAGGTGCGCCTGACCCAGGCCATGGTATTTTCAATCGCATCTTATGCATGTGAAAGCTGTACAATGAATAAGGAAAACAGAAGAATTGACACCTTTGAATTATGGTTTGGTGAAGAATATTAAATATACCATGGACTGCCAGAAGAACTAACTAATCTGTCTTAGAAGAAGTACAACCAGAATACTCCTTAGAAGCAAGGATGGTAAGATTGTGTCTTACATACTTTGGACATGTCAGGAGGGATCAGTCCCTGGAGGAGGACATCATGCTTGGTAGAGTACAGGGTCAGTTAAAAAGAGGGAGACACTCCATGGGATGTATTGACACAGTGGCTGCAACAATGGGCTTAATCATAACAACAATTGTGAGCATGGCGAAGGACTATTTAACGTTTCGTTCTGTAGTACAAAGTGGAAACTGACTCAACAGCACCTAACAACAACAACGTGAGCAGCTGATATTTAAATGGGCAAAAGACAGTCTCTTTAACAAATGGTGCTATCATAACTGCGTGTTGATCTGCAAAAAATGGAACAAGACCCATACCTCACACCATGTACAAAAACTAACTCAAAATGGATCAAAGAACTAAATATAAAATGATAAATACCATGGATGAAAATATAGGGACAATGCTAGGAGCCCTAATACATAGCAGAGACAGAGTACAAAATATAACTAACAATACACAAACACCAGAAGAGAAATTAGATAACTGAGAGCTCCTAAAAATCAAACCCTACAAACTGGAAAAGTATTTTGGCTACGACATACCCAGTAATGGTCTACTCTCTAAAACCGACAAGATATTACAAAACCTCAAAAACAAAAAGACAAATAACCCAATTAAAAAATGGGCAAATCATATCAACGGGCACAAAGAAGACATTCGGGCAGCTAATGGATACATCAGGAAATGTTCACTATCATTAGCCATTAGAGAAATGCAAATAAAAAGTACAACGAGATACTATCTTACCCCAACAAGGCTAGCGTTAATTCAAAAAACACAAAATAATAAATGTTGGAGAAGTTGTGGAAAGGCTGGAACACTTACGCACTTTTGGTGGGAATGTAAAATGGTTCAGCAACTACGGATATCAATTTGTTACGTTCTTATAAAGCTAGAAATGGAAGTACCAAGTGATCCAGCAATCCCACTTCTTGGAATATACCCTAGAGAAAAAAAGAGCCCTCACATGAATAGATATATGCACAGCCATTTCATTGCAGCGCTGTTCACAGTAGCAAAAAGATGGAAACAACCTAGATGCCCATCAACGGATGAACGGACAAACAAGTTTGGTATATTCACACAGTGGAACACTAAGCAATGATAAAGAACAATGATGAATCCGTGAAATACCTCACAACATGGATGAAGCTGCAAGGCATCATGCTGAGTGAAACTAGCCATTTGCAAAAGGACAAATATTGCATGAGATCACAATTATAAGAACTTTAAAAAATGTTTAAACACAGAAGAAAACATTCTTTGATGGTTATGAGGGTTGGGAGGGTGGGAGAGGGGAATTCACTAACTAGATAGTGGACAAGAATTATCTTGGGTGAAGGAAAGGACAACATACTCACTTAAAAAGACCAGACTTCATGGTGTGACTGAGACTAGAGGGACCTCAGAAGTCATGGCCCCCAGACTCTCTGCCAACCCAGAACTAAAACCATTCCCGAAGCCAACTCTTCAAAGATGAGACTGGGCTATAAGATATAAAGTGATACTTGTAAGAGTGTGTTTCTTGTTCAAGTAGATACACGAGACTAAATAGACAGCTCCTGTCTGGAGGTAAGATGAGAAGATAGAAAGATAGGAAAGGATAAGGAACTGGTTATATATGGTTTCCATATATGTATATAATATTTATATATATATATTTTTATGTATATATAAAATATAAAAAATGAAACATTTTCCTGTTAGTTATACTTTAGATATTTTCTAAAATATAATTAATCCTTTTAAAAAAATGCACCATACATATGTATCTAAATCTATTACTGGTATCCCTCTCTGTAGGTAATCTCTCTACATTCTTCTGTTTTCAAATCAAATTGTTTTTCAACTTTTCTACTTTTCTACTAGAGTTTTCTCAATAAAGATTAAATATGAAATATTTAGTTTTCTAAAATTTCTAAAATTTTGCATTGCGCTGCATGCAAGAATAACTCATCCCATGCTTTCCAGGACATGTTGACAAAAATCTAGATGATTTCTTTTCTCCTGAGATGTTTTATTTAAGTACATTAGTTACATCTCAAAAAGTCACTGACTACTGCCATGTTGATATATAATACATATTTCAATAAGAGGTGTGAAGGGTAAGAAATAAGTTTGTTTGACATCAAGTTTATATTATGAGCCCACTGGTGAATCCTGAGTGAATTGGAGGTTATGGACAGCACTGTCAGTAGACAAATGGAAACATTACTATCTTAATTCAGCTGTTGGAATGCAGAATTGGGAGAGCTCCAGTTTTCTTCTCTTTGGAATACCCTCAGCTCAGATATTTTGAAAAATCTCAAGTTGTTTAACATCTTTAAATTCCCTCTACAGGAATTAAATACGATATTTACATCAATATTTCAAGTTTCCTGGCTGATGCCATAACTAGGCAATTAATTAAATTTTGGTTTTGTTTTTAGAATTAATGATGATGACAGTCAATTAGTATCTCCTCCACAGAATCCCCAGGGTTCTATACCTAAAATCGCAGTAGTCCTCGTTGTTTGTACAGTGATCTGTTATCTTTAAAAACAGATTTTCCTTTGTGTCTTTTATAGCTTTATTCTGAACTGCCTGATCTGCTCCCTACAGCCTAATTATGAGTAAATATCCTCTTCTTTACTGAAGAAGATAAATCTATGGTGGTGTGGAAACAAAACCATTTTTCTTCAAAACAGAATCAGACAATCTAGAGAATGACCAGATTTCTTATTTAAAAATCTAATTTTTTTTTATTCTGGATAAATTAGTTTTCTAGATTTTATTTAGGCTATTGGACCGGACTAGATATTCACTTTTGATAAGAAGGAAATTTTTAGACAAATGTGTTTGAAAATGCTTCCAACTTTATGCTGTTTGACTAGAGAAAATGTGAACCAATGTTTCTATTTGTTATTAAATGTTTCTGGACTTTCATGTCAACAAGTTCCCCTTTGAGAGTGGGGAAACAAAGCAAGAGTGAGAAAGCAAAGCAAAATTATGGGTTAGAGAGAAAGAAATATTTCATTGCAACAATCATTCCTTTTACCTTTTAGGTTAATGAAACAAAAGAAAAATTTCACAATATGTCAGCAAACAAAACTCATGCAGAGTTCGTGGAAAGTAAGTATTTTCAGTATTCTGTTGCTTTGTGTACAAAGTAATTACCACAGAGTCCGTTTTATTCTGAAAATATCACCAGAAGATTCAACCAATTGAATTCATATTTAGAAACAAAAAGAATATTTGTGCCACTCGTACACGTATCTACATATCTGGACATACCTGAAAGGATGTCTGAATTTGTTGATTAGAACAACAATATGAACAATAATTTTCATTTATATTTGACTAGGACATTTTCATTTATATTTATTAAAGGCTTGGGTATTTTCATATCACTAAGTGTAAAATAGTATTTCTTACTTTGGTAAAGTTTAAGTTGAAGTAAAGCTTTCATTGTTAAAGCTATTCATGAAGTTGAAAGTGAAACTAATTGTGTGAAATAATTCCAAATCTCACATATAATTTCAATTTAATATTTGTATACTAATTTTGAAATACACACTGAACTAAAATTAAGGAAAGTTTGTTCCATTAAAATTTTTAACTGCCAATACCAAGGAATACAAAGATTAAACCAGAAATATATCATGAGTATGCAACCATTTTTTACATTTTTACTGAAAGAGACTGAGCAGAAAATTCTGTTAACAATACATATATTTTACATTACCTGAAAAGTATGTTTATTTTGTGGTGGATTCAGTAAGTTTGCAGGAATCATTTCTCAGCATCTTGGACAAATCTTTAAACCAGGCAAATTTGCAGATGCTTATACAGGAAATGAAAGGGCCGTTCTCCGCAAAGTAAAGGAGATCTGAGGGGAAAATTTAGAAAATTCTTATCCAGAGAAAGAGGAGTGATAATAATGAAGTCTGGGTTCTGACTGCTGTGTGAAACAGTTAAAGTCATAGGAGCAAAAATCGTATGCATTTCAATTGAGTTACTTGATTTTCCATATATATATTTTTAATCTGTATTCATTTATGCTTTTTTAAATTTAGAATTAATTATCCATTTTTTTCTCTTCCCCAGATTGGATGGAGTTCAGAAGGAATTTAACCATGAGAAATCATACAATGGTGATAACATTTATTCTTCAAGGTCTGACTGATGATCCAAATTGGCAAATAGTGATTTTCCTTTTTCTATTTCTAACATATTTATTGAGTGTCATTGGAAATCTGACCATTATCCTGCTCACTCTACTGGATTCCCACCTCAAAACACCTATGTATTTCTTCCTTAGGAATTTTTCATTCTTAGAAATCTCAATGACTTCAGTCTGTATACCTAGACATCTGTTCAGCATAATGACTATGGATAAAACGATTTCCTATGATGCTTGTGTGACACAATTATTTTTTGCCATCTTCTTGGGCGCATCAGAGTTTTTCCTGTTGGCAGCCATGTCCTATGACCGCTATGTGGCCATCTGCCAACCCCTTCACTATGCAACAATCATGAGCAGCAGAGTCTGCACCCGGCTGGTCGTTACCTCCTGGGTGGCTGGGTTGTTAACAATCTCTCCTGCGCTCATTATGGGCCTAGGATTGGAGTTCTGTGATGCCAATGTTATTGACCACTTTTTGTGTGACTACGCTCCTGTCCTGAAACTCTCCTGCACTGACACACGGGTCATTGAATTGCTAAGTTTTATCTTAGCAATTTTCACACTGCTGATTACATTTGCTCTGGTGATACTCTCCTATGCAAATATTGTAAGAACTATTCTGAAGATCCCTTCTGCCCAGCAGAGGAAGAAGGCTTTTTCCACCTGCTCCTCGCATATGATTGTTGTCTCTATCTCTTATGGCAGCTGCATTTTTATGTATATAAAACCTTCTGCAGAGGACAGGGTAGCTTTAAACAAGGGAGTAGCCGTGCTCAACACTTCAGTTGCCCCTGTCCTAAATCCTTTTATATACACCCTAAGAAACAAACAAGCAAAACAAGCCTTGAGGGACATCATTAAAAAATGCATCTTTATTATCTCAAAATAGAATCTTTGACTTTTATAAAACCTTTTTTAGAATAAAAATAGCTTGCAATAGCTAACCAAAACCAAACCAAATCTGTTGCCTTAGGGTTGACTCAGACTCATGGTGACCCTATAGGATAGAGTAGAACTGGCCTATAGGGTTTCTAAGGAGTGGCTGGTAGATTAAAACTGCAGACCTTTGGTTACCAGACATAGCTCTTAAACAGTGTGCCATGAAATTGCAGCCTATATTGATTACCCTTTTAACATATGCATCTATTCAATTTTTGTACTCTGATAATGATTGGAAACCTTAGTGACGTAGTGATTAAGAGCTACAGCTGGTAACAGAAAGGTCAGCAGTTTGAATCCACCAGGGGTTCCCTGGAAACCCTATGGAGCAGTTCTACTCTGTCGTATAAGGTCACTATGGATTAGAATCGACTCGACTGCAAAGAATTTGTTTTTTTGGTTTTGATAATGATTGAAAAACCAACCAAAATTTCTGACTCATGGTGACCCACTAGGACAGAGTGAAAATGTCTTCTAGAGTTTACAAGGCTGTAAATCTTTACAGAAACAGACTCCCATATCTCTCTCCCATGGAGCAGCTGGTGTGTTCAAACCACTGACCATGTGGTTAGCAGCAAGCGTTTTAACCACTGTGCCATCAGAGTTCCTGTCAGTGATTGAAGTCATGCACGAATAGCCACTGTGTATTCAATCTGGCTTTTTATCCTTTTTTTTTTTTTAAGATTTATTTATTTTTTTAATCGTGCTCAAGTTCGTTTCTAACACCTCAAGTTAGTTTCTCATACAAAAATCTATACAGGTGTTGTTATTTGACACTAGTTGCAATCCGTGTAATGTGACAGCACACTCCCCCTTTTTACTCCAGGTTTCCCATGTCCATTCGTCCAGCTCCTGTCCTTTCCTGCCTTTTTGTCCTACCTCTGGACAGGAGCCACCCATTTGGTCTTGTGTATCTGCTTGAACTAAGAAGCACAGTATTCAAGAGAATTATTTTATGTTTTATGGTACAGTCTAATCTTTGAAGAGTGGGCTTTGGGAATGGTTTTACTTCTGGGATAACAAAGTGTAAGAGGCCATGACTTCAAGGGTTCCTCCAGTCTCAGTTAAACCATTAAATCTTGTCTTTTTATGTGAATTTGAGTTCTGCTCCACATTTTTTTTAATTTCTATTGTGCTTTAATGAAATTTTACAAATCAAGTCAATCTTTCATACAAAAATTTATATACACCTTGGTATATATGTTATATACCTCTAATTGCTCTCTCCCTAATGAGACATCACACTCCTTCCTTCCCCTCTTTATTTTCTTATCCATTTGACCAACCTCTGACACCCTCCGCCGTCTCATCTCCCCTCCAAACAGGAGATGCCAACATAGTCTCATATGTCTCCTTGATCCAAGAAGCTCATTCTTCACCAGAATCATTTTTATCCCGTAGTCCAGTCCAATCCCTGTCTGAAGAGTTGGCTTTGGGAATGGTTCCTGTCTTGGGCTGACAGAAGGTCTGGGGAACATGACCTCTGGGGTCCTTCTAGTCTCAGTCAGACCATTAAGCCTGGTCTTTTTAAGAGAATTTGGGGTCTGCATCCCACTGCTCTCCTGCTTCTTCAGGAGGTCTCTGTTGTATTTCCTGTCAGGGCAGTGATCTCTTGTGGCTGGATACCATCTAAGTTTTCTGGTCTCAGGCTGATGTAGTCTCTGGTTTATGTGGTCCTTTCTATTTCTTGGGCTCATAATTACCTTGTGTTTTTGGTGTTCTTCATTCTCCTTTGCTCCAGGGGGGTTGAGACCCATTGATACTTCTTAGAGGGCCACTTACTAGCTTTTAAGACCCCAGAAGCCACTCTCCAAAGTTGGATGAAGAATAATTTCTTAATAGATTTTATTATACCAACTGACTTAGATGCCCCCTGAAACCATGCTCCCCGAACCTCAGCCCCTGCTATGCTGGCCCTCAAAGAGTTCAGTTTATTCAGGAAACTGCTTTTGGTTTAGTCCAGTTGAGCTGACCTCCCCTGTATTGTGTATTGTCTTTCCCTTCACCTAAAATACTTCTTATCTACTATCTAATTAGAGAAAATGCCTTTCCCTCCCTCCCCCCTATTATTACCATCAAAGAATATTTTCTTCCCTGTTTAACCTATTTCTTGAGTTCTTGTAATAGTGGACTTATACAATATTTGTCCTTTGCAACTGACTAATTTCACTCAGCATAATCCCTTCCATATTCCTCCATGTTATGAAATGTTTCACAGATACATCACTGTTTTTATCCATGTGTAGTATTCCATTGTGTGAACATACCATAATTTATTTATCCATTCATCTGTGGGTGGGCACCTTGGTTGCTTCCATCTTTTTGTTATTGTAAACAGTGCTGCAATGAACATGGGTGTGCTTATATCTGTTCGTGTAAATGCTCTAAGTTCTCTGGGATATATTCCGAGGAGTGGGATTGCTGGATCATATGGTACTTCTTCTATTTCTAGCTTTTTAAGGAAGTGCCAAATCGATTTCCAAAGTGGTTTTACCATTTTACATTCCCACCAGCAGCGTATAAGTGTTCCAATCTCTCCACAGCCTCTCCAACATTTATTATTTTGTGTTTTTTGGATTAATGCCAGCCTTCTTGGAATGAGATGTAATCTCATTGTAGTTTTGATTTGCATTTCTCTAATGGCTAATGATTATGAGCATTTCCTCATGTATCTGTTAGCTACTTGAATGTCCTCTTTAGCGAAGTGTCTGCTCATATCTTTTGCTCACTTTTTAATTGGGTTATTTGCCTTTTTACAGTTGAGTCTTTGCAGTATCATGCAGATTTTAGAGATCAGGTGCTGATCGGAAATGTCATAGCTAAAAACTTATTCCCAGTCTGTGGGTAGTCTTTTCACTCTTTTGGAGAAGTCTTTGGATGAGCATAGGTGTTTGATTTTGTAGGAGCTCCCAGTTATCTAGATTTTCTTCTGCATTGTTAATAATGTTTTGTGTACTGTTTATGCCATATATTAGGGCTCCTAACATTGTCCCTATTTTTTCTTCCACGATCTTTATCGTTTTAGATTTTATATTTAGGTCTTTGATCCATTTTGAGCTCGTTTTGTGCATGGAGTGAGGTATGGGCCTTGTTGCATTTTTTTGCAGATGGATATCCAGTTATGCCAGCACCATTTGTTAAAAAGATTGTCTTTTCCCCATTTAACTGTTTTGGGGCCTTTATCGAATATCAACTGCTTATTTTTTTATATGTGGATGGATTTATGTCTGGATTCTCCATTCTGTTCCATTGGTCTATGTATCTGTTGTCATACCCGTACCAGGCTGTTTTGACTACTGTGGAGGTATAACAGATTCTAATATCAGGTAGAGTGAGGCCTCCCACTTTGTTCTTCTTTTGTAGTAATGCTTTACTTCTCCAGGGCCTCTTTCCCTTCCATATGAAGTTGGTGATTTGTTTCTCCATCTCCTTAAAGAATAGCTTTGGAATTTGGATTGGAATTTCATTAAATGTATAGACTGTTTTTGGTAGAATAGGCATTTTTATATTAAGTCTTCCTATCCATGAGCAAGGTATGTTTTTCCACTTACGTAGGTCTCTTCTGGTTTCTTGCAGAAGTGTGTTGTAGTTTTCTTGGGATAAGTCTTTTATATCTCTAGCAAGATTTATTCCTAACTATTTTATCTTCTTGGGGGCTACTGTAAATGGTATTGATTTGGAGATTTCATCTTCGATGTTCTTTTTGGTGGTGTAGAAGAATCCAACTGACTTTTATGTGCTTATCTTGTAACCGATACTATGCTAAACTCTTCTATTAGTTTCAGTAGTTTTCATGAGGATTCCTTAGGGTTTTCTGTGTGTAAGATCATGTCACCTGCAAAGAGAGTTAATTTTGCTTCTTCCTTGCCAATCTGGATGCCTTTATTTCTTTATTAGCCTAATTGCTCTGGCTAGGACCTCCAGCACAATGTTGAATAAGAGTGGTGATAAAGGGCTTCCTTGTCTGGTTCCTGATCTCAAGTGGAATGCTTTCAGGCTCTCTCCATTTAGGATAATGTTGCTATTGGCTTTGTATAAATGCCCTGGATTTTGTTAAAGAACTTTCCTTCTATTCCTATTTTGCTGAGAGTTTTATCATGAATAGGTATTGAACTTTGCCAAATGCCTTCTCTGCATCAATTGATAAAATCATGTGATTCTTGTCTTTTGTTTTATTTATGTGATGAATTACGTTAATTGTTTTTCTAATGTTGAACCATCCCTGCATACCTGGTATGAATCTCACTTGGATATGGTGAATTATTTTTTTGTTATGTTGTTGAAATCTATTGGCTAGAATTTTGTTGATGATTTTTGCATCTAAGTTCATGAGGTATATAGGTCTCTAATTTTATATTTTTGTGAAGTCTTTACCTGGTTTTAGTATCAGGGATATGGTGGGTTCATAGAATGGGTTTGGTAGTATTCCATCCTTCTCTATGCTCTGAAATACCTTTAGTAGTAGTGGTGTTAGCTCTTCTCTGAAATTTTGGTAGAACTCTGCAGTGAAGCCGTCCGGACCAGTGCTTTTTTTTGTTGGGAGTTTTTTTTTTTTTTTAATTACCTTTCAATCTCTTCTTTTGTTATGGATCTATTCAGTTCTACCTCTGTTTGTGTTAGTTTAGGTAGGTAGTGTGTTTCTAGGAATTCATCCATTTTTTCTAGGTTTTCAAATTTGTTAGAGCACAATTTTCCATAGTAATCTGATATGATTCTTTTGGTTTCAGTTGGGTCTGTTGTAATATCGTCCAACTCTTTTCTTTTTCAGGGTATTTACTTCCTCTCTTATTTTTCTTTTGTCAGTTTGGCCAGTGGCTTATCAGTTTTGTTGATCTTTTCAAAGAACCAGCCTTTGGTCTTGTTAATTCTTTCAATTGTTTTTCTGTTTTCTATTTCATTTAGTTCAGCTCTAATTTTTATGATTTGTTTTCTTCTGGTGTCTGAGAGTTTCTTTTGTTGCTCTCTTTCTATTTGTTCATGTTGTAGGGATAATTCCTTGTTTTTGGCCCTTTCTTCTTTTTGGATGTGTATATTTATTGATAAAAATTGGCCTCTGAGCACTGCTTTCTGTGTCCCAAAGATTCTGATAGGAAGTGTTTTCATTCTCATTGGATTCTATGAATTCCTTTATTCCATCCTTAATGTCTTCTATTATCCAGTCTTTTTTGAGCAGTGTATTATTCAGTTTTCAAGTGTTTGATTTCTTTTCCCTGCTTTTTCTGTTATTGATTTCTACTTTTATGGCCTTATGGTCAGAGAAGATGCTTTATAATATTTCAGTGTTTTGGATTCTGCTAAGGCTTGCTTTATGACCTAATATATGGTCTATTCTAGAGAATGTTCCATGTGCAGTAGAAAAAAAGTATACTTGGTTGTTGTTGGGTGGAGTGTTCTGTACATGTCTATGAGGTCAAGTAGGTTGATTTTGCCATTTAGATCTTCCTTGTTTTTTTGAGCTTCTTTCTGGATGTCCTGTCCTTCACCGAAAGTGGTGTGTTGAAGTCTCCTACTATTATTTTGGAGATGTCTATCTCACATTTCAATGTTGATAGAGTTTGTTTTATGTATCTTTCAGCCCTATCATTGGGTGCATATTTAATATGGTTATATCTTCTTGGTATAATGTCCTTTTAATCATTATATAGTTTTCTTCCTTATCCTTTCTGATGGATTTAACTTTAAAGTCTATTTTATCAGAAATTAATATTGCCACTCCTGCTCTTTTTTGATTATTATTTTCTTGAGATTTTTTTTCCATCCTTTGAGTTTTAGTTTGTTTGTGCCTCTAAGTCTATGGTGCGTCTCTTGTAGGCAGCATGTAGATGGATCATATTTTTTAATCCATTCTGCCACTCTCTGTCTCTTATTGGTGCATTTAGCCCATTTACTTTCAGCATAATTATGGATAGGTATGAATTTAGTGCTTCATTTTGATGTCTTTTTTTGTGTGTTGTTGACAGTTTGTTTTTCACTCGAGTAATGTGCTGAGTAGATTATCTTTATGTATTGTCCTTTCCTCATATTTGTTGATGTGGATTTTGTTTCTGCTGAGTCTCTATTTTTTTCTTGTAATTTATTTTGATGAGTAGGATAATTTGTCTCCTTTGTGGTTACCTTATTATTCACCCCTATTTTTCTAAATTTAAACCTTTTTTTCTTTGTATTGCTGTATCTTCCTCTCCATACGGAGGATCTATGATCACTTCTCAGTCCCTCTTCATTGTTTTAATGTTGTCTACTTTTATTTAGTAACATCACTTTTAACCTGTTTTGAGTTTTTTTTTTTTTTTTAATCTTGCTTTGTTGTTTGGATTTCCCTGTCTAGGTTGACTTCTGATTGCTCTGCCCAGTGTTCTAGTCTTGTGTTGATACCTGATATTATTGATTTTCTAACCAAAGACCTCCCTTTAGTGTTTCTTGTCATTTTGTTTGGTTTTTACAAATTCCCTAGTCTTCTGTTTCCCTGGAAATGTCCTAATTTCACCTTCATATTTAAGAGCCAGTTTTGCTGGGTATATGGTTCTTGGCTGACAATTTTTTTCCTTCAATTTTTTAAATAAGTCATCCCATTGTCCTCTTGCCTTCATTGTTTCTGCCAAGTAGTCTGAGCTTATTCATATTGGCTCTCCCTTGTAGATAACTTTTTGTTCATCCCTTGCTGCTCCTAAAATTCCCTCCTTATCTTTGGTTTTGGCAAGTATGATTATAATATGTCTTAGCGACTTTCTTTTAACCTTATGTGGAGTTCGATGAGCATCTTGGATAGATATCTTATCATCTGTCATGATGTCAGGGAAGTTTTCTGCCCACAAATCTTCAACAATTCTCTCTGTATTTTCTGGTATCCCTCTCTGTTCTGGTACTCCAATCAGTCGTAGGCTATTTCTCTTGAGAGAGTCCCACATGATTCTTAAGGTTTCTTCATTTTTTAAAGTTCTTTTATCTGATTTTTCTTCAAATATATTAGTGCCAAGTGATTTATCTTCAAGTTCTGAAATTCTGGCTTCTGCTTGCTCAATTCTGCTCCTCTGGCTTTCTACTGAGTTGCCTACTTCTGTAATTTTATTGTTAAACTTCTGAATTTCTGATTGCTGTCTGTTTATGGATTTTCTAGCTTATTAAATTTTTCATTATGTTCCTGAATAATCTTTCTAATTTCTTCAATTGCTTTATCTTTGTGCTTCTTGGCTTGTTTTGCATATTGCCTCCTTTCTTTCCTGATGTCTTGAAGGGTTCTGTATATTAATCATTTGTATTCTGCCTCTGTTAATTCCAGGAATGCACTTTCATCTAGAAGATCCCTGGATTCTTTGTTTTGAGAGCTTGCTGAGGTGATCATGGTCTGTTTCTTTATGTGACTTGATATTGACCATTGCCTCTGAGACATCTATAAGTTATTGTATTAGTTTATGCTTGCTTACTGTGTCATAGCTCCTTGCTTTGTTTTGTTTTGTTATGCCCAAATGGTTTGCTTGAGTGAGCCAGCTTGATTATTTTTGCATTTGGAACTTTGATGTCCTGTCCCCAGATGGCTAGAGCTGTTATCAGGTACATCAGTTTAGGAGTCCATTCACTTTTCCTGTATGAATTCAGCTCAGGTTTTCAGGTATCTGATGATGAAGTGTGTGGTACAGGCTCTGTCCTACAGTCTTAGAGGGGCAGAGGTGATTGGTGTATGTACCGGTATCTAATTGCAGCAGGGGCTCATGCTCTGAACAAGTCAGGGGGCTGAGCACCAACCCCTGAGTTCCTCTGAGGAAAGCTTGTCCCTGTTGTCTACAGCATGCAGGTGGGTGGGTTCTGCAGATGGACCATGGGCACCCAAAGTTTTTGGTTGTAAGGACTGGGAGGTACCAGTTATGCTTGGACCCCTGTCATGGGTGGCCAGGTGACCTCAGTGGAGCTACCAGTCCTTAGGTCCCTGTAGTGGGCAATGTCAAACTTCAAACACCCACTTCTCCACCACACAGCTAAAAGGGCTGGAGTCTGCCAACAAGGGCCTATTCTCCTGAAATTGACCCACGCATGTCCATGCAGAAGGGAAAGGTGCTCAAAGCCTATGCACCAGTTATGCCTGGACTGGAGATGCTTCTATCTGGAGCTCCCGTGGTTAGTGGAGCTGGCAAATTATTTTTTCTCACAATTGCAAATTTTTCCTTCTCCAAGTCTGGAAGGATGGCTCTAGGTGCTCAGCAGTGGCTATCTCAGGCCCAGGGAATTCAGACCCTGAAGCCGGCTTGGGGAGGGGGGGCATGGTAAAATACGTGCAAGTGCTTAGCTTTTGCTGATATTGCTGTTCTTCTCTGGTTCCGGAGGTGTGAGTAGGCTGTGTGGCTGGGTGTTCCTCCCTGAGGAAACTGCGGCTGAGCGGTAGTACCAGCCCGCGGCCGCAGCTGCTCCAGGAATGGTGCTTGAGGGCTCCCTGTGATTCAAGTCTGGTAACTTCTCTCCACTTCTGAACTGTCTTTTCCTTTCCCTGCCCCTCAGTTTGTTTTCTAATCTTGCTTCTGATGCTCAGGGTTCCTAGCTCCTCATTAATATACTCGTTTCACTTATTTTTGGGGGTCTTTGTTGTAAAGAGGGCTCGCTGGAAGCTATTCCACCATCTTTGCTCTGCCTCCCAAAACAATTTATTTTTTTAAAAAATTACTAAAACAGTAAAACCCTTCATTTCAAGAGTATCTCACCTCTTTTAAAAATAACTATTTTTTTTTTTTTTTACTAAGTACCCTGGTGGTGCAATGATTAAGTGCTCAGCTGTTAACAGAAAGGTTGGCAGCTGGAACCCACCAGTGGCTAAGTGGGAGAAAGACCTGCTAATCTGCTTCTGCAAAGATTACAGCCTAAAAAACCTTATGGGACAGTTCTACTCTATCACATGGGTCAGTATGAGTGAAAATTCACTCGAGTTCATCTGTTAACAGGAGAAAAAAATTCTTCCAGCACTTGCTATAAACACAAATTCTTGACACATGATAAAATGTCAATAAACATAGCACAAATTGGAATAAATTTTGAGGGTGTAACCACAGGAAAGGTTGCGTGAAATTATCAATTGTAGTTTAATCTTAACGTAAACAAACAAAAAATCAATTCCAAACCTACACTCACCATCCATGAGGAACCTTAACTAAAGTAATTTTTGTCTATGAAAAATCATTTAATTTTGAGTCAATGTGAAATTAAATGGTGTTTTTATTCACTGAACAAATATTTATTAAACATTATGACAGTGTTTAGTCTTGAACATACATAGACCAAAATACACTGTATAAGTAATCAAAGAAAAAGTATAAAATAGCCCTTATAATCATCCTTACTATTTTTGTTTTAACCAACCACTTGATGATTTGTTTGAAATGTCTTTTTTCAATTTTAATATTGTAATTATTTTAAATGAGTTTAAAATACATAGTGTAAAAAATACCCTTTTTAATTTTGTGGTTTAATGATTTTATCAAACATACATGAGTGTGTAACCACAGGGGGGACCATCTGATAATAACTGATAGGTGATAAGTAAGAATTTCCTGATGGTGGAAAGAATTAATGAAAAATTGGTGGTTTGAGTTCATCTAGAGTCACCTCAGAAGAAAGTCCAGGTGATCTATTTCTGAAAAATCATCCATTGAAAATCCTGTGAAACACAATCCTACTGTGACACACATTGAATCGCCATGAATAAGAATCTACTTGACAGCACCAAGTAAAAAGATATAAAGTTATATCGTATTCATGAAACAATGGGATCAGATGGTTCAAATTAATGAACTGGCTACAGTCCAAAAGACAAAGCAATCATCAGAACTGGGCTAAGGAACTACACAGATACATAAAACGTCAGACAGGGAAGTGGAAAAAAAAAAAAAAAAAAACTAGGATAATATGTTAACGGCTATAATGGATAAGGTAGCCAAAATGCACAATCATAAAGTTAATTTCAGCGGAGAGATGGAAACTGTAAGACCAAAATAAAAATGCTAGAAATAAAATAACTGGAGCAGTGATAAGAATGCATTCATGAGGCTCATCAGTAGGCTCAACACAGTTAAAGATAATCAGGGAGCTTGAAGAGAGCCAATAGGAATTAGCCAACACTAAAATACAAATAGTGAAAAAGGAAGAAAGTATAAGACAGCATGCAAGAGCTGTGGACTATGTCAACGGATCAAATATATGTGTAATTGGGATTATACAAGGAGAAGAAAGGGACAATTTGGATAGAAGAAATATTTGCAGAATTAACGGCTGCTAATTTTTTTTTTTTAATTAATTAGTGACATTAAAAACCACAGATGTAAAATGTTCAGAGAACATCAAGAAGGATAATAAGTTAGAAAAAATAAAAACACACAACTAGACATTTAATATCCAAACTGGTAAACACCAAATACAAAGAGAAAATCAAGAAAGATGCCAGAGGTAGGGATTATTTTGGAGGAATGAGAATAAGAAGTACAGCAGATTCTCATGCAAAAACCTGAATGTGAAAAGGAAATGTAGTGACATCTTTATATGTACGAAAGAAAAAAAAATTTTTTTTCCCAGATTCCTATATACTATAAAAACAGTCATAAAATAGGAGAAATAAGGAATTTCTCACACAAATAAAAACTGCATAACTTACTGAGAGAAGACCAACAATAAGAAATGTTAAGGAAGGTTCTTCAGACAGAAGGAATATGATATGCAGAATCTTGGTTCTACATAAAAAATGACAACTAGAAATGGACTAAATGAAGATAAAATTAAAATTCTTTTTATTTCTAATTACCCTAATATTTTTAAAGCAAATATTGTAAAATTTTATTGTTTGTTTATAGCCTATCTAAAAGAGAAATGTGTGACAACAATATCATAAGGGCTGAGAGAGAAACATTGGGAATATATTGTTAAATAGTGTAATATTATTTGAAATTAGATAAATTAATTAAAATGTACACTGTAACTTTTGAGCAACCACTAAAAATGTTATATATATATATATATATAAAATAAATCAATAAGGGAGACAAAATGAAATAATAGAAATATTCATTTAAATCTAGAGAAGATAGAATAAAAGAAAAAGGGAGCAAAGAGAAAATGGAAATAATAGAAAACAGATATCAAGATGGTATATTTTAATTTGCCCATACCATACATCACAATTAACTTAATTATTCACGTTTTTGCATGTGGACGTGAGTTATCAAATCAAGTGTATAAATTTCTGGAGTTCAATTATGTTTAACTGATAAGAAATTCCCAAACTATCTTCCCAAGTGGCTGTACCATATTATACTCACACTAAAATAACATTTTTTGGAGCTGTGTGTCATCACCAACATTTGATATTGTCATTTTTTTTTATTTATTTTATTCTTATACCAATAGGTATATAATGGTACCTAACTTGTTTTAATTTGATGGTGCTCTGGTGGCACAATTGTTAAGTGCTATGCTGCTAATTGAAAGGTTGGAGGTTCAAACTCACCCAGTGGTTCCATGGGAGAAAGACATGGAAATCTGCTCCTGTAAAAGATTACAGCCTAGAAAACCCTTTGGGGCAACGTGGGGCTTTCCATGGTGGTGCAGGTTAACAATTCTACTATCACTATATACGTATATGAGACTTGAACTTGCTATTTCCCTGTCCTAGCCCTAGAATCATTTTCCCAGGTAACCCAAGTTCTCTTTATTTGTGAATTATATTAGAAACCAAATCACAACTAGACAGCACCTAACAACAACAACAACTTGTTTTAATTAGTAATCCCTTAGTGACGAATGTGGATGAGCACATTTTCGTATGTTTATTTGACATCAGTACATCTTTTTCCGTGACATATCTATGCAGTTTTTTGGGCAAATTTTTAATAAGGTTTTTATTTTCTTATTGTTGAAGTTCAAGTGTTCTTTGTGTATTTTGTTTACAAGACCTTTATTTTATATATAAAAAAAAAATAGGTTTTGCAAATGTTTTCTCCCTATGTGTTGCTTCTTTTTCCATCCCCTCAATTTTTTTTAAGAGAAGTTTTTAATTTTAGTCAAGTCCAACTTTTCGTATTTTTTTTCTTTCATGATTTTAGTCTATCATGACAACCTTTTGATGCATCTGGAAAAATGGGTATTTGGCTGAAGTTGACTGAATTTTTCTAAAAATGTCAATTAGGTAAATTTGGTTTACAAGTTTGTTCAAGTTTCCCATGTCCTTACTCTTTTTTGTGAACTTTTTAATCAACTGTTGAGGAAGAGAAACCCTGGTGGCGCAGTTGTTAAGAGAATGGCTGCTAACCAAAAGGTCAGCAGTTCAAATCCACAAGATGCTCCTTGAAAACCCTACTCCGTCCTATACGGTGGCTATCAGTGGTAATTGACTCTTTGGCAACATTTATTTATTTATCTTTAAATTGAGGAAGAGAGCGTTGAAACCTTGACTATATTCGTGCATTTGAGAGCCAACTGTTAAATTTTCAGAAACCTTAGCAATCCATTGTTAAACAAAGTCATAACTAAAAATAAAATTATGCAAATTTAATAAACAAATTATATTTATAACTAATATAATAACTATTTAAAACTCGTCATTTATCAGATATAATGACAATAAAATTACAAACAAAAGTGCAGATTGTGAAACAACTCCATTTTTCAAAAATGGTTAATTTGCAATCAGAGATTGGTTATGAATACAGCAGTTTGGCAGAATTCCATGAAAGCATTCTGAGAAAATAAGTTGGGTACACGGAATTTACTGTAAAGTTTATTTTATAATTTATTATTATTTGTAAATTGTATTAGTAATATACTAAAGTGTATATAGATACGTGTGTGTGTGTGTGTGCCAATATATGTATGTAATCAGAGAGAGAAAGAGACAGAGTCCTGAGTATTAAGCATTTACTAGTAGATCATTATTTTCTGTCCATACATATTGGAGGATCTGAACTTTACTGAGTACCACATTGCTTGAGTCATGGCCACATTAACAAATGAGAAGCAAGCACTCCAAAAATACATAGAATCACCACAGAAAGTACTGGGGGAAAAAAAAAAAACCTTGAAAAGAGAGAAACAAAAAAATCATGAAATTGTTGGAAAATTTAGATCCATTATGCCTGAGAATCCAGTATACATCACCAATTTTAACTGAAGTCATTAACAACAACAACAACAAACCTTTAACATTTAGATGTAGTAAACATTTTTGCAGAGATATTATAATGCAAAAATCATATAGGTGTTCTAGAAATTCAAACTCTATTGTGGAATTTGCCAGTTTTCACCCAGTTTTGACTATATGTAACCATATTTCTGCAAGCCATTGGTGGAAGGAACCTTTTTTTTTTTTTTTAATGGAGAAAAAGGGGAACGATAGCACCGGAAATTTGAATGCCCTTTTAAGGAAAAGTGTATTGATGGTTCATTAAATGCTGTTGCATGCACGTGTAATGTTTGTGAATGAAGAAGATCAAGAAGTAAATGCATGAACACCAAATAAAGTTTTATTCCACATTTATCCTTTTAAACATAGAATTTATTATTAAGACCTCTTATAGAAAGTTCTATGTCAAAGTGTGGATTGCGAAAATGTTAATTCCATACCTCTAACGTACAAAAAAAAAAAAAATCCAAAATAGGTATTTTTTTTTAAAAGACTGAAGTAATGAAAACAATTTGTGTTGTCATCAGAGTGCCAGAAACTTTGAAAACGACCTGAAAGATAGCATGTGGGTTTGAATTGCCAGAATAATCAGAGAGGAAATAGCAATTCAGGATACCAAAGAAAAGCCAGGCTTTTCCAAGGGAGACTCAGATGAATTCCATACTCAGTATTAACAAATTAAAAAAATAGAATAGACTATGGAGCAACAATCAATGTATTTTATTAAAGGTGTTTCCTGGTGATGGTACTAGGGCCTCATAGAAATATCAAAACCAAAGTTGTAGTAGCTTGGAAATTTATACCAGAAAAAGCATTCAGCAAGATACTTTATAATATTAAAGGCAGAATTCACAATATAGCTATAACACCTATTCATCAAATAGCATAGACTAATATTCATAACGAAAAAAAAAAATACAAAATAAGAAGAGAAAGAGCAATACACCAAAAGTAGAAGAACTTCTCCAAAGATGAGGTTATTTTAGTATTCTTTGCTTTGCACTGAGAGAAACAATTCTTTTGGAATTTCTTGATGATGCCTTTTATTTAGGTTTTGATTGATGTCCAGAGAAAAAGTTCTTCAATGAATGTTTACAAATAAATTCTGGCATCCTTATTAAATGTCATCCTTATCTATATGACCAAAACTCATCAATGCTCAGAAACTTTTCAAGGACTGTAAATTGAAAATGATAGTTGAACTAGTGAGAGAGACCAAAATTGGGTAAATGGAGAACAAAACCTGAAAGAACCAGAAGTTGAATGCAGTAGTGGATGGAATATAAAACAATGCTACTATATTAGACATAAAGTTCAGTTTAAATTTCAGGCTTTAAATTTCTTTGTGACTGAAATTTATTTGAGAAGCATCTTTGGACTAAGTTCTTAAAGGCCTGTTTTACCTGTTGGTTCCTTAGGGAGTAAAGGAAAGGATTTAATATTGGGACAACAGAGGTATTGAGTACTGCTATGCCCTTGGTAAAAGCCAGACCTTCCTCTGCTGAGGTTTTAACATACATGAAAATGCAACTTCCATAAGAAATGGAGACAACAAACATGTGTGAGGAACAAGTGGAAAAAGCCTTTTTCCTTTTCTCAGCAGAGGGGATTTTCAGAATTGTTCTAAGGATGAATGCATAGGACAGAATCACTAGTGATAGGGTTACTATGAGAGTAAATACTGCTATGACAAATCCCATGAGCTGTAGGAATGCGGTGTCTGTGCAGGCAATCAGCAACATAGGAGAATAGTCACAGGTGAAGTGGTCAATGATGTTGGAGTCACAGAAATCCAGTTGAAGCCCCATGATCACAGGTAGAAAGTTAATAAGAAATCCAGCCAGCCAAGAGCTAATTACAAACTGGAGGCATATTCTGCTGTTCATTATTGTTGTATAATGCAATGGCTTACAGATGGCCACATAACTATCATATGACATAACCGTCAAAAGGAAAAATTCTGTTGAACCAAACAGTATGAAGAAAAACACCTGGGCCATGCAAGAATTATAAGAAATGGTCTTGTCTCCAGTTATAATGCTGACCAGAAATCTAGGAATACAAACTGCTGTGAATGAGATTTCCAAGAGAGAGAAATTCTTAAGAAAGAAATACATGGGAGTTTTGAGGTGAGAATCTATGAGAGTAAGGGTGATAAGTGTCAGGTTTCCAGTTATACTCAGTATATACATGAAAAATAAAAATGTTTAGCTCTGAGTCATCTGTTAATCCCAAGAGAATGAACTCTTTCACAGATGATCGATTTTTCATTTCTTATCTCTGACTTCTGCCAGATCTATAAATGAAAAAAAAAAAAAAAAAAGGAACAATAAAGAGTTCAGGGTTACCTTTTTATCACATCTGTTAGTTGAAAAACATGTAAGACCTATAATGGGACAATAGATCAGCCACTCAAAAATTGTACTGAAATCTGAATATATATTTGAACCAGAACAACAACAAAAATCTGTTGTCTTCTTTAGTGAGTCACTACATGAGTCTAATAAATAAACTATCTAGTCAACTCTGATTCTTGGTGACCCCATTAAAATAGAACTGTGTTCCTTAGGGTTTTCAATGGTTAATTTTTCCAAAAGTAGATCTCCAGCCCCTTCTTCCAAAGAACCTCTGAATGGACTCGAACTTCCAACATTTAAGTTAGTAGTGCATTAACAGTTTGAACCTCACGGGGACACAGTAGGTCTACTAAACACACATGTATAAGAATGATAACTATAATTATCATGGGTGATTTACATTCTCTTAAAAATTTGATCATATGTGTTTGAACGTTAGGTGGAAAATTATAAAATTTAAAATATTATTTTTATTGTTATTAAAATATCCTACCAAAACCCCATGTTCTAATGCTTTTATGAAAATGAAAAAAAAATTTTTTTTTTTTAAGTAACTGTTTTTCACAATTTTCTTCAAGATATTTAATGTCAGTCTTGCCTTTACGGGGAATAAATAACAGAAGAATCAGGACATTCAAAACTAGCATTTATGTTATCCTAGACAAAGGAACTCGTAAGTTTTCTCAGTTAAATAATAACTTATCACATTTTAGAAGTGATTCTAACAGCCAAAGTTAAGTGATCTGACTTAGTTATAAATTGGATAGAAAATGGGAAAAAGTAAAAAAAATGAGGCAAAAAATAGATATATACTTACAATTTTTATAATCCCTTCTGGTAGCAGTTTGCCTGATCAAACCCCAGTGCTCTGTGGATTTACTCTGTCAATCAGTGTTGCACGATTACTTCAGAGTATTTCATAGACTTCCTACCTTGCTTCTGAACTTTGATTTTCTTACACAGTAAAACATTCATATGATGTATAGGGTAGAATTTGGCAAGATAACGCTGGTTATAGCCAGCGAGATGGGGTGTATGGTGGGAATGAGTCCAACAGAAAAACTATTCCTGAAAAGGGAGAGACCCAGACAGAAAGGTGACATAGGCCCAGTTGCTGGTAGGTTTTATGTCCAGAGCAGAAGCCAAGTATCCAAGGGATTCTGCAGTTTGTGATCCAGAGATGAGGGGGTGACATGGTGAGAATCTGAGTGCCCCATTTAGTGGTAAAAGCTCTGTGGACAGTCAAGCAAGCAATCCATCCACATTAAGTGAAAGTCTGAAACTCAGGGAGTGTGTTCAAGCTCTTCACTGAGTCACAGTTTCTTTGGTACTAATTTGCTGTTTAGGAATAAAGCTTGAGGCCCTGGAAATGAAAGGGCAGAAGCAAAATGGACCCCTGTCCTAGGTTTGCAACGGACTGAAGAGCAGTCATTAAGAATGAAAGACAAGATTTCATGGAGTACAGGGCTCTTAAAATAAATTGATTGATAGATGATAGATAGATTAGATAGATGATAGATAGATCGTTAGAGAGAGAGAGATAGATAGATGATAGGTAGATGATAGACTGATAGATGATAGACCGACAGATAGATGATAGATGGATAAAGTAGAGAAATGTAGGATCCTTGTTATTAGGCTCAGAGCAATCGTTCTGGCAAAACAGACAAACAGAGGTGGAAGGTATATTTTGCTAATTGGGAGAAATTTTTAGCTTATGAGGAAGAGAGGGCTTAATCCAGGAGTGAGAATAAAGAAACAATAGTACTGGGAAAGAAACAAGTGGCATGGCATATGGATAAGAACTGGCGTGAAAAAAAAAAAAAAAGAAATGAACCCTTGAAATGCAAAGGATGTCCCAAGATGTGTAATCCAAGGCAAGATGGAAGCCCTATGAGGCAGTTCTACTCTGTTCTGTAGGGTCTGCATGAGTTGCAATGGACTCGCCAGCAACGGACATTTTTTTGGATTTTTATCTCCTAAAATTTCCACAAAAACTATCAAATTCCTACATCCTTGATGTTAAGAAAACCTACCTAATGTAGTATTTTAATTGACTCTAAGTAACCCTTGTGAGAGAAGGATGAGCTGTAAAATTTTCTTACTGATTTCACTTTCCAAAGTGAGAATTTGGTTTTTTAATACTGTTTCCAACACAAATAGATTGGTTTTCTCTTTTTTTTCAAGATAGTCACAGGGGATTCTTGCAGGAAAACAAAACTAAAATGACCCTGGAGAGAAATGATGCCGAGGAGTGTACCCTTAAGTCACATTGAACAAGTTTAAGTAGATATTTTTAGAAACTGATTTTTTAAATATGTTTTATACTTCAGACAGGTGTATAATGCAAACATTCATGAAGTAGTAAAGTTTTTAGAATTATTTTAGCTTCATATTGCCAATATTATTTTATTTTAACTTGAAATAAATGTCACCTAAAATGACATTATTTGATTACATATAAACAGGTGAAATAGCAGAAAATAAGAGGAGGAAAAAGCCACAGGATAGAAAAGACATTCAACATTTTGTCTATTAATAAAAATATAGTGAGTACCTATTATAGATAAGGGATAGTTTTTATATAAACGTATCAAGAATCAATAAAAGCAGAGAGACTGAAGCGTCAGCATAAAACAAATGAAATTGGTTTCATGAAAACACTCTTTACCTATTGTTTCTTTTATGCCAGAAAAGAAAGCAATCAGAGTTTGTGCAATTTTTATGACATTTATCTAATTTTTCCTACTAGACAATTCAGGGCATGCTGTATTTTCAGCTATTGAAGTGTCTGCTCATTTTTTCTTACTGTTATAGTATTATTGTGGATGCTGATTTTTTTTTTTTTCTCCTTTCACTGGTGCCTTTTGTATTCTCCAGGACTTGTCTTTGAACCTTGACTTGCCTTTAACAAATACAGTGCTGTTATTGTAGTTTTTCAATATTGGGATGGTGGTGTGTTTTCACTCTCATGATTATGTTACCTTATGTAAGACTTTCTGCAAAACTTTCTCTAGCGTTACTCTCTCCCTTGGTGACTTCTAAGAAGCAAGCTGCCATGAATTCCACAGCCAAAAAGTAATTGATTCTGCCAAAACCCTGAGCAAGATTGGAAGTGTAATCATCCCAAGTTGAGCTTTCAGATGAAGAGCACCATCTCTCAGATATTGAAAAGTAAGTCCAGATTCTTCAACAGAGAGAAGGTCACAGTCTCTCTCTCTCTCTCTTTTTTCTTTTTTTGTAACATTCCTCTTGTAATTAAGTGAAAATCTATTTTTAATCTTGAAAAATGATGTTTAAATTATAAAGGTCAACCCCACCAACATTTCTTGTAAAATATAATTGGAAAAATCTAGTGGGTAACAGTGCAAAGAAAACGTGGAGATTTACTACTGTGTTATTTTCTGTTATAGCTCAAAAGGCCATCATTGATATGTTACTGAGGATGGGTTATTATGTGCTTCATTAACAAACAGCATCAAAATTTCAGTAGCCTGAAACAAATTTGTTTGTTATTCTGAACACTTGTGAAATGAAGGATCAAAAATCTCCTTCACATCTTGCCACTTCCATGACCCAAGTAAATATAATTTTTTTAAAATGTCATCAGTAACTGGCAGAATAAGCATCAGGTGAAGAATACAAACCAATCCTGTTGCCTTAGAGCTGAACCTGACCCATAGTGACTCTATAGGACAGAGTAGAACTGCTGACAGTGTTTCTAAGGAGAGTCTGATGGTTTCAAACTGCCGACCTTTTGGTTAGCAGCCATAGCTCTTAACCACTGATCCACCAGGGCTTCAGGTGAAGAATAATGTGCAGACTACTATATATTTCCATTTGTAACTTACCCAAAATTTCTGCTAATATTTTATGTCTCAAAGTAGGCAATTATGTAGTCCTATAATCAGGAAGATTAGGAAATAAAATCATAGCAAAGTCAGAAAAAACAATATGCTAATTGTTTACCAATTATCTTTCAGCTCCAAAACTACCCTTTATAAACATAGCTCTGGGATATTCAGGCCATAGTGGTACAGTAGTTAAAACCTTGGCTGCTAACCCAAAGGTCAGTAGTTTGAATCCTCCAGCTGCTCCTTGCAAACCATATGTTGTACAGAGTCATTATGAGTCAGAATAGAGTCAATGTCAAATAGTTGTGTGCGTGTGTGTGTGTGTGTGTGTGTGTTTTAGGTGATGTTGAGGATCAGACTCTGCAGATTACACTAAGAGTCCCCTTAGCCATACAGATTCATGATAGGCAATGATATTGGAGACACTCTAGCAAAATTAGAAAGCAAAAGAAAAGAAGGAATTGTTTTCCCCTTTTTTGTCCTATGTCTGCCTGACAGCCCAACACTGGCAGTTACACTTTACGGAAGGTTCAGCTTATTTCACCATTTCCAGAACTAGTCACATCATGGCCCTCTGAAATGTAAGCAGCAACAGGCAATGCTGCTTCTTCAGGGTTATGAGCACTAACTCTGTGGAGTCTCTCCTCTGAGTATCCAGGACACAAAAGTATCCATACAGAATCATATCCCCAAAACTAAGAGCACCAGCTCCATACAGTACCTACTTTAGTTTCCTGCCTTCTGGAAATCTACCTCTTCCCCCAGAGTAGGCATACAAGATAGAACCATTAAAATCTTTTATGACATACATTGCATCTTATTTATTTAAAAAAACCCTCATCTGTGAGGTAATAATATCTCTGGGTTACCTCAGTGCGTCTTATTTTTCTACTTGACAATTTCCAATCTGGATAACAAATTTCCTGTATGAAATCCACCATGGCAGTATTTCTGTTTCCCTTTATTGAACCCTAATTCATACAAGGACAGAAATATTAGTGAATAGCACATGTGATTACCATGTAGGGCATGTATACATCATCCTTCCATTATTTTTTCCATTTTCAGTCTGACACTGGCCCAGATTTCAGCTAAATATGTTTAGTTACTGGCTAGAGATATACAAAAACTCCTACTGAGGATTTTGAACACATAGTGATTTTGTTACTGTTCAATTTCAGTAGTCTTAAATGAAGAGATCATTGAACACGGTTTTCACAGTACTTCTATCTCTTCAGTTTTACTGAGAGTCTTGAGCCTCTGGATTGATATCTTTAGCATTTTTGGAAAATTCTTTGCAATTGTTGCTTTGAATAATGCTTCTATCTATATTTGGTTTCCTCTCTTCTGGGATGTCAGTTGACATGTACATTAGAACATTTGTTTACCGTATGTATTTTATGCTTCACTTTTTTTTTTTTTTCTGTCTGGACTTATTTTGGCTATTTATTACTTACCTGTCTTCCAGTTACATATCCAGTCTTCTATTGCCTTAAAATGATTTATTGTATTCTTAAATATTGAGATATTGTAGTGTTTAATTCTATTATGCCCATTCATTCCTTTATAGAAATTTCAAATATCAGTTGCACTCTACATATCTTAATCTATATTTTTTTTATTTTTCCTATTATCTTCAACATAATAAATAGTAAATTTATGATAGTTGTTAACTAAATCTGATGTATAGATCACCTGTGGTTTTATTAATATTTTCTGTTAGTTTTATAACGATTTATATTGGCAAGTTTATCTATTTGAAGTAAATGCCAGACATTGTTTTTAAAAGCCCTTATATGCTTATGTTAAGTGATCATTTTCCTTATATGCAAATAGACGTAAGGCTGATCAGTTATTAAGACTGGAATTGAGTTGAATTGAAGCTCTGACCAATCAGATAGAGCAAATGACCCCACTAAAAAGCACCTAAAGATATTGGTGTCCCTTCAGGAAGCTTCTCTTCTTTCTGGAATTTTAGTCTCTCCAGTCCTCATTGCTGGTACAATAATCCGTTGTCTTTAAAAATAAGATTTTCCTCTGTTTCATTTCTTCTGAACTGACCACCCTTCTTTCTTCAGTCATTTCAGAAACACTAGGAACAGAGGCCACTTTATTTGATCTAGTTCTTTATCTGCTCCATAGTCGTGTGTGACCTAATGGATTTATTTTCTCTAAAACTTCTTTTTTTCCTTAACATTCAAAATATTTTTTTCTTCTCTTAGCAAACCCAACCAGTATGCATTCTCTGCTGTTTTCAGAATTCCCATAAAGAAATACATTAATGCATAAAAAGTGAAACATTTTTCTTCCTAGTTAAGTATCTAATTCTAGAGGTTTTCTAAAATATAATCATTCCTCGGCAAACATAATCTCTTATACATACATATTTTAATCAACTACTAGTAGTATTCTCTTTTGAAAATCTCTCTACAGGCTTCTGTTACAAATTCAAGTTGTTTTTTTTTCCTTAGAATCTTTTACACATTTCAACTAGCTTTTTAATAAAGATTAAATATGAAAGATTCATTTTTTCTATTTTCCTGTATTTCACATAAAATTTTGTGTCAGAAGAAATCATTTCTGTGGTTCATAGGACATATGGATACATATCCAGATGATTTTTTCTGTAAAGGTTATTTTATTTAATTTCATTTCTATAATTAGGTACTTTCCAAAAAGTCAGTTATGCCTTTTTCTTGGCTGCCATATTAGCATGTAATTAATATTTAAAACTCAGAAAGTATATGTGGATGGTAATAAATAAGTATAATTAACCCAAAAGTACATTTTTTATGAGCCAGCTGGTCAATATGTGGTGAATTACAGATTATAGACAATTTTGGTTTTTAGGTAGAGGTACTATTAATGTCTGGAGTCTCCTTTTGAAATTTAGGACAAGAGCTCTCCAGGTTTCTGCTCATTGAAGCAGTCTCAGCTTAGTTGCTTTGAAAAACCTCAAGTTGTTTATACAATTCTTTAATACCTGGTACAGAAACTAGACTCCATTTTAGTGTCAACATTTCAGATTTCTCAATAGATCCCATAACTAGACTCTTAATTAACTTTGTTTTTTTGTTTTTCTTTTAGAGTTCATAATGAAGATAGTCAATTAGTATTTTCTCCAAAAGAAACCCCAGGGCTCTATCAGTTTTATATAAATATTCTTTTTGTTATAAAAGAGCAAAGACAATTCTATGGTGATGTGGAGACGAAACCATTTCTGTTTCAGAGAGAATTAGAAACTAGTGGAAGAAAAGCAAAAAAACAAAACCCTACTGTTTTGATTCTGCACAAATAACTTAGATTTCCAGACTAGTTAGGGTAAATCCAGACATTATACATTTTTAATTATAGGGAAATCACAAAAATGTCTTTGAAAATGACTCCTATGTGCTGACGAATAAGACAGAGAGATACAGCCATGTTTGCGTTACTTATTAAATGTTCTTGGATTTTAATGTGAAAAAGATCTCCTCTGAGAAAGGGAAGCAAAGAAAAATATGATTTAGGAAGAAAACAATATTTTACCACAAAAAAAAAATTCTGATTACCTTTTAGGTTACTGATACAGAAGAAAAATATTTACAAGAAATATCTTTGTGGAATTCATGTAATATCTTTTCAGTATTCTGTTGTTTTGTGTCCAAAGTAATTACCACAAAAGATATTATATTCTAAATATGCAACCAAAAGTGAGTCAATTGAATTCAGAATTAGTAACAATTAAAATACTTGTGTAAATCATGATAAAAGTTCAACGTACATATTTGAAAGGGTGTCTGCATTTGTAGAATAGCACCAGAAACAAACTTTCTCAATAGTTTTCATCATAAATTTGACTAGGACATATTGCTTTGTACTTAATAAGGACTTGGGTACTTCATGTTTACTGAACAGAATTTAGTATTTCCTACATTGATAAAGTCATTTATTAAGTTAAAGTTAACTGAACAATTGAGTAAAATAATTCCAAATTTCAACTTGATTTTCAAGATTCACATTATACTAAAATTTATGAAAGTTCTTTCTAATTAAATACATTCTAATTGGCAGTAGTAAGCATTCCAAAGACTAACTACACATATATCATCAGAAAATCACCATTTTTAAAAGATCAATTACAAAAATTCAGGCCTGAATAGCTGTTTTAAATGTGAAAGGATATAAAATAGACAAATCACTCTGAAAGAGACTGAGCAAAAGATTATTTTAACAATAGCTATAATTGAACTAAATTTAAAAATGTTTTCTTGTGGATTAAGATTGCAAGAGTTATTTCTCACTTTCTCGAACAAAACTTTAAACCAGAAAATTTACAAATGCTTACAGTAGGAAATAACAAAGCCATTCTTTTCCAAATTAAAAAAGAGGTATCTGAAAAGGAAGTTTAGAAAATGGGTGCCCAGAGAAGGAGTTGTTATTAGTAGGATCAAGGTTGGGATTCTAACTGCTCTTTAAAATGTTCAACATCATAGGACCAAAAAAGCATATGTATATTGATTTACTTGTTTCTTCATCCAACCCAAAACCCAGTGCCCTCGAGTCAATTCTGACTCATAGCGGCCCTATAGGACAGAGTAGAACTGCCCCACAGAGCTTCCAAGGAGTGCCTGGAAGATTCAAACTGCCGACCCTTTGGTTAGCGCCGTAGCACTTACCCACTATCACTTTTAAATCTATAAGCAACAATGCTTTTCTTAACTTATAATTAATTATTCTATCACCAGATCTGATGAAATTCAGAAGGAATTTAGCCATGAGAAACCACACAATAATAACAACATTCATTCTAGTAGGATTGACTGATGACCCTAACTGGCAAACAGTAATTTTCCTTTTTCTTTTTCTAACATACGTATTGAGTGTTACTGGAAATCTGACCATTATCCTGCTCACTCTATTGGATCCCCACCACAAGACACCCATGTATTTCTTTCTCTGGAATTTTTCATTCTTAGAAATGTCATTGACATCTGTGTGCATCCCCAGATACCTGGTCAGCATACTGACTATGGATAAAACGATATACTATGATGCTTGTGCTGTACAAATATTTTTTGCCATCTTCTTGGGTGCATCAGAGTTTTTTCTGCTGGCTTCCATGTCCTATGACTGCTATGTGGCCATCTGCAAACCCCTACATTATACAACCGTTATGAGCAGCAGAGTCTGCACCAAGCTGGTCATTATGTCCCAGGTGGCTGGGTTGTTAACAATCTTTCCTGGGCTTATCATGGGTCTGAAATTGGGTTTCTGTGATGCCAATATTATTGACCACTTTTACTGTGACTGTGCTTCTGTCCTGAAACTCTTCTGCACAGTCACAGGGGTCTTCGAAATGTTGGGTTTTATTTCAGCTATGGTCACACTGCTGATTACACTGGCACTGGTGATACTCTCCTATGCATACATTCTGAGAACAATCCTGAAGATCCCTTCTGCCCAGCAGAGGAAGAGGGCTTTTTCCACCTGTTCCTCCCACATAATTGTTGTCTCTACCTCTCATGGCAGCTACATTTTTACGTATATGTTACCTTCTGCAGAGGAGAGGGTCGCTTTAAACAAGGGGGCAGCAGTAGTCAATCTTTCACTTAAACACCTGTTTTAAATCCTTTCATACACATCCTAAGAAACAAACAAGTGAAACAAGCACTGAAAGATATAACTCAAAAATGTAACTTTATTAACTTAAAACAGTAACTTTGGTTTTTATAAAAAGATACTACTGAATCTTAAACTGTAGCCTATATTGCAATTTAAACATATTCCCTTATTTCATTTTTATATTCCTTTAAACATATCCCTTTATATTTATATGCTGATGGTGATAGAACCACAAACCCATTGCTGCCGAGTTGATTCTGACTCATGGCGACCCTATAGGACAGAGTAGAACTGCTCCACGGTTTCCAAGGATAGTCATTCAATGTACTACTGTCCTTTTATCCTTTTAGTTGTATAAGCTGTGTCCATGACTTTCTCTTATACATTTATAGAGTCATTTCATTTTTCAGCTTAATTTTCTTATTTTGTTCATCTTCAAAACATTCCCCTATGAATTTATTTTAGAAATCAAAAACCTCCATATTTTTCTAGCATACACATGCCAAGGTGTACTTCATTTATGAGCTCTATGCTTTCCTTGACTTGATTTTATAAATCTCCAGGAAATATTTCTTTCTTATACCACATAATGCTAATATTTTTCTGTAACCTGTGGTATTTCCAGGGGCATAATAATAAACTAAATAGAAGTATTCATGTTTGGACTTAAGGAAGATACTTTAAAAAAAAAAAACTTCCAAATCTCTGTGTTTCTGTAAATCAAAAAAAGGTTTTTTTTTTTTTTTCGTTTTATATCACAACCTAATTTAAACAGTCTACATTGATTATACCAAAAACTAGCTGCTCCACTGAAGAAAGATGTGGCAGTCAGCTGTTGGCTTCCATAAAGATTACAGCCTTGGAAACCTTCTAGGACACTTGTATGCTGTCCAACAGGGTCACTAAGAGTCAGAATCTACTCAATAAAAAAAAAACAAAAAAACTCAATACCAGTAGTTTTATACCAGTGCCACACAGCAAGTAAATGCTAGGTTTTAGCTTTGTATGTAGGTTTAAAATCCAAATACTATGGAAGTAACCACTGGGGACTAGTGCATTTTTGGGGTGTGATGTAAGTGTATCGTTTAATCTAGAAAAACTTGAAGAACAGTTATCCTGAAATAGTTGAAAAGCCATTCTGTGTGGCAGTGAAGATTGACTTTTTATATTTCTGGTGGACACAAATAAAATCTGTGTATGAGATTTTAAAAAGTATGTTTTAACTCATATAAGATGGTTTTGCATGTTGCAACGTGCCATACTAGAGTGCCTTTACACATTCCTTCTGTAATTTCTTCCTTAGTAATCCAAGCACCATCCTCTGTATAATTATTAATGTATTTATAGGCTTTCTTGCAGTGTCACTCTTTCTTAAACCATCACTTTTTATCCAGTATGTGTGAGTTCATGTGTCTTTACATCACTTCAAATAGACATTTTTTATTAAAAGTTAGACTTTCTGACTAAAAAAAAACAAAACCAAACCCATTGCCGTCGAGTTGATTCCAACTCATAGAGACCCTATTGCACAGATCAGAACTGCCCCGTAGAGTTCCCAAGGAGCACCTGGGGGATTCAAACTGCTGACCTATTGGTTAGCAGCCGTAGCACTTAACCACTAGGCCACCAGGGTTTCCACATTCTGACTAGTGAACCATATATGTCATGTTTTAAATTTAATTTCTTAAAATAACATCTCTATAATTCTTCTTTTATGATATTTTTCTCTATAACATATATTAATTTAATGGTTAATTATCTCTTTCACGCATGAACTGTAAACTCAGTGAAAGTAGAAGATTTAATATGTTCAACACACTGTTCTCAAAGCCTTGTGAACTATCTGGTGGAGAGTGCTGCTCAGTTACATTTTTAAATGAATAAAAGCCAACTCTTGAATTATGGCACCTTAATAATTTAATATTTGTTTTATCATAGTTTTAATATACATTGTCTTAAGTGTTCTTGGCAATTTTAGGTTTATTGTTAATATAAACAACAAGCATGTTCTCTCTTTATAAGGCAATTAGTTAATTTTTCAATGGAGGTACAGGTACCTTGTTTTAATTATCTTTTCAACTAAATCTACCTTTCCATAACTGTTGTGTTCAATAACAATTACACACCGTTATCAATGTTTAGCAGGTGATATTCTATGTATACATGCATCTATATCTCTGTATATATCATCTATATATCTAATTTTATATCTGTATTTGTAATTATATTTTACTTAAAAATATTCCTCCAGTATTTATACATGTTTCTCTCCCTTTCTACAGCTTATTTTTTCTTCAGCAAAAATCATCCACATTTTTTATCAAATTCTCTTTTGTCATTTTGAAAACCAGTCTTCTGACTTTTGAGAGAATTTTTCTTGTTTGCCCTCCTAAACATAGCTTTGTTTTGCCTCAGGCTTAGATTTATTGATTTTTATTAATTTGACTTATAACTCTATTTTAATTTTTATGAAGAGCTCTTGTATTATCCATAATTTTTTCAACCATTTCTTGTAACCTTATTTCTTTGTATTGCTATAGGAGATTGCTCCTTCTATGTGACATTATATTTCTTTTAATAGTACCATTTTTTTTTACAATCTTGAGCTTGCCACATGATCTTTCAAACTTTCTTTTGGATCTGAGATTTTTCAGAAATAGCTTTTTCATTTTTTTTTGATCCTTTTTATTTTTTTTAATTCTTTTTTTCCATTATGTCATTTTCCTTTTTTCATTCTTTCTTTTTTATTTTTTGAGATTGGTAGATGGTAATTATTTTCCATATATTTTATTTCTGCTTATCATTTTATAGATTTCCTATTATTTCCTATTAATTTTTGTCTTCCTTTACTTTTTGTGGCAGCCAAATCTCTCAGGTTATACACCTGTAAGACAGAGTGTTGTATACAGCTCCCACTACTCCCTTTTGTGACACATTCCACTCTCCCCTTTGCCTAGGTATTTGATTCTCTGGGCTATAACAATTTATAAAAAATTAGAATTATCAACCAGGTGTGTGTCCACTGTTTTCCCTTAAAGGCATGTGTATATGTATGTTATGCAGCCAATGAATCACCACACAAAATGCACTTTCTTTTTAAAAGCATGACCATCTCTGTCTATTGGAGATACAGGATCATGTACAAAAACATCACTCTGACTATTTAACAAATCAGAAACCATGCCTAGGGTAGACTAATGACTGACGGTTTTCTTGTTAAAAAAAAAAAAAAATGGCCTCTGAATTTGGGAACAAAGAATGAAGAAGATTTGAAGTCTCTTTGTACAATTTTTAGGTGGACTCAATTTCTTGCAGTTATTCCTTCCAATACTTAGTTACTGAGAATTATTCTTCTTTTTTCTTCTTTTTATATTTGATTATCTTCTAATTAGGAATATACTTTACTTTTAGCGAGGATTGTTTCAAAATCTTTGCCGTGGATTTACATGCTTCTTCGCACTTTAATATTATAATTATTTAAATGAGAAAAAATTACACAGTGTGAAATGTATCCTTTTAATTGTATGGTTTACTAAATTTCGTCCAGCATATATGCCTATGTAACCATAAGACAGAAATGATCTGATAATTACTGATAAATGATAAATAAATATGTCATAATCACAAAAAATAGGATCACATACATCCAAAAACTTAATAAACAGTCTGTTATTTTGTTTCTTTCTGAATTACTATAATGAAGAGAAGACTACCTGTAGAATACCCTTTCTCATTTCTTGTGTGATTTTCCTGAGAAGAAGCTTGATTCAACAGTACCAGTACCGGTACCAGTACAGGCTTCAATAGCATATGTCTGTATGGTCATTTGTTTTTCCTTAAGGTAAATCAAAGGAAAAAAATAAATCCCAAGGGACATAAAACACTGGGAAATATACACCACAGTTAAACAAACAAAAAACATTTTTAAATAGGTAGCCTTGGGAGATATTACTTGAATGGCTAAGAATGATTTAAAAAATAATCAAAACTTTCTATTTTAGCTTGAAGTTGTAGAGGTGGAAGAAGCAGCACTCCCACCCTTATGATGAAATAAAAAGCTTGACAAACTGAAAATCAATGTCTTTTCTAAAACCCATGAAGAACTAAAATCACAGGGCAAATAACTAACTATAAACCTAGAGAGAGACGTGTGTCATCGAGGAGAAACAAAATCCACATATTTGCTTATCTGTGGCAGGAAAGCCTGTAAAAAAGAATGAGTATTTTGCTAGAAATTTTCTTTGAGTTTTTCACCAAAATTTTTGAAGTTTACTAAAAGTAAACCTCGTGCATATTTTGTTAAAATTATATATACGAATATTACTTTTGTGCTGCATTTTTTTTTTATTTCAAATTCGAATTTTTCACTGCTAATATGTAGGAAAGTCATTGACTTCTTAATGCTCATCTTGCATCTTACAAGCTTGTTGTGCTTACTCTAGTTCATGAATTGTTTTTGTGTTGTTGGATTTTTAATTTATTTATCTTTATTTTCTACTTAGCCAATCATACCACCTGGTAATAAAGACAGTTTTTTTTTTTCTTCCTTTCCAATCTTTATACACTTTATTTCCTTTTCTTGTTGTACTAGCTAGAGTTTCCAATACAATGTTGAATAGTACTGAGAGCAGGCATCCTTGTCTTTTACCCATTCTTTGGGGATAGGCATCAAGTTTCTCAACATTAAGTATGACAGCTGTAGGGTTTTTATTTTTTAGATTTCTATATCAGTAAATGAAATCCCCCTTTATTGTTAGTTTTCTGAGAGATATTTCATGAATGGTATTAAATTTGGTCATATGATTTTTCTATATTTATATGACAGCCTCCTCTTTATCTATGGACAGGTTCTTCATCAGCATAATTAAGTGTTCTGGAATTCCCATGCTTTGCAAAGTTGTCCATAATTTGTTATGATCCATAAAGCTGAATGCCTTTGCATAGTCAATAAACACAGAAAAATATTCTTCTGGTATTCTCTGCTTTGAGCCATGTCTTAGTGATCCAGTGCTGCTATAACAGAAATACCACAAGTGGAAGGCTTTGAAAAAAGAAGTTTATTCTCTCACAGTTGAGTAGGCTACCAGTCCAAATCAGGGCATCAGCTCCAGGGGAAGCCCACTCTCTGTGGGCTCTGGAGGCAGGTCTTTACGATGCATCAGTCTTCCCTTGATCTGGGAGCATCTCAGTGTAGGAACCTCAGGTCCAAAGGGCACGTTCTGCTCCCGGCACTGCTTTCTTGGTGGTATGAGGTACCCAACTCTCTTCTTGCTTCTCTTTCCTTTTCTCTCTTGTAAGATAAAAGGTGGTGCAGGCCACACTCTAGGGAAACTCCATTTACTTTGGATTAGGGCCATGAGGGTGTTACAATCCCACCCAAACCCTTTTTAACAACAGGCAGAGATTATGATTTATAACACATAGGAAAATCACAAAATGGAGGACAACTGCTCATGGCCTAACCAAGTTGACACATATTATTGGGGGACACAATATAATCCATTACAAGTCAGGATCCATTTGACATGAGCAATGACATCCTTTGTTCCGCATCTCCTTCTGAATCCAGCTTGAATTTCTGGCAGTTTCCTGTCAATGTACTGCTCCAGCTCCTTTTGAATGATTTTCAGCAAAATTTTACTCGAGTGATATTAATGAGGAAACCCTGGTGGTGCAGTGGTTAAGTGATACCGCTGCTAACCAAAGGGTCAGCAGTTTGAATCCACCAGGTGCTCCTTGGAAACTCTATGGGGAAGTTCTACTCTGTCCTATAGAGTTGCTATGAGTCAGAATCGACTGGACGTCCCTGGGTTTGGTATGGTTTTTTGATATTAATGATATTGTTCAATGATTTCCACATTCAGTTGGATCATCTTTCTTTGGAATGGGCACAAATATGGATCTCTTCCAGTTTGTTGGCCGGGTAGCTGCCTTCCAAATTTCTTGGAATAGATGAGAGAGTACTTACAGCATTGCGTCTGTTTGTTGAAACACCTTAATTGGTATTCTGTCAATTCCTGGAGCCTTGTTTTCATCCAGTGCATTCAGTTCAGCTTGGACGTCTTCCTATAGTACCATTGGTTCTCGATCAAATGCTACCTCCTGAAATGGTTGACTGTAGATGGAATACATTAATTGATATCAAATGTTTTTTTTTGTTGTTGTTGTTGAACTAGTCTTGCATACCTGGAATAAATCTCATTTGATCATGGCATAGAATTCTTTCTATCTGTTGTTGAATTCGGTTTACTAGTATTTTGTTAAGAATTTTTGTCTCTGTGTTAATGAACAATATGAATCTGTAGTTTTCTCTTCTTGTAATGTATTTATGTGTGTACCACTAATGTGGCTCCACAGAATGAGATAGTAAGTATTCCTTCTACTTCTACTTTTTGTAAGAGCTTATGGAGGATTGGTATCATACGTTTCAAAAAGTCAACATCATTCAATGTATTTCTTCATCAATTCCTTTGTTTTACATGGGATCCCTGGTGGTGCAGTGGTTAAGAGCTACGTCTGCTAACCAAATGGTTGGCAGTTTGACTCCACCAGCCGCTCCTTGGAAACTCTGTGGGGCAGTTCTTCTCTGTCCTATAGGGTCGCTATGAGTTAGAATCAACTTGATGGCGATGGGTTTGGTTTTTTGGTTTAATATATCTATATTCCCTAAAAATTTTCTCATTTCGTATCAATCAAAACATTTTTGCTGCTCTTATCAAATACAATAAGTATGCCTTCTCTGCTCTTTTCAGAGCTCATGTGAAGAAGATATATCAATATATAAAAAGTGAAATATTTTTAGGAAATATTGTAGACTGTTTATACCATGTATTAGTGAAATATTTTTCCTATTAGTTCAGTATTGAATTTTAGACATTTTATAAAATATAATTAATCTTTCCCAAAGAGAATCTCTTACTTTACATGTTTATTTTAATGAATTACTGACATCCTTCTCTGTAGAAAATCTCTCGATATTCTTTTACTAATTCAAGTTGTGTTGTTGTTTTCATAACATCTTTTACACATTTCAACTACAGTTTTCTTAATAAGCCATAAGTATGAAGGATTTCATATAGAGGGTTGCTATGGGTCAGAATCAACTCGATGGCAACAGATTTGGTTTTGGTTTTTATCAAGGATTTGGTTTTCTTATTTCCTGTATTTTTCACAATATTGTACGCAAGAAGACATTGTTTCCATGGATTAGAGGAAGTGTGGACAAATGTCTAGATGCTTTTCATGCAGTAAGGATATTTTATTTAAATTCATTTCTACAATTAAATACCTTCCAAAAAGTCAGTTACGCCTTCCCAACACCCACCCCCAGCTGCCATCAAAAAAAAAGAACCAATTGCTGTGGAGTCAAGTCCAGTTCATGGAGACCCCTTGTCTTACAGAGTACAGCTGTGCTCCACAGGGTTTTCTTGACTGTAATCTTTAAGGAAGTAGGTCACCAGACTTTTATTCTGTGGCACTCTGGGAGTGGGTTTGAACTGACAACCTACAGTTAGTAAAAACCTTTTGCATGACCCAGGGACTTTGGCTGACATATAAGCATATAGTAAATGTTTCAACACAACATCTTAATAAATTTGAAATTTATTTGTTTATATAAATACTTCAACAAGAGGATGTTTGAGGAGGCTAAAAAATACATATATTTGACCTTGATGGACATGTATTATGAGCCAAGTGGTCAATAGTCAGTGAATTAGAGGTTATATACAATGCTGTCATCAGGCGAAGCCAACGTTTCTGTTTTGATTATCCTTTTAAAATGGAGAATGAGAGAGGTCCAGCTTTCTTCTCTTTGGAGTAGTCTAAGTCTAGAAACTTTGAAAAGCCTCAAGTTGTTTATATGACTTTTTAATTCTCACTATAGAAATTAGACTACATTTTTACATCAACATTTCAGATTTCCTGATAGATCCCATACAGACACACTTAATTAACTCTCTTATTTTGTTTTTAAAGTTCCTGATGAAGATAGTCAATTAGCATCTTTCCCACAAGTATCCCCAGGGCCTTATACCAAAGTGAATATCCTCCCTTTATTAAAGAGCAAATAAAAATCTATGGTCATGTAAGGACAAAATCATTCGTCTTAAACAGAGAATCAGAAATTTTAGTGAAAATAAATCTGTTATTTTGTTTATAGATAAATAACTTATATTTCAAGGTTAAACTAGGGTGAACTCAGACATTATACAATTTTATTTATTTATATTTTCAAAGAAAAATATCTTTGAAAGTGCCACCTGTGTGCTGATTGAGCAGAATGGAGGAGAAATCCACCATTGGTTGATAAATGTTCCTGGATGCTGTGAGCAAGGTCTCCATTGTTAGGGAGGAAGCAAAGGAAAATAATGGGTTAGAAAGAAACAGATATTTTATTGCCACAATCATTCATATTTCATTTTAGGTTAACAATACAAAAGGACACTTTCATAATATATCGGCAAACAGTACACTTGGGGAGTTCATGGAATGTAAGTATTTTCAGCATTCTGTTGTTTTGTATACAAAGTAATTACTACAGAAGCCATTGTATACTGAGTACATGTTATCATAAGATAAAGCCAATTAAATTCAGAATTAGAAACAAGGAAAATATTTGTGTAAATCATTATTAAAGTCTCAAAAGACATAACTAAAGCAACATCTACATTTGTCATTTAGAACAGGCTCGTGAACAGATATTCTCAATAGTTCTTATTTAAAAAATGACTGGCACATATCCTTTTGTATTTAATAAAGTCTTGGATTCTTTATTATTAAAAAAAAAAGTTCCCATCGAGTTGATTCCAACTCACAGAGACCCTATGGGACAGAGTAGAAGTGCCCCACAGAGTTTCTAAGGAGCACCTGGTGGATTTGAACTGTCGACTTTTTGGTTAGCAGCCGTAACACTTAGTCACTATGTCACCAATTTTCTCTTATTACTGAATGGAAATTAATATTCCTTACAATAATGAAGTTTCCATAATGAATTTTTTTATCCTAATGAGAGAAGTACTAATTGACATTAGCAAGAGACCCAAAGACTAGAAATGTATGATCAGAAAATAACTGTTTTTAAAAGATCACGTTCGATATTTAGATTTGTTTAGTTGTTTCAAATGAAAAAGAATACAGAATAAGTACATCATACATAAAGAAAATGAGCAAAAGTTGATTTTGACAGAAGATATAACTGAACTAACCTAAAATCTGTTTTCTTCTTGTTCTGTAGTACTACAGGAGTTATTTCTCAGTATCTTGGATGAAACTTTAAACCACAGAAATTCAAAGATGCTTCTAATAGGTAATAACAAAGCCATTACTTGCAAAATAAATAACATCAGAAAAGGGTTTTAGAAAAGAAGTTTCTAGAGAAAGAGATTAAGTACGCAGAATCAGTCCTAGTTCTAACTGATTGTGAAATGATTAAACTCACAGGTGTAAAAAAAATATGCATTTCAATTGAGTTACTTGATTCTTCATATCACTTTTAATCTATACTCAGTAATGTCATCTTAAACAGAATTATCTGTTTTTTTTTTTTTTTCCCCCGAGCTCTGATGGAATTCAGAAGGAATTTAACCATGAGAAACCATACGGTGGTGACAACATTCATTCTCGTAGGACTAACTGATGATCCAAACTGGCAAAGTGTGATTTTTCTGTTTCTATTTCTAACATATTTTTTGAGTGTCACTGGAAATGTGACCATTATCCTGCTCACTTTACTGGATTCCCACCTCAAAACACCGATGTATTCCTTCCTAAGGCATTTTTCATTTTTAGAAATGTCATTCACATCCGTCTGCATCCCTAGGTACCTGGTGAGCATTGTGACTCTGGATAACAGGATTTCCTATGATGCATGTGTGACACAATTGTTTTTTGCCATCTTCTTGGGTGCATCAGAGTTTTTCCTGTTGGCAGCCATGTCCTATGACCGCTATGTGGCCATCTGCCAACCCCTTCACTATGCAACAATCATGAGCAGCAAAGTCTGCACCCAGCTGGTCGTTACCTCCTGGGTGGCTGGGTTGTTAACCATCTCTCCTGGACTTATCATGGGCTTGAGGTTGGAATTCTGTGATGCCAACATTATTGACCACTTTGGCTGTGACTATTCTCCTCTCCTGAAACTCTCCTGCACAGACACACGGTCCATAGAATTGTTAAGTTTTATTTTAGCCATTGCCACACTCCTGATTACACTGGCACTGGTGATACTCTCCTATGCATATATTCTGAGAACAATCCTGAAGATCCCTTCTGCCCAGCAGAGGAAGAAGGCTTTTTCCACCTGTTCCTCCCACGTGATAGTTGTCTCTATCTCTTATGGAAGCTGCATTTTTATGTACTTGAAACCTTCTGCAGAGGAAAGGGTATCTTTAAACAAGGGGATAGCAGTGCTCAACACTTCAATTGCACCTCTCTTAAATCCTTTTATATATACCCTAAGAAATAAACAGGTGAAACAAGCCCTGAAAGATATAATTAAAAAACGTATCTTTATTGCCTTAAACAAATAATGCTGGCTTTTATAAAAGAATAACACTAAAACTTATCGGGAAAATGTGCCCTATTCTGATTACTCTTTTAGCTTATTTCCTTTTTATATTAGGATGGTTATTAAAATCACCCACATATTGCCATTATTTTTCAATCTACCCCTGGCTTTTTATTCCTTTTAATGGTATAAGCTGGATCAATGATATTCTATTATGCATTGTTGGAATCACTTTATTCTTTCAACCTAATTCTCTTATTCATCCTCTTAACATTCCAGCATGAACTTGTTTAGTAAATCCAGTGCCTTCATGTTTGCTTAGCACAGAGATGCTGAGATGTAGATCATTTGAGCACTCCGTAAGTGTTCCTTTACTTGATTTATAAAACAAATATTCCTTTCATATACCCATCCCACTACAGCCTGTGTTGTTTTCCGAAGCATAATAATGAACCCAAATAGAAATATTTGTTTTAGGCTTAACAAAGGTACTTAAAAAACATACACAAATCTCTTGTTCTCGTTAGGTGCAACCGAATTGGTTCAGACTCTTAGTGACCCTATATACAACAGAATGAAACACTGCCTGGTCCTGCACCATCCTCACAATCGTTGCTATGTTTGGCCTCATTGTTGCAGCCACTGTGTCAATCCATCTCATTGAAAGTCTTCCTCTTTTTTCTGACCCTCTGCTTTACCAAGTATGATGTCCTCCTCCAGGGACTTGTCCTTCCTGATAACATGCCCAAAATGCATGAGACGAAGTCTGACCATCCTCTCTTCTAAAGAGCCTGCACTTCTTCCAAGACAGATTTGTTTGTTCTTCTGGCAGTCCACTTTTTTGTCTTCCTGTTACAGTATGGATACTGAATTCTTTTCCTCCTTACAATTATGTATTTTGTAGTCTCCCTGATGTGCCTTAGCAGGGTACTCTATGGAGTGTGAGGAGGGGTATAGATGACTTAGGCTTACTGTCTTATTTAACTTTGTTTTGTTGCTTCTATAAAAGACAGTATTTTTAAAAAAGTACATTTTCTATATTTTCTAGTATCTTGTAAATGCTATGTTTCTGTGTTTCACTCACTTTTTCTTTCACTGCCAAACTTCCAAAACAATATCTCTTTTACAAGATGTGACAGACAGAGCTTAAGGCAGTCACCATGATCCTTAGTGTTCGTGCCCTTGCATAATCTTTTCCCCATGAGAGTAGGCAGGGCCTGGAACTTGCCTCTAATCAAATCAATATGGTTATTATAATTGTTACAGATTGTGATGATGATGTGATGTCACTCTCCTAATTATGTTATATAAGACTTGCTAGCATGCTTTCTCTATAGTTTCTTTCACTTTTTGTTGTTGACTTTGAAGAAGCAAGCTGCAGTGAATTTTACAGTCGTAAAGAAACTGATTCTGCCAACAACCTAAGTAAGCTTGAAAGTGTACCCATCCCCTGTTGAGCCTCTGGACAAGGATACACCTTAATGAAATTCTATTTGTACCTTTGCAGAACATTCAGCTAAGCAGTACCTAGACTCCTACCTACAGAAATTCTGACATAATATGTGTGTTACATTAAATTGCTAAGTTTGTGTTACTTTGTTACACAACACAGAAAGCTAGTACACAAGATATCTCCCACTGCATTAGAAGTAGAGCCTTTAAAAAAACTCAATTCACATTCTGCAAGCTTTCGAATCTTATTACTTTGGGTTTCCAAGCAATTGGTGTTGTGTACTAAATCAATTATTTTTGTTTTGAATGAGAGCCTTAACCTTTTAAGACAAATCCTCATTGATCTTAGCAGTTTTCATTTTTCTCGTTTTTTTTTTTTCATTACTATTATTATTTGGTGAAAATATACACAGTGAAAGGTACACCATTTCAGTGATCTCCACATGTACAATTCAGTGACATTAATTAAGTTTTTCAAGTTGTGGAACTATTCCTGCTATCCTTTTCTAAATTATTCCTTAACCATTCACATAAACTCACTGCACCCTGAACTTCTTATCTAACTTTTTAAGTTGGTGTTGTCAGTTTTACCTCATATAGATAATTCTTTAAAATGCCACATTTTTTGACATATAAAACTCCAACTAATTTTCTTCACTCCACAAAACCACGTATTACTCTTTGCAAGCACTCTTGGAGACAATGTTTCTAGTTTTCTAGATGTGCCGAGGGCTTGTGTTATGTGCCAGCTTATTTACTACCACTTCTAGAAGATGTGTGAAAATAATTAAATTTAGTAAATAACTATTTTTGTAATGGTATCTACAACTTAGAAAACTACTTTTGTTTCTCCCTCTCTCCAAGTAGAAAGATTATAGAAATTATTTGTTTAGCAAATACATGCTATCTGTCAGAGACTCTCACTTTGATTTTCACACCAATATAATTTACCCATATAAAATCTTATACGAAGCCATGGTGGTACAATGGTTAAAGCACTTGGCTGCTAACCAAAAAGTCAGTGGTTCAAACCCCCCAGCTGCTCTAAGGGAGAAAGATGTGTCACTCTGCTTCCATAAGGATAATGGCCTTGAGTGTGTGGAGCCAATACGGCACTACAGAGAGAAGCACCATGCCATCCCTCTGAACCAAAGATCTGAAAAACTAAGTAAAACAGATACAGACATCAGTCCTGGAACCCTAGGCATCAAATGAAGAGATAAAGGATGAAATCAAGCACCGAATAGAAGAAGAAACTGACAGAGAATGAAGAGAGCTGTGGAGTGGAAGTCTCCTGTAAGCTAATGTGGCATGGCTTTGACATCTTGGATCACAGCCACCAACAACCCTGGACAGTATGGGAAGGCACCTTCACAGAGTTCCCAACAGGAGGCAGAGCATCTGGTAATCAGAGGTACAAGTTTTTCTGCCCCTCAGCCTTCTGCCTTGAACGCTGCCTCTGCCGCTTTCCAGTGGGCCATGGTCATTCAGTCAGAGAGACACTGGTTCATGGTGACACAGGGTCCACTGCACCCCTACTGGCTGTCTCCCTCAGCACCATATGTTTTATTTTTCCTTCTCTTTTCCTTTATCTCTTATTCTTCAAACTTCCCACCTAGGCCCTGTGCTGCCTATGCCCCTTCCTTACAGGCTATGCCATGCTACCAGGCAAGAGAGACTCCTGCTTGCCACCACCCTGGTTCCACCCCTTCCTCAACAGCTAGTTCCCTCAAAGCCATATTTTTTCTTCACTGTTTTTCTTTTTGTTGTTGTTGTTGTTGCTTGTTGCTTCTCTCTCTTTCCCTTTGTTTCTTTTTCTCACCAACAAAGTTTCATATGCCACCTCTGCCCTTTCACAAAAGACTGTGCTGCACTTGTCAGGTTGAGAGCCACACTTTTTTTTTTTTTTTTTTTTTGCTTTTGTTTCTCTCTCTTCTTTCTCCCTCCCACCTTTCTCTGTACATGACATCCTCTTCCTTCCCTCCTGCTCTCTGCACTGCCCGCTGAGCACCATACTACCAAATGGCACCTGCACGGACCTCCGGAACCTCAGCTCCTGCTCTTTGCCACCCCCTGGCCTGACCCTACCAAGTGCCACACCCCTAAGCAGTACTGGTGTGGACCCCTGGAACCCCAGACCCCGTTCCATGTCACTTCACAAAACTGCCTTGCTGAGCAACATGACCCTGAGCAACACTGACATGGAATCCCAGACCCCAACCAGCATCACCTGCAGCCCTGCCCTGTGGAGAGACACGTCCCTGTGGTACCAGCATGGAACTCCATACCATCAGATCCTGCCCCATACCTCCCCCGATCCCACCCTGCTGAGCACCAGTCTCCCATGTGGCATTGGTATGAACACCCAGACCCCACCCTAAGCTACCCATTGGAGCAGCATCACCAATTTCCAAGCCCACATGCAGGATCAGTGCAGATCCATATACCCCACCCCATGACACCCTCTACCCACTCCACCAATCACCAAGCTCCTGAACAAGACTGGCACATAACTCCAAATCCCCAGACCCCAGCCCACTCTGCAGCCCCCAGACCTGCCTTGGCAGTCCCAATTTGTACTGTAGACAGTGACTCATCCCTGCCACCCTCCCCTCCCCCGTTGGACCTGCCACAGCTGAGGTAACTGTCTTGCCCTCCTGGGCAAGGTGGAGAGAACTATCCTACCCACATATGATCAAGCAACAAAACATTTCCTGCCTGCCCATTCAGACATAACCAAATAAAACAAAAAAGCAGGATGAACAAACAAACCTGCAATAAATAAAAGAAGAAAATAATTCCAGAATGTCTCAGAGACAGCAGACAATATCAAACATATAAAAAACAGGACAGGATGGCTCCAGTATGCAACCAGACTAAAACACCAGATGCCTTACAACAGAAGAAAAGGCACTAGAACTACCTCATAGGGAATTCAAAAGTCTAACATTCAGGGTTCTACAAGAGATTAGGAAAGAGATGAAGGAAAACACAGAGAAACCAAGGAAAAATAGACAAACTCATGAAAAATACAGACAAAATCAGGGAAAACACAGACAAAGCAATAGAAGAAGTCAGGAACATAATACAAGAACAAAATATCAGAATAAATGAGCAATTAGAAATCATACAAAAACAGCAATTAGAAATCCAAAACATAAAAAAAAGATTTACAAAATGGACAGTGCAATACATTTAAGGGGCAAATTTGAAACAACGGAAGACAGAATCAGCAAAACTGAAAACAAATCCTTGGGTATTAATTTGTTTGAGGAAAAAGCAGAGAAAAGAATGAAGTAAAAAGAAGAAAATCTAAGATCTTTGTGGGATACAATCAACAGCAAAAATTTTTGTATGATCAGAGTTCCAGAACAGGAGGATAAAATGGAAAACATAGAGAGGATCATTAAAGATTTCCTGTCAGAAAACTTTCCTAATATCATGAAAGATGAAAACCTGACCATCCAAGAAGCTCAGCGAACACCATACAGGATAGAACCCCAAAGAAAGTCACCAAGATATAGCATAATCATACTCCACAAAACCAACGACAAAGAATCTTGAGAGCAGTTCAAGAAAAATTAAAAGTCACATACAAATGGGAAATGATAAGTCTCACCTCTAACTACTCAGCAGAAATCATGCAGGCAAGAAGGCAATGGAATGACATATACAAAACACTGAAAGAAAAAAATTGCCAACCAAGAATAATATATCCTACAAAACCCTCAAATCTGATGACAAAATTAGGGCATTTCCAGATAAACAGAAATTAAGGGAATGTGTAAAAACCAATCCAAACTTACAAGAATTATTAAAGGAAGTCCTTTGGTTAGAGAACTGACAATATCAGACAACAGCCTGAATCTAGGACACAGGGCAACATCAGCCAGATACCAATCTAGGTAATGAACTCTCAAGGATGAAACAAAACTAATGGATTTACACCAAGGAAGAAGAGACATCAACCTGTAAATGACAACAATGTCAGAACAATAAAAGTGGAAAAAATGGTATAGTTATAGAACTGTCCAATGGAGAGGAAGTCAAGATGATATCAAGTGATAAAAGACTTGTTTAAACTTAGGAAGGTAGGGGTAAATTTCAAGGTAACCACAGAGAAAGTTAACAAACCTCTTCATCAAAATAAAGAAGAAAAACATAAAGTCTCAGTAACCACAAAATATACAAAAAAGAAAGAGAAGAAATTCCACAAACAAATTGAACTCAGCACAGGAGAATAAGAACAAAGAAAACTTAAATGCCGGAAAAAAAAGGCACTACAAAATTACAGCAATAAACTCACAACCATCAGTGCTTAAAGGCACTCAAAAAGAGACAGAGGGTGACAGAATGTATTTTAAAAAAAAAAAAAAGCCATCAATATGCTGTCTGCAAGAGACATACCTTAGAAACAAAGATATAAATATGTTAAAAATCAAATTATGAGAAAAAAATACCATGCAAACAGGAAAAAAAAAATAAAAAAGAACAGGAGCAACAATACTAATTTCAGATAAAATAGACTTTAAGGCAAAATCCACTATAAAAGACAAGGAAGAACTTGTGCAATAATTAAAGGGATAATCCACCATGATGACATAACCTTATGAAACGTCTACTCACCCAAGGACAGGGCTCCAAAATATATAAACTCTAACAGCACTGGAAAGAGAAATTAACAGTTCCATGGTAATAGTAAGAGACTTCAACATACCACTCTCAGTAAAAGACAGAACATCTGGAAAGAAATTCAACAGAGATACAGAAGAGCTAAAGGACAGAATCAACCAACTTGACCTTAAAGACATATATAGGACACTCCAACAGCAACAAATTATACATTCTTTTGCTAAGCACATGGAACATTCTCCAGAATAGACCACATTTAGGTCATAAAGCAACCCTCAATAAAGTCCAAAATATTGTGATAATATAAAGTGTCTTCTCTGATCATAATACCATAAAAGCAGAAAATAAGAAGAAAAAGAGAAAACGGGGGGGGGAACATGGACACTGATTTACATCTTACTTAAAAACCACTGTGTAATAGGAGAAATCAAATATGGAATAAAAAAGTCCTAGAATCAAATGAGAATGAAAACACATCATACCAAAACCTTTCTGACACAGCAAAGGCAATGCTCAGAGATCAGTTTATAGCAATAGATGCACACATCAAAAAAAGAAGAGAGGGACAAAATCGAAACATTAGCTACACAACTCAAACATATAGAAAGAGAACAGCAAGAGAATCCCAGAGCCACCAGAAGAATGGAAATAATAAAAATCAGAGCAGAAATAAGTGGAATAGAAAAACAACGGAAAGAGTCAACAAAACCAAAAGTTGGTTCTTTGAAAAGATCAACAAACCACTGGTGAAACTGACAAAAGAAAAACAGAAGAGGAAGCAAATAACCCAAATAAGAAATGCAATGAGGGGCATTACAACAGACGCAACTGAAATAAAAAGCATCATAACAGTGTACTATGAAAAAGTGTACTCCAACAAATTTGAAAACCTAGATGAAATGGACAAATTAAACTAACACAAACTGAGGTTGAAGGTCTGAAGAGACCCATATCAAGAGAAGATATCAGAAAGTAAAGAAAGAAAAAAAAAGCTCCCACCAACAACAAAAAAAAATCATGGCCCAAATGGCTTCACTGGAGAATTCTACCAAACATTCAGAGAAGAGATCACACTAGTACTATTCGAAATATTTCAGAACATAGAAAAGGAAGTTACACTTCCAAATTCATTACATGAAGTCAATATAGCCCTGATACCAAAAGCAGACAAAGGCACCCCCCAAAAAATATTACACACCAATATATCTCATTGATATAGATGCAAAAATTCTCAACAAAATTCTAGCCAATAGAATTCAGCATCCTATAAAAAAAAATAATAATAATCCACCACAACCAAGTCAGATTCATACCAGGTATCCAAGGATGGTTCAACATTATAAATTCAGTCAAAGTAATCTGCCACATAGATAAAACACAAAAGAATCACATGATTATCTCAATGCAGAAAAGGTCATCAAGTTGACTCCGACTCATAGTGTCCCTATAGGACAGAGTAGAACTACCACATAGAGTTTCCATGAAGAGGCTGGTGGATTTTAATTGCCAACGTTTTGGTTAGCAGCTTTAACTAGAGGGCAAATTTCTCAGCATGATAAAGGACATCTATACAAAACCAATACCCTAAGTCATTCTCAGTGGAGAGAGGCTGAAAACATTTCCCTTGAAAACAGGAACAAGACAAGGATGTTCTTTATCACAACCTTATTTAACATTGTGCTGAGAGTCTTAGCTGTAGCAAAAAGGGAAGAAAAAGAAATAAAGGGCCACCAAATTGGTAAGCAAGAAATCAGACTATCCCTATCTGAGGATGATATAACACTATACATAGATAACCCTAAGACTCCACAAGAAAACTACTGGAACTAATAGAAAGATTCACCAGAGGAGCAGGACATAAGATAAACATACAAAAATCAGTTAGATTCCTATACACCAACAAAGAGAACTATTAAAAGGAAATCAGGGGAAAAAAATACCATTTATAAAACCCATTGCCTTCTAGTAATATACTTACAAATAAATCTAACCAGGGATGTAAAGGGCCTATATAAAGAAAACTACAAAACACTACTGCAAGAAACCAAAAGAGAAGTACATAAATGGATAAAAATATTATGCTCATGGATAGGTAGACTCAACATTGTGAAAATGTCGATTCTACCCAAAGCAATCTACAAATACAATGCAATCCTGATCCAAATACCAACAGCATTCATTAATGAGATGGAAAAACTAATCATTAACTTTATTAGAAATGAAAGAGGTGCTGGATAAGTTAAGCATTACCGAAGAAGAAAATCAAAGTAGGAGGCATCACACCTCTTGGCCTCAGAACCTACTATACAGCTAAGGTAGTTAAAACAGCCTGGTTGCATACATACAATGGAATTCCATGCAACGATAAAGAACGATGATCATTGCATACATACAATGGAATTCTATGCAACGATAAAGAACGATGATGAATCTGCGAAACATCTTACAACATGGATGAATCTGGAGGGCATTATGCTGAATGAAATAAGTCAATCACAAAACGATAAGTAGTGTATGAGACCACTATTACAAAAACTCATGAAAAGTTTTACACACAGAAAGAAACAATCTTTGATGGTTAAGAGGGAGAGGAGGGGTGGGGAGGGAGAAAAACACTAACTAAACTACAGATAAGTGGTAACTTTGGTTGAAGGATAAGACAGTACACAATACTGGGGAAGTCAGCACTACTCAATCAAGCAAAGTCATAGAAGCTTCATAGACACATCCATTCTCCTTCAAGGACTGAGTTACTGGGCTGAGGACTAGGGACCATGGTCTCGGGGGACACCTAGCTCAATAGGTATAACATAGTTTATAAATAAAATATGCTACATCCTACTTCAGTGAGTGGAGTCTGGGGTCTTAAAAGCTTGTGAGCATCCATCTAAAATGTGTCTACTGGGCCCACTGCATCTGGAGCAAGGGAGAATGAAGAAAACCAAAGACACAAGGGAAAGATTAGTCCAAAGGACTAAAGGACCACAACTACCACAGCTTCTACCTGACTGAGTACTGCACAAGTAGATGGTGCCTGTCTACAACCACCGACTGCTCTGACAGGGCTGACAATAGAGGGCCCTAGACAGAGTGGGTAAAAAATATAGAATAAATTTCAAACTTGAAAAAAAAAAAAGACGAGGCTTACTTGTCTGACAGAGACTGGAGGAACCTCAATAGTATGGCCCTTGGACGTCCTTTTAACTCAGTACTGAAGTCATTCCTAAAGTTAATCATTCCACCAGAAATTAGACAGATCTGTAAAATAAACAATACCATAAGCAGTTCAACCATGAAAACGAGACTAAACGGACAGACGAGCCCAAACCAATAGCAAAGACGTGAAAGCATGAAGGGATAGGAAAGCTGCAGAAATGGAAGTGAGGAATCTGAGATTAAGAAGGACAGAGTATTGACACATCACAGAGTTGGCAACCAAGATCACAAAATAAGATGTGCATTAATTGTTTAACGCAAAACTAATTTGCTCTGTAAGCTTTCACCTAAAGCACAGTTAAATACATATATACATATATATATACATATGTATATATCACAACAGCCTGAAACCCTATGGGACAGTTTCACTCTGTTCTACAGGGTTGCTATGAGTTGAAATTGACTGGATGGCATGAGTTGGTTTGTTTGTTTTTATAAAATCTTATGAAAATCAATGATAGAAACAACCACATACTCTTGTCTAACGAAAGCCACCATCTTTCAGACAGTATAAAACAAATTCATCACCTTCAACAAAGAGAAGGCCACTGTGTCAGCATTTGTTTTTCTGTTTGTTTTGGTATTTTAATATTCTTTCATCCTGAGTTCAGTAAAAATTTCTCTTTAATAATGCAAAATGATGTTTAAATTATAAAGGTCAACAACACCAACAGATCTTGTAGAAAATGATTGAGAAAATCTAGTGGGGTAACAGAGCAAGGAAAACATGGAGAGTTACTACTGTGTTATTTTCCACAATAGTTCGTAAGGCCATCATTGGTATATTATCCAGGACAGGTTATGATGTATTCACTAACAAAGAGCATTGAAATTTCAAAAGTTAAAAACAAAACTATTTTTTAATCCAATACACATGAAATGAAGGATGGAGAGTCTGCTCCACATCTTGCCCCTTTCGTGGCCCAAGTTACTATCATATACAATGTTATCAGTAACTGGCAGAAGGAAGGTCAGGTGACAAATAACGTAAAGATTATTATTTACTCACGTTTATAGTTGACCATCATTTCTGCTGATATTTCATGGCTCAAAGTAGTCAACTAGACATAACTATAATCATGAAGATAAGGAAATAAAATACCAGAAAAGAGAATATGCTAATTACTTACTGATTATCTTTCTGCACCAAATTCACTCTTTATTACCTAGCTCTGTGATGATGGGGATTGCACTTTCCAAATTACATTACTCAGTGTCATTAGCCTTCCAATTTACTGGCAGGCACTGACAACAAGAGGCACTACAGCTTAATTAGAAAGTGGGAGAGAAGAAGTTACGTTTTCCATTTTTGACCTGAGTCTGTATGAGGGTCCCATGGTGACATTTTATTTACAGAGAATATTTAGTATTTAATATGTTTACTGGTTCCTTTACAGAGATTTCAAATAGCTATTGCAAACTACATATTTAAAATTATTTTGTCCATTTTTCCATTCTCTTGTACATAATAATAATAAAATTATGGTCATTGTCACCAAGATGCAGTCTGGATCACTTCTGGTTTTAATTCTATTGTCTTTATTAACTTTATAATCCTGTATATTGGTGTCCTCCATGTGTCTGCCAGTTTGTAGTACTATTAGGGCTTGTGTATTGCTACAATGCTAGAAGCTATGCCACCAGTATTCCAATACCAGGAGGGTTACCCAAGGTCAACAAGTTTCAGCTGAGCTTCCAGGCAAACACAGACAAGGAAGGACACAGTGGTCTACTTCTGAAAAGAATTAGCCAGTGAAATACCAGCAGAACATTATGTGATATAGTGCCACAAAATGAGCCACTCAGGTTGGAAGGCCCTCAAAATATGACTGGGAAAGAGCTGCCTCCACAAAATAGAAAAAAAAAAAAATCCGTTGTCATCAAATTGATTCAGACACAGAGAATTGCCCCATAGGGTTTCCAAGGAGTGGCTGGTGAATTCAAACGGCCAGACTTCTGATTAACAGACATATAACTTAAACACTGCACCAAGTAGAGTTGACCTTAATGACATGGATAGAGTCAAGCTTTCAGGACCTACATTTGCTGAGGTGGCACAATTCAAAATGAGAAGAAACAGCTGCAAACATCTATTAATAATTGGAATGTGGATGTAAGAAGTATGAATCCAGGTAAATTGGAAATCATCATAAACATTAATATCCTAGGCATTAGTGAGCTGAAATGGGCTACTATTGGCCATTTTGAATCGGATAAGCATATGGTCTACCATGCCAGAAATGACAATTTGAAGAGTAATGGTGTTGCTTTCATCATCATAAAGAACATTTCAAGATCTATCTTGAAGGACAACGCCCTAATATCCATATGCCTATGAGGAAGACCAGTTAACATGACCATTACTCAAATTTACACACCAAGCACTAAGGCCAAAGATGAAGAAATTGAAGATTTTTACCAACTTCAGCAGTTTGAAATTGATCAAAGATGCAATCTAGATGCATTGATAATTACCGGTGATTGGAATGCAAAAGTTGGAAACAAAGGAGAAGAATTGGTATTTGGAAAATATGACCTTGGTGATAGAAAAGATGCTGGAGATCCCTTGATAGAATTTTGTAAGACCAACAACGTCTTCATCGCAAATGCCTTTACTCAACAACGTAAATGGTGACTATAATCCTGGACCTCACCGGATGGAATACACAGCAAGCAAATTGACTACATCTGTGGAAACAATGGAAAAGCCCAATATCATCAGTCAGAAAAAGGCCAAGGGCCAACGGTGGAACAGACCATCAATTGCTCATATGCATGTTCAAGTTGAAACTGAATAAAATTAGAATAACTCCGCAAGATCCAAGAAGCACGACCTTGAGTATATTCCACCTGAATTTAGAGACCATCTCAAGAATAGATCTGATGCCTTGAACACTAATGACCAAAGACAGATGAGTTGTGGAATGACATCAAGGATGTCATACCTGAAGAAAGCAAAAAGTCATTACAAAGACAAGAAAGAAAGAAAAGATCAAAATGGATGTCAGAAGAGACTCTGAACCTTGCTCTTGACTGTGAAGTAGCTAAAGCCAAAGGAAGAAGTAATGAAGTAAAAGAGCTGAACAGAAGATTTCAAAGGGTGACCCGAGAAGGCAAAGTAAAGTATTATAATAACATAAGCAAAGACCTGGAGCTAGGAAACCAAAACGGAAGAACATACTCAGGATTTCTCAGCTGAAAGAACTGACCGAAAAGTTCAAGCATTGAGTTGCAATATTGAAAGTTTCTACAGGGAAAATATTAAGCGAATCAGGATGCATCAAAAGAAGATGGAAGGACTACAAAAAATCATTATACCAAAAAGAATTGGTTGATGCTAAACCATTTCAGGAAGTATCATATGATGAGGAATCGATGGTACAGAAGGATGAACTCCAAGCTGCACTGAAAAAAAAGGCGTTGGCAAAACACAAGGCTCCAGGAACTGACGAATACCAATTAAGGTGTTTCCACAAATGGATGCAGTGCTGGAAATGCCCATTTTTCTATGCCAAGAAATTTGGAAGACAGCTGCCTAGCCAACCTGGAAGAGATTCCTATTTATGCCTATCCCAAAGAAAGGTGATCCAACCAAATGCAGAAATTATCAAACAATATCATTAATATCACACACAAGTAAAATTTTGCTAAAAATCATTTAAAAACGCTGCAGCAGTATATGGACAGGGAACTGTCAGAAATTCAAGTCAGAATCACAAGAGAATGTGAAACCAGGTATATCATTGTTGATGTCAGATGGATCCTGGCTGAAAGCACAGAGTACCAGAAAGATGTTTACCTGTGTTTTATTGACTATGCAAAGGCATTCGACTGCGTGGATCGTAACAAATTATGGATAACATTGCAACGATTGAGAATTCCAGAACGCTTAATTGTGCTCCTGAGGGACCTGTACATGGATGAAGAGGTAGCCCCTCAAATAGAACGAGGGGATACTGCGTGGTTTAAACTCAGGAAAGGTGTGTGTCAGGGTTGTATCCTTTCACTATACCTATTCAATCTGTATGCTCAGCAGATAATCCTAGAAGCTGGACTATATGAAGAACATGGCATCAGGATTACAGGAAAGCTCATTAGCCAACTGTGTTATGCAGATGGCACAACCTTGCTTGTTGAATGCGAGGACGACTTGAAGCACTTACTGATGAAGATCAAGGACCACAGCCTTCAGTATAGGTTACACCTCAACATAAAGAAAACAAAAATCCTGACAACTGGACCAATAAACAACATCATGATAAAACAAGAAAAGTTTGAAGTTGTCAGGGATTTCATTTTACTTGGATCCACAATCAACACCCATGGAAAGAACAGTCAAGGAATTAAAAGCTGCATTGCATTGGGTTAATTTGCTGCAAAAAAAAAAAAAAACTCTTTAAAATATTAAAAAGCAAAAATGTCACTTTGAAGACTAAGGTGCGCCTGGCCCAAGCTATAGTGTTTTCAATAGCCTCATTTGCATGCGAAAGCTAGGCAATAAATAAGGAAGACCAAAGAAGAATTGACGCCTTTGAATTCTGACACTGGGAAGAATATTGAATATGCCACGGACTGCTGAAAGAACGAACCAATCTGTCTTGGAAGAAGTACAACCAGAATGCTCCTTAGAAGCAAGGATGGCTAGATTACATTTCACATAGTTTGGGCCTGTTGTCAGGAGGAATCAGTCCCTGGAGAAGAAAATCATGTTTGGTAAAGCAGAGGGTCAACAAAAAAGAGGAAAACCCTCAATAAGATGCATTGACACAGTGGCTGCAACAATGGGCTCAAGCGTTAACAACAATTGTGAGAACGACACAGGACCAGGCAGTGTTGTGTTCTGTTGTACACAGGGTTGCTATGAGTCTGAACAGACTCCGGGGCACCTAACAACAAGAACATATATTGTTATGCTTGTTCATTTGTGTTGAATGCTAGTAATTGTTTTTAAAACCTTTATACGCTTCTTGTACCTTATAATTTTCTCTGATATTCATATAGAGGCAGGCTGATAAACTAAATCAAAACTAGAAATGTGTTTAATTGAAGCTGGATTATATTTAGATAGACACAGCCTACATCAGAAAAATTCCTATATATGTTGTGTGTCCCTCAAAAGGTACAGTTGATAACCTGTGGTGGGGGATAGGATTTGTATTATCTTATCATTCAGAGTAGGCTTTTCAGAATGTAGAGACTGGCTTTTAGAAGCTTGAGAAGACTGCTAGATGTGCTTAACTGCTTTGTCTTCAATGCCATCCAGCTTTAGAATTTGGCAGCTGTCCTTAGGGATAAAAGGGGCCTAAGTTGTCAAGGATTTCATTTTACTTGGATCCACAATCAACAGCCATGGAAGCAGCAGTAAAGAAATCAAAAGATGCATTGCATTGGGTAAATCTGCTGCAAAGGACCTCTTCAAACTGTTGAAGAGCAAAGATGTCACCCTGAAGACTAAGGTGTGCCTGACCCAAGCCGCAGTATTTTCAATCACATCATATGCATGTGAAAGCTGGACAACGAATAAGGAAGACCGAAGAAGAGCTGACACCTTTGAATTGTGGTGTTGGTGAAGCATATTGAATATACCATGGACTGCCAAAAGAACAAACAAATCTGTCTTGGAAGAAGTGTGGCCAGAATGCTCCTTAGAGGCAAGGGTGGCAAGACTGCGTCTTACGTACTTTGGACATGTCAGGAGGGAACAGTCCCTGGAGAAGGACATCATGCTTGGCAGAGTACAGGGTCAGTGGAAAAGAGGAGGACCCTCAAAGAGGTGGATTGACACAGTGGCTGCAACAATGAGCTCAAGCATAACAACGATTGTAAGGATGGCGCAGGACCAGGCAGTGTTTCGTTCTGTTGTGCATCGGGTAGCTATGAGTCAGAACCGACTCCACGGCACCTAACAACAAGTTTTTATTTGAGGTTCATGCATTTTTCCACTTTTCATTCCAACTCTGTTGGACTGCCAATGGTTTTGTTGATTTTTCTGAACCAGAGAAGCATTCCTCCACTGGAGCCAAGCCCAAATTCTCACCTCCAACTACAGGTCAGATATAGCAATTCACCCCAGTGAAAAATACCTGAAGATATTGGTGTCATTTTTCTGGAATTTTAATCTCCCTGTAGCTCATTGCTTATGGAATAATTTTTAAAATAAAAATTTCCTCTGCTGCATATCCAGCATCTTCAAAATGGCCTTTTCTTCCTACAGCCATTTCAGGAACACCACTATAAACAAATGCAACACTCTTCAATGTCTTTCTTCATTAATTCCACAATTGTGAATGGCTGACCTATTTTGTCTAAAAATTCTCTTTTTTCCATATCAATAAAAGCAGCTTTGCTTCATTATGAAACACAACACGTATGCTTTCTCTGCTGTTCTCAGAGATTATGTGAAGAAGACATATTAGTAAAAACTGAAATATTATTCTTGTTAGTTAAGTATATAATTTTAGCCATTTTCTAAGACTTAATTAATCTTCCCAAAAAAGAATCTCTTGTATATATATATATATATACCCTGGTGTCATGGTGGTTAAGACCTACGGCTGCTCATGGAAAGGTTAGCAGTTTGAATCTACCAGGCGTTCCTTGGAAACTCTATGGGGCAGTTATACCCTATGCTATATGGTTGCTATGGGTCTGAATCTACTCGCCGGCAATGGGTTTTAATCAATTACTAGTATTTGTCTCTGTAGAAAATCTGTCCGTATTTTACAAATTCAAGATGTTTTTCTTTTCAATCATTTTAGTACATATAAACTCTAGTGCTCTTGATAAAGAATAAATATGAAGGATTTGGTTTTCTTGTACTTTGCATAATAATGCATGCAAGATGAAGTCATTTTCATGATCTAGAGAGCATGTGAACGAATTTCTAGATAATTTTTCTCTAAAGGTATTTTATTTAATTTGATTCTATACTTTAGTAACTTCCATAATATCGTTTATTTGATTTTCCCTGGCTACAGTATTAAAAAAAAAAAAAACAGTATTAGTATATATTAAATATTTCAACAAAATATTTAAATTTTATATGAAATTTATTTATTAGTATATAATAAATATTTCATGTGTGAGGAGAGTAAGAAATAGCATATTTGGCCACAGACACATGTATTATGAGCTAACTGGTGAAGATTCAGATAATTAGAGGTCATAGACAATGCTGTCATTAGACAGAGGCCAGCGTTACTCTCTCAACTCTCATTTTCAAATTGAAAATGGGAGAGCTCCAGTTTTCTTCTCTTTGGATCAGTCTTGACTCAGATACATTGAAAAACCTCAAGTTGTAAATTGTTGTTAGTTGCCCTGGAGTCCGTTCCGACTCATGGCAGCCCCGTGTGGGCAGACTAGAACTGCTCCATAGGGTTTTCAAGTCTATGACCTTTCCGAAGCATATCGCCTAGCCTATCTATCAACGTTCTCTGTGTGAGTTCAAACAGTCAAACTTTTGGTTACTAGTCAAGCAATTAACATTTTCCCCACACAGGGACCCCTCAAGTTGTTAATACAACCTTTTAATCCCCGCTGTGGGAATTACACTCCATTTTAACATTAATATTTCAGGGTTTCCAATAGATCCCCTAAAGACACAATTAACTCTGTTCTTTTTATTTCTTAAGTTATGATGAAGATATCAATGAGTATCATCTCCATAAAAATCCCCCAGGCCCCAATAAATATTCTCTCCGTTATCAAAGGCAGAGATAAATCTACTGTGATGTCTTCCAGAGAGAATGAGAATACCTATTGAGAAAAAATCTACCACAATTCCAAGTAAATAGTTTAATTATTAGGCTGTTACAATGAACTCAGATATTATACATCGTTATTTGAAGGGAAATCAGAAAAATATCTCTGAAAAAGCCACCTGTGTGCTGATTCGAAAGAAAAAGAGATTCAACAAGTTTTACATTTGTTATTAAATGTTCTCGGATTTTAATATGAACAAGGTCTCCAATGAGATTGAGGAAGCAAAGAAAAAGTATAAGTTTGAAAGATACAAATATTTTATTGCAAAACTCATTCTTATTAACTTTGAGGTTTATGATACAAAAAAAAAAATTAACAATATCACAGTAAACAAAACTCTTTTGGAATTCATGGAAAGTAAGTATTTTCAGTATTCTGTTGTTTTATGTACAAAGTAATTATCACAGTATCCTTTATATTGTGAGTGCTAGACCATGTGATTAAACCAACTAAATTTAGAATTACAACCAAAGAAAATATTTGTGTGAGTCATGATAAAGTTTCAGTGTACATATTTGAAAGGACAGCTGCATTTGAACAGCTCCATGAACAAAAATTCTCGATAATTTTTTTTGAAAATTCGACTGGTACATATTTCTTTGCATTTAATAAAGGCTTGGGTACTTTGTTGGAGTTCTGGTGGAGCGATGGTTAAAAGCTTGGCTCCTAACCAAAAGATCAGTGGTTTGAATCTCCTAGCTGCTCCTTGGAAATCTTGTGAGAAAGTTCTACTCTGTTCTATAGGGTTGCTATGAGTCAGAATTGGCTCCACGGGAATGGGTTTGGATTTGTTTTTCTTTTTGGCAATTTATAATTACTGAATAGAAATCAGTATTTCTTATGTTAATAAAATAAATAAATAAATATTTTATTTTATTATGTTGGTAAAGTTATATTCATAATGTTGAAAATGACTGAATTATTGAATAAATTCCACATTTCATGTAAAATTTCAACTTGAAATTTATACAGTAATTTTGATAGTCACACTTTACTAAATTTCAAAAGTTCTTTCTAATGAAAGAAATTTAAATTGGTAGTATCAAGGAATCCAAAGATTATTTAGCAGGTGTTATGAATTGGACTACAATTTTGCTTGGAGAAAAGGCAGAGAAAGTGACATTTTATCTTTGTCAATAGGTAACATTATTAGGTCTATAGGCTATTTGATTTAAATTGTTTAATTTATCAAGTTAAATCTTAATTTTGTATGATTTTTATCCTCACCAGAATTTGAGATTAATTAGGGCGAAAGTCATTCTTTTTCATTGCCGTTTCATCAATGCCTGTTATAATTATTTGTAGACTGAATGAATTAATGATGCATTAGAAAGCCTTTTAGCTATTGTAATATTTAGTGTAAACATCTGTTCATAAATTATTATATATGAAAATCAGTTTATTCTAACTCTATGAGTTTGGATTTTGGGGGTGGGTAAGAAGAGATTTAAATCCCATTTCTGAAAGCTATAATCTCTGTGACAATGAACAACTCCCCACCTCTATTTCACTCCATTCCTTCACCTATAAATTTGAATTAATAATGACATTCACTTTCTAAGAAGTTGTAGATGAATATTTCATGAGTTTCCTAATTCAAATACATCATGTTGAATAATATCAGCAAATATTATTTTTCTTTGATATCTTCAAAAAAACAAAAGTCAAATTAAAATCCAGATTTCCAGAAAGTTGAACTCTCACCAGTTTATCATAGTTTCATGCATTTTGTTTGATTTATTTTAGTTGGCTGTACTTTATAATGCATTAACTTTTTGAGGTATTTAATCTACCTAAAGAAAAATACCTCTGGCTAAAAGGGAATAGTAATTGTTGGAAGGTTACCATATTTTTACACAAATAGCGTTGGTGTTGCACATTTTTGCATACCTGGCAACCCCTGAGGATTGTTTTCCTAAGTGCGCTATACTAATTTTTTTTACATGTTGCTCACTTCAATTTCTTTTTCTTTTTTCTTTCTGTCCAATGGATTTAATATTAAGTTTTCGTCTTGGTGCCTGTTGATGTGGATATTTGGTTCCCAGCAGCAGACCCTTACCAGTTTACCTTTGAGTTTCTGAAAACAGTCTTTATCCTGGCAGGATTCCTTCCCTGCTCTGCAAATAGCTCGCTCTGCTGCGGAGAAATCACTTTTTCCGCCCCAGAAACAGCCTTCGCTAGGGCGGCTGGCCCCAGCCCATGTGCGTGTAGGTCTGGGAACCCTGGGCCAGAGCGGCCACTCAGCTGTGCAAGTTCTTGCATTCCGTCCCACTGTCCAGCTGGCTAGCTGCCGCGTGTGGGCTTTTAGAATCGCCTGCCTTTTCAGACTACGAAGGCCTTGCGGGGCTGGGACGGTCTACAAGGACACTTGCACTGTCCTCCCACCTAGGCTTCAGGTGGGGCTGGCACCAGGAACCCAGACATGTGTGAGCAACTGCCCACACCTGCCACGGAACCAGCCCATGCTCAGGCTGTGGCAGCCCTGAGGGCAGCCCTCCGCCCAACCCTACATCCCTCTCATGCACTGTACCTGGGCACAGATAGCCTACCAGGAACTGCACCACTCTCAGGGGTAGCTGCTACTACCCCAGAGCAAAGGCACAGTTTCAATGGTTTGTTTTCAGATTACCTGGGCACTACAAACTGGATCCATGACATCTTGACCAAGGCTTATACCCTTATTACACAAATATGATCAAAAGTAACATTTTCATACGATCAGATTAGGGTGAGTGAGGCCAAAATTCACTTCTGGAAATGTCTAGAGATACATGTGGGCATGCTATGCCAGGACTCTTTTTTTTTTTGTACGTAATCTGGGTATTTCCACGAGTTATATGTGTGTGCCTGTTATTTATGCGGGCATACAGTTTGCAAAAAAAAAAAATATATATATATATATATATGGTAAGCTTGCAGGATGTATTTTTGTTAAGGAAAAAGCAATTTTGCCATAAAGTAAAATAACTGGTTGTTCCAGAATAAGAAAAAGATGTCAGACAAGTCCTGAATGGATACGAAAAGATGTAAAAGGTTTGTGGAAGAGTCTCTTTTATGAAGACATTTTATTAGATGAGGAAAAAAAAAATGGATTGCTTACACATAAGAGTAAGTCATTCCAGTATTTTATTTACAAGGAAAAAAAAAAAAAAAGGCCTATTCTTCAGAAAAATCCAAATTTGGGGAATTCGGAAACCCTTGCCCCAATCCTTGCCATATTTAGCTACCTTCTCGTTTAGATAATATGCAAAATATTCCATGCAACCCTGACCTCCTCCTCATGCCCCTTCTGTCTCTTTGGACATTGTCTCTCAAGCTTCCTGTTCCAACTTTAGTACTAATGTTGATAATATTTTTATAACCCTTTGTGTATTTTCTCTTGTTGGCACATTTAATTCACTGTAGTAATTTCCATGAGCCTGGGGAAGACATGGTGGAAAAAACACTATGGTTTATACACATTAAAATCCATATAGAAACCAAGTCCATAAAGTTTCACAGTAACTCTTTACCTTTCTTCTCTTTACTGTTTTGCTCCCGATGGCTACAATGGGAAATGTGCCCAAGAATGTTAGCTATGAAACTAAAATAATTTCAAATGTATTAGGAGAGATTTATATTTAGAAATGCTGGATTTCCTGGCCTAAAACTGAAACAGTTACCAATATACATATTTTTATAATTCCAACCTGCTAACCCAATGACTTTATATGACAGAGGTAGGATTAGAAAGTTGAAGTCAATGAAAATTTCCCTTGTCTAAGCAATTCTTAGCTCAAGCTTTTTGTCAGATTGAATAGAATAAATTAGTGCTGCTGTTTCTTTCTATATATTAAGGATTGTGAAACATTAGTATGTTTACTTTTCATTGTAATTATTTAATTACTAATTTTAATAAAATTATTGCCTTTGAGCTTGGTCTTTCTCAATGATTACAAGCATTATAGTCTTCTGTTTAATAAATAGCACATATTTGGGTTTTAGATGAAGACAGGTTAGAATTTCAATTCTGTTACTTATTAGCTGTATGATCTTGTTTAGGTAACTTAACCTCTCTCCATGTTAGTTTCTTCAAACTTTATTACAGAGTTATATAAGTTTAAAGTACATAAACCTTAGCAGTTTCCCTCAAATGAGTCACCTCAAAAAATGGTAATCATTATTTTATGTTAGTCCTATCTATCTCAACTTTGGGGATTAATCTTAATTTTTAAGAATAATAAAGATAACAGTAGCCACTGCCTGGGAGCACATGCTCTGTAAAAAATGTTGTATAAATCAATATTATTTTTTATTTAAATTAACCTTCACAAAATTCCCATGAAATATTATGCTCATTTTTAGTGTGGTAAGATAAATAAAGCTCAGAGAGATTAAATAACTTGTCCAAATCCACAAGACTTTAATGTTGCTGGGTTACATTTTCAATCATTTCTCTCTGAATGCAAAGCTTGTAAATTGCCCAAATAATTCTATAAATTATAAATTAAGAGTAAGTCTTGATGTCATAATTTTCCTAAGAATCCATTTTTTTAATAAAAACTATTTTAAATATAAAGAAACCAAAAAACCCACTGCCATCGAGTCGATTCCAATTCATAGTGACCCTATAGGACAGAGTAGAACTGGCCCATAGAGTTTCCAAGGAGTGCCTGGTGGATTTGAACTGCCGACCTCTTGGTTAGCAGCCATAGCACTTAACCATTACACCACCAGGTTTAAATATAGATACCTGAATAATAAACTGAGAGAATAAAATATAAATATAATAAAATAAAAAATATGAATAGAAGTTATCTTTGAAAACTCAGTTTTTGAAGCAGAGATTTGGATGGCTATTGTTTTCCTTCATTTTTTCTATTGCTTCAACTTCTTGGTACTTTGATCTGACTTTTGGGAATAAAACTCACCCATTTTTATTCAAAAAAAAAAAAAAAGGTCACTCTTTTTCAGAAGACTCCGAGGAAACAGAATTCTGAACTAATTATAAGATCACCCTAGGGCCATTCTAGCGCAAACATTTTGGAAAAAAAAAAATCTAAACTGGTTCTTCTTATGAGACGTTTTGCATTCAGTCATAATGAATTTCTTATATAACAATAGGTGTCACTGAACACAGGAATGAAATGATGTCATACTAGAAATAAATAAATAAATAATGATTGTTATAAGATCAAACTATAACTACTGATATAAAACTAAAGTGAGACTCAGATCTCTGACAAATTAACTGAGTATATAATTTTTTTTTATAAGCCTAACACCAAAAAGACTAGAGAGAAAGAAAAGAGAAAAAAAGAGAGAACTGAAAAATTGTGTGATAATGTTGACAGTACAAATTTTCTTGAGGATACTTATTTCTGTAAGTTTATATAAGGCTTCTTAGGACTTTTAACTGAAGAAATGAGAATTCAATGAAACAGAAAATGTGGGATAGTAAACTGGGTTTCCAATTACATTGTGGAACTTTGAAAAGGTACTACATATAATTTATTCAAGGACAGAATAAAGAAAAATAATGTCTCAATTTCTAGGAAGTAGGCTGGTCACTGCGTAGGCCTTTAAATAGAGTTGCTTCTTTCAATTGGACAATTTGGGAAAAGTTATGTTTCTCAATAAGGCCATGTCTAAAATGTACTATGGAGTAACAGAAGTGCCTTGAAGTAACCTGAAGAATATTTCCAGTTACCTCACTTAACATAGCATTTGTTTATTGAATTGGTTAATTTTCACTTTCAATGACACACAAGCCTGACACGATAAGGAGGCTTCCAAGGTAGGTTAGAATTCATTAGAAGAAACGACAGAAGGGAATATGAAGTTATTATCATGCATTACATACGGAACCCTGGTGGCTCAATGGTTAAAGCACTTGGTCTGTGAACAGAAACGTCAGCGGTTCAAACCCATCAGTTGCTCAGAGGGAGAAAAGACCTGATGATATGCTCAAAGAAAGACTACAGCCTAGGAAACCCTATGGGGCAGTTCTACTCTTCTCCATTTTGTCACCATCAACTCGCTGGCAATGGTTTTGGTTATTGGATAATGAGTTAGATGTGACCAGGGAAAATCATGGGTCATACGTAGCTGTTAAATATAGAGGATTGTTAATTGAGAATAATGACTTTTTTATTGTTATAAAAATATAGATAACACAAAATTTGCCAATTCCACGTTTTTCCATGGTACAGATCAACGAAACCAATTACATCTATCCTGCTGTGTAACCATCACCAATATCCATCGCCAATGACTTTTATGTTTATAAATCTATCTTATACTTAAATTGCCATAGTACGTTTACAGCATATATAACTTAGCTTTCCCCTCCCTGTGATGTCTGTTCCTCTCGTACATGTCCTTAAGCCTGTTTTTGCCTATCCCCTAGGAATAACAAAAGGAAATACTTATTTTCTTGCGGCTTTCACTTGTTTTCCCAATAGCACTGGCCACCATTCATTTCAGCTGGAATTTTCAGCAAATAAAGAATAATCCGTTTTGCTGAGCAGCAAAGTGAGTGAAAAGAGAGCTCAGGCAGAGAAGTGAAAACAAAAACAGAAAAGAGAGAGATTTTGCACTATTATGAGGTATTATGCACTATGGAATAAGGAATCCTAAATCTACATTGTAAATTTATTTTATTGCAGAAACTTCTGTCATGCAATAAAACTTTACTAATTAATGAGAATGCACAGAATAAATGATTTATAAAGGAAACTTTTAGTTTCACTTTAAAATGTACTATTTTTGTTGTTGTTATTCAGGAAGCGAAATAAAGGGCTTTCATATATAAGTTCATGCATTCCTTCTAGGTGCTGAGAAAATAGGACTTACGACGAAAAATGAATGCTGATATAGAGAAAAGAAAAAACATAATACCATTAAAAAAGCAGAATGTATGTAAGTAGAGAGAGAATAGTGAAGAAATTTAGATGAGAGAAATTTTGAAGGAAAAAATATTTTGTGGAGGATGATGTTTTACATTTAGATGTTCATAAAATTTGGTTTACTTAGCCCATGAAGGTGCTCTGTTCTGAATTTCTGCTCTGTCACATCTCTATAATATCTGAGGATGGGCATGATAATGATGACCTTCAGATGAGGAGTAGGAGGTTGGGAAAGGTAACTGTGAGCCAGAAAGGAAACTAGGAAATCTGTCACATTATTAGAGATTTAACTCTACAATAACTTTCAAATTTTGGAGAAGTCTCTGTTTAAGTAGCCCTTTTATTGATACATTTTAATGTTTATACATCACTGTACCACCAAGGCTCCATTATACCTGTAGAGAATACTAAAGGCGAGAAAAATTAGAAAATGGGACATGCTGATTACATTTGGAAAAATGACAAGGAGTTTCTAATGAGAAGGAAAACTTCCATGCAAGTTAAATCTTTAAAAGGCAGCAGGCAGTATTTCTATGTTATTATTTTTAAAATTTAGAAAGACCTAGCTTCAAATCTCTGTTTTATCCATTCCGCATGTGTGATTTAGGAAAGAATTTTAAAAATCTTTTAAGCCTCAGGCTTTAATTTGTAAAATAGGGATTTGGTGAATAAATATTCTATGTAAAATAAATATGTTCAGAAACTTAATTTAAAATGTTAGCTATTATTATTAGATTGTTTTAAAATTCCCCTAAAATAAGATAGTGTGGCAAAAATATGTTTACTTTCAGAGACAAATTTCAACAACATCCATGGATAATTCCCTTTTCTTCAGGTATTTGTGTTTTTCCTACAGATTTCACAAGAGAATAAACAAATGAAAAACTACACAGAAGTAACAGAGTTTATCCTCTTGGGATTGTCAGATGACCCAAAGCTTCAGGTTGTGATTTTTGTCTTTCTGTTCATCACCTACATGCTCAGCATCACTGGGAACCTGACCGTTATCAGCCTCACTCTGCTGGATTCCCACCTCCAGACCCCCATGTATTTCTTCCTCAGGAATTTCTCCTTATTAGAGGTTTCATTCACATCTGTCAGTATACCCAGGTTCCTGGGCACCATTATTACAGGAGATAAAACCATTTCCTTTAATGATTGTATGGCTCAGTTATTTTTCTACATTCTCCTGGGAGTGACTGAATTTTACCTTCTAGCTGCTATGTCCTATGACCGCTATGTAGCCCTCTGTAAACCCCTGCATTATACAACCATCATGAATGGTACAGTCTGCACAGTGCTTGTCTTCTTCTCTCAGCTGGCTTCATTCTTAATCATATTCCCTGCACTCATGCTAGTCACACAGCTGGGTTACTGTAAGTCCAATGTTATCGATCATTTCACCTGTGGTTATTTCGCCTTATTACACCTTTCTTGTTCAGACACAAAATTCCTAGAGTTAACTGGGTTTTCCTGTGCTGTGTTTACTCTAATGTTCACTTTGGCATTAGTAATTCTGTCTTACATATATATCATCCAAACAATTTTGCGAATTCCTTCTACTAGCCAGAGGACAAAGGCCTTTTCCACATGTTCATCCCACATGATTGTCATCTCTATCTCTTATGGCAGCTGCATTTTCAGGTATATTAATCTGTCAGCAAAAGACAGGGTGTCTTTGAGCAAGGGAGCAGCTGTGCTAAACATCTCAGTAGCTCCCATGCTGAACCCATTTATTTACAGCCTGAGGAATCAGCAGGTCAAGCGAGCTTTCATGGACCTGGTAAGGAAGATAGTATTTTTCTCAAGCAAATGAAAAAATAAAGATGCTGTCATAAATTAGAAGCATAAGGAAGAACAATAAATAAAAAGTGCTTCTCAAAACACAACTAAAATCCACATGCTCCCAATAGAGTTATTTTTCCTTGCTTACACTTTTGTCAACAAATGTTGACAAGGTTGTTTGAAGATAGAGATACATATACATAGTTACTATATATTTTCTCATTCAGATATCAGTTCTTCATTCCTGCACTTCTTCTGGGCTGGTGCTTTTATTTCACAAGTATAAGACTAATCTTTTTTTAAAACACTTTTTTAAATTTCAAGTTCTTTTACAATAAATCTCAAAAAAAAAAAAAAAAGATAGAATGAGAGTATTGCATTTTAAGATTTCTCCAGGAACATACTATTGCTAAAATTTCAGGAGATCACAAATCATGTTTGATATTATTTTTAATTGAATATAAAAAAAGATAAACATAATTTGATGACAACTTTATTAGAATATTTCAGATATAACCTTTTCAAAATTGTATCTCATTAGTAACTATGTGAATAACAGCACCTCTAAAGGTGTAATGCATTTATATTTACTACAAGATTAAAAAAAATTTTTTTTCATTACCTATTTTGAAAATTTCTAGGCCATGTGATTTATCAATTTATAAAATGTTTATCAATACATACTTGCTTAGGGAAAACTGTCAAAAAGCTCCCTTGTTTTAGAACATGACAATTACCAGATACACAATTCCATTCTTTATAAAGTCTTAATAAATACATACGTATTACTAGAGACCTGATATGACTCCGTTTTCTGCGGCTCAGTGGTTAATTCCATTTACAGAATAACAATTATATGGATGGAACTCAGGAAAAATCAGATATCTTGCTGGGGGAATTATCTCTAAAGGATGATAAAATATCACTGGAATTTATTAGTAACATACACTGAAATGGAAACCCTGGCAGCGTAGTAGTTAAGAGCTGTGGTTGCTAACCAAAAGGTCAGCAGTGCAAATCCACCAGGTGCTCATTGGAAACCCTATGGAGAATTTCTACTCTGTCCTATAGTGTCACTATGAGTCGGAATTGACTCGACCACAACAGGTATACAATGAAATTATTCAGTAGAAAGATGTCATTTCAAGTTTTCATAAGAAAATCTTAAAATATTTGGATCTTTAACCATTTTAAATTGTGACATTTGATTTTGGGAGTTAGTACATATTACAGCAAAACATTTGTAATTGAAGACCTTGTTATACTTTCAAAGAAGAATGAAACCAGGTAGCTAAGCTGTATTTTATTGGCTTAAGTCATAGACATTCATGATCCTCAGAATAAACTGGGTGTAATTTATTATAAAACAGGTGTCCTGCTAGCTTGTAGATAAGAGTGTACAAGATAAATCAGTTTAGACTTCTGGCCAACATAGCACCATAGACAGAAGCATCATGCCATCCCACCACAAAAAAGAACCAAAAAACTAAATAAAACAGAGACAAACATCAATCTTGGAACCCAAAGTGTCAAATGGAGATATAAAGAACTCAACCAAGCACCGAATGGAATAAGAAACTGACTGAGAACAGAGAGCAAGGAGAGATAGAAACGGAAGTCCCCTATCGGCTAATACAGCACAGATTCATCATTTTGGACTCCTATTGGATGGAGATCAGTGGACAGAGAGCACTGGAAAGCAGCTTCATGGAGCTCCCAGCAGGAAACAGAGCATCCAGTAACCATCAATACACACTTTCACACCCCCATCCTCTTCCCACTGCTCTGTCTACATGTTTCCTGGCTGGCAGCATGGCTCAGCTGCCCAGGAAGTGCAGCATCCATGCCACTTGAATTCACCCCACCCACATTGGAGACTGGCAGAGAGGGAGTAGAGGAAAGCAGCTTCATGAATTTCTCAGCAGGAGACAGAGCACCTGGTAACCAACGACATACGCTTTCTTAATTCTCACCCTTCTTCCCCCACGTTGACTTTGCTCCCCACTGATGACAGTCTCTTGGCCGGGGTCAACTACTTTTGACCCAGGCTGCTTGGGTTGACTCCACCCACACTGGCCATCTCCCTGAATGTCATTTTTCTGTTGCTGACGTTGCTTTTTTCTGTTTCTATAGGTTTCTTCCATGCCTCCCACCACCTCCCCCTTCTTTCTCTTGAACACCTGGTTCCATATGCCATCTTCGCTTACTCCTGTGAAAGGCTGTGAAGCACTGCTTGACTGGGGAACCACTCACTTGGCCCATGACACCACACTGGTGGGATTCCCAGGTTTTTTTTTTTTTTCTTTCTTTGTTCTGTTTTGTTTTGTTTTATTTTCATAGTGTTTTCATGGCTTGGGAGCCTCTTCTAGCTGGGCTGCAATGAATGGCTTACAAGCCACTTCCACAGTCTGCACAGCAACATCAATGGGATCCCTGGGGAATTTATTCTTTCATTCTTTCTTGTCTTTTTTTCCTCTCTGTTTTTCTTCTGTCTTCAGAACTCCTGGCACTGTGTGACTTCTATAACCCCTCTGGACACACTATACTGTACAGATTGGGAACCACTTCCCTGCGTTTCACAGCTGCACCGATGGGATCCCTAGGGGCTTTACTTCTTTTTTCTATATTTTTCCAAATTTTTATCTATTTTGTTTGTTAGTTTGTTTTTCACCATTTCTCAGCTCCTCATCTCTCCACTCCAACACCAAGCTCCCATAACACTTTTCTCATTTGTTTTAGGCTCCTTTTTCTCTCTCTTCTCTTTCCCATACCTATATTAGTTACACACATCACAACCTCCCCTCTTCTTCCTACCTACCTGCACTGCTGCACTGTATGCTGAACACCACACCTCTGAGCAGCACAGGCACAGCCTACTGGAAGCACTGCTTCCCAGCACTGCTTCCCAGCTCACTCTGTCAGCCCTAGTACACGCCACAAACAACCCAACCCAGACTCTCCCTTTCAGCTGGACCTACCCTGATGCACCATAGCTGAGAAACTGGTGCTGCCCATTGGACAAGCACAGGAAAACTATCATGACCACAGATAAGTAAACAACAAAGAATACTCAGCCTGCCTGCTCAGTCATAACCAAACAAAATAAAAAGGCAAGACAAAACAAATAGATCAACAATCAACTAACAAAGAAAATAACTACTGAATGTCCCGAAGACAGCAGACTATATCAAAACATAAAAATAAGGAAAGGATGGTTCTAATAGGCATCCAAAATAAAACACCAGATAACTTTCCAGCAGAAGAAAAGGCACTAAAACTATCTGACAGGAAATTCAAATCTAATATTCAGAACTATCCAAGAGCTGAAGCAAAAAGCAGACAAAAGCTAGAAAAAAATAGATAAATTCTTGGAATAGGCAAACAAGTTCATGGAAAATACAGACAAAAAATGGAAGAATTCTGGAAAATAATAAAGGGACAAAATGCCAAAAATAAATTCACAACTAGAAACCATACAAAAACAGCAATTAGAAATCCAAAAGATAAACAAGATTTCAGAAATGGACAGTGTCACAGAAGGACTGAGGAGCAGGTCCGAAATGACGGAAGACAAGAACAGCAAAACTGAGGACATATATGTGGATAAAACTCTTTTTGAGGAAAAATCAGAAAAAAACAATGAAGAAAAATGGAGAAACCCTGAGAATTATGTGGGATACAATCAAAAGCAAAAATTTGCAAGTGATCAGAGTTACAGAAAAGAGGAAGAAAATGAAAAACACAAAGAGGTTCATTGAAGAATTGCTGACAGAAAACTTCCATAATATCATGAAAGATGAAAAGCTGACTGTCCAAGAAGCTCAATGAACTTTATATAGGATAGACCCCAAAAGAAAATCAAGAAGGCATGTCATAATCACACTCTCTAAAACCAAAGACAAAGAAAAAATCCCGAGAGCAGCCTGAGAAAAGCAAAAAGTCATATATGGAGGAGAAGCAATAAAACTAAGTTCTGATTATTCAGCAGAAACCATGCAGGCAAGAAGGAAATGGGATGACATATATAAAACCTTTAAAAAAAAAAAAAAAGCCAAACAAGAATAGTATGTCCTGTAAAACCCTCCCTCAAATATGATGGTGAATTTAATACATTTCCAGATAAACAGAAATTAAGAGAATATGTATAAACCAAATCAAACTTACAAGAATTATTAAAGGGAGTCCTTCGGTCTAAGAACAAACAACATCAGACAACCGATTGAATCTAGGACACAAGATTGTACCAGCCAGATATGAACTTAGGAAATGAACTCTCCAAGACTATACAAAACCAAAAGAAGTACAACAAGGAACCAGAGAGGTTAATCTGTAAATGACAACAACATCAGAACAAGACGAGAGGGAATAAGCTGTGTAGGTATAGAGCTTTCTAACTGAGAGGAAGACAAGGATACCATGTAATAATAGACTGGTTCAAACCTAGGAAGATAAGGGTAAATTTCAAGGTAACCACAAAGAAAGTTAACAAACCTACCATCAAAATAAAGAAGAAAAACATAAAGTCTCAAAACAAAATGTACAAAAACAGAAGAAATGAAAAAGAAATCCACAAACAAAGGAATTCAGCACAGGAGAGTAAGAGTAACAAAGAAAATGTCAGCACCGCAAAAAACAGCACTACAAAATAACACCAATAAACTCACACCTATCATTAATTATACTGAATGTAAATGGTCTAAATGCATTTATAAAGAGACAGAGTGTGACAAAATGGATTAAAAACAAGTTCCATCAATATGCTGCCTACAAGAGACACATCTTAGAAACAATGATATAAATTTATTAAAAATCGAAGGATGGAAAAAATATATTAAGCAAATAACTACCAAAAAATAACATGAGTGGCAATACTAATCTCAAATAAAATAGACTTTAAAACAAAATCCAACATGAGAGACGAAGAAGGGCATTATAAAATGATTAAAGGGATAATCCACCACGGAGACTTAAACATAATAAACATCTATGCACACAATGACAAGGCTCCAAAATACACAAAAAAAAAACTCTAAAGGCACTGAAAAGATAAAATGACAATCCCAAAATAATACTAGGAGACTTCAACACACTACTCTCAGTAAAGGACAGAACATCTAGAAAAAAACTCAACAAAGATACAAAAGAGCTAAAGGGCACAATCAGCCAACTTGACCTTATGGGCATATATAGAACATTCCACCCAACAGCTGCAAAGTACACATTCTTCTCTAGCACAAATAGAGCATTTTCCAGAATAGACAACATCTTAGGCAACAGAGCAACCCCCAACAAAATCAAAAACATTCAAATTATACAAAATATCTTCTCTGACCACAATACCATCAAAGTAGAAATTAACAACAGGAAGAGCAAGAAAAAAATTACATGAAAACTGAATAACACTCTGTTCAAAAACCACCGGGTAATAGAATAAATCAGAGATGGAATAAAAATATTCCGAGAATGAAAACACATCATACCCAAACCTTTGGGACACAGAAAAAGCAGTGCTCAGAGGTCAATTTACAGCAATAGAGGCACACATCAAAAAAGAAGGGACAAAATCAAAACATTAGCTACACAACTCAAACATATAGAAAGAGAACAGCAAGAGAATCCTAGAGCCACCAGAAGAAAGGAAATAATAAAAATCAGAGCAGAAATAAATGCAATCAGGATGCATTGATAATTACTGCTGGTTGGAGCAAGAAAGTTGGAAACAAAGATGGACTCGTAATTGGAAAATATGGCTTTGGTTATAGAAAGCATGCCTGAGATTGAATGATAGAATTTTGCAAGACCAACCACTTCTTCACTGCAAATATTTTTTTCACCAACATAAACAGCGACTATGCATATGAGCAGCTCAAGCAAAAGGAAGAAATGATGAAATAAAAGAACTGAACAGAAGATTTCAAACGGTGGCTCGAGAAGACAAAGTAAAGTACTATAATAACATATGCAAAGACCTGGAGATAGAAAACCAAATGGGGAAGAATACACTCAGCGTTTCTCAAGCTGAAAGAACTGAATAAAAAATTCAAACCTTGAGTTGCAATAGTGAAGAATTCATTGGGAAAATACTAAACAATACAGGAAGCATCAAAAGAAGGCGGAAGGAATACACAGTCATTACACCTAAAAGAATCAGTTAACGTTCAACCATTTCTGGAGGTAGCATATGATCAGGAACAGATGGTACTGAAGGAAGAAGTCCAAGTTGCACTGAAGGCACTGGTGAAAAACAAGGCTCCAGGAATTGATGGAATATCAATTGAGATGTTTCAACAAACGGATGCAGTGGTATCGTTCCATTTTATTCAAACATTATGAAATATTATGTGGACATGTAGTTGTGGACTTACAATGTTTATAATATAGAAGATGAGATCATTGTTCATTGCTGAGATGACCATTGAGTTCCAATACAGGAAAGCAGCAATAAGGCTTGTATTGTTCATTTATGTTTTTCTAAGCTTAAATGCTATGAAGTAATCAAAATAGGATTATAAAAAAGGCATTTCCTATTTGAAAGAATGTCTGCTTCTCAATAGATATTTTGATCAATCACTTGTTCGCTACTATAAAACAATTATAAGACACTGAATTGTGCATTGTAGAAATTAAACATTTTCTAGGCAATGATGTGTTTCAATATCAGAAGTTTCTCTGCCTTGTACTTCTGGCCTTTTTATTAGAAAATGAAAACAAAATGAGGCAGAGGGAGGGTGACAACATCATGAAACCCTTGTTGTGTCCCATTGAATTGATTCCGATTCACAGTGACACTATAGGACAGAGTAGAGCCACTCCATAAAGTTTCCTAGGCTGTAATCCCTCCAGGAGCATATAGCCAGTTCTTTCCTCTCTTTGAGCAGCAGCTGGTAGATTCCAGCCGCCTAACTTTTGGTTGCGTTCCTGAAGTAAGTAAAATTTAGGAAAGAATGCAAACAAACCCTTCCCGTGGATAAACATGTGTGTTATAAAATGAGATTACTACTATGTGACAAGTTGTTTAACCTCATGCAGGTTTCCTAAACTATGTGGGCTTAAGTTTCCCAAAATATGAAAAAGACAATTAGGACTAAGTAATAACCCCATGTATCTGTCAGTTTGTTGTATTGTGGGGGCTTGCCTGCTGCTGTGATGCTGCTTCTATGTCGCCAGTATTCAGATACCAGCAGCATTGACCAGCAGGACAGCTGAGCTTCCAGACTAAGACAGACTAGAAAGAAAAAGATCTGCCAGTCTACTTCTGAAAAGAATTAGCCAGAGAAAATGTTATGAATAGCAGTGAAATATTTTCTGGTATAGTGTCAGAAGATGAACCCCCCAGGTTGGAAGGCAGTCAAAGGACAGCTGGAGAAAAGCTACTTCCTCAAAGTAGGGTTGACCTTAACGACATGGTTGGAGTCAAGCTTTCAGTACCTTCATTTACTGATGTGGCACAACTCAAAATGAGAAGAAACAGCTGAAAACACCCATTAATAATCTGAATGTGGAATGTATGAAGTATGAACCTAGGAAAATTGGAACTCGTCAGAAACAAAATGGAGCACATAAACATCGATATCATATGCATTAGTAAGCTGAAATGGACTGGTACTGGACAATCATATGGTCTACTCTGCCGGGAATGACTACTTGAAGAGGAACAGCATTGCATTCATTATCAAAAAGAACATTTCAAGGTCAATCCTGAAGTACAATGCTGTCAGTGAAGGGATAATATCCATGTGTCTATAGGGAAGACCAGTCAGCACAACTATTATTCAAATTTACACATCAACCACTAAAGCCATAGATGAAGAGACTGAAGATTTTTACCAGCTTCTGCAGTCTGAAATTGATCAAACATGCAATCAAGGTGCACTGATAATTACTGGTGATTGAAATTTGAAAGTTGGAAACAAAGAAGAAGGACCAGTAGCTAGAAAATATGGCCTTGGTGATAGAAACGATGTCAGAGATCGCATGACAGAATTTTGTGAGGCCAATGACTTCTTCATTGCAAATACCTTTTTTCACCAACATAAATAGCAACTGTACACATGAACCTCACCAGATAGAATGCACAGTTATCAAATTGACTACATCTGTGGAAAGACGCAATGGAAAAGCTCAATATCATGAGTTAGAACAAGGCCAGGGACCAACTGTGGAACAGACCATCAATTGCTCATATGCAAGTTGAGCTGAAACTGAAGAAACTCAGAGCAAGTCCACAATAGCCAAAGTAAGATCTTGAGTATATCCTACCTGAATTTAGAGACCATCTCAAGGATAGATTTGACATCTCAAACACTAATTACCAAAGACAAGGTGAGTTCTGGAGTGACATCAAGAACCTTGTACATGAAGAAAGCAAGAGGTCATTAAAAAGACAGAAATGGAAGAAAGATCAAAGTGGATGTCAGAATAGACTCTGAAGCTTGCTCTTGAACATCAAGTAGCTAAAACAAAAGGAAGAAATAGTGAAGTAAAGGAACTGAACAGAAGATTTCAAAGGGTGGCTAAGGAAGACAAAGTAAAGTATTATAATGACATGTGCAAATAGCTGGAGACAAAACCAAAAGGGCAGAATGCACTCTGCATTTCTCAAGCTGAAAGAACAGATGAAAAAATTCAAGACTCAAGTTGCAATACTGAAAGATTCTGTGGGGGAAATGTCAAATGACCCAGAAAGCATCAAAGAAGAAGGAAGAAATACACGGCCATTATACCAAAAGGTATTGGTAGACATTAAACCTTTTCAAATGGTAGCATATGATCACGAACTGATAGTACTGAAGGAAGAAATCCAAGCTGAAATGAAGACACTGGCAAAAAACAAGGGTCCAGGAACTGATGGAATATCAGTTGAGACATTTCATCAAACAGATGCAGTGCAGGAAGTGCTCACTCATTTATGCCAAGAAATTTGGAAGTAAGCTACCTGGCAGTCAACCAACTGGAAGAGATCCATATTTATGCCTATTCCCAAGAAAGGTGATCCTACAGAATGCAGAATTATCAAATATCATTAATATCACACACAAGTAAAATATTGCTGAAGATCATTCAACAGATGCTGCAACAGTATATCAACAGAGAACTGCCAGAAATTCAGGCCGCATTCAGAAAAGGACATGGAACCAGGGATATCATTGCTGATGTCAGATGGATCCTGGATGAAACCAGAGAATACCAGAAGGATGTTTACCTGTGTTTTTAATGACTATGCAAAGGCATTCGACTGTGTGGATCATAACAAATTTCGGATAATGTTGCGAAGAATGGGCATTTCAGAACACTTAATTGTGCTCGTGAGGAACCTGTGCATAGATCAAGAGACAGCCATTGGAGCAGAACAATGGGATACTGTGTGGTGTAAAGTCAGGAAAGGTGTATATCAGGGTTGTATCCTTTCATCATGCCTATTCAATCTGTACGCTGAGAAAATAATTTGAGAACCTGGTCTATATGAAGAAGAATGGAGGAAGACTCATTAACAACCTGCGTTATGCAGATGACACAACATTGCTTGCTGAAAGTGAAGAGGATTTGGAGCATGTACTGATGAAGATCAAAGACCACAGCCTTCAGTATGGATTATACTTCAACATAAGGAAAACAAAAATCCTAACCACTGGACCAATAAGCAACATCATGATAAACTGTGAAAAGATTGAAGTTACAAGGATTTCATTTTAATTGGATCCACAATCAACACCCCTGGAAGCAGCAGTTAAGAAATCAAAAGATGGAGGTGGGGCCAAGATGGCAGAATAGTCAGAAGCCCTCTTACAACAAACCCCCGAAAAAACAAGTGAAACGTGTATATTTATGATAAGCTAGGAGCCCTGAACATTAAAGGCAAGGTTAGAAAATGAATTCAGGGTAGAGGGGGGAAGAGACAGTTCAGAAGCTGAGAGGAGTTACCAGACCTGAATCACTGGGAACCCTCGGGCACCATTCCCGGGAGCGGCTTTGGCAGGCTGGTACTAGCGTTCGGCCGCAGTTTCCTCAGGGAGAAGCAGCCAGCCACACAGCCTACTCAAACCTCCAAAACCAGAGAAGAATGGCACTCTTGGAAAAAGCTAAGTACTTCTGTATGTTTCACCGCATCCCCGTTCCCAAGCTGGCTTCAGCGGCTGACTTCCCTGGGCCTGAGATAGGCCCTGTTGAGCCCCTAGAGCCATTCTCCCAGCCTTGGAGAAGGAATAAATTTGCAATTCGGGGAAAAGATAATTTGCCATCTCCACTAACTGGGGGAGCTCAGGAGCTCCTGTCCAGGCATAAACGATCCGTGGACTTTGAGTACTTTCCCCTCTGCATGGACCCGTGTGGGCCTATTTCAGAAAAATAGGCCTTTGTTGGTAGACTTGAACCCTTTCAGCTGTGTGGTGGAGAGGTGGGTGTTTGATGTTTGGCATTGCTTTGCTTATTAAACAGGGACCTCACCTACCGACATCAGGGGCCTAAGGACTGGTAGCTGCACTCAGGTCTCCAGCCACCCATGACAGGGGTCCAAGGATAAGTAGTACATCCCAGTCCTTACAACCATAAACACTGGCTGTCCATGGTCCGTCTGCAGAACCCACCCACCTGTAAGCTGTAGGAAACAGGGACAAGCTTTCCTAAGAGACATTTGGGGGACAAATCTCAGCCTCCTGCGTTGTTCAGAGTGTGACACCCTGCTGCGACCAAATACTGGTACCTACACCAATCACCCCTGCCCTCTAAGACTGTAGGACAGAGCCTGTACCACACACTTGATGATCAACTACCTGGACACCTGAGCTGAATTCATACAAGAAAAGTGAACAGACTCCTAGATTGATATACTGGATAACAGCTTTAGCCATCTGGGGACAGGACGTCAGAGCTTCAAAGGCAAAAATAATCAAGCCAGCTCACTCAAGCAACCCATTTGGGGTATCAAAACAAAGCAAGAAGCTATGACACAGTAAGCAAAAGTAAAATAAACTAATACAATAACCTATAGAAGGCTCAGAGAAAATAGTCAATATCAAGTCACATAAAGAAACAGAGCATGATCGCCACAAGCTTTCAAAATAAAGAAATCAAGCGATCTCCTAGATGCAAGTGGCTTCCTGGAATTACCAGGTGCAGAATACAAAAGATTAATACACAGAACCCTTCAAGACATCAGGAAGGAAATGAGGCGATACGAACAAGCCAAGGAAAACACAGAAAAAGCAGTTGATAAAATTAAAAAGTTTATTCAAGAACATAATGAAAATTTAATAAGCCAGAAAAATCCATAGACAGCAAAAAGAAATTCAGAAGATTAATAATAAAAACACAGAAGTAGGCAATTCGATAGAAAGTCAGAGGAGCAGAATTGAGCAAGTAGAAGGCAGAATTTCTGAACTTGAAGGTAAACCACTTGGCTCCAATATATTTGAAGAAAAATAGATAAAAGAATTAAAAAAAAAAAAGAAACCTTAAGAATCATGTGGGACTCTATCAAGAGAAATAACCTACAAGTGATTGGCATACCAGAACAGGGAGGGATAACAGACAATACAGAGGTAATTGTTGGAGATTTGTTGGCAGAAAACTTCCCTGATATGGTGAAACGTGAGAGATATCTATCCAAGATGCTCATTGAACTCCACATAAAGTAAATGTTAAAAGAAAGTCACCAAGACATATAATCAAACTTGCCAAAACCAAAGATAAAGAGAGAATTTTAAGAGCAGCTAGGGATAAATGAAAAGTCACCTACAAAGGACAGTTAATAAGAAAAACTTGGACTACTTGGCAGAAACCATGCAGGCCAGAAGGCAATGGGATGACTTATATAAAAAATTGAAGGAAAAAAATGGCCAATGAGGAATCATATCCACAGCAAAACTGTGTCTCAAATATGAAGGTGAAATTAGGAAATTTCCAGATAAACAGAAGTTTAGGGAATTTGTAAAAACCAAACCAAAACTGCAAGAAATACTAAAGGGATTTCTTTGGTTAAAAAGTCAATAATATCAGGTATCAACCCACAACTTGAACATAGGGCAGAGCAATTAGAAGTCAACCCAGAGAGGAAAATCACAAAAATAAATGAAGGAAAAAAAAAAAAAAACACTCAAAACAGGGAAACAGTGATGTTATTATGTAAAAGAAGACAAGTTTAAAACAATAAAGAGGGACTAAGAAATGTAGTGATAAATATTCCATATGGAGAGGAAGACAAGATGATAAAAGAAATAAAAGTTAAGTTTAAATTTAGAAAAATAAGGACAAACAATAAGGTAACCACAAAGGAGAAAAACTACCATATACATCAAAATAAAATACAAGAAAAAAATAGAGACTCATCAGAAACAAAATCAACAAGAAAGTATACGAGGAAAGGACAACATATAAAGAGAATCTACTCAGCACATAAAATTAAGTGAAAAAAAGAATCTGTCAACAACATACAAAAAAGCACATCAAAATGATAGCACTAAATTCATACCTATCTATAATTATGCTGAATGTAAATGGACTAAATGCACCAATAAAGAGACAAAGAGTGGCAGAATGGTTTAAAAAAACATAATTGGTCTATATGCTGCCTACAAGAGACACACCTTAGACTTAGAGACACAAGCAATCTAAAACTCAAAGGATGGAAAAAAATATATCAACAAAACAACAATTACAAAAGAGCAGGTGTGGCAATATTAATTTCTGACAAAATAGACCTTAAAGTTAAATCTATCATGAAGGATAAGGAAGGGCATTATATAATGATTAAAAGGACAATATACCAAGAAGATAAAACCATATTAAATATTTATGAACCTAATGACAGGGCTGCAAGATACATAAAACAAACACTATCGGCATTGAAAAGTGAGATAGACAACTCCACAATAATAGTAGGAGACTTCAAAATACCACTTTCAGTGAAGGACAGGATATCCAGAAAGAAGCTCAATAAAGACACGGAAGATCTAAATGCCACAATCAACCAAATTGGCCTTATAGACATATACAGAACACTCCACCCAACAACAGCCAAGAATATTTCTTTTCAAGTGCACATGGAACATTCTCTAGAATACACCACATATTAGGTCACAAAGCAAGCCTTAGCAGATTCCAAAATGATGAAATATTACAATGCATCTTCTCTGACCCTAAGGCGATAAAAGTAGAAATCAATAACAGAAAAAGCAAGGAAAAGAAATCAAACATTTGGAAAGTTAACAATACCCTGCTCAAAAACAACTAGGTTGTAGGAGATATTAAGGATGGAATAAAGAAATTCATAGAATCCAATGAGAATGAACATACTTCCTATCAGAACCTTTGGGACACAGCGAAAGCAGTGCTCAGAGGTCAATTTATATCAATAAATGCACACATCCAAAAAGAAGGGCCAAAATCAAAGATTTATCCCTACAACTTGAACAAAGAGACAGAGAGCAAGAAAAGAAACCCTCAGTCACCAGAAAAAAAAATAAGAAAATAAAAATTAGAGCAGAACTAAATGAAATAGAAAACAGAAAAATAATCAAAAGAATTAATAAGACCAAAAGTTGGTTCTTTGAAAAAATCAACAAAATTGATAAACCACTGACAAAAGAAAAACAGGAGAGGAAGCAAATAACCTGAATAAGAAATGAGATGGGTGATATTACAACAAACCCAACTGAAATTAAAAGAATCATATCAGATCACTATGAAAAATTGTACTCTAAGAAATTTGAAAGCCTAGAAGAAATAGGTGAATTCCTAGAAATACACTACCTACCTAAACTAACACAAACAGAGTAGAACAATTAAATAGACTCATAACAAAAGAAGAGATTGAAAAGGTAATAAATAAACTCCCAACGAAAAAAAGCCCTGATCCGGATGGCTTCACTGCAGAGTTCTACCAAACATTCAGAGAAGAGTTAATACCACTACTTCTAAAGGTATTTCAAAGCATAGAAAAGGACAAAATATTCCCAAACTAATTCTATGAAGCCACCATATCCCTGATACCAAAACCAGGTAAAGACACCACATAAAAAGAAAATTACAGATCTATATCCCTCTTGAACTTCGATGCAAAAATCCTCAACAAAATTCTAGCCAATAGAATTTAACAACATATCAAAAAAATAGCTCACCGTCACCAAGTGGGATTCATACCAGGTATGTAGGCATGGTTCAACATTAGAAAAACAATTAATGTAATCCATCACATAAATAAAACAAAAGACAAGAATCACACCATTTTATCAATTGATGCAAAAAAGCCATTTGCAAAGTTCACCGCCAATTCATGATATAAACTCTCAGCAAAATAGGAATAGAAGGAAAATTCCTCAACATAATAAAGGCATTTGAACAAAGCCAATAGCCATCATCAGCCTAAACGGAGAGAGCCTGAAAGCATCGCCTTCAGATCTGGAACCAGACAAGGATGCCCTTTATCATCCTTTTATTCAACATTGTCCTGGAGGTCCTAGCCAGAGCAATTAGGCTTGATAAAGAAATAAAGGGCATCCAGATTGGCAAGGAAGAAGTAAAATTATCTCTATTTGCAGATGACGTGATCTTATACACAGAATACCCTAAAGAATCCTCAAGAAAACCACTGAAACTAATAGAAGAGTTCAGCAGAGTATTGGGATAAAAGAGAAACATACAAAAATCACTTGAATTCCTCTACACCAACAAAAAGTACATCAAAGAGGAAATCACCAAATCAATACCATTTACAGTAGCCCCCAAGAAGATAAAATACTTAGGAATAAATCTTACCAGAGATGTAAAAAACTTATACAGAGAAAACTACAAAACACTTCTGCAAGAAACCAAAGGAGACCTACGTAAGTAGAAAAACATACCTCGTTCATGGAAAGGAAGACTTAAAGTTATAAAAATGTCTATTCTACCAAGAGCAATCTATAGATTTAATGCAGTTCTGATTCATATTCCAATGACATTTTTTAATGAGATGGAGAAACAAATCACCAACTTCATATGGAAGGGCAAGAGGCCCTGGATGAGTAAAGCCTTACTGAAAAAAAGTGCAAGGCCGCACTCTACCTGATTTTAGAACCTATTATACCGCCAAGTAATCAAAACAGCCTGGTACTGGTACAATAACAGATACATATACCAATGGAATAGAATTGAGAACCCAGATATAAATCCATCCACATCTGAGCAGTTGATATTTGACAAAGGCCCCAAACCAGTTAAATGAGGAAAAGAGAGTCTTTTTAACAAATGGTACTGGCATAACTGGATATCCATCTACAAAAAAATGAAACAAGACCCATACCTCACACCATGCACAAAAATGAACTCAAAATGGATAAACGACCTAAATATAAAATCTAAAATGATAAAGATCAGGGAAGAAAAAATAGGGACAATGTTAGGAGCCCTAATACATGCCATAAACAGTGTATAAAATGATACTAACAATGCAGAAGAGAAACCGGATAACTGGGAGCTCCTAAAAATCAAATACCTCTGCTCACCCAAAGACTTCACAAAAAGAGTAAAAAGGTTTTTTTTTTTTTTCAGACTGGGAAAAAGATTTTAGCTATGACATTTCCAGTTAGTGCCTGATCTCTAACATCTACATGATACTGCAAAAACTCAACTACAAAAAGACAACCCAATTAAAAAATGGGCAAAATATATGAACAAACACTTCACTAAAGAAGACATTCAGGTAGCTAACAGATACAGGAGGAAATGCTCACTATCATTAGCCAGAAGAGAAATGCAAATCAGAAGTACAACGAGATTTCATCTCATTCCAACAAAAAACAAGGTTGGCATTAATCCAAAAAACACAAAAGTCTAAATGTTGGGGAGGTTGTGGAGAGATTGGCACACTTATACACTGCTGGTGGGAATGTAAAACGGTACAACCACTTTGGAAATTGATTTGGTGCTTCCTTAAAAAGCTAGAAATAGAACTACCATACGATCCAGCAATCCCACTCCTTGGAATATATCCTAGAGAAACAAGAGCCTTTACACGAACAGATTTATGCACACCCATGTTTATTGCAGCACTATAGCAAAAACATGGAAGCAACCAAGGTGCCCATCAATGGATAAATGGATAAATAAATTATGGTATATCCACACAATGGAATACTACACATCAGTGAAGAACAGTGATGAATCTATGAAATATTTTATAACTTGGAGGAATCTGGAAGGCATTATGCTGAGTGAAATTAAAAACCCCCAAAAAACCAGTGCTGTCGAGTTGGTATTAGTCAGTTGCAAAAGGACAAATATTGTATAAGACCACTATTATAAGAACTCAAGAAATAGTTTAAACAGAGAAGAAAATATTCTTTGATGGTTATTAGGGAGGGAGGGAGGCAAGGTGGGAGAAGGGTATTCACTAGATAGTAGATAAGAACTCCTTTAGGTGACGGGGAAGACACACAATACAAGTGAGTTCAGCACAACTGGATTAAATGAAAACAAAGAAGTTCCCTGAATAAACTGAACACTTCGAAGAACAGTGTAGCAGGGGCGGTGGTTTGCAGACCATGGTTTCAGGGGACATCTAAGTCAATTGGCATAATAAAAAACTCTATTAAAGAAAACATTCAGCATCTCATTTTGGAGGGTGGTGTCTGGGGTCTTAAAAGCTAGCAAGAGGCCGTCTAAGATGCATCAATTGGTCTCAACTCACCTGGATCAAAGTGGAATTAAGAATACCAAGGACACAAGGCAATTATGAGCCCAACAGACAGAAAGGGCTACATGAACCAGAGTCTACATCATCCTGAGACCAGAAGAACTAGATGGTGTCTGGCTACAACCGATGACTGCCATGACAGGGAACACAGCAGAGAACCCCTGAGGGAGCAGGAGAGCAGTGGGATGCAGACCCCAAATTCTCATAAAAAGACCAGACTTAATGGTCTGACAGACTAGAAGAACCCTGGTGATCACGGCCCCCAGATCTTCTGTTGGCCCAGAACAGGAACCATTCCCAAAGCCAACTCTTCAGACAGGGATTGGACTGGAAAATGGGACGGAGAGGGATGCTGGTTAGAAGTGAGCTTCTTGGGTCAGGTGGACACTTGAGACTATGTTGGCATCTCCTGCCTGGAGGGGAGATGAGAGGGTCGAGGGGGTTAGAAGCTGGTGAAAAGGACACGAAAAGAGACAGTGGAGGGAGAGAGGGGTCTGTCTTATTAGCGGGAGAGCAACTGGGAGTTTCTAGCAAGGTGTATATAAGTTTTTGTGTGAGAGACTGACTAATTTGTAAACTTTCACTTAAAGCACAATAAGAATTAAAAAAAAGAAATCAAAAGACACATTACATTGGGCAAATCTGCTGCTAAAGACATCTTTAAAGTATTGAAAAACAAAGATGTCACCTTGAAAATTATGGTGCACCTGACCCAACCTGTGGTGTTATCAATCGCATCTTATGCACCCGAAAGCTGGACTATGAATAAGGAAGACCAAAGAAGAATTAACGCCTTTGAATTGTGGTTTTGGTGAAGAATATATTTTGGACTGCCAAAAGAACAAACAAATCTGTCTTGGAAAAAGTACAACCTGAAAGCTCGTTGGAGGTGAGAATGGCAAGACTATGTATTACATACTTTGGAAGTGTTGTCAGGAGTGATGAGTACCTGGAGAAGAACTTCATTCTTGGTAAAGTATAGGGTCAATGGAAAAGAGGAAGTACCTCAACAAGATGGACTGACACAGTGGTTGCAACTATGGGCTCAAGCATAACAATTGTGGGCATCCTGCAGAACCAGGCAGTGTTTGGTTCTATTGCACATAGGGTCGCTGAGTTGGAACCCACTCGATGGCACCTAACAACAACAATACCTATAAACCTTCAAACTCTATATTAAGATTTTGCTACAATCCAAACTAATTTTTACATACTGCATAAAAGGGGGGAAAATGCAGATTTTAATAAGTTTTATAAAAGAGCTAAATATTTTAAGAATAATTAGCTTAATTTTAAAGAAGTCTTAGAAGAAATAGCTTACGTTTAAATATAATAATAGGATATTTATGTATAGGGTCTGCAAGAGTGTATTTTCAAAGAAGAGAGGTCAACATTTATTTTAATATAATATTTTCTACTGGAATGATAGGCTAAATGGAAATTGGAGAGAGCTGCTGAACAGTAACATGTGCTTTCTAATTTCATAGATTGTTCATCATTATATATAATAAAAAAAAATTGTACCTAACTTCCACGTTGTTTTAACTTTTTTACCCTTTATAAACCTAAAGGAAAAGAAAACAACAACAACAAAATCAGCTATGAGAAACCAAACCGTACTCACAGAATTCTTTCTTCTAGGGCAATCAGATGACCCAGAGCCTCAGGTGGTGATTTTTCTTTTTAATTATCACATTACTGTCACTGGGAATTTGACTGCCATCACTCTCACCTTGGTGGACACTCATCTACAGAGCCCTGTGTATTTCTCCCTTAGGAACTTCTCTGTATTAGATATATCTGTTAAGACTCTTGAATTCCTAGATTCTTGGGCACAATTATTACTAGAGACAAGACTATTTCATACAATAATTATACAGCTCAGTTGTTTTTCTTCATTTTCATGGGTATAACTGAATTTTACCTTCTAACTGCCATTCCTATGATTGCTATGTTGTCTTCTGCAAACCCCTGCATTACACGACCATCATGAACAAGAGAGTCTATATGCTCCTTGTCTTTTGTGCTTGGCTGACAGGATTTTTACATATCTTTCCACCAGTTATTCTTTTTCTCCAGTTGGATTAGTGTGGCTCCAGTGTCATTGATCATACAGTTGTTGGAAAAATTACCATATTTTTACACAAATAACTCTGGTGTTATACATTTTTGCATACCTGGTAAGCTCTGCATATTTTCATAAGTGCTCTATTTTTTTTTTATTTTACTTTTTGCTAACTTTAATTCCAATTTCTTTTTTTCTGTCCAACGGATTTAATATTAAGTCTTCATGTTTGGTTCCCAGCAGCAGACCCTCACCAGACTACCCTTGAGCTTCTAAAGTAGCCCATATCCTGGCAGGATTCCTTCCCTGCCCGGAAACAGCTTTCTCCACTGCAGGAGAGATCACTTTTTCTGCTCCAGAAACAGCCTTTGCTAGGGAGGCCAGTCTCAGCCCAGATGTGTGCGGGTCTGCTCTACGCACCCTGGGCCAGAAAGGCCACTCAGCTAGGCAAGTTCTCTCATTCTGTCCCACTGTCCAGGTGACTAGCTGCTGCCCACCGGCCCTTTGGATCTCCCACACGTGCTGTCTCTGAGGGCCCTCGGGAATAGGGCAGTCAGCGAGGGCGATTGTACCATTGTCCCACCCCGGCTTTGGTGGGACTGGCAACATGGGACCTAGGCACGTGCGGGTAATGACCTCCACTGCCATGGGACCAGCCCAGGATCCCAACCCTCCAGCCATTCCTGGGGCAATGTAACTGGGCACAGATAGAGTACAAGGAACTCCAGCACTCTCAGGCCCGGCTGCTACTGCCCCGGAGCAAACACATGGTTTCCATTGTTTATTTCCGGATTGCCAGAGCTACTACCAAACTAGATCCATGACTTCTTGAAAATGTTTATACCTTTATTATGCAAATATGATCAAGAGTAACATTTCCGTACTATCCGATTAGGGCAAATGAGGCCAAAAGTCACTTCTGGAAATGTCACGAGACATGTATGTCCTATGCATGGGCATGCTGTACCAGACATTTTTTATCTTTTTGTTGAAATTTATATATTGTATTTATATTTCTCCTTTTTTAAAATAATTTTATTGTGCTTTAAGTGAAAGTTTACAAATCAAATCAGTCTCTCACACAAAAACTTACACACCTTGCTACAAAAACTCGCAATTACTCTCCCCCCGAAAGAGACAGCCCACTACCTCCCTCCACTCTCTCTTTTCGTGTCCATTTCACCAGATTCTAACCCACTCTACCCTCTCATCTCCCCTCCAGGCAGGAGATGCCAACATAGTCTCAGGTGTCCACCTGATCCAAGAAGCTCACTCCTCACCAACATCCTTCTCCAACCCATTGTCGGGTCCAATCCCTGTCTGAAGAGTTGGCTTTGGGAATGGTTCCCGTCCTGGGCCAACAGAAGGTCCGGGGTCCATGACCACCAGGGTCCTTCTAGTCTCAGTCAGACCATTAAGTCTGGTCTTTTTATGAGAATGTGGGGTCTGCATCCCACTGATCTCCTGCTCCCTCAGGGGTTCTCTGTTGTGCTCCCTGTCAGAGCAGTCATCAGTTATAGCCGGGCACGATCTAGCTAGCTCTTCTGGTCTCAGGATAATGTAGTCTCTGGTTCATGTGGCTCTCTCTGTCTGTTGGGCTCGTAATTACCTTGTGTCCTTTGTGTTCTTCATTCTCCATTGATCCAGGTGGGCTGAGACTCATTGATGCATCTTAGATGGCCGGTTGTTAGCATTTAAGACCCCAGACACCACACTTCAAAATGGGATGCAGAATGTTTTCTTAATAGATTTTATTATGCCAATTGACTTAGATGTCCCCTGAAACCATGGTCCCCAAGCCCCTGCCCCTGCTACGCTGGCCTTCAAAGCATTTTGTTTATTCAGGAAACTTCTTTGCTTTTGGTTTAGTCCAGTTGTGCTGACCTCTCCTGTGTTGTGTGTTGTCTTTCCCGTCACCTAAAGTAGTTCTTATCTACTATCTAATTACTGAATACCCCTTACCCACCCTGCCTCCCTCCCCACTCTCGTAACCACAAAAGAATGTTTTCTTCTCAGTTTAAACTATTTCTTGAGTTCTTATAATAGTGGTCTCATACAATATTTGTGCTTTTGCAACTGACTAATTTCACTCAGCATAATGCCTTCCAGATTCCTCCATGTTATGAAATGATTCACGGTTTCATCATTGTTTTTTATCAATGCATAGTATTCCATTGTGTGCATACACCATAATTTATTTAACCATTCATCCCTTGATGGGCACCTTGGCTGGTTCCATCTTTTTGCTATTGTAAACAGTGCTGCAGTGAACATGGGAGTTGTTGAAATTTATATATTGTATTTATATTTCTCCTTTTTTAAAATAATTTTATTGTGCTTTAAGTGAAAGTTTACAAATCAAGTCAGTCTCTCACACAAAAACTTACACACCTTGCTACAAAAACTCGCAATTACTCTCCCCCCGAAAGAGACAGCCCACTACCTCCCTCCACTCTCTCTTTTCGTGTCCATTTCACCAGATTCTAACCCACTCTACCCTCTCATCTCCCCTCCAGGCAGGAGATGCCAACATAGTCTCAGGTGTCCACCTGATCCAAGAAGCTCACTCCTCACCAACATCCTTCATGTAAAGGCTCTTATATATCTGTTCATGTAAAGGCTCTTATTTCTCTAGGATATATTCCAAGGAGTGGGATTTCTGGATCGTATGGTAGTTCTAGTTCTGCCTTTTAAAGGAAGCAACAATTCAATTTCCAAAGTGGTTACACCATTTTATATTCCCACCAGCAGTGTATATGTGTTCCAAACTCTCCACAACCTCACCAACAATTATTATTTTGTGTTTTTTGGATGAATGCCAGCCTTCTTGGAATGAGATGTAATCTCATTGTAGTTTTGATTTGCATTTCTATAATGGCTAATGATTGAGAGCATTTTCTCATGTATCTGTTAGCTACCTGAATGTCTTCTTTAGTGAAGTGTCTGTTCATATCTTTTGCCCATTGTTTAATTGGGTTGTCTTTTTGTAGTTGAGTTTTTGCAGTATCATGTAGATTTTAGAGATCAGGTGCTAACTGGAAATGTCATAGCTAAAAACCTCTTCCCAGTCTGTAGGTAATCTTTTTACTGTTTTGGTGAAGTCTTTGGATGAGCATAGGTGTTTGAGTTTTTAGGAGCTCCCAGTTATCTTTTTCTCTTCTGCATTGTTAGTAACGTTTTATATACTGTTTGTTCCATGTATTAGGGCTCCTAACACTGTCCCTATTTTTTCTTCCGTGATCTTTATCATTTTAGGTTTTATATTTAGGTCTTTTTGAGCTTGTTTTTGTGCATGGAGTAAGGTATGTGTCTTGTTTCATTTTTTTGCAGATGGATATCCAGTTATGCCAGCATCATTTGCTAAAAAGGCTGTCTTTTCCCCATTCAACAGTTTTGGGGCCTTTGTCAAATATCAACTGCTCATATGTGGATTGATTTATGTCTGGATTCTCAATTCTGTTCCATTGGTCTATGTATCTGTTGTACCAGTACCAGGCTATTTTGACTACTGTGGCTGTATAATAGGTTCTAAAGTCAGGTAAAGTAAGGCCTCCCACTTTGTTCTTTTTCAGCAATGCCTTACTTATCTGGGGCCTCTTTCCTTTCCATATGAAGTTGGCGATTTGTTTCTCCATCTCATTAAAGAATGTCTTTGGAATTTGGATTGGAATTACATTAAATATATACATTGCTTTTGGTAGAATAGACATTTTTATAATGTTTAGTCTTCTTATCCATGAGCAAGTCATGTTATTCCACTTATGTAGGTATCTTTTGGTTTCTTGCAGATGTGTATTGCAGTTTTCTTTTATAAGTCTTGTACATCTCCAGTCAGATTTATTCCTAAATATTTTATCTTCTTGGGGGCTACTGTAAATGACACTGATTTGGTGATTTCCTCTTCAATGTTCTTTTTGTTGGTGTAGAGGAATCCAAGTGATTTTTGTATGTTTATCTGATATCCCAAAACTTTGCTGAACTCTTCAATTAGTTTCAGTAGTTTTCCTGAGGATTCCTTAGGGTTTTCTGTGTATAAAATCATGTCATCTGCAAATAGAGATACTTTTACTTCTTCCTTGCTAATCTGGATGCCCTTTTTTTTCTTTATCTAGCCTAATTGCTTTGGCTAGGACCTCCAACAGAATGTTGAATAAGAGCAGTGATAAACGGCGTCCGTGTCTGGTTCCCTATCTCAAGGGGAATGCTTTCAGTCTCTCTCATTTAGGATGATGTTGGCTTTGTTTAAATGCCCCTTATTATGTTGAGGAATTTTCCTTCTATTCCTATTTTGCTGAGAGTTTTTATTATGAATGGGTGTTGCACTTTGTCAAATGCCTTTTCTGCATCAATTGATAAAATCATGTGATTCTTGTCTTTTGTTTTATTTATGTGATGGATTATGTTAATTGTTTTTCTAACATTGAACCATTCCTGCATACCTAGTATGAATCCCACTTCGTCATGGTGAATTATTTTTTTGATATGTTGTTGAATTCTATTGGTTAGAATTTTGTTCAAGATTTTTGCATCTAAGTTAATGAGGGATATAGGTCTATAATTTTCTTTTTGTGGTGTCAGGGATATGGTGGCTGCATAGAGTGAGTTTGGGAGTATTCCATCCTTTTCTGTGCTCTGAAGTACCTTTAGTAGTAGTGGTTACTCTTCTCTGAAAGTTTGGTAGAACTCTGCAGTGAAGCCATCCTGGCCAGGGCTTTTCTTTGTTGGGAGTTTTTTGATTACCTTTTCAATCTCTTTTTTTGTTATGGGTCTATTAGTTGTTTTACATCTGTTTGTGTTAGTTTAAGTAGGTAGCGTGTTTCTAGGAAATCATCCATTTCTTCTAGGTTTTCAAATTTCTTAGAGTACAATTTTTCACGGTGATCTGATATGATTCTTTTAATTTCAGTTGGGTTTATTGTAATGTCCCTCATCTTATTTCTTATTTGGGTTTTTTGCTTCCTCTCCTGTTTTTCTTTTGTCAGTTTGGCCAGTGGTTTATCAATTTTGTTGATTGTTTCAAAGAACCAGCTTTTGATCTTGTTTATTCTTTCAATTGTTTTTCTGTTTTCTGTTTCATTTAGTTCTGCACTAATTTTTATTATATTTTTCTTCTGGTCCCTGAGGGTTTCTTTTGTTGCTCTCTTTCTATTTGTTCAAGTTGTAAGGATTATTCTTTGATTTTGGCCCTTCTTTTTGGATGTGTGCATTTATTGATATAAATTGGCCTCTGAGCACTGCTTTTCCTGTGTCCCAAAGGTTCTGATAGAAAGTGTTTTCATTCTCATTGGATTCTATGAGCTTCTTTGTTCCATCCTTAATGCCTTCTATAATCCAGTCTTCTTTGAACAGGGTATTGTTCAGTTCCCAAGTGTTTGATTTCTTTTCCCTGCTTTTTCTCTTATTGATTCGTACTTTTATGGCCTTATGGTCAGAGAAGGTGCTTTGTAAGATTTCAATGTTTTCGATTCTGCTAAGGCTTGCTTTATGACCTAATGTGTGGTCTAGTCTAGAGAATATTCCGTGTGTACTAGAAAAGAAAGTATACTTGGTTGCTGTTGGGTTGAGTGCTCTGTATATGTCTATGAGGTCAATTTGGTTGATCGTGGCATTTAGATCTTCCGTGTCTTTATTGAGCTTCTTTCTGGATGTCCTGTCCTTCACTGAAAGTGGTGTGTTGAAGCCTCCTACTACTATTGCAGAGCTGTCTACCTCACTTTTCAATGCTGATAGAGTTTTTTTTTTTTTAATGTATCTTGCAGCCCTGTCATTGGGTGCAAAAATATTTAATGAGGTTGTATCTTCTTGGTATATTGCCCCTTTAATCATTACGTAGTGTCTTTCCTTATCCTTTATGATGGATTTAACTTTAAAGGCTATTTTTCAGAAATTAATATTGTTACTCCTGCTCTTTTTTGATTGTTGTTTGCTTGATATATTTTTTTCTATCCTTTGAGTTTTAGTTTGTTTGTGTTTCTAAGTCTAAGGTGTGTCTCTTGTAGGCAGTAAATAGACAAACTGTGTTTTTTAAACCATTCTGCCACTCTTTGTCTCTTTATTGGTGTATTTAGTCCATTGACATTCAGGGTAATTATGGATAGGTATAAATTTAGTGCTATCATTTTGATGTCTTTTTTTGTATGTTGTTGGCAGTTTCTTTTTTTCACTTTTATGTGCCGAGTAGATTATCTTTTTATATTGTCCTTTCCTTACATTTGTTGTTGTTGATTTTGTTTCTGCTGAGTCTCTATTTTTTTCTTGTATTTATCTTGATGAGTAGGATAGTTTGTTTCCTTTGTGGTTGCCTTATTATTTACCCCTATTTTTCTATACTTTTTTTTTTATTTCTTTGTATCACCGTAACTTCCTCTCCATATGGAAGATGTATGATTACATTTTTAGTCCCTCTTTATTGTTTTAATGTTGTCTTCTTTTACATAATAACATCACTGTTACCCTGTTTTGAGTTCTTTTTTTAATAATCTTGCTTTCTTTTTTTTATTTCCCTGTCTGGTTTGACTTCTAATTGCTCTGCCCTGTGTTCTAGTCTTGGGTTAATACCTGATATTATGGATTTTCGAACCAAAGAACTCCCTTTAACATTTCTTGTAGTTTTGGTTTTGTTTTTATGAATTCCTTAAATTTCCATTTATCTGACCATAATCTAATTTCAGCTTCGTATTTAAGAGACAGTTTTGCTGGATATATGATTCTTGGTGGGCAATTTTTTTTCCTTCAATTTTTTAAATATGTCATTCCATTGCCTTCTTCCTGCATGGTTTCTGCCGAGTAGTCCGAGCTTATTCTTATTGGCTTTGCTTTGTAGGTGACTTTTCTTTTATCCCTAAAAAAAAAAAAAAAAGAAGCTGCTGTTAAAATTCTCTCTATACCTTTGGTTTTGAGAAGTTTGATTATAATATGTGTAATAATAATATAATTTGGGAAGTTTGATTATAATAATATATAACATAAAAAGTCATATTATGATATGACTTTCTTTTAACGTCTACCTTATGTGGAGTTCGATAAGCATCTTGGATAGATATTGTCTCATCTTTTATGATATCAGGGAAATGTTCTGCCAGCAAATCTTCAACAATTTTCTCTGTATTTTCTGTTATCCCTCCCTGTTCTGGTACTCCAATCACTTGTAGGTCATTTCTCATGATAGAGTCCCACATGATTCTTAAGGATTCTTCATTTTTTTTTTAATTCTTTTATCTGATTTTTCTTCAAATATTATTGCCAATTGATTGATCTTTGAGTTCAGAAATTCTAGCTTCTACTTGCTCAATTCTGCTCCTCTGACTTTCTGCCGAATTGTCTACTTCTGTAATTTTATTGTTAATCTTCTGAATTTCTGATTTCTGTCTTTGGATTTTTCCAGCTTATTAAATTTTTCATTATGTTCCTGAATAATCTTTCTAATTTGTTCAATTGCTCTATCTGTGTTTTCCTTGGCTTGTTCTGCATATTGCCTCATTTCGTTCCTGGTGTCTTGAAGGGTTCTGTATATTAATTTTTTGTATTCTGCATCTGGTAATCCAGGAATGCAGTTTCATCTAGAAGATCCCTGGATTCTTTGTTTTGAGACCTTGTTGATGTGATCATGGTCTGTGTCTTTATGTGACTTGATATTGACTGTTGTCTCTGAGCCATCTATAAGTTACTATATTATGCTTGCTTACTGTGTCATAGCTTCTTGCTTTGTTTTGTTTTGATATACCCAAATGGGTTTCTTGAGTGAGCTAGCTTGATTATTTTCACCTTTGGTGCTCTGACGTCTGGTCCCCAGCTGGCTAGAACTGTTATCAGGTATATCAGTCTAGAAGTCCATTCAGTTTTCTTGTATGAATTCAGCTCAGGTGTGCAAGTAGCTGATCATCAAGTGTGTGGTACAGGCTCTGTCCTACAGTCTTAGAGAGGCAGGGGTGATTGGTGTATGTACTGGTGTCTGATTGCAGTAGGTGTTCACACTCTGAACAAGGCAGGGGGCTGAGAACCGACCCCCGAATGTCTCTGAGGAAAGCATGTCCCTGTTCCCTAGAGCGTGAACGGACAGAAGATGGGCACCCAATGTTTTCGGTTGTAAGGACTGGGAGGTACCAGTTATCCTTGGACTCCTGTCCTGGGTGGCTGGGTGACCTGAGTGGAGCTACCAGTCCTTCGGTCCCTGATGTGGGTAGGTGAGGACCTTGTTTAATAGGCAAAGCAATGTCAAACATCAAACCCCTCCTCCACCGCACAGCTGAAATAGTTGGAGTCTGCCAACAAGGGCCTATTCTCCCGAAATAGGCCCACATAGGTCCTTGCAGAAAGGAAATGTGCTCAAACTCCATGGACCTTTTATGCCTGGACAGGAGCCGCTTCTATCCTGAGCTCCCCGCTTAGTGGAGCAGGCAAATTTTCTTCTCGCCAATTGCAAATATTTTCCTTCTCCAAGGCCTGGAGGATTTCTCTAGGTGCTTAACAGTGCCTATCTCAGGCCCAGGGAATTCAGCCACTGAAGATGGCTTGGGGGTGTTGGGGCTTGGTAAAATATACACAAGCACTTAGCCTTTGCCAAGCATGCCATTCCGGAGGTGTGAGTAGGCTATGTGCATTCTGGATGTGTGAGTATGCTATGTGGCTGGCTGCTTCTCGCTGAGGAAACTGTAGCTGAACCTGGTACCAGCCTGCCACCGCCGCTCCGGGAATGGTGCCTGAGGGCTCCCCTCGATTCAGGTCCGGTAACTTCTTTCCACTTCTGAATGGTCTCTTCCTTCCCCCTGCCATTCAGTTCGTTTTCTAAGCTTGCCTTTTAAGCTCAGGTCTCCCAGCTTGTCACATACATACTCGTTTCACTTGTTTTTTCTGGTCTTTGTTGTAAAGGGGGCTCACAGGAAACTTCTATCTATTCCGCCATTTTGGACTTTTTTTTTTTTTACATAGTCTTGTTGTTTCCACGAGTTATATGTGTATGCTTGTTATTTACATGGGTGTGCAATTTTCAGAAAAAATATGGTAAGTTTGCAAGACATGCAGGATGTGTTTTTGTCAAGGAAAAAGTAATCTTGCCCTAAAGTAAACTAACTGGTGGTTCCCAAATAAGAGGTGAATGGCAGACAAATCCTGAATGGATATGAAAAGTTGTAGAAGGTTTGTGGAAAAGCAGTTTTATTTTCCGTGGTCAAAACTGGATAAGATTTGATAGGTTTATTTATAATTTTGAAAACACTTGGATATCAAATAAAACACTAATGCAAACCAGAATTTGTTTTTTTCTCTGTTAGATGACTCTAAGGCAGTTCTGCTCTGTACCCATGGGGTCACTATGAGGAGTCAACTTGAAGGCAACTAACAAGAACACCATACTTCCGTTAAATACTAAAATACACTCAGCGTAACAATCAGATAAAAATGAACCTTCTTGATAGTAGATCCTTCTCAATACTTAGTACTATTTCCATTATGGGAAAATGATTTCAAGTAATTCTTGGAGGTAGTTTGAGAGTTTGATAGGTATTCAATTTAAATTTTCTCATGCCTTCCCATGGAAACTCACTGAGTAATGAACTATGTCTCATTCTCCTTTTAATGTTCTATATTCAATATTTTGAATAATCATTTGGTACTTAATAGAGTGTCTCTTTTATGAAGACATTTTATTAGATGAGAAAGAAAGTAGGTTGTTCACATATAAAAGTAAATCACTCCAGTATTTGATTTAGCAAGAAAAACACACAAACAAAAAAAGGCCTATTTTTCAGGGAAATCCAGATTTGGGGAATTCAGGAACCTTTGCCCAAATCCTTCCCATATTTAGATAGCTTCTCATTTCAATAGTATGCAAAAGATTCATGCAATCCTGACTTCTTTCTCCTGCCTATTCTGTCTCTTTGGGCATTGTCCCTCAAGCTTCCTGTTCCAATTCTAGTTCTAATGTTGATAAAATTTTTATAACCCTTAGTGTATTTTCTCTTGGCTTTTGTTAGCACATTTAATTCACTGCAGTAATTCCCCTGAGCCTGGAGGAGACACAGTAGACATAACACTATGTGGCTTATGCACGTTAAAATCCATATAGAAACCATGTCCATAAAGGTTCACAGTAACTCTTTACCTTGCTTCTCTTTACTGTTTTGGTCCCCATGGCTACAGTGAGAAATATGTCAAAGAATAATTAGCTATAAAACTAAAATAATTACAAGTGTATTAGGATAGAGTTATATTTAGAAATGCTGGATTTCTTGGCCTAAAACAGAAACAGTTGCCAATATATATATTTTTGTAATTTCAACCAGCCAGCCCAATGCATTTATGTAACAGAGGTAAGACTAAAAAGTTGAAGTCAATCAAAATTACCTTTGTCTAAGCACTGACTCACTCATTCTTAGTTCAACTTTTTGTTAGATTGAGTAGAATAAATTGGTAATGCTATTTCTTTCTTTATATTAAGAACTGTGAAAAATTAGTATGTTTACATTTTATGTTTATCACAATACTCTAATTACTCATTTTGAGGAAATTATTGTCTTTTGAGTTTGGTTTTTCTCATTCATTATGAGTATTATAGTCTTCTGCTTAATAAATAGCACATGTTTTGGTTTTAGACAAAGACAGTCAGAATTCTAATTCTACCACTTATTAGCTGTATAATCTTGTTTATTTTACTAACTTCTCTCTGTGTTAGTTTTTTCAAACTTTACCATAGAGTTATATAACTTATATATAAAGTACATAAAGCCTTAGCACTGTGCCCTGAAAAAACGATATTTATTTTAGGCATATCTAAAAAAAAATTATCTACCCAATATAAATTGGGGGTTTATTTAATTTTTATGAACAACAAAGATAACAGTAGCCATTGTCTGGGAACACATGCCGTATATAAAATTTTATATAAATAAATTTTATTTTTTATTAAAATTAATGCTTACAATAATTCTGTGAAATATTATGCTCATTTTTAATATGGTAAAATAAATAAAGCTTAGAGAGATTAAGTAACTTTTTCAAAACCATAATACTGTGATGTTGCTAAGTTACATTTTTAATCTATTTCTCTTTGAATGCAAAGCTCGAAAATTGACCCAGCAACAATTAGTTATAAATTATAAATTAAGTCCTGATGTCATAATTTTCCTAAGAATTTGTTCTTTTGAAAATAGATATTACTTTCAAGAATAGATACTTATTTGATTAAAATGAAACAATAAATATAATAAAAAAATATAAATAGAAGTTATCTACAGTTTTTGAAAGGGTGATTTGGATGGTTATTGTTTTCCTTCATTGGTTCTATTGAAACTGCTTGGTACATTGATGTGAATTTTGGGAATCAAATTCACCCATTTTTATTGGAAAAAAAGTAAGGTCACTTTTTTCAGAAGACTCCAGGGAATCTGAATTCTCAACTAGTGTTACTACTATCCTAGGGCAATTCTAGAGTAACCATTCCGGAAAAAAAAAATCTAAACTGGTTCTTATGAGATATTTTGCATTCAGCCGTAATGATGTTCTTATACTCGTCAGCAGTAGTTTTTTTTTTTAATATGATATTAGATGTCACTGAACACAATCAGAAATGAAATGTACCATGCCAAAATAAAAAAAAAAAAAATGATTATTATAAAACCAAACTATTATCCAAGATATAAAATTAAAGTGAGACTTAGGTCTCTTCTCTGACAAATTAACTGAGTATGTAAAACTAACACCAAAAAGGTTGGAGAGAAAGAGAGAAAGACAGAGAGAAAAAAGGAGAAAAAGAATTGGAAAAATTGTGTGACAATGTTGAGAGCACAGATTTCCTCAAAGATACATGTTTTCACAACTTAATTTAAGACTTTTTAAGACATTTAACTGAGGGAATGAGAATTCAGTAAAACACAGAATGTGGGATAGTGAACTAGGTTTCCAGTTACATTGTGGAACTTTGAGTCCTACATATAGTTTATTCAAGAACAGAATGAAGAAGAACAATCTCTCAATTTCTATACAGCAGGCCTTTAAATAGAGTTGCTTCTTAACTTGGAGAATGCTATCATTTTTCCTGCATAAGATCATCTTTAAAATGAACTATTTTATGTAGTAATAGAAGTGTCTTGACGTGCCCTGAAGAAAATTTCCATTTTCTGGTACTGCAGTGGTTAAGAGCTCAGCTGTTAACCAAAAGGTCAGCAGTTCAAATTCACCAGCTGCTCCTTGGAAAACCTATGGGGCAGTTTTACTCTTTTTTTTTTTTTTATAGGGTCGCTATGAGTCAGATCGACTTGAAGGCAACAGGTACCTCACTTAATATATTATTTGTTTATTGAATTTGTTAATTTTCACTTTCAGTGACTCACAAGCTTGATTCAATAAAGAGACTTTCAAGGTAGGTAAGAATTCATTGAGAAGAAAAGGACAGAAAGGAACATGAAGTTGTTATTATGAGTTACTTAAGAAGCCCTGGTGGCACAATAGTTAAAATGCTTGGTCTGTGATCAGAAAGTTCAGTTATTCAAACCCACCAGCTACTCAGCGGGAGAAAAGGCCTAGTGATATGCTCCTGGAAATGTTACAGCCTAGTTTTTTTTTTTTTTTTAGGAACCCCTATGAGGCAGTTCTACTCTTTTCTGTATTGTCACCATTAACTTGTCGGCAACAGGTTTGGTTTGTGGATAATGACTTACCTGTAACTAGGGAAAAACATGGGTCATATGTAGCTGTTATATATAAAGAGGATTGTTAATTGAGAACAATGACATTTTTCATTGTTATAAAAACATGGATAATACATTTTCTAATTCCTCATTTTTCCATTGTACAATTCAATGAAACCAATTACAACAATCCTGTTGTGTAACCATCACTGATATCCATTGCCAATGACTATATTTGTAAATGTATCTTATAGTTCAACTGCCATAGTATGTTTACACCATATGTAGCTTAGTTTTCCCTCCCTGTGATGTCCATTCATCTTGTAGGTGTCCTTAAGCCTATTTTCTCCTGTCCCTGAGGAATAGCAAAAGGAAATACTTATTTTCTTGTGACTTTCACATGGTTTCTCAACAGCACTGGCCACTATTCATTTCAGCTGGAATTTTCAGCAAATCAAGTAAATAGTAAAGAGTTTTGCTGAACAGCAAAGTGAGTTAAAAGAGCTCAGGCAGATAAGAGAAAACAAAAACAGAAAAGAGAAATTTTACAGTATTATGATGCATCGTGCACTATGAAATGAGGAATCCTAAATCTATACTGTGAAATTATTTGATTGCAGAGACTTCTCTTAAGCAATAAAATGAAAACTTTACTACTTAATGAGAATGCACAAAATGAATGATTTATAAAGGGACCATTTATCTTCAGTTTAAAATCATTGTTAATATTGTTGTTTAGGAAGGGAAATAAAAGGCTTTCATGTGTTAGCTCATGCATTGCTTCCAGGTATTGAGAAAATGAATGCTGATGTAGAGAAAAGAAAAAACATAATATTGGTGAAAAAGCAGAATATATATAAGAGAGAATAATGAAGAAATTTTGAAGGAAAAAATGTTTTATGGAGGATGATGTTTTATTTTAGGTGTTCATAAAATTTGGTTTCTGGGCCTATGAAGTGTCACTGTTCTGAATTTCTACTCTGTCATGTCTCTGTAATATCTGAGAACGGGCATGACAATGATCAGCTTCAGATGAGGAGTAGTAGGAGGTTAGGAAAGGTAACTTGAAGCCAGAATGGAAATTTAGAAGTCTGTCACATTATTAGAGATTTGATTCTACAATAACTTTCAAATTTTCAAGTCTCCCCTTAAGCAGCCTTTTTATTGATACATTTGGCTTTTGTATATTATGTCCATAGATAATACTAAAGGAGACAGGAATTAAAAACTAGAACACTTATAAGATTTGGAAAAAAGGCAAGAAGGAGTTTCTAATGAGAAGGGATGCTTCATGCAAGTCTCTCTGTAAGTCAACAGGCAGTATTTCTATTTTGGTATTTTTATAAATAAGGAAGACCTAGCTTCAAATCTGTTTCACTCATTCAGCATGTATGATTTGGGGAACAATTTTAAAAATCCCTTAAGTCTCAGACTTTAATCTGTGAAATACGGAATTGATGAATGAATAGTCTTTGTAAAATACATCCATTCAAAAACTTATTTAAAATATGTTAGCTATTATTACTAGATTGTTTTAAAATTCACTTAAAATAAAATAATATGGCAAAATATGCTTATACCCAGAGCCAAATTCCAGTGATATCCATGGATACTTCACTTTTCTTCAGGTATTCTCTTTGTGGTTTTTCCTGCAGATTTCACAAGAGCATAAAAAAATGAAAAACTACACAGAAGTAAAAGAGTTTATTCTCTTGGGATTGTCAGATGATCCAGAGGTTCAGGTTGTGATTTTTGTCTTTCTGTTCATCACCTACATGCTCAGCATCACTGGGAACCTGACCATTATCACCCTCACCCTGCTGGATTCCCACCTCCAGACCCCCATGTATTTCTTCCTAAGGACTTTCTCCTTATTAGAAGTTTCATTCACAACTGTCAGCATACCTAGATTCCTGGGCACCATTATTACAGGAGATAAAACCATTTCCTTTAATGATTGTATGGCTCAGTTGTTTTTCTTCATTCTCTTGGGAGTAACTGAATTTTACCTTTTGGCTGCCATGTCCTATGATCGCTATGTGGCCATCTGTAAACCCCTGCATTACACGACCATCATGAATGGTAGAGTCTGCACACTGCTTGTCTTCTCTTCTTGGCTGGCTTCATTCTTAATCATATTTCCATCACTCATGCTATTCATACAGCTTGATTACTGCAAGTCCAATGTTATTGACCATTTTACCTGTGATTATTTTCCCTTATTATACCTTTCTTGTTCAGACACAAAATTCCTAGAGTTAACTGGGTTTTCCTGTGCTGTGTTTACTCTAATGTTCACTTTGGCGTTAATAATTCTGTCTTACATATATATCATCCGAACAATTTTGAGAATTCCTTCTACTAGCCAGAGGACAAAGGCCTTTTCCACATGTTCATCTCACATGATTGTAATATCCATCTCTTATGGCAGCTGCATTTTCATGTATATTAATCCATCAGCAAAAGACAGGGTTTCTTTGAGCAAGGGAGTAGCTGTGCTAAACACCTCAGTAGCTCCCATGCTGAACCCATTTATTTACAGCCTGAGGAATCAGCAAGTAAAAGTAGCTTTCATGGACATGGCAAGGAAGACTGCATTTTTCTCAAGCAAGTGAAAAAATAAAGACGTTGTCATAAATTAGGGGCATAATGAAGAACAGCTAAATAAAAAAAAAAGTGCTTCTCAAAAGACAATTAAAATCCACATGGCCTCATCTGAGTTGTTTTTTCTTGCTTACACTTTTGTGACTATTAGTTGACAAGGTTGTTTGAAGATTTAGATACTTATACATACATATGTATTTGTTCCTTCTAATTTCAGTCCCTTTCTCCTGCAATTCTCTTGTGCTACTCTTTCTATTTCACAAGTATGAGATTAATCTCCTTTTCTTCTTCTAAACACTTTTTTTCTAAATTTCAAGTTCTTTCATAATAATTATCCAAAAAGCAAAAAAAAAAAAGAGAGTGAGAAAATTGCATTTTATGATTTATCCAGGAACATACTACCTCTAGAATTTCAGGAGATCGCAAATCATGTTTGACACTATTTCTAATTAAGTATAAAAGATTATAAGTATAATTTGATGACAGTCTTTTTAGAATATTTCAGATGTAATCTTTTCCAAATTGTAGCCCATTAGTAATTATGTGAATAACTGAGCCACTAAAGGCATAATGTAGTTATATTTGCTGTAGAAATCAAAAAATATTTTTCATTACCTAGTTTAAAATCTTCTGGGTCATATAATTTATCAATTTATAAAATGATTGTCAATACCTACCTGCTTAGGGAAATCTGTCAAATAGTGTCCATTATTCAGAACCTCATAACTGCCATGTACGCAATCCCATTCTTTAAAAAGAGTCTGAAAAAATACATATATATTACTAGATACCTGATATGACTACATTTTCTGTGACTACGTGGTAGTTCAAGATACAGAATAATAACTCAATTATATGGGTGGACCTCAGTGAAAATCAGACATCATATTGGGGGAGTTATCTATAAAGTATGATAAAATATCACTGGAATTTATTAGTAACATACAGTGAACTTATTCAGTAGAATGATGTCATGTCAAGTTTCTGTAAGAAAATCTTAAAATATTTGGGTCATTAACCATTTTTAATTGTTACATTTCATTTTATTTTTGAAGTTTGAATATATTATAGAAAAATATTTGTAATTGATGTTCTCTCTCTACTTTCAAAGAAAAATGAAACCAGGTAGCTGAACTATATTTTATTAGCTTAAGGCACAGACAATTATCATTCCTCAGAATAACTCGGGTATAATTCAGTACATCATTATAAAACAGGTGTGCTACTAGCTTGTAGATAAGAGTGTTCAAGATAAATCAGTTTAACTTAAAAACGAAATATTAAGAGACCTGGAGAAAAGTGAAAGAATGATTAAAACCAATTGTTATCAATTTAATTCTAACTCGTGGTGACCTCATGTGTGTCAGAGTCAGATTGTGCTCCATAGGGATTTCAATGACTGATTTGTTTTAGAAGTAGATCACCCAGTCTTTCTTCCAAGATGCCTCTGGGTAGACTCAAACCTCTAAGTTTTTAGTTGTCAACCAAGTGAGTTAACCATTTGCACAATCCAGGGACTCTGAACAGATGGTAGGAATTAGAAAGAAGAATAGAAATAGAGTGAGGAAAATGTTGAAGGAAAAAGAGAGACAATTGATTCAGTGTCTGGGTGCCTAAGAAAAGTTATTATAGGAAGAAACATGTCTAATGTGGGTTTTGCAAGTACAATTATGTTCTTTGTGTTAAATAAGCTTATTCCTCTTTTTTCTAAGAAAAATTCAGTAAATATTACATGGCTTATAAATATATATATGATGGAGACAAGAAGTTTAACTGCTTCCTGTTTCATTCTCTTTATCTGTATAATACTAATAATTATCTCATTTATTTAATTGCTTTTTGTGTGGTTGGTATAAATAAGATAATATAAGTTGATAATATATATGTCTGGTAAGCAATTAAAAATATATATATATATTGTTATCTGTATTCTTATCAATGAGTTTAAGAAAGAAAATATGAAAAAAAGTCATTGGAATACAAAAATAAAAATAAAGAAATATAATTGTCATAAGAAGAAAATCATTTTATAACTCTACTGAAATGTATTGAATAAATAGTACAATGTTTTTTCAGTGCGTCAGTTATAAACTCATAGCTTCCTATTGACTCTGTATGGTCCTATATGAAAATTAGTGGTTTGCTCATACTTTTCTACTTTCTTTCTCCTGTCCTAATTTCAAATATTCCCATATTTCCATCCTATAGTCTGTACTCCTGTCATCAAATACATACATGCTTAACTCTGTATTTCTAATTGTAAAGGAAATAAGAAATTGTTAAATGAAAAATGTATATTATATATTTTATTAATTATAGTTTTTTTCTAGTCATAAAATTTACATCTCTCATAGGAGAAAATTTGGAAATGAAGTTTAAAAATAACCACTTCTCTGATTTCCAAATGTTTATTTTCTTGGTTCATATACATTATTACAGTGAGAAGATGTCATGTGTACAACTTTAAAGAATTTAATGAAAGTAGGAGAGGTGGCACCAAGATGAGGAGGTAGTTAGGTGCTTCCTGTGGTCCCTCTTAAAACAAAGACCCCAAAAGATAAGTGAATCGATTATATATGCCAATCTAGGAGTCCTGATCATCAAAGACAAAGAAGAGGAGTCAGACTGAGGGGCAGGAGGAGGGAGACGGAGTTCAAAAGCAGTGAGGACTTGCCAGATCTGAGCTGGCTGGCACACTGCAGGCTGGAATAGCTGGTGCATGGGCTGAGGCAAGCACTAGCACTCGGGACACGTTTTCAACACTGGGACAAACTGAGCAGCTGAGAGTCTGCTCAAACCTCCAGAACCAGAGAGCAGAGGCTCTGATTCTGAGAAAGTTAAGTGCAATGGTTTAACCTACCAAGCAGGATCGAAAAACCCTTCCCTCCTCTGGAAAATGCCTATCATTTACCTACCACCTCCCCACTCTGCTCCAGGCCCAGTCTGGCTTCAGCAATCTCCCCTTCTCCTGGGCCAGAAGTGGAAACATTCATGCACCCTAAGCCATTCTCCCAGTTTTGGAGACGGAACAAATTAACAAACAGGAAAAAAAATAATCTGCCAGCTCCCCTAAGCCAGGAACTCAGGGCAGGCATAGCCCCTTTGCCTACACACGGGCACAAGAGGTCCATGGACTTTGAATGGCTTTTACCCTTACATAAACCTGTGTGGGCACATTTCAAAAGCATAGACCCTCATTAGCACAGTACAACAGGGTTTGTATCTGAAGCCTATTTTCAAATGCAACAGCTAAGGGGGGGTGGCAGATTCATGACATTTGACACTGCCCTGCCCATTAAGCAGCATCCTCACCTACCCACATTGGGCGCCTGAGGACTGATGGCTCCACCCACTCCACCTAGCAACCTGTGACAGAAGTCCAAAAATAAGTGGTTCCTCACAGTCCTTACAGACAACAGCACTGAGTGTCCAGAGTCTGGCTGGAAAACCCACCCACCTAAGCACTCTAGGGAACAGTGCCATGCCTTCCAAACAGGTCCTCAGTGACAGCTGTCAGCCCCCATCTTGCTCAACACATAACCTCCTACTGCAGCAAGATACCTGTGCCTACTCCAATCACCCGTACATAGCCCTGTCTGTCTAGACTATTGATGAAAGCCTGCAACAACCACTTGGTGACCAATGACCTAGGCACCTGGGCTGAACCCATACAAGAAAAGTAAATGGACCCCTGGGCTCACATACCTACCACCTGGTGACAGGATATGAGAGCTTCAAAGACACCAATAATTAAAGTAGCTCACACGAGCAGCCTATTTGGCCATATCAAAACAAAGCAAGAAGCTAGGACGCAGTAAGCAAACATTAAATAAATAAATACAATAACTTATTGATGGCTCAGAGACAAGAGTCAATATCAAATCACATAAAGAAGCAGACCTTGATGGCTTTAGCAAGTGACCAAAACAAAGAACCAATAAACCTCTCAGAGGAAGAAAACTTGGAATTCCTAGAGGTAGAATTCAAAGATTAATATACAGAGTCCTTCAAGAGATCAGGAAGGAGATCAGGCAAAATGCAGAGCAAGCCAAAGTCAAGACAGCAGAGAAACTTAAGAAGGTTATACAAGAGCATAATGACAAATTTAACAGGCTATAAGAATCCATAGAAAGACAGCAAACAGATATTCAAAAGATTAACAATAAAATTTCAGAATTAGACAACTGAATACAACACTATAGTGGCAAAATCAAGGCAGTGGAAGTCAGGATTAGTGAGATTGAAGATAAAGCACTTGACACCAACTCATTTGAGGAAAATCAGATAAAAGAATTTTAAAAAATGAAGAAAACCTAAGAATTATGTAGAACTCTTTCCAGAAGAATAACCTACTAGTGACTGAAATACCACAATGGGGTGGGGGCGGAGATAATAGAAAATGCAGAGAAGTGTTAAAGATTTGTTGGCAGAAAACTTCCCTGGTATTGTGAAAGACGAGGGGATACCTATCCACAAAGCTCACCAAACCCCACACAGGGTAGATCCCAAAAGAAAGTCACCAAGACATAATCAAACTTGTCAAAACCAAAGATAGAGAGAATTTAAAGATACCTAGGTATAAATGAAAAGTCACCTACAAAGGACAGTCAATAAGACTAAGCTTTGACTACTCAGAAGAAACCAGGCAGGCAAGAAGGCAATGGGATGACTTACATAAAGCCTTGAAGAAAAAAAAAATTGTCAGCCAAGAATTACATATCCAGCACAATTATCTCTCAAATATGACGGTGAAATTAAGGTATTTCCAGATAGTAGTTTACGGAATTTGTAAAAACCAAACCAGGACTACAAGAAATACTAACAGAACTCCTCCAGTTAGAAAAGCAATAACACCAGGTAACGCAGAACTAGAACATAGGACAGAACAACCACGTGCCAACTCAGATAGTGAAGGCACAAAAATAAATCAAAGCTAAAACACTGAAAATAGAGCAACAGAGGTGTCGATATTTAAAAGATGACAACATGAAAAACAAAATAGAGAGACTATATAATGTAGTCATAGAACTTTCATATGGAGAGGAAGTTAAGGTGATACCAAAAAATAAAAGATTGGTTTAAACTTAGAAAAAGAGGTAAATATTAAAGTAAGCACAAAGGAAACTAACAATCCTACACAGCAAAATAAAAAACAAGAAAAACATAAAGACTCAACAAATTCAAAATCAACAATGAAAAAGATGAAAAGAAAATACATAAAGAAAAACAACTGAGAACAGAAAATTAAGTGGAACAAAGAAACTGTCAACAACATACACACACAAAAATACATCAAAATGACAGCACTAAACTCTTACCTATCAGTAATTACTCTGAATGTAAATAGACTGAATGCGCCAATAAAGATACAGAGAGTGGCAGAATGGATTAAAAAAAACATGATTCATCTATATGCTGCCTGCAAGAACACACTTTAGGCTCAAAGATACAAACAAACTAAAAATCAAAAGATGGAAAAAATATATATCAAGCAAGCAACAATCAAAAAACAGCAGGAGGCAATGTTAATCTCTGACAAAAGACTTTAAGCAAAATCCACCGTAAAGGATAAGGAAGCACACTAAATAATGATTAAAGGGTCAATACACCAGGAGTTCATAACCATAATAAATATTTATGCACCCAATGAAAGGGCTCTAAAATATATAAAACAAACTGTAACAACATTAAAAGAGAAATAGACAACTCCACAATATTAGTAGGAGACTTCAACACACCACTTTCAGTGAAACAGAGCATCTAGAAAGAAGCTCAATAAAGACATGGAAGATCTAAATGCTACAATCAACCAACTTGATCTCATAGACATATAACAAACACTCAAGCCAAAAGCAGTCAAGTATACATTCTTTTCCAACACATGTGGAACGTTCTCCAGAACAGGCCACATTTTAGGCCATAAAGCAAACCATAACAGAATTCAAAGCATCAAAATATTACAAAGCATCTTTTCTGACCATAAAGCCATAAAAATAGAAATCAATAACAGAAAAAGCAAGGAAAAAAAAACCAAATGCATGGAAACTGAACAACACCTTGCTCAAAAACGACTAGATTGTAGAAGAAATTAAGGACAGAATAAAGAAATTCACAAAATCAAATGAGAATGAAAACACACCCTGCCAGAACCTTTGGGATACAGCAAAAGCAGTGCTCTGAGAACAGTTTATACCAATAAATGCACATATACAAAAAGAAGAAAAGGTTAAAATCGAAAGAGAACTTCAAAAGAAGCCCTTGGACACCAGAAAAAAGGAAATAATAAAAATTACAGCAGAATTAAATGAATTAGAGAATAGAAAAACAAAAGAGTTAACGAGACCAAAAGCTATTTCTTTGAGAAGATCAACAAAATTGATAAACCATTGGCCAAGCTGACAAAAGAAAAACAGGGGAGGAAGCAAATAACCCAAATAAGAAATGAGATGAGGGATATTACAACAGACCCAACTGAAATTAAAAGAATCATAACAGAATACTATGAAAAATTGTACTCCAAGCAATTTGAAAACCTAGAAGAAATGGACAAATTTCTATAAACACATTACCAACCCAAACTAACACGATGCATGGTAGAACAACTAAATAAACCTACAGAAATAGAAGAGATTGAAGAGGTAATTAAAAAACTCCAAACAAACAAAAAAAAAGCTCTGGCCCTGACAGTTTCCCTGGAGAATTCTAACAAACTATCAGAGAAGAGTTAACACCAGTACTACTAAAGGTATTTCAGAGCATGGAAAAGACGGAATATTCCCAAAATCATTCTATGAATTCAGCATAACCCTGATATCAAAACCAGGTAAAGACACCACAAAAAAAGAAAACCACAGACCAATATTCCTCATGAACATAAATGCAGAAATCCTCAATAAAATTCTAGCCAATAGAATTCAACAACATATCAAAAAAAAAAAAAAATTCACCTTGACCATTTTATGCAGGGATGGTTTGACATTAGAAAACAACCAATGTAATCCAATACTTAAATAAAACAAAAGAACCATGTGTTCTTATCCATTGATGCAGAAAAGGCATTTGACAAAGTCCAACACCCATTCATGATAAAAACTCTCAGCAAAATAGGAATAGAAAGGGAATTCCTCAACATAATAAAGAGCATTTATACAAAGCCAACTTCATCCTAAATGGAGAAAGTGTGAAAGAATTCCCCTTCAGAACAGGAACGAGACAAGGACGCCCTTTACCACCACTCCTATTCAACATTATGCTGAAGGTCTTAGCCACAACTATTAGCCTCGAAAAAGAAATAAAGCAGGTCCAAATTGATAAGGAAAAAGCAAAAGTACCCTTACTTACAGAGGATACAATCTTACACACAGAAAACCCCAAAGAATCTGCAAGAAACTACTGGAACTAATAGATTTCAGCAAAGTATCAGGATACAAGACAAACATACAAAAATCATTTGGATTCCTCTACACCAACAAAGAGAACATCGAAGAGGACATCACCAAATCAATACCATTTACAACAGCCTCCAAGAAGATAAAATTCTTAGGAATAATCTAACCAGACATAAAAGACCTATACAAAGAAAACTACAAGACACTACTTCAAGAAAGCAAAAGAGGCCTACTTAAGTGGAAAAACATACCTTGCTCATGGATAGGAAGACTCAACATTGTGAAATGTCAATTCTACCTATAGCAATCTATAAAAAAAAAAAAATCTATAGATAAAATTTAATCCTGATCCAAATTCCAACGACATTTTTTAATGAGATGAAGAAACAAATCACCAACTTCATATGGAAAGGGAAGAGGCCCTGGATAAGTAAAGCATTTCCGAAGAAAAACAACAAAATAGAGGCCCCAAATTATCTGATTTTGGAACTTATTATACCGTCACAGTAGTCAAAATAGCCTGGTGCAGGTACAACAACAGATAAGCAGAATATAGAATCCAGACATAAATTCATCCACCTATTAGTACCTGATATTTGACAAAGGCTCAAAGTCTGTTAAACAGGGAAAAGAGAGTCTCTTTAACAAATGGTGAGGCATGACTGAACATCCATCTGCAAAAAAGATGAAACAAGACTCATACCTCACACCATGCACAAACACTAACTCAAAATGGATCAAAGGCCTAAATATAAAATCTAAAATGATAAAGATCATAGAAGAAAATTGAGGACACCTCTAGGAACCCTAATACATGGCATAAACTGTATAAAAAACATTACTAACCCAAAAAACATTACTAACAATGCACAAATACCAGATGAGAAACTAGATAACTGGGAGCTCCTAAAAATCAAACACTTATGCTCATCAAAAGACTTCACCAAAAGAGTAAAAAGACAACCTACAGGCTGGGAAAAAAAATTTTGGCTATGACATATCCGATCAGGGTCTAATCTCTAAAATCTACAAGATACTGCAAAACCTCAAGAACAAAAAGACAACCCAATTAAAAAATGGCCAAATGATATGAACAGGCACTTCACTAAAGAAGGTATCCAGGAGGCTAACAGATACTTGACGAAATGCTCCCAATAATTAGCCATTACAGAAATGCAAATCAAAACTACAATGAGATACCATCTCACCCCAACAAGGCTAGCATTAATCAAAAGAACACAAAATAATAAACGTTGGAAATGTTGTGGAGGGACAGAAAACTATATACTGTTGGTGGGAATGTAAAATGCCACAAACACTTTGGAAATCTATATGTCCTTCCTTAAAAAGCTAGAAATAGAAGTACCATACACTCCAGCAATCTCATTCCTTGCAATATACCCTAGAGAATTAAGAGCTGTCACATGAATAGATATATGCATACTCTCGTTCATTGCAGCACTGTTCACAATAGCAAAAAGATGGAATCAACTTAGGTGTTTGTCAACAGACGAACAAATAAATAAATAAATAATGGTATATTCACACAATGGTGTACTACAAAACAATAAAGAACAATGATGAATCTGGGAAATATCTCACAATGTGGATAAATCTGGAAGGCATTATCCCGCGTGAAATTAGTCAGTTGCAAAAGTACGAATATTGTTTGAGAGCACTATTATAAGAACTCAAGAAAAGGTTTAAACACAGAAGAAAACATTCTTTGATGATTACAAGGGTGGGGAGGGAGGGAGAGAGATATTCATTAGCTAGGAAGTAGATAAGACTTATGTGAAGGGAAGGTCAATACACAATACAGGGGAGGCCAGAACAATGGGACTAAACCAAAAGCTAAGAAGTTTCCTGAACAGAACCAAATATTTCAAGGGACAGAATAGCAGGGGTGGGGGCCTGGAGACCACGGTTTCAGGGAGCATCTAGGTCAATTGGCATAAAAAGTTTATTAAGAAAATGTTCTGCATCCCACTTTGGTGAATGGCATCTGGAGTCTTAAAAGTTTGCAAGCAGCCATCTAAGATGCATCAGTTGGTTCCAACCCACCTGGAGCAAAGGAGAATGAAGAACACCAAAGACGCAAGGAAAATATTAGCCCAAGAAACAAAAGGGCCCCATAAAACAGAGACTCCATTAGCCTAAGACCGGAAGACCTAGATGGTGCCCGGCTACCACCAATGGCCAGAATGACAGGGAACACAAAATAGATTCCCTGATGGAGCAGGAGAAAAGTGTGGTAAAGCACTCAAATTCACATAAAAAGACTGGACTTAATGGTCTGACTAAGACTAGAGGAACTCAGAAGTTGTGGCCTCCAGACTCTCTGTTAACCCAGAACTATAACCATTCACAAAGCCAACTCTTCAGACAAAGATTAGTCTGGATGATAAGACATAAAATACTTGTGAAGAGTGTGCTTCTTAGTTTATGTGGAAGATACACGAGACTAAATAGGCAGCTCCTGTCTGGAGAAGGGATAGAAGCCAGGTGAATGGATGTGGGAAACCTGGAGTGGAAAGTGGAAGTGTGCTGTCACATTATAGGGATTGCAACTAATGTCATATAACAATTTGTGTATAAATTTTGTATAAGAAATTAATTTGTAAACTTTCACCTAAAGCACAATAAAAAAAAAGAAAATAATAAAGAAGTTATTGAAAGTAAATGATACAATGAAGGGGAGGGGTCAAAGGGCAACAAATGAAACATATAATAAGTATTGCTGTAACATTTGTCTTGAGCATTAATCCAAACAACAAGATAATAAATGTTGGAGAGGTTGTGGACAGAGTGAAACACTGATATGCTGCTGGTGGGAATGTAAAATGCTACAACCACTTTGGAAATCAATATGACACTTCCTTAAAAAGTTGGAAATAGAACTAACATAAGATCTAGCAATCCCACTCCTTGGAATATATCCTAGAGAAATAAGAGGCTTCACAGGAACAGACATATGCACACCCATGTTCATTGCTGCACTGTTTACAGTAGCCAAAAGATGGAAGCAACCAAGGTGCCCATCAACAGAGGAATGGATAAATAAATTATGGTATATTCACACAATGGAATACTATACAATGATTAAGAACAATGATGAATCCGTGAAACATCTCATAACATGGACAA